>NW_026692505.1:0-651562 GCF_021218885.2 Marmota monax
CTCATAAAAGAATAATAGAAACACTCCTAAAAATGATTGAATTCCTTTGAAAAGAAACATTCAAATTAAATAAATTGTCTGTCCCATGTTTTCTCTTGTTTGTTCTGGGCAAAGTCAATATGAATTGCACCAGGAAAAAAAAAAAAAAACAGCTTTGACTCAGCTATTGACTGCATGCTTTGTGATTTTCTTTTAATACGGTTTTAATTGATAAGTCACTAAAGTTATTAAAAATATTTTATTAACTCCATAGTATCTGATGTTAGCAAATGTATACTGTGTTTATGTTGGTTGATGTGATTAAGATGTTATAAGCATCACTAAGTTGAGAACACTGAAAAGTAATTGCTGTAACTCTACCGTTAATATAATAGGACACAATACTGCTTGATTATTAACACATGCCACACCACTAGATATTATTCTTACAGTAAAAATATCATTATATTATGTTTATATTACCAGGCATGGAGAGCAGGAATGGGTTCTAGGTTCCAGGTGTTGAATATTAGACAGGTGATAAATGCTGATGCAAGTGCAGAGGGTAAGTTTTATTTAAGAAAGTGACAATGAGAGACTTCAAAGAGAAGGGGCCCCTCAGCTAGGTGTCCATCTAAGGGGGTGGATCATGCTTTTTTGTTAGCAACCCTGGGTGTTAACAACCCTCAGAAGCACAATCACAGAGGTTAACAACCTCTGTCTGACAACCAGTATCATCCTCTCGACCTCCATCATTCGTTACCTACACTGAGTGCCTGACATATGTGCCCTGCCTCAGCCTGCTGAGGAATGTGACACATCCTATCCACTCAGGACAGGCAGGACTGTGGACAGATTGCTTTCTGGCAAAGAAAGAATGGGGGGGTTCTGAACAGTGGGTTCATTATATAAAATCATTCTCCTAATCTCTTGTTTCCATATTTCTCATCTATATGTCCCCTTACAGTCTCCCTTCAAGGATTTGAGCCCCAAATTCTTTTGGGAAATTTGTGTTCATTCTGGCTATTTTTGACTGAAAAGGGGTGACATCTAAGGGAAGGAAACCCAAAGCCCTTGTTCTCTAGTTGGAGGAGCATGAAGAATGAAGGGTATTTATCATCAGCAGTCCAGTGATCCATTGGTGGCAGTTGGTGAGTGACTGTATGAGGCGTACACAGGGCAGGAATCATGGTAAGACAACAATAAATAAGACAACAATACATTACATTTTATAAACAGCACATAAACTATAATTATTTTTGGCTGGTCTCTGAAAACCATGAGGATGGTAAATCATAAAAGTCCTATGTCAGATCAACATGCCTCTAATTGTGAATAGACACCATTTCACAGTTTAGAAACATCAGCAGAGTTGTTAGAAACATATGCACAACATTTAGTTTTTATAATGCTAAAGACACCACATGATCTGTAGTTACGATATCTAATTCATCTGATTTTTGTATAGCATTACCTATGTGTTTATTAGATCCCTTTATCTCTGTCCTTTAGGGTTAGATAACCATACTCACAAACACATATTAAGCCTGCCTATATAGGAGATTAGGAAGATTTTCAGGTCTCAAATTGTCTATAAAAAGCATGTGACTTTGACAGTCTCTTTTGATAGTGATCAGGCACTCATGTCTAAGAACCCTTCCTTATACCCTCCAGCTTTCCTTACTTTTGGTGAGGCTGACTGACACAAGGGTACATCTTAAGTTACATCAAAAGAACTATTGTCTTTCTTTTTAAATGTCCAGGTATGGTGGTGTTTTTGTTATAACTCTCCTTCCATGTGCTTAAGACCAAGCTCATTAAATCAACCTTATTTCTATCTACAATTAAGAGTCAGCTGAGATTCCTCAGGTGGTCACTCTTGGGAACTTGGGAGAAGCCTTTTAGCTTCTCTAGTGCCATCTACCAGGATAGGTCCAGATCTTGCTGACCACATGTGGCTCCCTTTGTAAACATTAGGGAAATTTCCCAATCCAATGACCCTTCTCTTGGCAGATGTGTACAAGTTGGTTTTCTTTTCTCTTGGGTCCCATGGATCGTTTGATCAGGATATCCTGTGGCCCAGAGTTGCAAAGTCTTTAGAGATGCCCCCTTGTTGTGTGCATTTGAGCTGACCTCAGAGGCAAGAGAAAATATTGGCTATATTCTTTCTTAGCCCTATTATTTTCTTAACTTTCATTTCTATGTTTTGCTTTTAAACATCTGGGAGGCCAGTTTCACCAGTCTTGAAGTAGAGTTCTGGGTTTTAACTTTAATGTCTATAATTTTATAGTTACTTACCCCTACCATTTAATTGGCATCACTATGTACTGGAAGTCAGCCTTATATCCTGTCTATCCTACAGGGGATGGCCTATGACCTCAAATTAACTCAGATTGTTCTAAGAGAAACTGAACTCATCTAAAGCATTCAGACAATACTTACAGGGTTTTGTAGGGAAAATACAAAATGAAATTGACAAGAGCAAAGATATTTAGTTTGTGTAATAACTATGAAGTAAGAAACATAATTTTTATAATCTCAAATCTATTCTTAGATTCATATTATATTCCTTGTTTATTTTAAGATCACAGTAATCTACATAACAAAAAAAATCTAGTTTTTGAAATAACTTTAAGTGAACTCAAATGTAGCCTACTTTGGTCTCATCCTAACAGAATAAGGTGTGAGGCAGATTCTTAGCTCAGGTTGGTGACCTCTTGACAATCCTTAGTTTAAATGTTTTATTTCTGAAGCTGATAAATGCCTCTTTCTTAAATATCATTTTATAAATTTTCATATCATATATTGTTTCCTGAGTCTATATGAATACCAGTTAAAACAATCCAACATTACAACTAAACAAATCAAACAAGCTAAGAGAGCTCTAAGCCCCTTTCTGAGGCAAAGTGGCAAAATGATTTTACATTCCACAGTGTCAACCTTTACATAAACCAGGCTTTCCTTATTCCCTTTCAAAAACACACTGAAGTTCCCATTTCAGTATTAACAGGAGCACAAAATGTTGACATAACTTACTGATGGCAAGTTATTTTATCTAATTATAAGATATTAAATGATATAAATAAATTCCCAATTAAATGTATTATTTTTATGTAAATCTGAAAGAGATTGTTGCTACAGAAAACTTTAGTCTGAAGAATACCAGCTTGGTAAAATGCTCTCCTAAATTTTATATTCTAAAGACTTGTATGCTGGGATGACATGAATATATCTGATATACAAAGAAGCCTATAAAAGTTGTTTATTTAATCAGAGTTCTACAAATCCTAATTCCTTTAAGACAAGTTCCCCTGAATACTTGAACCTAACACAGACAAGAAAATAACTCAATAGATAAGAGCTGATTAGTGTTTTAAGGAACCCTTGCTACATCAACACATAGAGAATTCAATTTTTGCTTACATTAGCACATTAATATTTGACCTTAGGAAAAAAAAAACTTGGACATGTTTAACTAACTGTGTTAATCATAGCAAAGTTACACAAATTTTAGAGATTTTCTCCCCACAAATCTTGTGAAATTATTTAGACAATATACATCTGGTTTACCATGGAAAAGATTTGCTTACTGAGAAACATTTCCTTCCTTTGATTTACAATTTAAAATATGCTTCCATATCTAGAATTTTTTATGTCTCTTTCCTAGCTGGTAACTCTTCTTAAAAATTACATTCTGAAACAAACCTTTATAAAAATGCTGAACATGGACAAATTATTCTGCTTTAAGAATATGAAATACTTTGTTTCTTATGGTACTTAAATTGAAACACAACTGAAACTTTTTGTATTTTTTGTATATAGAATTATACCTGTTAGAATTTTAAACATTAATAATTTTGCTTTAAATGAAGACAAAGAAACAAAGCAATCTTAAACTCTTTTTTTTTTCTTTTGCCCATTTATAAAAGCACATGTAATACTTAAGTATATATTACCTTCTGGAATTCAAGAAGTCAAGAGTGCTTGATTTTATAGCAGTTGATGTTTTAGCATGTACCATTGTAAATTAATCATGTCTCCTCTAAATAATACATTTGTGAAGATTCATCCTATTTATTTTAAATTTAACTTACTGATTTTTAACTGTAAAACCCAAGACAACAGACAAGAGTAGTTAAGAGTATTATCCATCTCTTCCCTGCTGAAGAAGTATCCTGGAAGCAATGTATTTACACTCTAGACATTTTATAGAAAACATCATTATAAATTGTTTGACCACCTAGACAAACTTGTGTTTTAGTAATTTTAAAGGCATCCATAACCTTCTTAAACATTTACATGAGATTAACTAAAAGATATTTAGATCCATTATTTTTTCTTAATTTTTAACTTATTTCTGTTCATTTATCTATATGCCAATGTTGGTACCATGTAAATAATATTAAAAAAAAAAAACAAAGATTGACATGTAGACTCACATACAATACACAGGCACATAAAATATACATAAATACCAACAAGAAACAAGGTTGTTTGAATTTTTTCTTGAGTAATTGACCTCTGAATAAAGAATGTGGGTAAAACAGTACAAAACAAAAGAGACAAACCTACACGTTCAGATAAAACAAAACTTACCCAAAATATTTAGGCATGTAGGATTCAAACATGAAGTCACCAGAAAACAATGAGCTCAAAAATACAGAAATATTTTAAAATCACAGGATGTTTTTTTAAATGACACAGTCACAATTACTCCAATAAATAAGCATATGAAACACCTTTACCAGATCAGCATGTACTTTTAAGTAAAATTTTATCCAGTCCAGATATTTAAACTGTGGGTGCTCTGCAATCCTCAGGTAAAGGTTTTCAAGGTAAAGAAGGCTTGTATTTATGAAATCATTCTGTTGTCCATTTCTATGCTATAGCATCTAGGGAGGAATTATTGAAGAGAGCAGAGTCACACAGTGCATAATATACACAATTAGGTTCCACAAAAGCTTGAATTTAAAAGTGGCACTTTTTGTCCTTTTCTGGTCCCAAGCCGCTTTTTGATGATTAACTCTGCCACTTACATTCCAGATGCAAGCCTTGGAAAAATAGAGATTTAGCATCAAGGTAAGGAATAAGAAAAGCTGCCTTCAGAGATCTAAGCTACTTTTGAACTTCAGAGCCAAAACCTCATGCATAAGGCAATTTTTGACCATTTACTTTCTCTACTTTTTCTAAAATCAGTCTCTTAATGTGTGATGTTATACTTTATGTTTCCTCTGGAGACTATTTCCTCTGGAGAATATTTTTCCGTTCTGACAGTGGGGAATGCAGAAAATTATAAGAGATCTCTTTTTTTCAACTGTGATTAGTTCTTCACCATTATGAATTTTGAGGATGAGACTCCCCTATACATACATACATACATACATACATAAATAAATAAATAAATAAATAAATAAATAAATGAAATAGAACAGAACATGGGTGTCTCAGACAAGGAAACTGTCTCTATGGCTAGGGACACTTCCCAGATCCTGGAACCACTAGTGATCTGCAAATTCCACCCCTCCTTTCATGAGTCATGAATATAAATATTGCCATAACTGCATAAACATAATTTTTCTCCTTCTTCATGCAAGTCATGAAAAAGGTACAAGCCTCCAGATTATACACTTTTACCATGTGAATTGTTACCCTTGGAGAACTTGAAACCATATTTTAGGGTTTGGATGTGAGGTGTCCCTTCACAAAATTCATGCATAAGACACTGCAAGGAGACTCAGAGGAGAAATTATTTGGTTCCAAGATTCTTATCCCAATTAGTGAATTAATTCCATGGTAGTGATTAACTGAGTGGTATTGAAGTAGTGAGGTATTGCTGGAAGAATTGTTAATTGAGGGATTTGAGGTATATATTGGTATCTGGTGAATGGACTCTCTCTCTCTCTCTCTCTCTCTCTCTCCTTTCAGATCATCATATGAGCTTCTTCCCTTTGCCACACTCTTCTGCCATGATGTTCTCAGCTCAAGCCCCAAGGAATGGAGACAGGCCTCTATGGACTAAGACCTCTGAAACCATGAGTCCTCACATAAATTTTGCCTTCTGTGCACTTGTTCTGGTTAAGTTCCTCAGTCACAGTGATGCAAAAGATGACTAAAATACCTTTGATGCCTTTCTTCATCTCTGTGCTGAACCTAACATTAATTAATAAACTTTCAGTGGAAGAAACTGTGCCTTACTCAGAATGGAAGATCATAGCTGAATCTAATTTACATTTTGAGTACCATTCATTTTTTCCCCTTAGACCTTCACCTAAGTAGGCTACCTCAGAATATTTTCTTCCCTTTATCAAAACAGGACAAGTTGCAAAATGGTATTAAAATTTATAGTTCCCTCTGATGACCATGATTCTCTACTGGACAGTTTGCATTGAGGCCATGCATGGCAAAAGAAAAAAATGAGGTGCTTTTTCTTAAGCATCTGTCAGTCAACCTTGCCCCACTATTTCACTACACAGCTAGTGGAAAACCTAGCATAACGGTTGTGATCAAAGCTCCCATCTGAATATGAGAAAACAGAATTCAGGAATCCATGCCACAGAAACTGTACAGTTTGCTAGGGACATCTACCTAATGAGATCTGCTGGTTAGCAAACCCCTCTCATTTCCCATTTTTCTTTAATTTATCACCACAACACCTGTGAGAATGTGAGGGTCTCTGTCACATGCCAAAGACCCAAGGATTTCAGACTCAGTGGAAATTACTGATTTCCACCTGCCACGATCAATTTTTTAAATGTGATGCCTCATTTATAAAGCAAGCTCTTAGAAGTCTATGCAAGGCCAGAGTCAGTAGAGAAAAAGGCTGGAATGAACACCTTTTACTTGCTGTGAGCCAAACTACTCCAGATGGAAAGGAGGTCATCTACTAGTTATGAATGCTTAATGCATGTTTTCCTGAGGAACTTCAAAAAAGGAGTCAATTAAAAGACACCTGCCTTTCCTAACAAATCATTAAATGTAAAATGTCCTTCTCAACATCTAGAGTCTGGTTGAGAAGAAAAGGAGCAAGGTGCTCAGGAGGCACAAGCAGAGGGAGCTAAGGGTGGCTGGCTCAACAGGAGGTGTATGTGTTGCTGGGGCATGTGCCCAGCACTGCCTCATTGACCAGTCATCATAGGACACCCAGAGGGCTCTCAAGAGAGGATGTTGGGAGAGAAAACTTTGAAATTCACTGGCAAGTGACCTGGGCCAGAATCCTGCAGTTACATACCTCCTTTGCTCCACTCCTCACATCCAAATGCAAACCAGAATCAGAGGTCAACTATTTACTAGCTTCAGACATCTCAGACCCACAATAGAAGAGTAGGAAATGGTCTTTGCTGCGTTCAACATGTCTGACCTCAGGGCATGTGATTAGGAGCCACAGAAAGCCATGAAGCCTCTTTGACACAAGATTGGCAGCAAGTACTAATGACTGATGGGTCCCCAAAATTGTCCTTCAGAATGAAACAGAAACTAGCACCTCAGAATGACATAAGGTTTGGAGGAGCCTATCAGAGTGGTTCTCCCAGGAGAGTCCTCAGTCCTGGAGATCAGGAAGGGATTCTTATTCCCAAGTGTTAAACACCCAAGAAATGCCAATGCAAGAGAAGAAAGCGTTGTGTATTTCAGAAAGTGATAGTAACAAACTTCCCCAAAGTGTAAGGGCCACAGACCATGGTGCCCATTCGAGATAATGTGTCTTGTTCTTTTATGTTCTTTTGTGACCCCCAAAACTCTTTAAATTTTTGCCTTCTCTTTCTTCTCCATGTATGTGGCTAATAGCAAAGATAAGGAAGTTAATTGTTAATAACCCACAGTGCCCGGGATCATGATCACAGAATTTAAAAATCCATTGCCAGGAGGTGCTATAGGGACATTACTTTCTAGCAAAGAAAGCATGAGGGGGTCAGAACATTTAATAGAATCATTACCTTAACATCATATTGCCACCATTCTCATCTATCTGTCTCCTTACAGTTCTAAGAAGTGTTGCCAAAATAAGTGAAACTGATGAACAACATTAAAAAATGATTTGAAGATAAGGCTTTTAGTTCTTTAGGATGGAGGAAATGTAGTGACTGCACCATGACTACAGTAGAGGTCACTTATAATTAGGATATAATGATATGTTCTAAAATGTTATTGTGTGTATGGTACATTTTCTATGTAAAACTTTTGAATAGTATATTCAACATAAAACAACGCTAATTTATTTGGCTTAATGTGTATCTCTGGAAAGCTGTGCTTGCCTGTTTTATGTTAGCCTCTGGTTTATTAATATCCTGTAACTTGGGAAATTTTGAAGCACTGGTCTGAAATTGAACCATCCTTGATTCTGACATCTTAATTTTAAAAACTACCACAAGATATCAAGATGGTGGAATAGAGAATGTCACTTTCATGGCTGATCCATGGCATGAAATCAAGAAAGAAGATAGCCAGCTTCTCAACAATGTGGGGGTGTCTCACTGAAATTTAGTACTGGACATTTAAAGCAAACCAGGGACTCAGGATGTTAGATATAATAAAATAAGGGAGAAGTCTCCAGCACTACAGGTGTGTTGTTGCAGCTGGAAGCACCAGCCACAGAGCAAATGAAGGGATAAGGAAATTAAATGAAACCACATTTTGGGGAGGTTGTAGGCATGTACATATTGGGGTATGGAGAATTTAGAAATCAAAGACACTATCCAACTAAACTGAAAGGTATGCTACACAATATCCTTGTGCAAGAAAGAAGCCAAATCTCTCCTGGCTGGGAGTGGAGAACAGAGGATGAAACCATCTTACAAAATGCTGTATGAGGGCCAACAACTGGGGAGCCAATTCCTGGAAAACTCTAGTTTGACCCAGAATACATGACTGACAAACGCACACTGCATGACATAGAATGTGCCCAAGTGACCAGGAGAAAATCAAAAGTGGAGAGTGGATTACACAGGGCAATACTTGTGGAAACCCACCTGGTTCTCCCACTTCATCCTCCCACTCCAACCCAGCAGACCAGAGAGATGCCCCTGGCAAGAAATTGGAAATGTGGGGATGGGAGAGAATAAATTGGAAGATTGAACCCAAGACCAGGAAATATGAGGTCCACAGGTAAGTTACTGAACTAAGAATTGGTTCCTCCAACACATAAGTGGAAACCAGGGGAGGTCCCTGGGGTGAAGTCTTCCAGCATGAACTGGCAATTGCTGGGCCCAGGTGGTCAATGATTTAAAATCTCCAGACCAATTGGCATTCAATTGGAGCCTTCCTAAGCTTACATCCTGACAATAGGACTTCTACCTATAGGATTACCTCTCTCACTTTAGCAAACGCACCCTAATGGTGGAGGAAGCATCAAACTTCAAATGATCCCACCTAACACTGATGGGAAGGGGACCTTAGAATCTTTAGAATCTTTTCAACTGCAACTCCAATCTCAATTTCATTGACATTTTTTTTTTTTTTTTTTTTTTTGCTTTTTGCTTTTCTCCATTTAATGGTTCATGGACATTTATACATACTCACATTTGCTTTTTCTCATTTCTACCATTTTTGAAGTCAAGCATTTTTCATGGATTAGTTTTTTGAGGAATAGGATGTTTGATTAGCATATTTCCATTTTGTTTTTTATTCTTTTCTTTTTCTTTTAATTTTTTAAAATGTAACTTTATATATAACTATTTCTCCTACTTATCCATTTCCCTTGATTCTCTTTCTTTTCTTCTTTTAACAGCCAATCTCTATTTTTCTTTCACTCTTCCTTTAATTTCTTACTTATATTTTCTCTCCTCCTCTCTCATCATCTTCACAACCTACATCTCTCTCTCCCCTCCATGTCTACCATTTGAATTTATAAACTCTTTTGCAAACTTACTTTTTTATTTTAGGCAATAACTGATCATATTATTTATGTTTACTGTTACAATTAATATTATAGACATTATAGCAGAAACTATTTGTTTTAATCCTGTACATTGTTTTTATTTATTGTTGTTATTCTTTTTCTCCTTCTAAATGGTGCAGTACTATAAACCTTCACAGACAATATAATTCCACAGGGTAGAAGTTGTACTACCTCAAATCCACACTGTTAATGGGTACACACAAAAAATGAAAAAACTAGGGAACAAATTGCCCCAAACAAACCAAGATACTTCAATAATAGAATGCATCAACACCACAGAGGAAGAAAAGTCAGAGAAAGAGTTTGGAATATATTAGTCAAACTGATCCAGAATGCTAAGAATAACCAAAAAAAAGTGATCAGGGAGAAAATTCAGGATGTGAAAGATAAACAAATTTAATAAAGGGAGATTCTCAAAGAACACTAAGCAGAAATCCTGGAAATGAAGGGATGCATAAGCCAAATTTCAAATTCAATGGAAAGCATCAACAACAGACTGGACCACATGGATTACTGAGTTTTGGGCAAAAAAGACAAAATATGTATCTGAAAAATAAGTTGATCATGAAGAAAACAGCTTAAGAGATCATAAACAGAACTTCCTGTGAATATGAATTAACATGAAAAGACCAAATTGAAGATTTATCAAGATAGATGAAGGCTCAGAGATACAAACAAAAGAAATGTACAATATGTTCAGTGAAATAATATCAGAAAATTTCCCAAACTTAAATAAAAAATGGAGAACTCAACACAATTGGTATACAGGACCACAAGTATACAGAATTACAATACACGTTAGGCCACATTATTATAAAAATAACTAACACGGAGACAGAATAGACTTTTCAAGGCTGTCAAAGAAAAATGTCAGTTCATATTTAGAGGCAAACTCATCCAGATCATGGATGAGAGACCAGAGAGATGCCCCTGGTCTCAACCCAGACCCTCAGAGCAAGGAGATCTTGGAATAATATACACGAAGCCCTAAAACAATAATAATAATAAATGCTAGCCAAGAATAATGCACCTATCAAAATTAAGCTTCAGAATTCATCATGAAATAAAAACAGTCCATAATAAACAAAAGGTAAAATAATTCACAACTAGAAAGCCTGCACTACAAAACATACTCAATAACATATTTCATGAAGAAGAAATGAAAAATAAAGTGAAAATCACAAAGGGAGGGAGCACTAGAAGAATAGTCAATCAAAGGATAAAGTAATTCAAGTTAAAAAAACACAAGTGAATCAAAATGACAGAATAAAAATCATTTCTCAAAAATAATGTTGAATGTAAAATGCCTAAACTCATCAATCAAAAGACATAGAGCAGAAGATTGGATTAAACAACAACACCCAACAACATCCTGTGTTCAAGACACTTACCTCACTGGAAAAACATCCACAAACTGAAGTTAAAATGGTGGGATAAACCATATCATTAATATAGATCCCATAAGCAAGCAAGGGCTTATATCCTCATATTGCATAATGTGAACTTCAAGCTAAAGTTGAGTAGAAAAGAAAAAGAAAGACATTTCACATTGCTTAAGGAAATTATACATCAACAAGACATAACAGTAATAAATATTTATGCACCAAACAATGGAGCATTTATATACATCCAACAAACCCTTCTTAATTTCAAGAATCAAACAGACCACAACACAATAATACTAACTGATTGTTAACAAACCACTCTCATCACTGGACAATGGTCCAAACAAAACTAAAAAAAAGAAGCTATGGAATTAAAACATACAACTAATAATTTAGCCTTGACAGTCATATATAGAATATTTCATCCATCAAAAACTCAATACATTTTCTTCTTAACAGTACATGGATCTTTCACTGAAATTGACCATATTGTAGGCCACAAAGAAACAACTAATAGATACAAAAAAATAGAGATAATACCTTGTATTCTAACAGATCATAATAAAAAAATAGAAATCAACAATAAAATTAAAAATAGAAAATACCCTAACATCTACAGACTAAAAAAATGCTATTGAATGACTGATACATAGCAGAAGAAATCAGGGTCAATATAAAAAAATTCTTAGAGGTAAATTACAATAGTCACAAAACATTAAAATCACTGGGATTGAGATTCAGGAAGGAAGGTGAGAGGGAGGAAGCATTTTGTGTCATTCCATGACCTGGGACTCAAGTTGTGAGAATACTGCTTCTCTGCAAGTGAAATTCCTGCTTCCGCATGAGAACTATGGCCACTGTGCCCCTCCAGGGTTCCAGGCCTCAGCGTCAGAGAAGATCTTTTCATGAATTAGGATTTTGAAGACTGGAACATCTGAATAGTGTATTACAGCTATGTTGTGTGTGTGTGTGTGTGTGTGTGTGTATATATATATATATATTTTTTTTTCTTTTATCCCATCAATTTCTACTATTTTAAATTTTTTAAATTTTTCTCAACAAATATGTGTGTTTGTTTCATGTACTCTACTATCTTCCCACTTACTTGTCTACCCCAAATTATTTCCTCTCCCTTCTCCTGCTACTAATCTTATTCTTTAGATTTCTCTTTCACACTTCCTAAGACATAACAACTCTATATTCTCACCTCCTATTTCCTAAGCATATCATCCTACTCTTCACTCCCAGTTCTTTGTCCAACATCAGAAACTGTAAACCCTTTTACAATCCTACTGAGTATATTGTAAATAATAATTGAATTCATCATTTCCATACATTGTGACCAAACTGTAAGTGTCTTAATAGCAAAAAATTGTTTCTAGGGTGTATACTGTATATATTGGGATCTGACAACATTGTCCTTAAACTCAAAGGAGAGATACTGGATCCCTACAGGGGCACTATAAGCCTATAGGGTAAAAACAGTAATGCTTTGGATCCACAGTGCTAAAAGGGAAGACACACAAGCAATATGAAAATATAAGGGAAAAAAAGTGCCCCAAACATATCAAGATACCACATTATTAGAATCCATGGCAAGCACAGCAGAAGAAATTACAGAAAAAAAGAGTTTACAATGTACATGATTAAAATGATCTGTGAATTAAAGGATGATATAAGAGAGCAAATACAGGCAGCAAAAGATCATTTTGACAAAGAGCTACATAAACAAATATAGGAAGCAAAAATTTACTTCAATGAGGAGATAGAGATTCTAAGTATAAACCAAACAGAAATCCTTTAAATGAAAGAAACAATAAACCAAATTAAAAGCTCAATTGAAAGCATCACCAACAGATTAGATCGCTTGCAAGACAGGACCTTAGACAATGAATACAAAATATATAATCCTGAAAAAAATGTAGACCACACAGTCAAAATAGTAAGAAACCATGAGCAGAATATTCAAGAAATATGGATAACAAAAGAAGACCAAAATTAAGAGTTATTTGGATAGAAGATGGAATAGAGTTCCAAACCGAAGGAATGACCAATCTAGTCAATGAAATAATAGCAGAAAATTTTCCAATCACGAAGAATGAATTGGAAAACCAAATTCAAGAGGCTTACAGGATGACAAATGTACAAAATCAGAACATATCCACACTAAGTTACATTATAATGAAAATGCCTGACATACAGAATAAGGACAGAATATGAAAAGCCACAAGAGAAAGGAATCAGATTACATACAGGGGGAGAAAAATTAGGATAGTAGCAGATTTTTCAAACCAGACCTTAAAAGCCAGAAGACCCTGGAACAAAATATATCAAGCTTTGAAAGAAAATGGATGCCCACCAAGAATCTTATATCCAGCAAAATGATGCTTTAGATCTGATGATGAAATAAAAACCTTCCCTGATGGGCTGGGAATACAAATCATGTCTCAATAATAATACTGAAAGTTAATGGCCTAAACTAACCAATCAATATATATAATTTTATATTCCAGTATATATATGCTGCAGTCTGGCTGGGCACAAAATAACCGGGCCACCACACCGCCTTGTAGATTCAAACAGCAACTCTTTATTTCAAACTCTCACCAGCTCTACATGCACGTTCTGGGGAAAATTTTTACCTCTACCGGGCTCTGCATCCCAAATACTCTCTGAATCCTGCAAGAACTCAACGGGAACACAAGGAGCGGGCACCTGAGGCAGCAGGATATGCCCTATTCCCAGCAGGATCCACCTTAAACCTGGAACCGCCCTAATCCAGCAGGATCTACACTAAACCCGGATCCACCCTAAACCCGGATCCACCCTGGTCCTTGAGCAGGGTCACCTTTCTCAAACATTCATGCAATGTCACTGCAAATGACCTGGGTCCAAGGCAAGCCCATTTCCACAATGGAGAGTCCTCCCTCTAAGCAACATTGGGTAGGCTGACAAGGAAATTGTCATGCGTCAATTTCCTACTTGGCTATGGCTCTCAGCATATATACTGGAATATAAAATTAAAGAAAAAAACCAACAATATTCTTCCTCCAAGAGACTCATCTCATAAGAAAAGACATTCACAGATTGACGGTGAAGGTTTGGGTAAAAGCATACCACTCTCATAGACTGGCAGCAATAAGGGTCTCCACCTCACATCAAATAAAGAAGACTTGAAACCAAAGTTAATAAAAAGGAATAAAGAAGGACATTTCATACTGCTTAAGGGAACCATTCATTAACAAGACATAACAATTACAAATTTATATGCCCTCCAAAATGGAGGATCTACATTCATCAGAAAAACCATTCTCAAGTTCAAGAGTCAAATAGACCAAATCACAGTAATTCTGGGTGACTTTAATATACCTCTTCCACCACTGGTTAGATCATCCAAACAAAAACTGAACAACAACAACAACAAAAAACAACTATAAAACTCAACAATACAATCACTTAGACTTAACTGACATATATAGAATATTTCATCCTTCAATGAATGAATACACTTTCTTCTCAGCAGCACATGGATCTTCTCTAAAATAGACCATATATTATGCCACTAAGCATCTCTAAGCAAATATTAAAAAGTAGAGATACTACCCTGTATTATATCAGATCATAATGAAATGAAATTTCTAATGAAATTTTATCATTAGAAATCAATGATAAAATAAAAAATAAAAGCTACCTCAACACCTGGAAACTAAATAATATGCTATTGAATAAACAATGGGTTGCAAAAGACATCAAAGAAGAGATTTAAAAATTTTTAGAGGTGAATGAGAACACAGATACAATGTATCAAAATCTCTGGGACACTATGAAGACAGTACTAAGAGGAAAGTTCATTGCATGAAGTTCATTTCTTAAAAGAAGAAAAAGTCAACAAATAAATGACTTAACATCACATCTTAAAGCCCTAGAAAAAGAACGAATCAACCCCAAACACAGTAGGAGACAGAAAATAATTAAAATCAGAGCTGAAATCAATGAAATTGAAACAAAAGAAACAATTGAAAAAATTGACAAAACAGAGGGATCCAAGATGTTGGAATAGAGGAGGTACTGTTTCTGGCTGCTCTGTGGAATTAAACCAAGAAAACAGGCAGCGTCTCTACAAGGTCTCACCTAGACAGAATACAACATCTCAGAGTGTATGACAGGCCCCTATACAGCAGATTTCCCAGAAAGCATCAGAGCTGCGCCACCTATGCAGAAATCAGAGCCTCTGTGTTTCAGTAAGACTCCAGACTTCAGACCCAAAGCCTGCAGTGCAAGCACACATGGCTCAAGTGGCATACCAGAGTCACCTAATCAGCTGTGCTCCACTCCCACATAGGCTACACAGCTGCAATCTAGCCACAGCACAAAGCCATCCCACTTCCCCCACCTCACCAGACACCCCAGCGCTGGAAACAGACCAACTGCATCTTGGAAAACCTCTCTTGCCATTTTTTGGTGGGCGTAGCTAACAGTTCGGATCTCCATTTGAACAGGTACCTGGATTCCAAATTTCTCACCCTCCCCCCTCCCCAGCTGCAATTACTTGGCACAGTGACTAACCAGCACAAAAACCGCTGTCAGCTGAATGGAAATGGGAGCAGAGTGTGACCAGGGCACCACCCACCTGATGTGAACCTGAGGGTGAGAGGTCCTGCAGTTGGGACCTGATAAGCAAAGGAGGGGAGGGGTCTAAAAACCTGAAGCAAATCAGAGAGACCAGGATTGGGAAGCTCCAGGCAGGAGAGGGAGATGATACTGGGGGGCTCAAATCTTCTCATCCTGGTTAAGACAACTCCACCTACTGGAAAAAAAGAGAAGCAGAAAGGAAATGGAATTCTAAGATTGTTGTTGTTCTTGTTTTGCCTTCTTATCCTTATTCTTCCTCCTCTACACTTCTATCCTCTGGCCCTTGCAACCCCAACATATGCAAACCAAGAAAATACATGAACTAAAACTATGAGAACTGAGTCACATGAATAATATAATATAGAGGAATTGCATAAGGACCCCCTGTTTTTTTTATTATTCTCTTTTTTTGTTTTTCTTTCTTTCTTTCTTTCTTTCTTTCTCTTTTTTCTTCTTTCTTCTTCTTGCACCCTCCAAAATTTACTATTTTAACATCCTGTAATTTTCTAAATACATATGTGTGTCTGTTTCTATGTACTCTACTGGCCTCTCACATACTTGTTTCACTAAATTACCTCATGTCTATCCCTCTTAACCTTTTTCATTAGAGTTCTCCTTCAAATTTCCTAAGTTATATTAACCCCATAATTTCAAATCTTTCCCCCTTAGGATATTGTCCTACATTGGACACCCAGTTCACTCTCTGCCACCAGAAACTGTACACCATTTATGAAACTACTGATTATATTTTAAATAATAATTGAATCCAACATTTCTGGACATTGAGACTAACTATAAATGTCTTAATAACAATAATTTGTTCACAGATGATGTACTGTTGATATTAGGATCTGTTAACATTGTCCTTCCCCACAAAGAGGGGATCTTGGAACCATAAAAGAGCACTACAATTCTATAGGGTGCAAACAATAACACACCAGTCACATAGAGCTGGAAAAAAGAAACATGAGCAACATGAAAAGACAAGGAAAGAAAGTACTACAAACAATTCAAGACAACACAGCATTAGAAGAATTGACAGCCACAGCAAAAAAAAAAAAGACAGATAAAGATTTCAGGATATACATGATTCCGATGTTTGGGGATCTCAAAGAATATTAGACAACAAATGTAGGCCACGAAAGATAACTTTGAAAATGAGCTACATAAACAAATCCAAGAAGCAAAAGATAAACTCAACAGGGAGATAGAGGTTATACAAAAAAATCCAAACAAAAATGCTTGAAATGAAAGAAATAATAAATGAAATTAAAAACTCCAATGAGAGCATCACCAATAGAGTAGATCACTTAGAAGATAGAACATCAGACAATGAAGATAAAGTATAAAGTATATTATCTTGAAAAGAACATAGATAGCACAGTGAAAATGTTAAGAAACCACAAGCAGAACATCCAAGAAATATGGGATAGCACAAAAAGACAAAATCTAAGAGTTACTGGGATAGAGGAAGGCACAGAGGTCCAAACCAAAGGATGAGCAAACTCTTCAATGAAATAATATCAGAAAACTTTCCAGACATGAAGACTGAAACAGAAATCCATACCCAGAAGCTTACAGGATGCCAAATGTGCAAAATCAAAAAAGATCCCAAGACACATTATAATGAAAATTCCCAACATACAGAATAAGGAGAGAATTTTAAAAGCCACAAGAGAAAGGAATCAGATTACATATAGAGTTAAACCAATTAAGATAACAGCACATTTTACAACACAGACCCTGAAAGTTAAAAGATCCTGGAACAACATATTTCAAGCTCTGAAATGCAATACAATACACAAAATATTGTATACAGCAAAATTAAGCTTCAAATTTGAGATGAAATAAAAACTTTCCATGATAAATAAGTTAAAAGAATTTATAGCTAGAAAACTAGCACTACAAACATCCTTGGCAAAATGTTTCATGAAGAGGAAATGAAAAACAATAATGAAAACCAGCAGAGGGAGGTAGGACACTAAAGGAAAAACTAATCAAAGAGTGAAAACCAATTCAAGTTAAATAACAAAAAGAAACAAATATGGCTGGAAATACAAACCATGCCTAAATAGTAACCCTAAGTGTTAATGGCTTAAACTCACCAATCAAAAGACATAGGATAGAAGATTGGATTTTAAAAAGATCCAAAAATATGCTGCCTACAGGAGACTCATCTATTAGAAAAAAACACACAGACTGAAGATGGAAGGGTGGGAAAAATCATACTACTCATATGGACTGTGGAAGCAAGCAGGGGTTTTCATATTCATATCAAATAAAGTAAACTTCAAGCAAAAGTTAATCAAAATGGATAAAGATGGGCATTACATACTGCTCAAGGGAACCATGCACCAAGAAGACATAGCAATCATAAATATATATGACCCAAACAATGGTGCAGCTATGTACATCAAACAAACTCTTCTCAAATTCAAGAGTCAAATTGACCACAACCCAATAATCATGGGTGACTTTAACACACCTCTATAACCACTGGAGAGATCTTCCAAACAAAAGTTGAATAAAAAAATTATAGAGCTCAATCACATAATTAATAATTTAGACTTAACTGACATATATAGAATATTTCAACCAGCATCAAGTGGATACACATTCGTCTCAGCAGACATAAAACCTTCTATAAAATAGATCATATACTATGCAACAAAGCAACTCTTAGCAAATACAAAAATGTAAATACTACCATGTATTTTATCAGATCATAGTGGAATGAAATTGGAAATCAATGACAAAATAAAAATAAAAAATTTATACATCACATGGAGACTGAACAATATGCTACTGAATGAACAATGGATTAAGAAGACATAAAGGAGGAGTTTAAAAATTCTTAGAGGTAAATGAGAACACAGACACAACACACCAAAAATCTCTGGGACACTATGAAAGCAATACTAAGAGGAAAATTCATTGCATGGAGTTCATTCCATAAAGGAAGAAAAAGTCAACAAGTAAATGACCTCACACTACATCTCAAAGCCCTAGAAAAAGAAGAAAAAATCATGAGCAAAAGAAGTAGAAAGTGAGAAATAATTAAAATTAGAGTAGAAATCAATGAAATCGAAACAAAAGAAACAATTGAAAAAAATTGAAATGACAAAACGTTGGTTCTTTGAAAAAGTAAATAAAATTGACAGATCCTTAGTCATGCTTACAAAGAGAAGGAGAGAAAGAACGCAAATTACCAACATACATGATGAAAAAGGCAATATTATAACAGACACTACAGAAATACAGAAGATAATTAGAAATTATTTTGAAACCTTACACTTAAAAAAATAGAAGACATTGAAATCATTGACAAATTTCTTAACTGAAATTTAAGTTTCAGTTAAGAAACTTAAATTTTTTCCCTATACATAACCCTTTAATTTCTTTCATCTGTCTAATTGCTCTGGCCAGTGTTTCAAGAACTATGTTGAATACAAGTAGTGAAAGAGGGTATCCCTGTCTTGTTCCAGATTTCAGAGGGAATGCCTTCAATGTTTCTCCATTGAAGATGGAGTAATAAAATTTGCCCAGATTGAGTCAGGAAGATATACACAATTTAAACAGACCAATATCAAGTGAGGAAATAGAAGAAGCCATCAAAAGATTACCAACAAAGAAAAGCCCAGGACCAGATGGACATACAGCTGAATTCCACAAGACCTTTATGAAAAAGTAATACCAATAGTCTTCAATTTATTTCAGGAAATAGAAAAAGAGGGAGCATTTCCAAACTCATTCTATGAGGCCAATAACACCCTGATTCTAAAACCAGACAAAAATACTTCATAGAAAGAAAACTTCATACCAATATCTCTAATGAATATAGATGCAAAAATTCTCAATAAAATTCTGGCAAATTCAATACAGAAACATATCAAAAAGATCGTGCACCATTATCAAGCGGGATTCATCCCAGGGATGCATGATTGATTCAACATGTGGAAATCAATAAATGTAATTAATCACATCAATAGACTTAAAGATAAGAATCATCTGATCATCTTTATAGATGCAGAAAAAGCATTTAACAAAATATAGCACACCTTTATGTTATCCCTAGAAAAACTAGGGATAACATATCTCAACTTCGGAAAGGCTATCCACACTAAACCTCAGGCCAACATCATTCTAAATGGAGAAACATTGAAGGCATTCCCTCTGAAATCTGGAACAAGACAGGGATACCCTCTTTCACTACTTGTATTCAACATAGTTCTTGAAACACTGGCCAGAGCAATTAGACAGATGAAAGAAATTAAAGGGTTATGTATAGGGAAAAAAACGAACTTAAATTAGCTTTATTTGCTGATGATATGATTCTATACCTAGAAGACCCCCCCCAAAAAAAAACTCCACCAGAAAACTTCTAGAACTAGTAAATTAATTCAGCAAAGTAGCAGGATATAAAATTAACACTCATAAATCAAAGGCATTTCTATATATCACTGACAAATACTCTGAGAAGGAAATGAGAAAAACTACCCTATTCACAATATCCTCAAAAAAAAATATAAGGTACTTGGGAATCAACTTAACAAAAGAGGTGAAAGATCTATACAATGAAAACTATAGAACCCTAAATAAAGAAATCAAAGAAAACCTTAGAAGATGGAAAGATCTACCTTGCTCTTGGATAGGCAGGATTAATGTTATCAAAATGACCATACTTCAAATTTATACAGATTTAATGCAATTCCAATCAAAATCCCAATGGCATTCCTCATAGAAATAGAAAAAACAATTATGAAATTCATCTGAAAAAAATAAGAGACCCAGAATAGCTAAAGAAATTCTTAGCATGAAGAGTGAAGCAGGTAGTATCACTGTACCAGACCTTAAACTATGCCACAGAACAATAGTAACAAAAACAACATGATATTGGCACCAAAACAGGCAGGTAGATTAATTGGACAGAATAGAGGACACAGAGACTAATCTACAAAATTACAATTATCTTACATTAAACAAAGATGCCAAAAACATGCAGTGGAGAAAACATAGCCTCTTCAACAAATGGTGCTGGGAAAACTGGAAATCCATATGCAACAAAATGAAATTAAACTTCTATTTCTCACCAAGCACAAAACTCAATCCAAAATGGTCCAAGGATTTAGGAAGTAAACCAGAGACTCTGTGTCTAATGGAAGAAAAAGTAGGCCCTAATCTTCATCATGTGAGATTAGGCCCCAACTTCCTTAATAAGACTCCTATAGTGCAAGAATTTAAACCAAGAATCAATAAATGTGATGGAATCAAAATAAAAAGTTTCTTTTCAGCAAAACAAACAATAGTGAGATGAACAGAGAGCTCACATCCTGGGAGCAAATTTTTACCCCTCACACATAAGATAGGGCACTAATCTCTAAGGTATACAAAGAACTCAAAAAGCTAAACACCAATAATAATAATAATAACCACCACCCAATCAATAAATGGGCTAAGGACCTAAACAGACACTTCTCAGAAGAGGATATACAATCAATCAATAAATATATGAAAAAAAAATGCTCATCATCTCCAGCAACCAGAGAAATGCAAATCAAAACCACTTTAGGATATCATCTCACTCTAATCAGAATGGCAGCTATTATGAAGACAAACAATAATGAGTGTTGGGAGGATGTGAGGGGAAAGGTACACTCATACACTGCTGGTGGGACTGCAAATTGGTACAGCCAATTTGGAAAGCAGTATGGAGATTCCTTGAAAAACTGGGAATGAAACCACCATTTGATGAAGCTATCCCATTCTTCGAACAATACCCAAAGGACTTAAAAACAGCATACTACAGAGACACAGCCACATCAATGTTTATAGCAGCACAATTCACAATAGCTAAACTGTGGAGCCAACATCGATGTCCTTTAGTGGATGAATGCATAAAAAATGTGTCATATATACACAATGGAATTTTACTCAGTATTATAAAAGAACAAAACCATGGCATTTGCAGGTAAATGAATGGCATTGGAGAAGATAATGCTAAGTAAAGTTAGCCAATCTCTAAAAAACAAATACCAAATGTTTTCTGTGTTAAAGGAGGTTGACTCACAGTGGGATTTGGAGGGAGAACATGAGAGGAATAGATGAATTCTAGATAGAGAAGAGGGGTGGGAGGGAAAGGGAAGGGACAGGGGATTAGCAAGGATGGTGGAATGTGATGGAAATCATTATCCAAAGTACATGTGTGAAGACACGAATTGGGTGTCAACATACTGTATATACAAACAGAGATTTAAAAATTGTGGTATATATGTGTATTAAGAATTATAATACAAATAAAAGAATAGTGTTACCTTAGATTAGGTAGAGGAAAGTGAAAGGAGGGGAAGGCAGGGGGTGTGGGGGATAAAAAAGACAGTAGATTAAAACAGAAATTATTACTTTGGGTATGTATGTGACTGTATGACCAATATGATTCTACAATATATATACTCAGAAAAATGAGAAATTTTATCCCTTTCATGTTCAAACACTAGAAACACTAGGGATACCAGGAACATATCTCAACATTGCAAAAGATATCTATGCTAAGCCCCAGGCCAACATCATTCTAAATGGAGAATAATTGAAAGCATTCCCTCTAAAAACTTGAGTAAGAGAGGGATGCTCTTTCACCACTTCTATTTAACATAGTTCTTGAAACACTGACCAGAGCAATTAGATATATGAAAGAAATTAAAGGAATATGCATGGGAAAAGAAGAACTCAAGTTTTCACTATTTGCTGATTGTATGATTCTATACCTAGAAGACAAAGAAAATTCCACCAGAAAACTTCTAGAACTTGTAAATGAATCCAGCAAAGCAGCAGGATACAAAATCAACACCCATAAATCAAAGGCATTTCTGTATATCAGTGACAAATCTTCTGAAAGGGAAATGAGGTAAACTACTCCATTTACAATAGCCTCAAAAAAAAATGCTTGGGAATCAACCTAACAAAAGAGGTGAAAGACCACTACAATGAAAACTACAGAACACTAAAGAAAGAAATTAAAGAAGACCTGAGAAGATGGAAAGATCTACCTTGCTTTTGGATAGGCAGAATTAATATTGTCAAAAGGACCATACTACCAAAAGCACTATACAGATTTAATGCAACTCCGATCAAAATCCCAATGACATTCTTTGTAGAAATAGAAAAAGCACTCATGAAATTCATCTGGAAAAATAAGAGACTCAGAATATCTAAAGCAATCCTTGGCAAGAAGAGTAATACAGGTGGCATCACTATACCAGACTTTAACCTATACTACAGAGCAATATTAACAAAACCAGCATGGTATTGGCACCAAAATAGACAGGTAGAGCAATGGTACAAAATAGAGGACACTGAGACTAACCCACCTAATTACAATTATCTTATATTAGACAAAGGCATCAAAAACATACATTGGAGAAAAGACAGTCTCTTCAAAAAATGGTGATGGCCAAACTGGAAATCCATATGCAACAAAGTGAAATTAAACCCCTATCTCTTACCATGCACAAAACTCAACTCAAAATGGATCAGGGACCTAGGAATTAAACCAGAAACCCTGGATCTAATAGGTCCAAATATCCATCATTACAGATTAGGCCCCTACATCCTTAACAAGACTCCTATAATGCAAGAATTAAAATCAAGAAGTAATAAATGGAATGGATTCAAATTAAAAGCTTCTTCTCAGCAAAACAAACAATCAGTGAGGTGAATAAAGAGCCTACCGCTTGAGAGCAAATTTTGACCAAAAACAAAACAAATAACCCAATCAAAAAATGGGCCAAGGAACTGAACAGACACTTCTCAGAAGAGGATATATAATCAACCAACAAATATATGAAAAAATGTTCAACATCTCTAGCAAGTAGAGAAATGCAAATCAAAACTACTCTAATATTTCATCTCACTCCAGTCAGAATGGCAGCTATTAAGAATACAAATAATAGTAAGTGTTGGCGAGGATGTGGGGGGAAAGGTACACTCATACATGCTGGTGGGACTGGAAATTGGTGCAGCCAAGTTGGAAAGCAGTATGGAGATTCCTTGGAAAATTGGGAATGGAACCACATTTTGACCCAGCTATCTCATTCCTTGGTTTATACCGAAAGGACTTAAAAACAGCATACTACAGGGACACAGCCACATCAATTTTTATAGCAGCACAACACAATTCACAATAGCTAAACTGTGGAACCAAAGTAGGTACCCTTCAGTGAATTAATGAATAAAAAAATGTGAGATAGATATATATCTCTTTTATTGCTCAGTAATATTCCAATGTGAGTGTGTATATGTTTGTGTGTATACACACATATATATGTGTATACACACAAACATATATATGTGTATACACACAAACATATATATATGTATACACACAAACATATATATATATATATATATATATATATATATATATATGTATACACACAAACATATACACACTCACAATGGAATATTACTGAGCAATAAAAGAGAAAATAATTGTGACATTTGCAGGTAAATGGATGGAGCTGGAGAACATAATGCTAAATGAAGTTAGCTAATTGCAAAAAAAGAAATACCACATGTTTTCTCTAACGTAAGAAAACAGGAGGCTGATTCATAGTGGGGTTGGGAGGGGGAGCATGGGAAGATTACACAAACTCCAAATATGTGCATGCCTACAACCTCCCCAAAATGTGGTTTCATTTAATTTCCTTATCCCTTCATTTGCTCTGTGGCTGGTGCTTCCAGCTGCAACAACACACCTGTAGTGCTGGAGACTTCTCCCTTATTTTATTATATCTAACATCCTGAGTCCCTGGTTTGCTTTAAATGTCCAGTACTAAATTTCAGTGAGACACCCCCACATTGTTGAGAAGCTGGCTATCTTCTTTCTTGATTTCATGCCATGGATCAGCCATGAAAGTGACATTCTCTATTCCACCATCTTGATATCTTGTGGTAGTTTTTAAAATTAAGATGTCAGAATCAAGGATGGTTCAATTTCAGACCAGTGCTTCAAAATTTCCCAAGTTACAGGATATTAATAAACCAGAGGCTAACATAAAACAGGCAAGCACAGCTTTCCAGAGATACACATTAAGCCAAATAAATTAGCGTTGTTTTATGTTGAATATACTATTCAAAAGTTTTACATAGAAAATGTACCATACACACAATAACATTTTAGAACATATCATTATATCCTAATTATAAGTGACCTCTACTGTAGTCATGGTGCAGTCACTACATTTCCTCCATCCTAAAGAACTAAAAGCCTTATCTTCAAATCATTTTTTAATGTTGTTCATCAGTTTCACTTATTTTGGCAACACTTCTTAGAACTGTAAGGAGACAGATAGATGAGAATGGTGGCAATATGATGTTAAGGTAATGATTCTATTAAATGTTCTGACCCCCTCATGCTTTCTTTGCTAGAAAGTAATGTCCCTATAGCACCTCCTGGCAATGGATTTTTAAATTCTGTGATCATGATCCCGGGCACTGTGGGTTATTAACAATTAACTTCCTTATCTTTGCTATTAGCCACATACATGGAGAAGAAAGAGAAGGCAAAAATTTAAAGAGTTTTGGGGGTCACAAAAGAACATAAAAGAACAAGACACATTATCTCGAATGGGCACCATGGTCTGTGGCCCTTACACTTTGGGGAAGTTTGTTACTATCACTTTCTGAAATACACAACGCTTTCTTCTCTTGCATTGGCATTTCTTGGGTGTTTAACACTTGGGAATAAGAATCCCTTCCTGATCTCCAGGACTGAGGACTCTCCTGGGAGAACCACTCTGATAGGCTCCTCCAAACCTTATGTCATTCTGAGGTGCTAGTTTCTGTTTCATTCTGAAGGACAATTTTGGGGACCCATCAGTCATTAGTACTTGCTGCCAATCTTGTGTCAAAGAGGCTTCATGGCTTTCTGTGGCTCCTAATCACATGCCCTGAGGTCAGACATGTTGAACGCAGCAAAGACCATTTCCTACTCTTCTATTGTGGGTCTGAGATGTCTGAAGCTAGTAAATAGTTGACCTCTGATTCTGGTTTGCATTTGGATGTGAGGAGTGGAGCAAAGGAGGTATGTAACTGCAGGATTCTGGCCCAGGTCACTTGCCAGTGAATTTCAAAGTTTTCTCTCCCAACATCCTCTCTTGAGAGCCCTCTGGGTGTCCTATGATGACTGGTCAATGAGGCAGTGCTGGGCACATGCCCCAGCAACACATACACCTCCTGTTGAGCCAGCCACCCTTAGCTCCCTCTGCTTGTGCCTCCTGAGCACCTTGCTCCTTTTCTTCTCAACCAGACTCTAGATGTTGAGAAGGACATTTTACATTTAATGATTTGTTAGGAAAGGCAGGTGTCTTTTAATTGACTCCTTTTTTGAAGTTCCTCAGGAAAACATGCATTAAGCATTCATAACTAGTAGATGACCTCCTTTCCATCTGGAGTAGTTTGGCTCACAGCAAGTAAAAGGTGTTCATTCCAGCCTTTTTCTCTACTGACTCTGGCCTTGCATAGACTTCTAAGAGCTTGCTTTATAAATGAGGCATCACATTTAAAAAATTGATCGTGGCAGGTGGAAATCAGTAATTTCCACTGAGTCTGAAATCCTTGGGTCTTTGGCATGTGACAGAGACCCTCACATTCTCACAGGTGTTGTGGTGATAAATTAAAGAAAAATGGGAAATGAGAGGGGTTTGCTAACCAGCAGATCTCATTAGGTAGATGTCCCTAGCAAACTGTACAGTTTCTGTGGCATGGATTCCTGAATTCTGTTTTCTCATATTCAGATGGGAGCTTTGATCACAACCGTTATGCTAGGTTTTCCACTAGCTGTGTAGTGAAATAGTGGGGCAAGGTTGACTGACAGATGCTTAAGAAAAAGCACCTCATTTTTTTCTTTTGCCATGCATGGCCTCAATGCAAACTGTCCAGTAGAGAATCATGGTCATCAGAGGGAACTATAAATTTTAATACCATTTTGCAACTTGTCCTGTTTTGATAAAGGGAAGAAAATATTCTGAGGTAGCCTACTTAGGTGAAGGTCTAAGGGGAAAAAATGAATGGTACTCAAAATGTAAATTAGATTCAGCTATGATCTTCCATTCTGAGTAAGGCACAGTTTCTTCCACTGAAAGTTTATTAATTAATGTTAGGTTCAGCACAGAGATGAAGAAAGGCATCAAAGGTATTTTAGTCATCTTTTGCATCACTGTGACTGAGGAACTTAACCAGAACAAGTGCACAGAAGGCAAAATTTATGTGAGGACTCATGGTTTCAGAGGTCTTAGTCCATAGAGGCCTGTCTCCATTCCTTGGGGCTTGAGCTGAGAACATCATGGCAGAAGAGTGTGGCAAAGGGAAGAAGCTCATATGATGATCTGAAAGGAGAGAGAGAGAGAGAGAGAGAGAGAGAGTCCATTCACCAGATACCAATATATACCTCAAATCCCTCAATTAACAATTCTTCCAGCAATACCTCACTACTTCAATACCACTCAGTTAATCACTACCATGGAATTAATTCACTAATTGGGATAAGAATCTTGGAACCAAATAATTTCTCCTCTGAGTCTCCTTGCAGTGTCTTATGCATGAATTTTGTGAAGGGACACCTCACATCCAAACCCTAAAATATGGTTTCAAGTTCTCCAAGGGTAACAATTCACATGGTAAAAGTGTATAATCTGGAGGCTTGTACCTTTTTCATGACTTGCATGAAGAAGGAGAAAAATTATGTTTATGCAGTTATGGCAATATTTATATTCATGACTCATGAAAGGAGGGGTGGAATTTGCAGATCACTAGTGGTTCCAGGATCTGGGAAGTGTCCCTAGCCATAGAGACAGTTTCCTTGTCTGAGACACCCATGTTCTGTTCTATTTCATTTATTTATTTATTTATGTATGTATGTATGTATGTATGTATGTATGTATGTATAGGGGAGTCTCATCCTCAAAATTCATAATGGTGAAGAACTAATCACAGTTGAAAAAAAGAGATCTCTTATAATTTTCTGCATTCCCCACTGTCAGAATGGAAAAATATTCTCCAGAGGAAATAGTCTCCAGAGGAAACATAAAGTATAACATCACACATTAAGAGACTGATTTTAGAAAAAGTAGAGAAAGTAAATGGTCAAAAATTGCCTTATGCATGAGGTTTTGGCTCTGAAGTTCAAAAGTAGCTTAGATCTCTGAAGGCAGCTTTTCTTATTCCTTACCTTGATGCTAAATCTCTATTTTTCCAAGGCTTGCATCTGGAATGTAAGTGGCAGAGTTAATCATCAAAAAGCGGCTTGGGACCAGAAAAGGACAAAAAGTGCCACTTTTAAATTCAAGCTTTTGTGGAACCTAATTGTGTATATTATGCACTGTGTGACTCTGCTCTCTTCAATAATTCCTCCCTAGATGCTATAGCATAGAAATGGACAACAGAATGATTTCATAAATACAAGCCTTCTTTACCTTGAAAACCTTTACCTGAGGATTGCAGAGCACCCACAGTTTAAATATCTGGACTGGATAAAATTTTACTTAAAAGTACATGCTGATCTGGTAAAGGTGTTTCATATGCTTATTTATTGGAGTAATTGTGACTGTGTCATTTAAAAAAACATCCTGTGATTTTAAAATATTTCTGTATTTTTGAGCTCATTGTTTTCTGGTGACTTCATGTTTGAATCCTACATGCCTAAATATTTTGGGTAAGTTTTGTTTTATCTGAACGTGTAGGTTTGTCTCTTTTGTTTTGTACTGTTTTACCCACATTCTTTATTCAGAGGTCAATTACTCAAGAAAAAATTCAAACAACCTTGTTTCTTGTTGGTATTTATGTATATTTTATGTGCCTGTGTATTGTATGTGAGTCTACATGTCAATCTTTGTTTTTTTTTTTTAATATTATTTACATGGTACCAACATTGGCATATAGATAAATGAACAGAAATAAGTTAAAAATTAAGAAAAAATAATGGATCTAAATATCTTTTAGTTAATCTCATGTAAATGTTTAAGAAGGTTATGGATGCCTTTAAAATTACTAAAACACAAGTTTGTCTAGGTGGTCAAACAATTTATAATGATGTTTTCTATAAAATGTCTAGAGTGTAAATACATTGCTTCCAGGATACTTCTTCAGCAGGGAAGAGATGGATAATACTCTTAACTACTCTTGTCTGTTGTCTTGGGTTTTACAGTTAAAAATCAGTAAGTTAAATTTAAAATAAATAGGATGAATCTTCACAAATGTATTATTTAGAGGAGACATGATTAATTTACAATGGTACATGCTAAAACATCAACTGCTATAAAATCAAGCACTCTTGACTTCTTGAATTCCAGAAGGTAATATATATTTAAGTATTACATGTGCTTTTATAAATGGGCAAAAGAAAAAAAAAAGAGTTTAAGATTGCTTTGTTTCTTTGTCTTCATTTAAAGCAAAATTATTAATGTTTAAAATTCTAACAGGTATAATTCTATATACAAAAAATACAAAAAGTTTCAGTTGTGTTTCAATTTAAGTACCATAAGAAACAAAGTATTTCATATTCTTAAAGCAGAATAATTTGTCCATGTTCAGCATTTTTATAAAGGTTTGTTTCAGAATGTAATTTTTAAGAAGAGTTACCAGCTAGGAAAGAGACATAAAAAATTCTAGATATGGAAGCATATTTTAAATTGTAAATCAAAGGAAGGAAATGTTTCTCAGTAAGCAAATCTTTTCCATGGTAAACCAGATGTATATTGTCTAAATAATTTCACAAGATTTGTGGGGAGAAAATCTCTAAAATTTGTGTAACTTTGCTATGATTAACACAGTTAGTTAAACATGTCCAAGTTTTTTTTTTCCTAAGGTCAAATATTAATGTGCTAATGTAAGCAAAAATTGAATTCTCTATGTGTTGATGTAGCAAGGGTTCCTTAAAACACTAATCAGCTCTTATCTATTGAGTTATTTTCTTGTCTGTGTTAGGTTCAAGTATTCAGGGGAACTTGTCTTAAAGGAATTAGGATTTGTAGAACTCTGATTAAATAAACAACTTTTATAGGCTTCTTTGTATATCAGATATATTCATGTCATCCCAGCATACAAGTCTTTAGAATATAAAATTTAGGAGAGCATTTTACCAAGCTGGTATTCTTCAGACTAAAGTTTTCTGTAGCAACAATCTCTTTCAGATTTACATAAAAATAATACATTTAATTGGGAATTTATTTATATCATTTAATATCTTATAATTAGATAAAATAACTTGCCATCAGTAAGTTATGTCAACATTTTGTGCTCCTGTTAATACTGAAATGGGAACTTCAGTGTGTTTTTGAAAGGGAATAAGGAAAGCCTGGTTTATGTAAAGGTTGACACTGTGGAATGTAAAATCATTTTGCCACTTTGCCTCAGAAAGGGGCTTAGAGCTCTCTTAGCTTGTTTGATTTGTTTAGTTGTAATGTTGGATTGTTTTAACTGGTATTCATATAGACTCAGGAAACAATATATGATATGAAAATTTATAAAATGATATTTAAGAAAGAGGCATTTATCAGCTTCAGAAATAAAACATTTAAACTAAGGATTGTCAAGAGGTCACCAACCTGAGCTAAGAATCTGCCTCACACCTTATTCTGTTAGGATGAGACCAAAGTAGGCTACATTTGAGTTCACTTAAAGTTATTTCAAAAACTAGATTTTTTTTGTTATGTAGATTACTGTGATCTTAAAATAAACAAGGAATATAATATGAATCTAAGAATAGATTTGAGATTATAAAAATTATGTTTCTTACTTCATAGTTATTACACAAACTAAATATCTTTGCTCTTGTCAATTTCATTTTGTATTTTCCCTACAAAACCCTGTAAGTATTGTCTGAATGCTTTAGATGAGTTCAGTTTCTCTTAGAACAATCTGAGTTAATTTGAGGTCATAGGCCATCCCCTGTAGGATAGACAGGATATAAGGCTGACTTCCAGTACATAGTGATGCCAATTAAATGGTAGGGGTAAGTAACTATAAAATTATAGACATTAAAGTTAAAACCCAGAACTCTACTTCAAGACTGGTGAAACTGGCCTCCCAGATGTTTAAAAGCAAAACATAGAAATGAAAGTTAAGAAAATAATAGGGCTAAGAAAGAATATAGCCAATATTTTCTCTTGCCTCTGAGGTCAGCTCAAATGCACACAACAAGGGGGCATCTCTAAAGACTTTGCAACTCTGGGCCACAGGATATCCTGATCAAACGATCCATGGGACCCAAGAGAAAAGAAAACCAACTTGTACACATCTGCCAAGAGAAGGGTCATTGGATTGGGAAATTTCCCTAATGTTTACAAAGGGAGCCACATGTGGTCAGCAAGATCTGGACCTATCCTGGTAGATGGCACTAGAGAAGCTAAAAGGCTTCTCCCAAGTTCCCAAGAGTGACCACCTGAGGAATCTCAGCTGACTCTTAATTGTAGATAGAAATAAGGTTGATTTAATGAGCTTGGTCTTAAGCACATGGAAGGAGAGTTATAACAAAAACACCACCATACCTGGACATTTAAAAAGAAAGACAATAGTTCTTTTGATGTAACTTAAGATGTACCCTTGTGTCAGTCAGCCTCACCAAAAGTAAGGAAAGCTGGAGGGTATAAGGAAGGGTTCTTAGACATGAGTGCCTGATCACTATCAAAAGAGACTGTCAAAGTCACATGCTTTTTATAGACAATTTGAGACCTGAAAATCTTCCTAATCTCCTATATAGGCAGGCTTAATATGTGTTTGTGAGTATGGTTATCTAACCCTAAAGGACAGAGATAAAGGGATCTAATAAACACATAGGTAATGCTATACAAAAATCAGATGAATTAGATATCGTAACTACAGATCATGTGGTGTCTTTAGCATTATAAAAACTAAATGTTGTGCATATGTTTCTAACAACTCTGCTGATGTTTCTAAACTGTGAAATGGTGTCTATTCACAATTAGAGGCATGTTGATCTGACATAGGACTTTTATGATTTACCATCCTCATGGTTTTCAGAGACCAGCCAAAAATAATTATAGTTTATGTGCTGTTTATAAAATGTAATGTATTGTTGTCTTATTTATTGTTGTCTTACCATGATTCCTGCCCTGTGTACGCCTCATACAGTCACTCACCAACTGCCACCAATGGATCACTGGACTGCTGATGATAAATACCCTTCATTCTTCATGCTCCTCCAACTAGAGAACAAGGGCTTTGGGTTTCCTTCCCTTAGATGTCACCCCTTTTCAGTCAAAAATAGCCAGAATGAACACAAATTTCCCAAAAGAATTTGGGGCTCAAATCCTTGAAGGGAGACTGTAAGGGGACATATAGATGAGAAATATGGAAACAAGAGATTAGGAGAATGATTTTATATAATGAACCCACTGTTCAGAACCCCCCCATTCTTTCTTTGCCAGAAAGCAATCTGTCCACAGTCCTGCCTGTCCTGAGTGGATAGGATGTGTCACATTCCTCAGCAGGCTGAGGCAGGGCACATATGTCAGGCACTCAGTGTAGGTAACGAATGATGGAGGTCGAGAGGATGATACTGGTTGTCAGACAGAGGTTGTTAACCTCTGTGATTGTGCTTCTGAGGGTTGTTAACACCCAGGGTTGCTAACAAAAAAGCATGATCCACCCCCTTAGATGGACACCTAGCTGAGGGGCCCCTTCTCTTTGAAGTCTCTCATTGTCACTTTCTTAAATAAAACTTACCCTCTGCACTTGCATCAGCATTTATCACCTGTCTAATATTCAACACCTGGAACCTAGAACCCATTCCTGCTCTCCATGCCTGGTAATATAAACATAATATAATGATATTTTTACTGTAAGAATAATATCTAGTGGTGTGGCATGTGTTAATAATCAAGCAGTATTGTGTCCTATTATATTAACGGTACAGTTACAGCAATTACTTTTCAGTGTTCTCAACTTAGTGATGCTTATAACATCTTAATCACATCAACCAACATAAACACAGTATACATTTGCTAACATCAGATACTATGGAGTTAATAAAATATTTTTAATAACTTTAGTGACTTATCAATTAAAACCGTATTAAAAGAAAATCACAAAGCATGCAGTCAATAGCTGAGTCAAAGCTGTTTTTTTTTTTTTTTTTTTTTTCCTGGTGCAATTCATATTGACTTTGCCCAGAACAAACAAGAGAAAACATGGGACAGACAATTTATTTAATTTGAATGTTTCTTTTCAAAGGAATTCAATCATTTTTAGGAGTGTTTCTATTATTCTTTTATGAGATTAAACATACTAGTGGTAAGTGACCTAAATGAATAATTCTCAGAGATAATGTCTATATTTACTAAGTATGAATCAGCAAACACAGTCCTCACATTCAAGAAATATACAACTCCTTAGATATAATAGATCAACTACGTACACTTTTAGCGCTGTAAATATAATGGTTCTAATGAAATTTAAATGGAGTTCCCAATTTAAGCTTTTCCTGAAACCTGAGGGGTAGCACCATATTATGATACCAGGAGATATCTAGCCATTTCTGGTTCCCAAGATAACATTATTGGGGATTGATTTTTGGTTCAAGAAACCCATTGTCTTTCTCATGGTGGGCAGGAAAATCTTGTCCAAAATTTAGTGCTTATTCCCTAAGGCACTATACATGTCACATTCTGAGGTTAGCCAAATGACAGACTACATGCTCACTCTATCTCCAGATATGTATTATTTGAAGGATAACTTGATGCCTGATAGTTGATGAATGACAAGAACCTCTCCCACTGCAAAATAAGTAAATCCTATCTTTTCTTTGGAACTAAGGTTGTTTACTAGTTTCTTTAAAGACCCCAAATTATGAAAAGTCCTCTAGTTTCCCTGAGGGACCAGAGATAATCTGCCTAGATTTTGAACACAAACAAAAGAGACTTATAAATAAGTAGCCTATTTGTGTTGTGAAGCACATTGTATGATGTGATTGCTATCTAGTGTGCCCATGGTCAAGAAAACTGTGTTATGCGAAAATGGTGAAACATTTTCTCTCCCAAGCAAAACACATAGAATAAAAAAAAATTGGTCATAAATAACTTAATTCTTTTGGAATAACATGCATCAACAACATACTCTTTCTGGATTATAGATTTCTACTGCTTTTTCTTTACTTTTGTGATGTGTGTGTGTGTGTGTGTGTGTGTGACATCATTAAACATAAAGAATACAATCTTAAATGAAAGCATTCTTGCAACATTAAAAAAATATCAACCAATGATTCAGAAAATCAATGGAAAGAAAGAATAGAAGGTGATCAGAATCTGGGTTCTCCAAATTTGAGAACTCAATGCTTCTCCCAAGACTTACCAGGCAACACTAGGAGCCCCTGCTTGTTGTCCTCTTCAGGGTTTCTGGAGGGCAGATGTAATAATGACCTTTTAGTTTCCTCTCCACTTAAGTTTCTGAACTTCTGCAAGAATGAAAAGAAAAGGGTGCTGTAATATTTAGACATTCTTATAGAAGCCTAAAATCATGCTACTAGAAAATTTCACATATTTCACAGTACTCATTTTAATTGCCATCAGTTTTCTATCCTATGTGGAAAATCAGTCCATTCTCACATCACAAAATTATGGATGAGTATATGAGAAACTATAATAACTCTTTAAGTTTGTAATGCCTTTCAGAAGAAATATAAAGAATTCTGAGTTGATAGAGAGCTAGTTTATGCCTCAAGAGTGAATTGAGATAAATTGGCAATGAGTTTCTATGGCAGTTTTACATGTCTTTTGTTCAACTCTCTCTCCTATGATGAGACTCCCCTGTGTTTGAGATTAAAAAACAAGCGCCAAATAGGTTACAAATATTTCAGTGATCACGATAATAGCTGTAGAAGAAGAAATGAACAAATAAGAGGCATTTGAATCTCTACAACATGTAAAGGGCAATGAGATGTGAGTGGGAAGAAGTGGGGAGAGTGAACAAAACTGAGGAAGACAATTACCAGCAGAGGGGGGTTGGGAAGGGGTGGAGCTTGAAACTTTGGCTCAGGAGCTGAGCTACAGCCCAAACATATAAAAACCTGGTTGGACCAGAGGAAAAACTGTCTGAATCCTAGGGAGACACAGGATCAGGTCAATAGGTGAGACCTCTGCAGTTCCCCCTAGGAGAGCTGAAAAACCCAGAGCAGGAGAGACCAGGCTCAGAATGGCAAGCTTGTCCTTGTCCTATGTGCTAGGAGTCGGCTGCTGCTGGGCCAGTTCCCCAGTGAAATCACAGCTGGTTCACTGAAACAGCAGTCAAGAAGCATTTGTACAAACCAAATTGTGGATCACGTTGAAAAGAAATGCACGGCATTGAGGCAGACAGACTCAAGTGTCAATGAGGAAGTCACAGTGCCAGAAGGACCAGTGTCAGGTGAGAGCTCCCAGCCCTCCCCTCTGTCTTTCTGCAATGAGCATTAAAAGTTCTCCAGCTAGAGATGGGCTGACATTCCACCTTGTAGGCTCTGCTGGAGATCTCAGTGGCTGTCTGTACTCAGCCCCATTCTGCAGGGACAGATTCATCCAAGTGTGGACTTTTCTCATTAGAAAAAGGGAAAGCTGAGGGAATGGCTTTTATGTACTTTGGCATACCAGAAGCACTGTCTGAGGAAGACAATTACGATGGAGAGCTAGTTTATGCCTCAAGAGTGAATTGAGATAAATTGGCAATGAGTTTCTATGGCATGAGTTTCCATCTGGCACTCAGGGCAACCAGTTGTGCAAAACACAGAGCACCTGCAGGAACAGAAGCTGCCCAAAATCTAAGGTAGGAGGGTTATTCTCAGAACTGCTTTGATGTTTCTTGATATGAAAGCGCCATGCTTTTGCTTCTCAATAGGAAAACTGTTGCCATATTTTTGAATCTCCTTGACGTGAATATATTTTCACACCCCTTTTCCTGTTTCAACTTCACAGAAGAACGTGTCATCATCAGCCAGAGAGATGCAGAAGCCTTAAAAACATTGTCAAGGTTCATTCCTGAAATGCCACAGGATCTGAAAGCAGCATTTTCTGATGGTCAGTCCTTATTGAGGAAGCTACAACATCCAAAAGACCAGAATATTTTACTCAACGCTTTTTCTAGAATTTGTTGTTTAATAAATTGTGTAAAGTTGGTAAAGAAAGTTATGTGCTCCTGATAATGGCAATCTTTGTCATGTAATCTTGATTTGCGAACTCAATTATTACATCTCAAGTCAGTCAACAGTGATTATTAAAATCATGAGCAATTGTTTTTGGTGTGTTGTTTGCATTTTCACTTTTCTGAAAGGAACAGTTTCCCCAGGATTGTTATTTGTGGCAACACTTAACCCTTGTTGGGAAAGTGGTCTTAATGTCTCTTTCTTTGATAATGGTATAATAACATCACTACATTTAATTCTACAGATTTTAAAGTCAGTAAATAGTTTGTGAGATAGCCATTCCTATGACTCACTCTGACACTGCCTCACTCCTGGTGGAAGAAGACAACCAAATTGTTTCACAGACAATATCGATATAGACCAGTTGAACATAAAACCACCGGCCTCCCAATTTTCTACACATGTCAAAATGTACACACTTTGTCTTACTGACATGTACACACTAAATCTGTGTCATTCAGATTTTTATGCCCAAAAGTGTTTGACTCTTTTCATGTAGGGTTCTTTTATGTTTGGAAGTGACCAACTGTATACTTTGAATTGATAAAGACTTGTTCCTGAGACATCATTTTTTTAAAAAAATTTTTGTTGTTGATAGGCATTTATTTGATTTATTTATATGCAATGCTGAGAATCAACTCCAGTGCCTCACATGTGCCAGGCAAGTGCACTACTGCTGAGCCCCAACCCCAGCCTCCTGAGACATCATTTCTGTATGCAATGGCCAAGAATTTATCAGCATGGTCTCTCACAGGCAAAAAGAGAAGAAAGAAAGAAAGAAAGACAGAAAGAAAGAAAGAAAGAAAGAAAGAAAGAAAGAAAGAAAGAAAGAAGGGAGAGAGGGAGGGAGGGAGGAAGGGAGGGAAAAAAGAAAGAAAGAAAAAGAAAGAAAGAAAGAAAGAAAGAAAGAAAGAAAGAAAGAAAGAAAGAAAGAAAGAAAGAAAGAAAAAGAAATCCTACATTTAGCTCTGTCTTGAACCATGGGGTCCTGCTGGGAGCCATTAGCCAAGTAGGTATAACAATTTCCTTGCCAGCGTACCCCATGTTGCAGTGACATTGAATGTAGGTGACCTTGTTCAAGGACCAAGGCGGATTAGGGCGTTCCCGGTTTAGGTTCCAGGTTTAAGGTTTAAGATTATTCCTGCTGGGAATAGGGCGTATCCTGCTGCCTGAGTTCCCCTTGAGTTCTCACGGGATTTAGACAGTATTTTTTGGGAGACAGATGCCCAGTGGACGTGGATTTGGGCAGAGAACGTGGATTTGGGCAGAGAATGTGGATTTGGGCAGAGAACGTGGATTTCCCCAGAACGTGATCGTAGACGGCTGGTGTGAGTTCAGGAATAAAGAGTTGCTGTTTGAATCTACAAGCTGTGTGGTGGCTCGTGATTGTGTGCCCAGCCAGACTGCGGCATTTGTGCCCAGCCAGACTGTGGCAGGGTCCTAGCATCAAAGTATCAAGACTCCACAGTTTTCAGTGTACAGTGGTTTATGCTGCAACACTCTTAGTGCTGCTGTGCATCTTCCCTAAACTCAATGATTTTCCTCTTCCTGGGTACAGGAGAAATTTGCCACAGTGTTTTTCTATTCTCCATGATACCACCACTAGACAGTGCATGGAAAAACCAAGACTAGGGATTTTTCAATGGAAAAGATACTGGTAGATTAATACAAAAAAAAATCAATTTCTTTATTCTTCCTTTATTTTCTCCTTTTTTTTTCCTTGTAAACAGATATTTGTGTGAACCCTTGACTGAATAAGCATTTGCAAATAAGGGTAAGAGCACATTGAAGAAGATTCTTTTTGGCTCTTCTGATACTTGACACAATTTGGCTAATTATTGGTGTATACATAAAAAGTGGACCAGTGGCTATTCTGCCATATCCTGTATATGGAAAGAGCAGTTGAAATACAATTCAGATATTGCAATAGGTTCTTTGGACAGTGGCTGGGCCGTATTGTCAACATTATAGCACACAAAAGGAGGTCTTTCAAAACAATTATTCTTCTCTGGACACCAGAAGCACTCTGATTTAGTTGTTTCAACATGAAACTTAAACATTGAAATTTTACCTTTCTAAGGTCATCAAATGCACTACAGTGCTGGAGAATCACTGGCCACAGTTAACTGCTTTAGTTGAATGTAGGGAGCATGGATGAATTTGAAGCACAGATCCTGCTACTGATAGAAGAATAATGTCTAGATTATTAAAGATGGATCCATTGGAAATTTTTCTTTTCCTAATATGTAGTTCTATACAAAAATAAAATACAGCAAATAGTTGAACAAACTGTGATACATTCATATCATGGAATGAAAAGCAATCAAGTGTTGGTACACACAACAACTTGTGAAATTACCAAAGTTTTAGATGGATTGAAAAAAGTTCTTAAATGTTGTACTATAACCTTTATAAAACGTTTTTGAAATGATAGAATAAGAAAAATGGAGAGGTGCTCTGCCAAGGGTTACAGGCAGGAGAAGGCCTGAGGAACTAAATAGGGTGGACCATGAGGATTCTTGTGCTGTGGAAATGGTATTCTGTCTTGATTCTTATTTGCATCATTGTCCATATTCTAGTTGTGATATATACCATTCTTTTCCAAGGTGTCACAATTGGGAGACCCTATTCAGGGAACCCTTGGAGTTCCTTGCATGTTTTCTGTCTTCATATTTGTGCAAGTACCTTATCCCCAAATTTACAAGCTATTTCAAAAATTTTCTCAAATCTCTAAGATTTATAAGGATTTTATGTGAAGTGTTTGCTACTGTCAATCACATATAAAGGTAAGAATATGTAAATGATAGGAGGGAGTTGGATATATATCAGTTGCAAAATAAAAGTTTGTAAGATTTGCTATTTAAAAAAACTAATTCAAATCTTCCTGCAGTATGCCTAAAACTCTCATGAGAAACTAATAAATGAAAGCTTAATTTATTTGTATATAAAATGCACTGATAATGTCACTTTCAACGAAGAAGGATTAAGAACAAACCAAAAGTGCCTACCTAATCATTTGTATTCAACCTGGTATGGTAAGTCTTAACTAGAGCACTAAAGAGATAAGAAAAAGGTATGAAAATTGGAATTAGGTATAACATATTCTCTGCCTACAGCTAATATGATCTTATCTATAGAAGAACCTGAAAATTGGAGATCAACTATGGTACTCGTAAAAACTTTCAATAAAGAGGACAGAAAATACAAAATTTTATTTCCAGTGAACACCAAAGCCAAAATTGGAGTAACTGTTGTATTTTCAATACTGTCTGAAATAATTACAAATTTTGTAATATACTTAAGGAGGAACATAGAAAGCATTGCAGGAATAGATTTAAAAGAACTATTAGTGAAAACAACTATCATCATATTCATGGAGTTTCATGGGTGGCCGGAAGACTTAATATTGTTTAGTTGTCAGAACTATCCAGAAAGGTATACAGAATCAATACCATCCCTATCAAAATCCTTATGTCTTTTTATGCAATGTGGTTTGGACAGAAAAACCCCTTCTGATGTTAGTATGGAAATATGAGGGCTCCCAAACAGTCTGAACACTCTTGAAAGGAAGAAATAGGCTGGATATCTCAAGTTTTTGATTTCAAAACCTTCTACAAAGCTTCTGTAGCACAAAAAATATCATGTACAATATCTTTGACAGAGTGGTGACTCATCTTGTAAAGGACAAGAGTTTCTTAAGATCCAAGTAGAACCAGGAGATATAAGAAGCTTGGTGGAACCAGGTGGGAAAAATGGCCTGAAGCCAAGCATAGGTGCATAGACACAAGTGGGTAAGCAATGGCAGCAACAGTCCCAAGGTAAAGTGTGAAAGACCCAGAGCAGGAGAGGCCAGATCCAGGATGCCCATCCTGTTTGTTTCTTCACCTGCCAGTCATCTGGCTGCTACTGAGTCAGCTGCTCAGAGAAAACTTCACCAAATGGATGAATTCCAAGATACCCTCATGATCTTTGCATAGAGAACCTGTGAGGAGAATCTCCAAAGTTCAGAAAAGCCAGCCAAGAACCTCTGGGACACTCAGAAATGAGAGGTCCTGGTGTCTGCCTTGCTGCACTTCCCATTGACTGCCCTCAGAGTACTGACCCATCAGAATGATGGCCTGAAAAGCAAGGCAATTTCTTACTGGCTGCATTTGCTGAGACAACTTCCTGGTGTAGCTGATACCCAACATTTGAGCTTTTGTATTTCAACTTGACTGTATTCAAATGGTTTCAATGGGAATCTCACCAGTAGGAAGGACAGATGTGGGAAGAAAAGTGCTCAGTGCCCTCACCTGGCACCCAGCAAGACAGAGTGAGTATAGGAGGAAGCCATTGAGGCAGAAGTATCAGGGGAAGTTTGACATTAGGTGGAACTCAATACCAGACCACAAAGGAAGACAGGGCAGATGAAATACTTGACCAACTGGAGACTGGGCACCTGGAACAACCTTCTTCAGTTGAGACAAAAAAATTTATTAATTATAAGTGACATGGTTAGCAGGTTATCAAGCCTGTTTGTGTTCAAATGTACTGAGAACTCTTGTCAAGCTCCTAGAATGAGTGATGGAAAGGCTTTGCATTAGTTTGCCTTTAATTTAACCTCCTGGTCAAGAAAATGGCTTCTGGCCTATCTATGCAGTCTTGCCTTTCCAGTCTTTGAATTTGGTCTTGTAGCTTGATTGAGAAAATAAGTGGATGAGAAACAAGAGTGCTCAGTGACTACAGAGAGCATTGTAAGGGGGGCCAGAGAGAACAAAGCTTGCCCTTGCCACCATCCTAGCTGAAGATCTGAATAATATGTTCAAGTTTCTGGATCTAAAATGGAATCTTTTAAAAGCAAGAGTTCAGAACTGAGGATAGCTGAATTCAAAAATAGTATTTTAATCTTTTTCATGTCACAGGGCATTCATAAAATAGAGTTTACCTCAAAATTGGCAAGGAGAGATTTTCAAGGAGATACATGCTATTATCTTCAGTCTATTCTAAGTTCTAAAAAGCCAAAGTAATCTACCAACCATGTTTTACTTCTAATGTAGGTGATATAGGTCTTACAAAAAAGATATATGATAGACACAATGACATATGTCAGCATGTCCTACATTTACCTGACCCCTATGTGTAGTCATTGAGCACAGTCAGTACTTTTCTTTCCACCCTACAGCACTAAAAACATAGTTATTTTCCTGTATTGTTCATCACAGTTTAATTTGTTTTGTGAACACTTCTTGGAACATAGTACAATGACATTTTCACTCTAAGAATAAAATCTTCCAGTGATTGTAGCATGAGTTGATAATTTATTATTTCTGCCTGAGAAGGTTCCTGTCCTATTTCATGAATGGTATAATTTCATCAATTTCCATTAAATCTCCTCCACTTAGTGCTGAGTATAAAACCATTACCATATTAACCCATATAAACCCTCTCTGTATACGTTGCCAAAGATCAGGTACCTATGAAGGTGACAAAATATTTTTAGTGACATTGTCAATTTAGATCATATGAACATGATCACAATTTTTGCAGTGTTCTAGTCAAGTTAAAGCCCATTTTCTGTTGCTATTCTAATAATCTTTATCAAACATTTGGACTAGAAACTAGATACTAGATAAATAAATCTATTTAACTTGCATGTTCTGCTCTCAGGGAACTCAGTCATTTTCAGAGTTCTTTCTTTCGTGCTTAGGAGTTTTGATTAACATTTTAAACTGATTTCAATAAATAGCTCTTAAGAGATTTTTTATTCTTATACCAAGTATAACTTAGCAAGCACAGTTCCTGGTATGCAATAAATATTCAACTCCTTTGCTTTAATAAATAAACCATGTATGAAACTTATTGCACTGCAAGGAAATTTTCTCTAAAGACTTTTAAATGGGGTTCCCATTTTCAGCTCTGCCCTGAAACCTTAGGGACATCACCATAATATCAAACCAGTAGGGTGTCAGAATCCTTGCTGGTTCCCAAATGAACAGTCTCAGGGATTGTCTGCAGGTGCCAGAAATTCAGTCTTTATTTTCCCCATTGTGGTCAGGAAAAAAAAATGGCGAATTTGGGTGTCTATTCCATAGGGTGCTACATATGTCCTATTCTGAGGCCACACAACTTTTCAAAAGGCCCTCTTCCAGTGTGCAAAGAAGTAAATCCTATCTTTTATTTGGAACTAAGTGGGTATACTAGTTTTTTAAAGTACCCTAAATTACATGAAGTCCTCAAATTTCCTTGAAGGAATAGAGATAATCTGCCTAGCTTTTGTACACAAACACATAACATACATATGACCCTATTGGCATTCCAAAGTTCACTTATGATTTGATTGTTATCTTCAGTGACCATTGCCATGAAACCTTGTTATTTGAAAATGATTAAGGTTTTCTTCCTTATGCCAAAGAACATATAATAAAGGAAATGGATCAAAATGTTTTAGTTATGTTGGAAGAACATTACATTATCTACATACTCTGACTGGACTGCAGAATTCTACTGTTTTTATTTTATACTGATATGTTGTATGTTTGTGCTCTCTACCTCTAAGAATAAAGACTACAATCTGAAACTACAATGTGTTACTGGAAAAATAATAAACAATAATAAGAAGTAATAAACTAATGTCCAAGAGGAATCAAAGAAAATAAAGAAATGAACATAGGGTGATAGTGTGACAATGAAGCCAAAGTGACTCCATTTTGTTAAGTAGCTCCATTTTGTAAAACAGCCATGCCAAATAGAAAGGTCATGACTGGGGCAAATTGTTTTTCCTTTTGTTGTAAAAACCCTCAAGAACACGGAACTGCCTAACAGGGCTTTGTTTCTGTAACTATGGTAATGAGGCTCTGTTTCTGTAACTGGGGTGACTGGGCTAATTGTGATTGGCTAAGCTTCCCACTGCCTGACTGCAATCTCCTGTTTCTATAACTTGGCTTGCTTGCATTGGCTAAACCCCCAAAGATCCTTTTGTGGCTTTCAAGGTTAAAAGGGACACCCTTACAATTGTTCATGGCTGATCCAGAACAGACTTTATGTTCCCAGTCAGTCGCTGTCAGTGTGCTTTCATAAATTGACTTCCAGACCATTCACGTATAATCAAATAAAGGCTTGATTCAATTGTACGTGAATGATCTGGAAGTCAATTTATGAAAAACTGGGATGTTACTTTAACAATAACAATAGAATCTTCATTTCAGTCAATCTGAGAAGAACTGCAATCTGTGCTGCCCCAAGACTTAGGAGGCAACATTAGTGTCATGGAAGAGGAGATGACTTCAGAGAAGGATTTTAGAAGTTCCCAGATGGAAGTGGAACTGAACTCAAGACCAGCAGCATTCTTGGTACATATGAGAGAAGAGAATTTCAGCACAAGCCAGACAAAGACATAGACAGAGGTATTTTGGGGAAGCAAAAGCCCAAAGCAGAAAGACCAGGCCCAGGATGATGAGCAAGGAGTCTGGCTGCTACTGGGCCAGTTCCCCAGTGAACCCCTGCAGGTTCACTGAAACGCCTGTCCAGAAGCTTATGTGGCCACAAAATTGTCAATAGGATTGAGGTCATATGCAAGAAAATCAAGAGCAACTTTTCATTTTATTTGTGTTTACATTTTTACTTTTCTGAAAGGACCAGTCTTCCTAGGACTATTATTTATGCCACCAGGTAATACTTGATGGGAATGTGGTCTTCCTGTCTCTTCTTTTTGTTAGTGGTACAATAGCATCAACTGTCACTTAAGATAGTATGCTTCTTCCATTCTCACCTTTAATTCCCCATGGCATTGCCTGACAGTAATTAGCGTTAGATTTTTATATAGAGGTAGAGGTAGGAAGATAGAAGGAAAAAAATCAATCCTTTTCTCTGTTGTTTTCTTCTTCCCTTTTTTTTTTTTTTTTACCCTGTGACGGATATTTTCATAACTATTTGGCAGGACACACATTTATAACTGATGAGACAAGCAGGTTAAAGAAGATTCTCTTTGATTCTTCTAATACTTGACTCATGTGTGCTAATAATTGGTATTTATATAAAAGGTTCACCTATACCAGTCTGAAGGGAGTGTAGGTGTGAGAAATAGAAAGTCTGGTAGATCATTTTCAAAATATATTAGGCAGCCTTAATAAAATCCAATTATAATCATCTTAATTGTAGCCCTTTCCTTTCACTCACGCTAATGCTAAAATTAGCCAATCAAATGGATTGTACCCAGGAGTCCTCCTGTCAGGATAAAGGGCAGTGCAGTGGTTAGGTATATATACTATATAGGTAGACTGCCCACCCAGGTTCACTTGCTAGCCAGGATCCAGTAGTGCACCCTTCTGGCAGAAGTAAAGCTCTGTCTTGCCCACCAACTTTTGAGCACATGTGTGATTACTTGTTGCATCTCCCTATTTTTAATAATTTTGGCATGTTTCATTGGGCTCCATATGTCACTTAGGGGATACAGGTACAACCTTGTTGTGGTGCCCTTGGATTGAGAGTGGAAACTGCCATTCCTGAGCCTGACAGAGAACCCCAAATTCAAAGTGGATTTTAAGTGGAATATAATGCAGGGAAAGATCCTAAGCAAGTATCATTGTGACAAAGTAATTCTATATACCAAGGTAGGAAATTCTATTCTCAAGCTCAGAGAAGTACTTCTTTTGGAGGAAGGGCTATATTGGGCTTATATAAATGTGAACATAAGCTCACACCAAGGAAAATGGGTTGGGGTTATAGAAGAAATTCCTAGTAAGTGAGATTGAGCATGCATGGGCCTGGATTGTGCAATAAATCCAAAATAAGGGACATTGAGGACAATAGTGGGGTCCCAGGGTGTGTGAGAAACCCCCAGGAAGGTGGATTGAACATATGGTGTGTAGAAGGTTAAATGCATAAAGGAAATTCCATTATAGTAACATACCAAAAATGGGGAATACAAATTCTAGGGCTGGGAATAAGAAAGAATAATGGAAAGAGCTTATATATGCAATTATTATTTTCCTTTAGAGAGTTCTTATAACAAAATAAACAATAGTGTAGTAGGGGACAGATGAGGCAGGACACCAAATAGGAAATAGTCACAGGTTTATTTAGCTGCCACCTGGTTCAGAGGGTACAGCGAAGCCAGAATTAGATAGGTTGTCAGTACAAATAGGTAAATCGAGTGAGGTTGGATCAAAGAGGCCAATTTGAGTGAGTCCAGCAAGTTGGAGACTGTAACAACTTCCTTCAGAGCCCTTTCTTCACCCTTATCAAAAATCTGCATCTGCTCCAAAAGTTTGCTAAGGCACTGTCCCAAGAATTGCCCCTCCCTAAGGGGAGCTATAAGGTGGTTAATTAATGTTTCCTGGGCTGCTCCACCCTGTCCTTCCCCCTTCAGCCCACTTGTTTCCCACCATTTGGCCAGTCCACCAAGCATTCCTGGGCCTAATCACCTAGGCAGGAAGGAGAGAGATAAAGAGAGAAGGAGAACAAAGGAAGCCTAAGACCTATAAAAAGACAGAATACCCTCGCTTCTTGGGATACCAGGATACCACTATGGCCCCCTTCTCCCTCCCAGGAGAAGTCTATGTTATTCCTTTTTAAATAAACCCTGCTTTATATGCTTGCCTTAGTGTGCTTCTCAATGTTCAAACTTAAACATGTGAGGGAGCAGAACTCCTCACCCATTAACCAGTGGTATCACAGCTTTCACTGTAACCAATTAACCCTCCTGAACCCCAAGTTCAAGTAGTTTCAGAAGTTTAAACCCAGTGCATAATGGGAGAGGCTCAGAAGTTCACAGTCTGCAGAAGTTCACATATAAGCAGCTTTGTCTTTCACTGTTCTGGGCAAATTAACCCTTCAAGGATAGTGCCTGAGAAGGGGAGAGCTACTTTTCTCTTTCTTTCCTCTCTGAGCCAGCTGTTACCATGGAGCCCAATTAGTAGCATCTTCTCTTCTCTTTGAAATGTAAACATCTCTCTGAAGCTCTGGCCCAAGGCTAGAGGCCTAGTTAAAACAATCTTTTTTTTTTTTATCACACTTTGCATTTGCAACCACACTTCTACAAACTATTATATATGTTGTTATTTATATTAGATATTTCATAATATTTGTGAAAAACTAATAAAGGGGCATTCAGCACTTGAAGTGCGTGATCTCTTCCAGACTTGTGACCAAGTAAGAATCTTATTACACTATTGTTTAACATAGGACTAATCTGCAATTTTAAAACATTTTGTAGAAATTAACACTCTGAGGATTACTTTTAAATAAATACTTTTTTCCTTTCCTTCCTGCTTCCCCTCCCCAACCCCTGGGTGGGGAACAGGACCACCTCTGTTCCATGCCAGGCTGAGCCATTAGTCCCTGAGCACATACCCAAATTAATGGTTATCTCCCAAATTAACAAGTTAATTATAATTCTCTCAGAGGGAATACCTGGAATTCAACCATTGGATAACTTCATTATGTAAGGGTAAAAGAAATTGAAGTTAAAGCGTAAAAGTTAAAGGGTAAAAGACAGGGTATTGTAAAGTTTCTAAGCTGCAAGGTCTGAGTTAAAATGTAAAGGATTAGGTATTGTTAGGTTTCTATGCTTCCTGCAAAACCTGAAATTTCTGTAGCTGTTAAGACAATGCTTGGAACCGCCCAGTAAATATTTCCCCTGACTACTTGGTTGTTTAATAACTGAAGGGCTCTGTGTGATCTTGCACGTAGGCCTTGCAGGGCCTAAACCAATCAGTTTGAATGTGTACCCCATTTAGAACTGACCTATCACTCCCGTCTGACCTGTTCCCGCCAATGTATGTACTAATCAAGTCTAAGAATTGTTGCTTGACTTTCCCGCGGTGTATGATGATTTGTTAAAGGAGACTGTGATGTATGTAAAATCCCTGCCTTCCCCAAAAAAGTGTACTTAAGCAGTGCTCAGCCCCTGCTCGGGGCTCTGGGCTGCTTTCCCTTCTTGAGTGGGCACGGAGCCCCAGCATGCTGGTTCAATAAATCCCCTTCTGCCAATTGTATGAGTAGTCACTTGGTGGTCTCTTTCTCCGACGCTTCGCCGGACCCTTACAATTAAAATAAAAACATTTTGTTCTCCCTGAACTTAGAACTATAGCCTCTGGGACTGGTCTCTCTTATGCATTTTATTTTCTTCCTACCAGTAAAGCAAAAAAATCTTCCTCCTTCCCAAAACTGTGTCCCCACCATTTTTAATTGGAATCAGGGCAAGTACTAACCTTTTTCATAATTTGACCACCTAGAAAATTGTGTGGATGAGTAATATCAAAGCTATCTTTACTCTTACTATAAACACAAAATGACAGACACTGACCTCAACAGATTCAGGGAAGCCATTTATTCAATCGTGGAGTCCCACACTATAGGAGCTCATTTTCTGGATGCAAAAATGTCTCTTGGTTACACAGGGAATTTTAGTTTTATACGGTATAATTATTATGGTTTAATCATTGGATCTTGTGGACATGCCATTCAGATAGTTAGGGGCTAGTTGTGTAGGTTAAAACTTTAACACAAGAAGGCAGCTGTAAAAAGGTTAATACCCATTGTTACATGGAAAGATAGAAGCCCAGATTTTGAGTGATGAGTACTTAAATTTTGCCCATTTTTTTTTATTTCTCTGGGATTTGTTGTCTCACAGAGTTTCAATATTTATTGTGTCTCCATTAAGACCACTCTGCAATGAGGGAAGGTCATTGTCCATTGCCCAACGTTCACAAACTGCGGCCTTCCCTCAGGGCCAATTGTTTTGGGAAAAGGATTTGCTGGGAGGTTAATGCTTGGCTAATTTTTCCTCCCTCCTCCCTAGCTGTGTCATCTCTCAGCTTTTCTTCAGTGGCCATTTTGTTAGAATATTATTTTCTATAACTCTTGACTTGCCAATTTAGATTGACTCTTTTCTTTGAAGTTTTATTTAAGTCATGTGAACTGAGAGGCATTTGGTTCCATTCATTCAATTTATGAGTGGTCACTCATCTACAAGCCAATTTTGGTACCATGTACATGATAAAGACACAAGAACATATATAGACGCATGACAAACAATACACAGATTAAAACAGAGCCTATCACAGATTTTTATACTAAGAACCAGACATGAAAATAACCTGTGCAGTTGGGAACATTAGAAATAGAGTCTGCCAGCCATTGTGGATGCTAAAATCAAGGGTTCAGGTAGTCATTTGTCCTTCATGGGGAAGAACTACTCCAACCATTACTATTATAGTGGCACACCTTTCTCCACAGAAAATCTTAATTGAGCTTCTCCAGACATCTTTACCATAATTCATCTTAGGACTATCAGCAGAAGAGTCTCTACAAAATAATTCAGTGTAGTTAAACTTCCTGTTATTGGGCAAGAATAACTGACTTAGAATGTTAACTTGACTTGTTTGATAAGTTGGTTTTATGGGTAACCTAAGTTAAAAATGCGTAAATTTGTTTTAACAAAAATGGGATTAATCTTCATAAATGTATTTGTTAGAGGAGACATCTAATTAGTTTGGAAATTTAAAATGTTAAAACATCAACTTCCGCAGTCTGGCTGGGCACAAAATCAAGAGCGACTCACAGCCTTGTAGATTCAAACAGCAATTCTTTATTCCCGAACTCACACCGGCACTCTACAATCACGTTCTAGGGAAATCCAAGTTCTGGGCAAAATCCACACTCTCCACTGGGCTCTGAATCCCAAATACTCTCTGAATCCCGCGAGAACTCAACGGGAACTCAAGGCGCCTGAGGCAGCAGGATACACGCTATTCCTAGCAGGAATCACCTTAAACCTGGAAACGCCCTAAACCCGGAACGCCCTATCCTCCCTAAATCCCAATCCGCCCTAAACCCGGATCCACCCTGGTCCTTGAGCAAGGTCACCTTTCATGCAAAGTCACTGCAAATGACCTGGGTCCACCATGGAGAGTCCTTCCTCTAAGCAACATGGAGTAGGCTGACAAAGAAATTGCGATGCGTCATTCCTACTTGGCAATGGCTCTCAGAATCAACTAAGTAATTTAAGTACTCTTGGCTTCTTGCATTTCATAGTGTCATGATGGGCAAACATGCGACATCTGCAGTTGAGGGGAGAAATAAAGAATGTCCATGTGTTTCTGCCATTTTCAATGCCTTATTCACTCAAATCACTCAATACAATTTCACTCTATAGGTTCTTAATCAAGACAATGACAATTCTTAATGCTGGGCACTGCAATAGACATAATCATTTCAAAACAAAAAAATTCTAAGTTAATTCTAAGCACTGAAAACATACTTAATTATGACAGACTTATTACAGACATTCCCTCTGCATACTAAGCTCAAGTGCCAGATCTAGAGGCTCAAGTCTTAGGCCTTAAGTCCAGCAGATGCACACTCACTCAGACACAGTGATCTGGTCAGGAGCCCATGAAGGGTTCTCCTGAGGTAGAGCTGATGGCCGGTTGAGGAAGGGGTCATTGGGAGAAGTCAAAGTTCTCACCAGGGTCAAGATGTGGCTGTAGAGTTTGAGAGCAGTGGGGATGATGCAGAGGATCAAGTGGATGATGAGAAGAGTTGGGATGTCAGTCCAGGTCCTTATCAGGATTTCCAGCATGAGGGCATCAGTGTTGGCTGGCTGCATGTCTGTTCATTTGCTCCTTGTAATTAGATGATTATTTATACTAAATTTTGGGACTTCTCACTTTTTCAATCCCTATCAGCTGTTGCCAGGTTTCTTAGTGACATATTTTATTCTAGGGTAAGGACATGGTTTGGTGGTTTCTGCCCTGATCTCACACCTCTGACTCTTATCAGGGTGAAGGCAAATGACAGTGACTTCACTTTGAGTTTTATCAGGGTTGTGGAAATGACTTGTCTTTATCAAGCTATGCCTGATGGCATATTGGAGGGCTTTGTAGGCTGATGTCTGGTGGGAATGCAGGTTTATTTAAAATGGAGTTTTAAAAGGAAGTTTCTTAGACTAATGCCATTTCAGTCAGGCTAAAGCTACACTTACAAATAGGTTAACATATATTTGGATCTATTAAATATATATTTATAAATTTGGTAAATTAAAAGAAAAGTTTAAGATTGCTTGTTTCTGAGGCTGGTTCAATATATGGAAATCAATAAATGTAATTCACCACATCAATAGACTTAAAGATAAGAACCATATGATCATCTCAATGGACGCAGAAAAAGCATTTGACAAAATACAGCATCCCTTTATGTTCAAAACACTAGAAAAATTAGGGATAACAGGAAATTACCTCAACATTGTAAAAGCTATATATGCCAAGCCTCAGACCAGCTTCATTCTAAATGGAGAAAAATTGAAGGCATTCTCTCTAAAATCTGGAACAAGACAGGGATGCCCTCTCTCACCACTTCTATTCAACACAGATCTTGAAACACTAGCCAGAGCAATTAGACAGACAAAAGAAATTAAAGGCATAAATATAGGAAAAGAAGAACTTAAATTAGCACTATTTGCTGATGACATGATCCTATACCTAGCAGACCCAAAAAGTTCAACCAAGAAACTTCTATTACTATAAATGAATTCAGGAAAGTGGCAGGATATAAAATCAATACCCATAAATCAAAGGAATTCCTGTATATCAGTGACAACTTCGCTGAAATGGAAATGAGGACAACTACTCCATTCACAATATCCTCAACAAAAAAAAAATACCTGGGAATCAACCTAACAAGAGGTGAAAGATCTATACAATGAAAACTACAGAACCCTAAAGAAAGAAATAGAAGAAGACCTCAGAAGATGGAAGGATATACCTTGTTCTTGGGTAGGCAGAACTAATATTATTATAATGGCCATATTACCAAAAGCACTTTACAGATTCAATGCAATTCCCATCAAAATCCCAATGGCATTCCTTGCAGAAATAGAAAAAGCAACCATGAAATTCATCTGGAAAAATAAGAGACCCAGAATAGCTAAAGTAATTCTAAGCAGGAAGAGTGAAACTGGTGGTATTGCGATTCCAGATTTTAAACTATACAGCAATAGTAACAAAAGCACCATGGTACTGCACCAAAACAGGCGGGTGGACCAATGGTACAGAATAGAGGACACAGAGACAAATCCACCAAATTACAACTACCTTATTTTAGACAAAGGTGCTAAAAACATGCAACGGAGAAAGGATACCATCTTCAACAAATGGTGCTGGGAGAACTGGAAATCCATACGCAACAAAGTGAAATTGAATCCCTTTCTCTCACCATGCACAAAAGTCAACTCAAAATGGATCAGGAGCTGGGAATCAAATCAGAGACTCTGCGTCTAATAGAAGATAAAGTTGGCCCTAATCTTCATCACGTGGGGGCAGGCCCCAAATTCCTTAATAAGACACCTATAGCAAAGAGTTAAAACCAAGAATCAACAAATGGGACGAATTCAAACTAAAAAGTTTTTTCTCAGCAAGAGAAATAATATGTGAGGTGAATAGGGAGCCTACATCCTGGGAACAAATTTTTACCCCTCACACATCAGATAGAGCTCTAATCTCTAGAGTATACAAAGAACTCAAAAAGTTAAACAACAACAAAAAAAGAACAAATAACCCAATCAACAAATGGGCCAAGGACCTGAACAGACACTTCTCAGAAGAGGATATACAATCAATCAAAAAATACATGAAAAAATGCTCACCATCTCTAGGAATCAGAGAAATGCAAATTAAAACTACTCTAAGATACCATCTCACTCCAATAAGAATGGCAGCCATTATGAAGTCAAACAACAATAAGTGCTGTCGAGGATGTGAGGGAAAAGGTACACTCATACAATGCTGGTGGGACTGCAAATTGGTGCACCCAATTTGGAAAGCAGTATGGAGATTCCTTGGAAAGCTGGGGATAGAACCACCATTTGACCCAGCTATTCCCCTTCTTGGACTATACCCAAAAGACCTAAAAAGAGCATACTACAGGGACACAGCTACATCAATGTTTATAGCAGCACAATTCACAACAGCTAGACTGTGGAACCAACCTAGATGCCCTTCAATAGATGAATGGATTAAAAAATGTGGCATTTATACACAATAGAATATTACTCAGCACTAAAAAATAACAAGATCATGGTATTTGCAGGGAAATGGATGGCATTAGAGCAGATTATGCTAAGTGAAGTTAGCCAATCCCTAAAATACAAATGCTGAATGTCTTTTTTGATATAAGGGGGGTGACTCAAAATGGGATAGGGAGGAAGATCATGAGAAGAAGATTACCACTAAATAGGGAAGAGAGTGGGAGGGAAAAGGAGGGAAAAGGGGAGTTGCACGGAAGATGGAAAGAGACTCTCATCATTATACAGAATACATGTATGATTTTGCGAGGAGAAAAAGAAAAATAAAGTGTGTCACATTAGATTGGACAGAGAGAAGTGATGGGAGGGGACGGGAGGGGAAGAGGGGATAGGAAGGGCAGCAGGATAAAATAGACACTATGATTGCTCTATGTATATAGGTGACTGTATGACCAATGTGATTCTGCAATCTGTACAACCATGAAAAGGAGAAATTATACCCCAATTGATTCAAATGTATAAATTGCCAAGATCATTGTAATGTCATGTGTATCTAATAAAAAAAGATTGCTTGTTTCTGGGTCTTAACCTAAAAGCAAAGTTACTAAGAATTTAAATTCTAGCAGGTGTAATTTTATATGCATGCAAAAAGTTTTAGATGCATTTTGATTAAAATACTGTAGAGAGCAAAGTATTTTATTTCATTAATGGAGTAAACACTTTTTTAAATGAAAAAAAGTAGAACTCTCATGATAAGGGGGGAAACTAGCAGAAGATTTTTCCACTTGAGTATAATAGTCTTGGGACTTACAGCTTCTGGATAAAGGCACTATTAAACAGATATTTAAAAGGTGTTGGGATTAATGATTAGAATCTATGTGAAATGGGCAAGGGGAGCTGACAGTCAGTTGAGGAGAAGGTTGTAGGGAGAAGTTGCTACTCTCATCAGGGTCAAGATATAGCTGTAGAGTTTGAGAGTGGTGAGGAAGATGCAGAGTGTCAAGCAGATGATGAGGAGAGTTGGAGTGTCAGCCCAGGTCTTCATCAGGATTTTCAGCATGAGGGCGTCAGTATTGGCTGGCTGAATAATAAATTTGGGGGGCTTCTGACCACCCTTTCCACCCCTGTCTGCTGCCACAGGGTCTCTCAGTGATGTCACTTGCCCTGGGGTTAAAGCATCTGGTCTGGTGGTCGCCAACCTGATTTTATTGCCTTTCCCCCTTTTGGGGGCAAGAACAACATGCCAGAGACTTCACTCTGAGTTGGTAAGGATAAGGAGAAGGGACTTGTTTGTGCCTGAGGTTCATACTAGAGGGCTCCGAAGGTGTGCCTGGTGAGACTGCAGGTTTCAAACTGGAGTTTTAAAATGGAGTTGCTTAGGCTAAGGTCTAAGGACATCCTTACGTGGGCACAGTTTTTGTATATGCCATGTTGCCCAATCTCTCTCTTGGGATGAAATTCATTATGTAAAGTAACTGCGTAATAGCATTCATAAGGATTGTTTCAAAATATAAATTTAAGAAAGTGGCTATAATTAGTACTGTCAGTTAAAGTTATTTGGATTTTAATGTACTGATAGGAAGCAAATTCTGAGCATTGATATGCTCTTATCTATCAAGATAATTTCTTGTGTCTGTTAGGTTTTATTACATAGGGAAGCTGAATCTTAAAGGAATTGGGCTTTGTACAACTCTAGTTAAACAAACAACTGTTTAGGTTATTCCCCTACACTATAAATTCTAAATTTTTCTTTAAAAGTTAAACTTGGTTAATATAAGGACATCCACATAATTGTGATGCTATTACTGGCTTCTTTGTATATTAGATGTAGTCTTGTTCTCAAAGTAAAATGTAAAGCTTAAGATATCATTTTATCAAGCTGGTGTGTTCTCCAAACTAAAGTTGTCTATAGTGGTAGTCTCTTTCAGACTAATCTAGAAATAGCAAATTTATTTGGGGTTTACTATGTCATTTAATATTTTGTAATTAGATAAGAATAAGCTGTCATCAAGAAGTGATATGTATAAAATGTTGTGTTACTTTCTATACCTGGGTAGGAACATAAGTGTATTTTTGGAAGGCAATCAGGAGAGCCTAATTTGTTTAAAGGTTAACAATATGAAATGTGAAATCATTTTGCCACTTTTTAGTATTTTTCCACAAGAACAAAGTTAAGAACTTTCTTAGTTTTTGTTTGATTTATGTTTCAGATGCAATGTCTCATTGTGATATTTGCCAAGAGCCTCACCTTACCTGAGATAATTGTGGCTTTTACCCTACTCCAAGTTGGGATGGCTCCAAAGTAAGCTAAACTTAGGCTTATTTAAAATTGTGTTCAAAGGATAGATGTTTGTTGTAAAACATTACTGTGAAGTCAAAATGACCAAGTGATATAAGACAAAACTGAGTAAAGTTTTCAGTAAATCATAAAAGATATGTAACATTATAAAAGAGATTTTTAACCATTTATACACATTTGATTGTTTTCTCCTTTTTTTCTTTTTAGTTACACCTGTTATGAGAATTTATTTAGACATATCATATATACATAGAATATAACTTCCCATTACCGTGGTTGTACATGATGTGGAGTTACCCTGGTATAAGAGAGTTTTTAAAGAAAATAAAATTTGTAAGTGATCTCATATGTGATTGTGTTGAAATGTATGTGTATTTCTGGAGGTAAAATAGATACAAAGATTATATTAGTGTTATTATAGAAATATGTTTCATGGTTCAAAGCCATTATACAAGCAATGGGTTGTTATTGTTAATTTCATTTTATATTTTCATTGTAGAACTTTAAAACATTTGCCTGTTAATGTTTTTAAAAAGTATTCTTTCTTACAGGAAAACCTGAGTTAACTGTAATATAAGCCATCATGTATAGGATAAAATATGAGGCCTATTTTCTGAACTAGTACTGACCCAAATTAAATGGAAAGCATAAAACTGCAAAGTTATAGACAATAAATTTAATACCCAGTACTCTCACATTAAGACTCATGAAATTAGCCTACTGGATGCTTAAAATGAGAACCAAAGGCAAGGAAATAAAAAGGCCAAAAGAAAAAAATAAAAATAAAACCAATATTTGTCACTTGCCTTGTAAAGTCATTTAGGGCCCAGAGAATAACAGGACTTCTCTAAAGGTTTTGCCAATCTGGGTCACATGATTTCCCAATGAAGGAGATCAAAGGGACCCTGAAGAACACAAAGCCAACCAGGGAACATTCTGCAAAGAAGAGGGTAATTGTGAAACTTGTCTTAAAAATCCAGATGGGGTCCTCATTCTCCCAATATTGAAAATTAAACATCTAAGAAATGCTGAGGCAGGAAAATAAGTTTGTTTGTTTGTTTGCTTTTAAAGGATAGAACTAAGAAAAACAGAAATTTTTCTCAGGATAGGAAAGGGTCCAGAGCTGGTGCCCAAGGAAATGAAGGAGTTTTGCCACTCTAAAGATTTTAGGTTTCCTTTGTTCTCATGCCCCCACTCCTATCCTGCCTATGTGGCCAAAAGGGCATTAAGAGTGATGTCCAGGGTCCTGGTGATTGCTTGTGTTGGAAAACGTGATCTTTCCCCTCCCCTGAGGTTGTTAGTAACCAAGGGATGGGGAATGCTATCTATCCATTTTCTTTTCTTTGATAATTAGCTACCTGTCCTATTCCTTGATCTTTTTCCCCCTCTGATTAAGGGAACCCTTACTACCATAAGGGAAAATGTACAATGACATTCTGTCTGCTTCAGGCTTGGAGGAGGTGGCATGGAGTAAGCAGTTTGGATTTCTCTTTGAGGAATGATGGGTCAGTTGAGGGGTTCATGATAAAAAGACTCCTTTGGGTGCTGGGGCTGTAGCTGAGTGGTAGAGCACTTGCCTATCACATGTGAGGTACTGGGTTCAATCCTCAGTATCACATAAAAATAAACAAATACAGTAAAAGCAAGTTCTCCATCTACAAATCCAAAAAAAAAAAAAGTCTGGTTTGGAAAGAAAGGTTAATGTCATCTTGAAGGTGTATGCTTCTATGAGAAAGACAAGAACGTGAATACTGGAGTGAGATTAATTCAAAATAAATGTCACAGCAAATGGAATATGTCGATGAATATCATGATGATGATAGTAACCAATATTTTACCAGGAGGTGAAGGAGCCAACATTTTTTCCCCATGCCAAGTGCAGTGAGGACATTGTTTCTATTTGGAAATGTAAATCTTTAATGATATTTGTTTCCTTGCCAGGGTTTTCAGGAATGTAAACATACACTTAGTTTTTATAATGTCTTAGAAGCCCCCATGAGACGTACCTAAGATATCTAATGTCATCTGATTTTTTTAAAACAATACCTTTCTATTGGCATAAATTCTGTGTGTAGTAGAGATCATTTTATTTACTTTCAAATAGGGCTAGATAACCATACTTTTAAACACAGATTAAATCTCACTATGTAGGAGGTTTGCAAGATTTGTAGGCCTTAGGTTGACTAAAAAGACTTCTGATTATGATAGTCGCTTCATAGTTACCGGGCATTCTTGTCTAAGAAACCCTATTTTAAATTCTCTAGTTTTACTTACTTTTGGTAGGGGGCTAACACAAGTGTACATCCTAAGTTACAGTCAATGAATTATTGTATTTCTTTTTAAATGCCCAGATATTTGTTGCTTTGTTTATAACTTGTTTTGCTAGGTGTTTAAGACCAAGTTGGTCAAATTGACCTTGTTCTTATGTGCTTTTAAAAGTCAGCTGAGTTCCCTATGAGGGTCACACTTGAGATCTTAAGAGAAGCCTCTCAGCTCCTTTTTGTTCCATCTCTCAGGTTATTCAGGATCTTCTTGACCACATGGCTTCCCTTGGAAGCATCAGGGAAATCTTCCTCTCCAATGACCCTCCTCTTTGCAACATGTGCACTGGTCAGGTTTCTGTTCTCCAGGACCTCATTGATTCCCCTGATCTAGAGGTCCTGTGGCCCAGAGTTCAAAGTCCTTAGAGAAGTCTTGTGTTCCCTGGGCTCAAGCTGACTCCCAGGGAAAGAGCTGAATATTGAGTATTTCTTATGGCTTTTTTGCTGCCTTACTTTTAGTCTCCAAGTTTTGCCTTAAACATTCAGTAATCCATTTTCATAAGTCTTAAATAAGAGTACTGAGTTTTACTTTTAAGGTCTATAACTTACATTTGTTTTACACCTTCTATTTAATTGGGTCAGAAATAGTACTGAAAGTTAACCTTACATCTTGTCAGTCCTATAGGTGATGGCCTATTATCTCAAATTAACTCAGGTTGTAATATTAGAAGTGGTACTTTTGCAAGGCACTAAGAGTCAATAGTTATAAAGTTTACAAGAAAATATAAAATGAAATTAAGAAAAGTAAAAACAATAGCTATGAACCCCAAATTTTAATTTTTATAATCTCACATCTTTACTTTAAACTTTAGTTTGAAGAATACCAGCTTGGTAAAATGCTCTTCTAATTCTTATATATTAAATACCTGCTTACATGGAAGTATACAAAGAATCCAGTAACAGCACCACAATTACACTTATATAGTAACCAAGTTTAGCTTTTAAAGAAAAATTCAGAATCTGTAGTGTAGCATAATACTCTAAAAGAACAGTTGTTTAACCAGAGTTGTACAAACACTGATTCTTTAAGACAAGTTTCTCTAAAAAATAAAACTTAACAGACACAAATGATTGTCTTGATAGATAGAATGCATTAATGTTTTAAGAAAATTTTGTTACTTCAAAACATAGAGAATTAAACCTTGGTTTATATCAGTACATTAATATTTGACCTTAGGAAAAAGCCTTAATTAACTAACTTACTGTGCTAATCATATACAACCAATTTACATTTTGAAATATACCCTACACAAACCTTATGCAACCTATTTGACACATTCTACAACTTTTTACTTTACCACACAATAGACTTTCTCTTCCATAAATCTTTCTTTTTCCTTTTATTTTCCTTATTAAGATATATTTCCCTACTGAGACCCTTCTTATATCGCTTTCCTAGGTGTTGATCCATTTTTAAATTTACCTTCTGAAACAATCCTTATGGATTTTCTGAATTTAGACAAATTACCCCACTTTAATAAGATAAAATAGTTTATGTTTATAGCATTTAAATTGAAACACAAGAAACTTTTTGTACTCTTTTTATGAAAAATTTCACCTGATAGAATTTTAACTCTTGGTAACTTTGTTTTTAGTGAAAACACAACAAAAAAGCAATCTTAATTTTTTTTGTTTACCAATTACATATCATGTTTAAATATATTATCTTATGAAATCTAAGTCAAGAGTACTTGATTTTATATTTAGTATTTGATGTTTTAGTACTTTATAAGATCAGAACTCACTTTTGGGTCCGATTATAGTGAGTTCAGATATTCAAATAGTATGAGAGTTCTGAAGTCCTCAGGGAAAAAATCTCAAGTTAAAGAAGACTTGTATATATAAGATTTCATTTTCCCTTCCTTTATTGTAGCAATTGCGTAGGTTCTTGTTAAGAAAGTACGTGGTAGAGTGCAAGAGTTGATAAGATAGGCAGCCATTTATGTCTCACAGTGGCTTGGATTTAATTTTTTCCCTTTGGTCTTAAACCAGTTTTGGATAAACTTCCCTGAGAACCTTTAAGTATTGCAAGCTATGCAAGCTCCGTTAGCCTCTGCAACTTATATTTCAGATGTAAGCCTTGGAGATCTGGCAGAAGCTAAAAAGTAAAGCTACTGTTATGGATGGGAGGCAAAACCTCAAACATAGGGCATTTTAACTCTTTTGTAAAATCAGTCTCTTTAAGTTGTAGGGCTATAGTTTGTTTCTCTGGAGACCTCTTTTCATTCCCTCAGTTTATAGTGAAGCCAGGTTTGGATGCAGAAAATCATGAGATACCATCTCCCATTAATGCCTTTGAGGATGAGGCTCCCCTCTCAACAACAACATGCCAACAAACAACATGAAGACAACAGAAGCACTGAGGAACTGCCTCTTGTCTAGGGAACATCTCCCCCATGTTGGAGCCTCTAGTTACTGAAGCTTGTACTGGCCAGCAGATTCTGCCCCTTCTTTCATGCATGACCTCTGGATTTAACTGCTGCCTTAGTCAGTGTGGGCATTTTAACTCTTTTGTTAAATATATGCATATATGCATGTCTCTAGATTTTCCACTCATACTGTATGACTTATAATCCCTAGGAGAATGTGGGACCCCTTTTTTTAAGGAATCTAGATCTGTCTGTAGTTAATGAACCTTGAAGTGGGGTGGAGATTTGGCCTTGCATAGAATGATAAAAGGTGAATCTAATTTACATTTTTTGGCACAATTCAGGTTTTTTGAAACAAGGTCTGAGAAGTTTTTAGACCTGCACATAGGAACCTTAGACTATTTCCTGCCTTTTTACAAAACAGGCAAAGCTATAGAATGGTATTAAAATTCATATTTCCTTCTGATCACCATGGTTCTCTATCAGAAATTTTGTATTGAGATCAAGTTTGGCAGCAGCAGAAAATCATTAAGTGTAAAGGCTGAAATAAAGAGTTTACACTTGCTGTGAGTCAAAGAAATCTTCAGTGCTGAGGACCCCTGGCATGACCCAGGTCATTTGCAGTGACATTGCATGTAAGGTGACCTTGCTCAAGGACCAGGGCGGATCCGGGTTTAGGGTGGATCAGGGTTTAGGGCGTTCCTGGTTTAGGACAATCCGGGTTTAGGGCGGTTCCAGGTTTAAGGTGTACCCTGCTGGGAATAGGGCATATCCTGCTGCCTCAGGCGTGTCTGCTCCTTGAGTTCCTTGAGTTCTCGCGGGATTGAGAGAGTATTTGGGATTTTGCCCAGAACGTGATTTGCCCCAGAACGTGTGTAGAGTGCCGGTGTGAGTTCGAGAATAAAGAGTTGCTGTTTGAATCTACAAGGTGTGTGGTGGCTTGTGATTTTGTGCCCAGCCAGGCTGCGGCACTTCAGAGGGCTGTGAGTATAAATCTCCCTTTTTGCAGTCAAAGAAGCTAGCAAAGCACACAGAAGCACAGAAACAACAAATGGGAGAATCCCTACAGGCTATGGCAGCTTATATCTGAACAAAAGGAACTCAGGCATTTGCCTAGGAACCAGTCCATGTAAAATGCCTCTCTCTCAATGGCTAGAATCTGATTGGCAAGGAAAGGAAGTTCTCAGAAGGAGGGAGTGTGGGAAAGTGCAGTATGGCTCATACCAAGGTGCATGCATTACTGGGGCATTCACTCAGGGCTGCTTGATTTACCATTCACCAAAGGATGCCCCATAAGTGTGATCAGTACAGGAGGCTGGGGAAGAAACCTTTAAGATTCACTGGGGAATAGCTGAGGCCAGAATCTTGCAGTTGTTTCAACCCTTTCTCCATCTCCACACATCTAAAGGCAAACTGGGATTAGGGATACTGTCTACCAACATCAGATGCACTCTGTGCCTAAATAGGACAGTGAGAAATGGCTTTGGCAGAACCCAACATGCCTGACCCACAGGACAGGTGATTAGGAGCCAGCTAGGCAATGAATCCTGTCACCCAAGTCTTATAGAATGGCAGCTTACATTAACTGCATTTAATTAGCTGATAAGTGCTTATTATTGTCCTTCAGAAAGAAAGAAAGAGTCATTAAGTTACACCTCAGAAAGATGTGGGGTGTGGAGGAGCCTACTTCAGTGATGTTCCTGGCAGAGCCCTCATCTGAAATTTGTCTTGGAAATCAGGATAGGGTGCCAGTTCCTCTGGTGTTGAAGATTGAACACCCAAGAAATGTGAAGGCCAATAAATTTAAAAAATTAAAATAGAAAAATAAAATTAAAATAAAAACATAAAGCAAGCACAGGATGTAAATTTTATTGAAAAATCAGGAGGTGGGGGGCAGACACTACTCCAAAGTTGGTGGGAATGGGCATGTCTTTCCCCTTTATATATTTCAAGTTTGCTTTATTCTAATGACCCCTCCTCCCACCCAGTACATGTGGCCAAAAGGGCATGAAGAAAGCCATCCATGGGGTAATTGCTTGTGTTGGATAACCTGATCCTTCCCATCCTCTGGAGGCTTCAAACACCAGGTGATGGAGAGTGCCATCTACCCATTTCTTTTCTTTTCTTTTCTTTCTTTCTTTCTTTTTTTTTGATAATTTGCTATCTATCCTTTTTCCTGGTCTCATTTGGATATACGCAATGTCCCTGATGCTAAGAATAAAATTTAGTATTACAATGTGAGTTCATAACCAATACTTTTCCAATAAAAAGTATCCTTGTCTTATTTATTAATGACATAATTATATCAATTAATTTTCAATCTTCTCTAGTGATATTTAACATCTTAATCATATTACTCAACATAAACATTGTATATATTTTCTAACATCAGATACTATGAAGTTGATAAAATACTTTTAGTGACTTGTCATTAATACGTATGAAAATAAAATCATCATGCCGTGTCTTCTTGAATGAAAGTGTTTTTTTTTTCTAGTGCTATTTTTGTTACCTTTGAAAAAATTATCACTGGACACAAAAATGTTTCTCTCCAAAGAGCTCAATAATTTTTTAGAGTGTTTCTTTTATGCTTCTAAGAGAGTCAATAAATTACATGTTAAGTGTCCTAAATGAATAACTCTCAGAGATAGTTCCTCTATGTACCAAGTATGAATTAACAAGCACAATCCCTGCCATGAAAGAAAAATCCAACTCATACACATTAATAAATCAACTATGTACAAATTCTTAGCAGTACAAGAAAAATTGTTCTAAGATATTTAAATGGAGTTCCCACTTTAAACTCTGCTTGAAACCTGAGGTATAGCACTATGTTACTAAACTAGTAGGTGTCAAGCCTTTGCTGGCTCCTAAGAAAAAAACATCCAGGATTTCTTGCTAGTGTTAGAAACTCAGTGTTTGTCTTCCTCACTGTAGGCAGGAAAAAAATTGTCCAAAATTGGGTGTTTAATTCCTAGGACATTATACATTTTACATTCTGAGGTCACCCAAATGACAAATTACACCCATACTCTATCTTGAGATATGGATTATTTGAGGGTAACCTGATACCTGATATTTGATGTATGATAACCCCTCTTCCACTGTGCAAAAAAATAATTCCTATTTTTATTAGGAACTAAGGGTGTTTGCTAGGTTGTTTTTTTTTAATTACCTCAAATGACAAGTCCTCCAGTTTCCCTGAGGGAACAGAGATAATTTGTGTAGATTTTGAACACAAACAAAAGAGGCTTATAAATATGTGTCCCTATCTGCATTCTAGAGGAAAGTGTATGACTTGATTCTTATCTTTTGGCCAAAAAACTGGCCAAAAAAACTGCCTTATGAAAAAAAATGTTTTCTGTCCCACACAAAACATATAGAATATAGAAAATTTTTCATAAATATTTTAACTCTTTTGGAAAAACATGTTTCAATAGCATATCCTCACAGATGTCAGGATTCTACTCTTTTTCCTGACTTTTATGTTTTTTTTTTGTGTGTGTGTGTGTGTGTGTGCCTGCATGTGTTGTCCATCTCTAAACATATAGGATATAAGCTTGAACTAAACCATTCCTGAAACAGGGAAAAAAATAGCCAATGCACCAGAAAATCAATGGAAAAAAAGAACAGAAGGTGATTACAATTTAACTTCTCCCAGTGTGAGGAGATCTACAATTTGTGCTCCCCCCAAAACTTGCCAGGCAACAGTAGGAATCCCTGCGTGTTGTCTTCCTCAGGCTCTCAGGAGGGCAGATGTAATAATGATCTTTGAGTTGTCGCTCCACCTAAGTTTTTCAACTTCTACAAGAATGAATAGAAAAGGGTACTGTAACATTTAGACATTCTTATAGATACCGAAAATTATGTTACTAGAAATTTTCATACTTTTCAGAGTAATTAGTTTAATTGTGATAAGATTTTTATCCTTTTTGAAGAAGTAGCCAATTTCTGCATCACAGTATTATGAATGGATATACCAGGAAATATAACTAAGTCTAGTCTTGTAGAGCCATAAAAAAATTGAGTTGGTGAGAAGCTAGTTTATACAGCAAGACTGTACTGAGATAAATTGGCAGTGAGCTTACAAGGCAGGTTTTCATGTCTTTTGTTAAACTCTGTTTCATATGATGAGACTCCCATACTTGATATTAGAAAACAAGCACCAAATAGGTGACAAATACTTCAGTAACCATGACAATATTTGTAGAGGAAGAAATAAATGAATAAGAAAGAAGGCATTTGAAACTCTAAAACATACAAAAGACAAAAGATCATTGGGAGGATGCAGGGATGTGAGGTGAGTGAGGAGAGATTGGGAGAGTAAACAAAACTAATGAAGTCAATTACCAGTGGATGTGGGTGGAGAAGGGCTGGAACCTGGAACATTGATCAGGGCCTGAGCTACAGCCAAAAGGATATAAAAGCCTGGTTAAACCAGGGAAGGAAAGCAACCTGAATCCCAGGGAGACACACAGAATCAGGGCCATAGTTGACACTTCAATGTACATAGTGGGGCTGAAAAGCCCAGAGCAGGAGCAACCAAGCTTCATATGACAAGTTGTTCTTGTCTTACCGCTAGGAGTCTGGCTGCTTTGGGGCCAGTTTTCCAGCCATACCACTGCAGATTCACTGAAACACCTGCCCAGATGTATTTGTGCCATTGTTTTCAATCATTTTCATATGCCTGGCAAAGGTGTTAAAAGTCTCACATGTCTTTGGGGATGACACTGCAAGAAGTACTACTGTCATGTGAGAGCTTTTAGCCCTCCCCTCTGTCTTTGTGCACTGAACATTAGGGGCTCTCCAGCTACAGAGGGCTGAACTTCCACTTTGGGGACTCTGCTGGAAATATCTGTGTTTACTTGTGCTCAACCACACTCTGCAGGGAAGATTCCTCAAAGTGTGGACTTTTCTCACCAAAGGGAGCGAAGGCTGAAAGAACATGGAAGAAGCACAGTGTGACCTTCCACCTGGCAGCTGGGGTGACAGGGTGGGCCACACACAGAGTCCAGGTAGGAGGAGAAGCTTCCCAATGACCAGAGTTAGGAGGGACACACTCAGGACTATTTTGATGTTCCATTATATGAAAGCAACCACACTTTTACTTTTCAATAAGAAAACTATTGCCATTTGTCTGATTCTCCTTGATATGAATATATTTTCACACCATCCTTCCACTACTCTTTCAAACCTCACAGAAGGCCCTGTAATTTTCTTCCACAAGTATGTGGAAGCTCTAATAATGTTGTCAGAGATCAATCCTGATTTTCCAGTGGAACTGAAGGGAACACTTTCTGACACAGGGTTATTTTATTGAGAAAACTCCATCCAAAAGACCTGGGTCAGTTTCTCAATAAACTCACTACAATGTGTTGTTATTTTAATTGTGTAAAAAATATTGAGAAACTTATTTGGGTTGATAATGGCAACCATTTACTTGTTGTGTAATATTGATTTATATTCTCAATTATAACTTCTCAGAAACCCAAGTGAGTTACCAGTAATTATTAAAATAATGAGCAATTTTTGTTGGTGTGTTGTTCACATTTTCACTATTCTGAAAGAAAGAGTCTCCCCAGGACTTTCACTTGTATCAAATGTATTCCTTCTTGGGAATATGGTCTTTGTATCTATTCTTTTGTTAATGATATGATAACATCACTGATTTAACTCTACCGATTTCAAAATGATTAAATTGTTTATGTGATAGGCAGTACTATGACTCACTCTGACACTGCCTCACTCCAGGAGGAAGAAAGCAACAAAGTTTTTTCATGGACAATATCTGCTCCCAATTTTCTGCTCCTGTCAAAATATGCTCCCCCAAGACTTCCAGGCAACACTAGGAACCTCTGCATGTTGTTTCCTCAGACTATCTGAGGGCAGATGTAATAATGAATGACCTTTGATATTTCTCTCCAGTTAAATTTCTGAACTTCTTAGTAAACTTGTCTTACTGATTTGTGCTTTGCCAGCCACCAGTGTATACACTAAATCTGTTGTCATTTGGATTTTATGCCCAAGGGTATTTGACTCTTTTCAAAGTAGGAGTCTTTTGTGCTTGAAAATGACGGAATTATGTACTTGGGAAAGATAAAGTCTTGATCCTAGATATTTTTTTCTGTGTGCACTGACCATGAATTTTAAAGGAGAAAATGTTTATTTGAGAGCTCATGGTTTTAGAGGTCTTACTCTGTAGAAGATCTTTTAGTCACAGCAATAAAAAAGCTGACCAAAACACCCACCATTTGAAAACTATCCTCCAAATAATTTCCTATTGTTCCATCCTTTCTAGGTCTGGACTGGTATGTGGGCCATCTTTTCATATGATCTGTGATCTTGGCTTCATTATCTATTTGTAAGCAATATTGCTCAGCTTGGGTTAAATTCCCCCCATATATTCCAGCTTCAAAAGAAAACATGTAGTCTAAGGCTAAGTGAGGTTGATAAATAACATTGCTCATTTGCTTACTTTGTTCAGTAGAATGGGGTCCATTTCATTTTCATTAGTTATAATTTCAGCAACAGTCTGTAACCTAATGATGCAAGTTAACATAAAGATGGAATTAGTACCCATAGGACCCATCTTCTACGTAGGTGGCAGGGCCATATAGTAAATTTTCCATTCACAGGGACATTCATCATCTTTCCAGTTACCAATTGCCAAGGCTTAATGCTTTCTGGTCCCTTTGGACTTCATATACTGGGACTCCCAGTTGTTCCCCTTGGGTAAACAGAAGGAAGAAAATGGAGGGGTAAATTGTGTCCAGGCCATATGATCCTGAGCGGATTCAGAGTAGTTGAGCATAAGAGCCCCTTCCACATTCCAGTATACTCTCCCTGAGGCTTGACATTTGGTTTCTGTGGCAGCATTGTCCTAGGCCTATCCGAAATTACAGAAATTTGACAGGGGGTGAGGATTTGGTTCTGTGTGATTTGAGGATCCTTACCACTATTTTTTCCATGACATTACATTATAAACTCCTTGATCCAGACATGTAAAAGTCCCAACTGAAATGTTAACCTATTTTTCCTCTCTAGCATGACAATATTTTCCAATAATTGAGGTGTTGAGGATCCAAACATCAGTAGTTGGATGGAAACATTGTTATACTTAAAGTTCATGGGGTTCTAGCTTCTTAGCCATTGATCCCCCATATTTGTTCCTCCACACATAGTAAGAAGAGACATTCAGAGATTGAATTATAGTCTCTGCCAAGTTTAGAAACAGGGTTTTTGTTATGGTAGAAATGGAGGTTGGACCCTCTTGTATTTTCTCATAAAAGGATTGAAACTCTGGTGGGAGACTTAAGTGAAGTTGTGACCCTTTTGAAGTACACTATGGTCCCTGTATCAGTGCCTCATCCATATATATGTATGCCAACCTGGCAGCCTGCTTTCCATTTTGAGTCTCCAGTGTCAAGAACAGAAACTTTTAACAGGTTTAAAGGCTCCTAGTTTACAGTGGGGTGTAGTGACATCCTCTTGAAGGATGGCAGTTTTGCTCTTACTCTGCCAAGTGGACCAAGTAACACAACTCCAAGAGGGACAAATGCTTGTCATAATCAGTACACATGGGTCACATAACATTTGTAGGATGTTATACATATACTTGTCATTGGGCCTGCACCCCCTTTCCCAAAATAAGCTTCAACATGATGTGATGAATATACTGTGTGTTTACTGCAATTTCCCAAGCCTTGTCCATGACCTCAGCATCAAAAGATACTGACACTGGTTGTAATTAGTTTAGATTAGTAAGCTGAACTTTGTAAATTAATGGGCCCAGTTTCACATTGCCTTCCTGAAAGCTTTGGACTTCCAGACATTCCTCAGTTGGGAATACTGTTGGTCCAAATAAGTATATTGATTGCCATTTTGGCAGATAGAATAGGTGATATTATGTCTGCATGTCCCCAAGACTGTTCCCTGGCAGGAGAAATTGATATGGTAAAGTAAGATTGTGGTGATGCCATGATCTGATAGAGTCTCTGATAGAGTCACACAAAGGCAGAGGTCACAGGATGAGGGACTTTAAAATTAGGTAAAAGACTGCTAATGGAAGTTTTTCAATCCAGTGACAGTTGGCTGGAGTAGTTTATTTTAATCATTTCTTGAAAATCACTGTGAAGACTGCAGCAACATTGAGGATCAAAGGTGACCGTATGAAAGCATTACAGTGAAAAGACTAACAGAAAATAACAATAGTCTATTTATCCTTCAGGCAATTTGTTCTTTTTAAAAATTTTTAATTAATTTTTAAAATTTATATATGAGAGTGGATTGCATTACAATTCATATTACACATATAGAACACAATTTTTCATATCTCTGGTTGTATGCAAGGTATATTCACACCAATTTGTGTCTTCATACATGTACTTTGGATAATAATGACCATCACATTCCATCATCATTTCTAACCCCATGCCCCCTTCCTTCCCCTCCAACCCCTCTGTCCTATCTAGAGTTTGTCAATTCTTCCCATGCTCCCCCTCCCTACCCCACTATGAATCAGCCTCCTTATATCAGAGAAAACATTTGGCATTTGTTTTTTGGGGGATTGGATAACTTCACTTAGCATTATCTTCTCCAACGCCACTAACTTACCTGCAAATGCCATGATTTTGTTCTCTTTTATTGCTGAGTAATATTCCGTTGTGTATAAATGCCACATTTTATTAATCCATTCATCTACTGAAGGGCATAGCAACTGGTTCTTCAAGCCACTGAAATGTATAAATTAGTGAGGCTCTAGGGTGAGTAATGCAGGGCTGTTGTCTTTTGGGGTCTTTTGGGGTGTGGCTCACTTGTTTTGATTGGTCACCTTCCACACTGCAGCTGGAACAGGAACACATTCTGTCATGATGAAGTGGTTTTACTATGCTGTGATGAATTAAGGGGACCACATCAGTCACCTTCAATGCAGTAGGGTTTGATCAAGTGACCCTCTGAGTAGGCATTAGGGGTTGAACTTTTCATTATTTTACACAGAGAACATGTCTTGGTTTGAGGGTTGGGCATCTGTGGTCTGGCTCACAGGAAACCATTCTCTAAACCAGTGGTGTATAGTGGTCAGAGCCAGGAGCTTCCTCAGCATAATATTGCACAATTCATTTATATCTTCTCATATATCTCTTATAATGAAAGGGGAGAACTCACAAGGAATCTGATAAGGAGAAAGCCCTATCTTTCTAGTAGCCACTGGACCTAATCCTTAACAAAGCAATTAGCAACACATGGTTCCAGTGTAGGAGTGATTCTAGTTTTCTCAGTTGTACTTTTAAAGTTTGATTTATTCCTTCCACTTTCATGGAGCTCTGGGTATGCAGTGTGGAACTTCCAGGCAATTTTTAACCCCTTTGTCACCCCTTGACACTTCAGCCATAAATGCCAGTACAATATCCGACCCATGGTAATTGATATTCCAAACCAAAGAATAATTTCATTCAGGAGATGTTGGGACACTTCTTGTGCCTTCTCTGTGCATTAGGGAAGCCTTCCACAGAACCTAAGAAAGTACCCACAAAGACTAGGAAATGCTTATAACTCTTAAATCTGGGGAGTGCAGTTAAGTTTACAAGCATATTTTTAAGTTGGGCCCATCCAACACTGTGCAGCCCACGAAAGATCTTAGGTACCTGAAGTGGGTTATTGCATATTTATGTTTCACATTGTTCTCACATTGCTCTGGCTATGATGGAATGCTTGGGAATGTAGATATGTTGGTCCAATGTGGCCTCAAGGGTCAACTTGACAATGTAGGTCTCCTTGTGGAAATGCTTGAAAATGGCTGGGGATTGGCCTCCAGAATTTATCTTTGGACATCTTCAAATCTCCAGCTTCAACACAGGAGGTAGGGTCTTTAACTCAAAGGCTGACATACTTTCAAAAATGTTTAGAGAATTTTAAAATCCTGAGTCAGTCTAGTCTAGTCCATGTCAGCTTGCCTTTGTACTTGTTTCCAGGATTTTTCCACTGTAAAGCAAATATCGGTGACTCCAAGGGGCCATTCAGATTCAGAAGACATTCTTGAAATTCAGACATGCAAAAACCCAGCTTCAGTGGGATGAGACCCAGGAGTGCATAGGGGTTAAAAGTGGATGTGTGCTAATAGTAGCTTGGTTTATGTCTCAGAGTTCTTGAAACTGCTGATGGTCATCTGTTCATAGTTTATGAATTGGGAAAAGAGGTATATCCCAGAATGATTGGCAGGGTTGGAAGATTTCATACTTTAGAAGTCTCTCTAGGTGACTCTGGATCCCAATTTGTTCCTTGCAAGGAATAAAATATTATTTTTTGGGGGGGTGGGATCATTCCATAGCTTTAGTTCTATTACTATGAGTGCACATTTCAGCCCAGTCCAGGAAGATTTTCTTCAGCCTACACCACCAGGCACCTTAAAAGGAAACTCAGGTTCTTGCTATGGACTTGGTATAAGACTATGGAGGCACCACTATTCTTTTTGGAGAACCAAGAGAGTCAGGAATTTCACTTCTGGCTTCTCTAGGATCAGGGTGACTTGGCCATGAGAGTTGAAAGTTATCTGGGTTTGCAGTTTTCCCAATAGGTCCCTACACACTAAAGTCATATGGCAGTCGGGAAGTATAGGAATTTGTGAATTACTTCATGGACACCTAGATTGCATTGTCAAGGTAGGAAGAAGGGGCAATAAACTGGGCTACATCCTACTATAGTGCTTTATCTCTGTGAGAGGGGGGCCATGGGTTGAGTCAAAAATGCAATTTTCTATCCCTGTGTCATGGTTGTTCATATCAGAGGCTCCTGGGGGGGAGGGCTAACAAAATGGAGCCTAATCATTCTCATTTTTTCTAATGGTGGCCTATCCAACTAAATAAACCTGGGGGGGGTGGGTGTGTGCCAGGATCCTACTGTTGCTTCTTGGCTAGACTATACAGGGCTAAGTATGATGGTTCTGGGATGGAAAGAGTAAGGTGAATTTTGAGAGGCCCATGGGAGGGGTGGCCTCACAGATGTGACTGGCCTCTGGTGGGGCTTCAGCTATAGTATGTATGGTGAGTGCAGGTGGCAGCAGCAGATACAGTGGTGCATAAGGTGGGGGAATTTCTTCAGGCTCCCCAGATAGAATGGGCTTCTTGGAGTATGGTCAACTGAGATTATAGTCATAATTTTATGACTATTATGAGAACATAATTTTATAGTTCTCTGAGACAAGCCTTCAGCCAACCTGGCCAAGAGAAAATCATGTTTTGCCAAAGGTCAGTGTAGGAGAATTTGTTAATGTGGCCTGGGTCCCATATAATGACACTGAATACCTCCACAAGTTTTTTAGTCAAGTGGTTCCTCAGTGAGCCAACTTACTCCAAACAAGGGCCGATCTATTCCACAAGATGTCTGGAGATTTCCATGAGTCTACTTAAATTGATAGTCTCTGAAATATCCAAAGAAGTTTTGAAATTCTTTTTTTTAATTATTTTTTTATTTATATATGACACCAGAATGCATTATAATTCATATTACACATATAGAACACAAATTTTCATATCTCTAGTTGTATACAAAGTATATTCACACCAATTCGCATCTTCATAGATGTACTCTGAATAATCATGACCATTACATTCCACCATCATTTCTAACCCCATGCCCCTAACTTTTCCTCCAACCTCTCTGCCCTATCTAGAGTTTTTCTATTCCTCCCATGCTCCCGCTCCCTACCCCACTATGAATCAGCCTCCAAAAAAACATTTGGCATTTGGTTTGGGGGATTGGCTAACTTCACTTAGAATTACCTTCTCTAACTCATCCATTTACCTGAAAATTCCATGATTTTATTCTATTTTATTGCTGAGTAATAGTCCATTGTTTATATATGCCACATTTTTGTATCCATTCATCTATTGAAGGGCATCTAGGTTGGTTCCACAATTTCGCTATTGTGAATTGTGCTGCAATAAACATTGATGTGGCTGTGTCCCTGTAATATGCTATTTTTAAGTCCTTTGGGAATAGAGCAAGGAGAAGGATAGCTGGGTCAAATGGTGGTTCCATTCCCAGTTTTCCAAGTGTACCTTTTTCCCCACATCCTCTCTAACACTTTCTGTTGTTTGTCTTCATAATAGCTGCCATTCTGACTGGAGTGAGTTGAAATCTTAGAATAGTTTTGATTTGCCTTTCTCTAATTGCTAGTGATCATAAATATTTTTTCATATATTTGTTAAATGATTGTATATCATCTTCTGAGAAGTTTCTGTTCAGGTCCTTGACCCATTTATTGATTGGGGTTATTTTTTTTTTTTTTGATGCTTACCTTTTAGAGTTCTTTATATACCCAGAGAATAGTGCTCTATCTGATGTGTGAGGGGTAAAGATTTGCTCCCAAGATGTAGGCTCTCTATTCACCTCACAGATTGTTTCTTTTGCTGAGAAGAAACTTTTTAGTTTGAATCCATCCATTTATTGATTCTTGGTTTTAATTCTTGTGCCAAAGGAATCTTATTAAGGAAATTGAGGCCTACTTTTTTTATATTAGATGCAAGGTCACTAGTTTCATTCCTAGGTCCTTGATCCATTTTGAGTTGAGTTTTGTGCATTATGAGAGATAGTGGTTTAATTTCATTTTGTTGCATATGGATTTTCAGTTTTCCCAGCACCATTTGTTGAAGAGGTTATCGTTTTCTCCAATGAATGTTTTTGGCAACTTTGTCTAATATAAGATAATTGTAATTTTGTGGATTAGTTTCTGTGTCCTCTATTCTGTACCATGGGTCTACCAGTCTGTTTTGGTGCCAATATCATGCTGTTTTTGTTACTATTGCTCTGAAGTATAGTTTAAGGTATGGTATAGTGATGTCACCTACATCATTCTTCCTGCTAAGGATTGCTTTAACTATTCTGGGTCTCTTATTTTTCCAGATGAATTTCGTGACAGCTTTATCCATTTCTATGAGGAATATCATTGGAATTTTGATCGGAATTGCATTAAATCTGTATAGTGCTTTTGGAAGTATGGTCATTTTGATAATATTAATTCTGCCTATCCAAGAGCAAGGTAGATCTTTCCATCTTCTAAGGTCTTCTTTGACTTCTTTATTTAGTGTTCTATAAATTTCATTATATAGATCTTTCACCTTTTTCATTAAATTGATTCCCAAATTTTTTTTTAGGCTATTGAAAATGAGGTAGTTTTCCTCATTTCCCTTTCTGAGGATTTGTCACTGATATAAAGAAATGCCTTTGATTTATGGGTGTTGATTTTATGTCCTGCAACTTTGCTGAATTCATTTACTAGTTCTATAAGTTTTCTGGTGGAACTTTAGGGGTCTTCTAGGTATAGAATCATATCATCAGCAAATAGTGCTAATTTGAGTTCTTCTTTTTCTAGTCATGTTCCTTTAATTTCTTTCATCTGTCTAATTGATCCGGCCAGTGTTTCAAGAACTATGTTAAATAGAAGTGGTTAAAGAGGGCATCCCTATGTTTTCCAGTTTTTAGAGGGAATGCCTTCAATTTTTCTCAATTTAGAATGATGTTGACCTGGGGCTTAGCATAGATAGCTTTTATGATGTTGAGATATGTTCCTATTGTCTCTAGTTTTTCTAGTGTTTGAACATGAAGGAGTGGTATATTTTGTTGTATGCTTTTTCTGCATCTATTGAGATGATTATGTGGTTCTTTAAATCTATTGATGTGATGAATTTCATTTATTGATTTCCATTTCCAACTTTGCATCCCTGGGATGAATTCCACTTGATCACGGTGCACGATCTTTTTGATATATTTTTGTATTTGATTTGCCAGAATTTTATTGAAATTTTTTTGCATTATCATTAGAGATATTGGTCTGAAGTTTTCTTTTTTCTTTTCTTTTCTTTCTTTATTTATTTATTTTTTTGATGTGTCTTTGCCTGGTTTTGGAATCAGGGTGAAATTGGCACTATTTGCTGATGATATGATTCTATACCTAGAAGACCCCTAAAGTTCTACCAGAAAACTTTTAGAACTAGTAAATGAATTCAGCAAAGTAGCAGGATATAATATACATATTCAGTGTGCTAGGCATTTTCATTATAATGTGCCTTGGTGTAGATCTGTTATAATTTTGTACATTTGGTGTCCTGTAAGCTTCTTGTATTTGTTTTTCCAATTTATTCTTCATGCTTGGGAAATTTTCTGCTATTATTTCATTGAAGAGATTATGCATTCCTTTGGTTTGAAACTCTGTGCCTTCCTCTATCCCAATAACTCTTAGATTTGGTCTTTTGATGCTGTCCCATAATTCTTGAATGTTCTGTTCATGTTTTTTTTTTTTTAACTATCTTTACTGTGTGATCAACTTTACTTCCCAGATTGTGTACTTTGTTTTCATGATCAGAGTTCTTTCTTTCAAGTGATATAGTCTGTTGATTATGATTTCTATTGAGTTTTTTTTTTTTGCCTATTGTATCGTTCATTTCAAGAATTTCTGACTTTTTTTTCAGAGTCTCTATCACTCTCTTGAAGTAATCTTTTGCTACTTGTTTTTGCTCTCTTATCTCTTTGTTGCAGTATCAATTTTTGCCTGTATTTGCTCATTTAGGTTATTCTTTAATTCACAGATCATTTTAATTATGAACCTTCTGAAATCCTTCTTTGACATTTCATCAACTTCACGTTCATGGGTTCTGTTATTGTAGTATCCTGGATTGTATGGGGCACTTTCCTTCCTTGTTTTCTCATGTTGTCTATGTGTCTTCCTTTTTTGCAATGTGGATCTGAGACATTATAGTTTGTACCCTATATTCTTATAGTACCTGTGCAGATTATCTGTACCTCACCTTGATGTTGTGTTTCCAGACCCTACTGGTGTCCCTCAATGTATGCTACTGGAACTAAAGGTGATGGTGGCAATAGCTGAGGTAACTCAAGATAATAGTTGAGGTGCCCCAAGATGGTTTCAATGACTTACACAGTTAGGGCTGCAAGAGTGGGCCTCACACTCCCTTTGGGATGCCTGCTCTGAGATGCTTGTGCTTCTATGCCCTGTTGTCAAAAATGTAGTAGCTGTTGTGTGGGGAATGCTATGGAAATGACTGCAGTGTTCCAAGATGAAAGTGAGTTAGGTTTAGGCTCCCAGGTGGGAGTGGGGGACAAACTTGGACCTACCCTGGACCTGGGTTCTGTGCAAGTTGGTGTGGGCATATTTGGGCCAGGCCTGACCTTCCAAAGTAGTCTGCTGGCCAGAAGGGGCAGTTCTGTGCCAGAGGCTGGGCGCTAGCGGGTGCCTCCATTGGAGGGATGAACCTGGGCCTACTGTGAGGCTGAGTCCCATGTAGGCCCACCTGAAATTCTTTATTATACATTCTATTGGAGTAAGTTTGCTCTACTTGCCACCCATTTCCTCAACCTAAAAGAAGACAATCACACAAATAAGACGGGGAAGGGGAGAGGAGTAAGCAATTGCTTTGTCCATGTCTGGCAGCTCTCTTTGTGGAGATATTTCAGGTGCCTCTTAGCATTGGCAGGTTGGTATAAACCCTGGACCTAGCCCAGGCCCATAGACCTTTTGGAGAACCTGGTGCAGTCTTAAGCCATAGAAGGACCACCATGGAACAACAGATGAGAACTCCACTCTCACTTCAGGCACAGCCTTCTCATTCAGTCACAATTTACTGATACTCAAATAGTTTCTCCATTCCTGTACCTAGAACCTCAGAGTTGTAGTTCCATCTCATGCAATTGAGACTACTCCGGTAACTTTGGTAGAGGATCAGGCTCCACTTTGCTACAAAGGGGCAGGTTGACTTCTTGAAAGTGGGTGCCTACCTATGTAAGGAGCAGCACTCCTTGCACTAATTCCTGTGACTCACTGAGTTCTTTTGTGTTCTGGGGTCCTTGTCCAGCTCAGCAACAACTCTCTGAATCCCAGATAAGGAAAGGTGCTCTCACATAGAGAAAGGGTACTGGGGCTTTAAATAGTAAGCAATGACTATTAGTGCCAGCATGGGCCCAGCATATTTGTATCCAAAAGTTGAGCCCTGAATAACACAGGGCATTTCCTTATATATCCTCTGTTATATATCCCCCTTTAAAGGTTAGCCCCTTTGTATCTCACATATGGTAGCATGAATTCATATTGGGTATTCTATGGTAAAGAGATGCAACAAAGCTGCTGCAGTGTCATGCGTAAGAGAGTTGCAACAGAGCCACACATATACACATAGATATTGATGGAACCACATCCTCTACACATTGTTCTGGGTGAGCACTTAATACAAGTGTGTTCTTTCTACTCTCCTCAACCACTCTGTCTTCTCCTCAACCTCTTTTATGGATAGAATTGTGTTTGTAAATAGATACATTGAAATCATAAACATCAGTACTGAACAATGCAATATGTGTGGATTGGGTTTCATTGCAGATGTGATTAATTAAAATGTCAACCTAGGGCTATATGGGCCATACATCTGATAGAATGGGTACTGAAATTCACCAGGACTGTATGAAGATGAAAGAACAGAAAACACCAGGTGTCAAGGGGCAGCACTGAAGAACCACAGTTGCATACAAGGAATCCCAGAACTTCACATGGGTTAAAAGAAGGAGAATCTTCCCCGAAAGATTTCAAGAAAATGGTGGCACTGACAATACCTGTATTTCAACTTTTATCATCTCGAATGATGAAACCACTTATGTCTGTAGCTTTAAGTTATACCACTCAAGTTTTGTAGGCCCATCAGCACTTGGAAACAAACAAAAGGGCTTCAAGCTACTCTAGGTGCTTGTAGGCTTCTCACTTCAGTTGGTACACTGATTTCTATGGTTAAATGAAACCGAATGAAGGAAATTTGCTTCTCAAAAATCCTCCAGGAAGCAAAGTTTTGCACATTTCTTGGTGAAGGGATATTTATATGTTCTATGCCATTTAATACTATGAAGTTTTCTCTGCCATGCTATTTCCTCATGTCTTAGTTATGTGCAAACATGGCAAGGGAAGTAGTCAAATGTACAGGTTGAAGCTCACTATAAGCATCATGTTTGTACTTGCACACTTTCACTTGTACTGGAACCCAGGGACCCAGAACATTGCTTGTGATGTAAAAGGAACCGAATTATGGTGTTCTGAATGAAAATGTTCCCCTAAGCCTACCCTTGAAACATATATCATTTATTGATCATTATTAATGTGAAATAATATACTATATTGCTTCCTTCTCTTTTTTCTCAAAGAACAATGTAGAATAGCTTGGGCAAAGCAGGACATTTATTTCAGATGCTGTAGTAAATTATAAGCAGTTTGGGGGTATGCATCCTTATCATCCCACCATTCTGCCCATTCTCTGCCCAGTGTTCTTTATGAGAGACAAATCATGATCAGGATGCTCTCCAACACCCTACGATGCAGTCTAAAGTCCATATTCAGGATGAAGTTTTACTGAAGATCCCACTTCCCTGTCTCCATCTGAAGCAACATCTTGAAAATCCTCATTATACTACCTGCCCTGCTATCCTAATGATTCATGAGTAGTTATGCCCATGCTGTGGTGTGTGCTATTTCCTGTTCCTTTCCATGTTCCCAGTCCTTTGTTTGAATATCTGTCAAGATGTAGATTGAGCCTTGCTTCTGCTAAAAAGCATTTTAAAATTCTCTTCTCTCTTACCCATTGCTTCCTCTGATTTCCTACTTGCCATGGTGGCATTAAACAAGACCCAATTTCCTTGGGTTAATTTCTTTCTCAGGAATGTTCTACTGATATCACAGCATTTATTTCCCCTATAACCATCAGCTTATCACAGTCAAATGTGATCTCTTGTGAATTGAGAGTGTCATTTCCAGGCAAACAATTGTTGCTCACAACACTCTATTAATGAAAATATCACCTGATGAGGATGTATTGGCAGCTTCTGTGGGTTAAGGAGTGTTTAATATTACAAAACGGCTACTAAGGACAATGCACTGAGTTCCCAGGTTAGTATCAGTAGGGCAGGATATAATCACATGGTTACCTTCTTGATAGCCTGTCAATAGTGGGGACATCCTGGCCAAGGTAACTGGACCACTCTCTGACTGGAAATTCTATGCGTCTTCCCGCCACCTCTGCTTTTTTTTTTTTTTTTTTTTTTTTTGCAACTGGCTGCTTTCAAAGTTCCATTTCAGTACATGGCATTTTGTAACAGTGGTTACATTTAAGTTTGGTTGGATTTCCTGGTGCAATAAGCTAGACAAAAATAATGGTTTCACATCAATTTATTTTAAAATACAGTATGAGTGTAGGTATTCTCCAATTTCTGGTTATGAATAATAAAATCCCAAATCAATATGTGATCTCTGGGTTGTAGACATACATAAGAAAGTTCCCTCTATTCTAATATTCCAATATTCTGCAATAGTGAGTGGGATCCTTTGTTGTGAATCATAAATATTGTGGAAATCTAAAGTTATTTCGCTGAGAATTTTAATACTTTTGACAGTACTTATTTTAAATATCACATTTTCCTAAATTGATGAAGAATGTATGCTTCTACCTGCTCCTGCTTTGGACAGATATACCAGTATATATCTAGTTATAATTTCCCCATTCTTTGAAGAAGAGATACCCATAAATGCTAAAATAGTAATAGACATTTACATAGCAACTGCTAAAAAAGATGATTTGTGATTAGTGGGCTTAAGATCCAAATAGTGCTAGGGGATGTATGAAGCTTGGTATTCCTATGTGGGGATAGCAGCCTGAAGCCAAGCATATTTACATAGGCACAGGTGGTGGGTAAGCAATGGGCAGCAACAGTCCCAAGGGAAGGTGTGAAAGGCCCAGAGCAGAAGAGGACAGATCCAGGAGGTCCAGTCTGGCTCCACCTCTCATTCATCTGGATACTATTGAGTCATCTGCTCAGAGAAATCTTCACCAAATGGATGAATTCAAAGACACCATGATAACTTTTCCATGCAAAGCCTGCAAACAGAATCTCCAAAGTCCAGGAGAGCCAGCCATAAGACTCTGGGACACTCAGAAATGAGAGGTCCTTCTCTCTGCCATTATACTGTCCCCCATTGGCTGCCCTCAGAGAACTGACCTATCAGAATGGTGGCTTGGACATCAAGGTAAGATTTTCCTGGCTGCATGTGCTGAGACTACTCCCTGATGTGGCTGATGCCTAACATTTGTGCTTTTGCTGTGTAACTGGCATATATATATATATATATATATATATATATATATATATATATATTCAAATGGTTTTACTGGTAGGAAGGCTTGATAGGACAATTACAATTTTGAGACCAGTTTCTGCAACTTAGCAATACACTGTCTCAAAAATAGAAAAAGAAAAAAAAGTTGGGGATGTAGTTCAGTGGTAAAACATTCTTAACCACTAGTACAAACAAACAAACAAATGAGCATATAAAAAGCTGGGGGTGTTCCCCTGGGAATCTCACTGAAAGGAGAGAAAACTATGTGAACAAAGGAACTCAGTGCCCTTCCTCCCTGGCACCCAGAATGACAGAGTGACAAAAGGAGGAAGCCACTGGGGAGGTTACATATGTCCCAAAGAGCAGCAGTAGGTAGAACTCATTCCCTGCTTCCAGATAAATACTAGAGAGGTTAAATGCTAAGTCAAAAGGAGACAAGGCACCTGGAATAGGCATCTCCAATTGAGGGAAAGTGGAGCAAATAGTGAAACATCTTTCTGAGTCATATGTTCTGTTTCCTTCTGGCAGGCAATTTTAGGTACTCATAATTCATTTAAATAAAATCAATGCAGCATGTCAATCTTAAAACTGGGGTCTAAAAGGCTTAATGCCTCTTTGTGGCTCCTAAACACCTCCACTGTGGGTTAGGCATGTTGGGTTTGCAAAGGCTGTTTCCTACTCTCCTATACTGGTTTGGAGCATGTCTGATACTAGTATACATTTAAACTCTGATATTGCTCTGCATTTGGATGCATAGTGTTGAGCATCAGAGGAAAGCACCTGTAAGATTCTGGCTAGGGCCACTCCCCAGTGAATCTCAAAGGCTTCTCCCTCAACTTCTTCTCATGACAGCCCTCAGGGTATCTTATGGAGACTGATCAACTAGGCAATGCTGAGCAAATGCCCCAGTAACATATATACCCCCAATTAGCAGACTTCAATTTCCTCCTTATGTTTGTGCCTCTGAGAACCTACCCTTTTCCTCTCTGATCATACTCTAGCCATTGAGAGAGTGACATTTTACATAAAATTTTTCATAAGGAAAGTTGTGTGTCTTTTAATTAACCTCTTTTTTTGATTCTTTGGGGAAAAGGACATTAAGCATTCAACAAACACCATATATCATTCGGCCATCTGGATATTTCTTTGGCTAAGAGCAAGTGTAAGATCTTTATTCCATCCTTTCCCCCAAATGACTGGTCTTGCACAAACTTCTTAGTTCTTGCTTACTAGGAGATGCGGAGCATCACATTTGGAAATTTGATAGTGGCAGGGGTGGGGGAGGGAGATCAGTAATCGATACTGAGTTTGAATTCCTTGGGTCTTTGGCATGTGGCAAACAGAGACCCTTACATTCTTCTCATGATGAAGCAATAAATTCAGCAGAAAATGGGAAATGAGAAACAAGTTTGCTAACCATCAGGAGCTCATTAGGGAGTCATTTCTAGCAAAGTGTGGAGTTTCTTTGGTGCAGGTGCCTAAGATCTATTTTCTCATATACAGATGGCAGCTTTGATCCCAAGAGTTATGCCAAGTTCATCACTAGCCTGCATAATGAAAAAATGGGGCAAAAGTGACCCACAGATGCTCGGGAAAAACCACCTCATTTTTTCTTCTGCCATGCATAGCCTCAAATCAAACTCTCTCATAGAGAATCATTGCCACCAGAAGGAAATATAAATTTTAATATAATTCTACTACTTAGTCTGTTTTGTGAAAGAAAGAAAAATATTCTGAAGTTCCCCATCTATGTTCAGGCCCAAATAAGAACACGGATTGTGCCTAAAATGTAAATTAGATTTAGTTATGATCCTCCATTCTGAGTGAGGCCCAGGATCCATACCCCTGAAAAGAAAGTTTATTAACTAATGTTAGGCTTAATACAGACAGAATATGAAAGGCAGGTAGGGGTTTCAAGGTCTCTCAGGGTGACAGGTACCTTGGTAGGGATGTATCATCCAGAGGCTAGCACATTATTCATGGCCAACCATGACTGTGGAGAAAAATTATGCTCACACTTATAAGGCAACAGTTAAATTTATAGTTATAGAAGGAGTGGTAGAAACTGCTGATCACTGCAAGCTCCAGAATCAGAGAGATTTCCCAAGTCAGAGATAGTGTACTCTGCTTAGATACCCATGTTCTGTTCTCTTTCATTCATTTTATTTTTTTGTTCAGAGGGGAACCTCATCCTCAAAAGTCATAATTGGGAAGACCTAATAATAGTTAAAAAATAATAATCACTTGTAATTTTCTGCTTCCAAATCTGGCCTTATTCCCAACTGAGGAAATAGAAAAGAAGTCTCCAGAGGAATCACAAAGTATAACACCACACCTTAGGAGACTGGTTTTACAAAAGGTAAAACCAGTGGTAAAAATGCTCTCTGTATGAGGTTTTACCTCTCAAACTCAAAACAGTAGCTTTCATTACTCCTTAGTTTTCTGCCAGATCTCCATCTCTTCAAGACTTGCATATGTAGAGGAAATTGTCAAAAATGTTTGGGATCAGAGAAGAAAAAAAAAAGTGTCACTTTTAAATTCAAGCTGCTGTGGGACATTAACATCTATCCGTTCTTGCACTGTGTGACTCTGCTCTCTTAACAAGTTCTGCTCTAAATGCTACAGTACAGGAGGAAAAATGGAATAATCTCATGTGTACAAGTCTTCTTATAGTAGTCATAAATTAAAAATTTAGAAAACAATGGATCCAAATGTTTACATGACTTAAAATTTTAAGAAAAAGTTTAATTTAAATTGGGCAACAGATAAGAGTATGAATGCCTTTAAAATTGTTAACCCACAAGATTTTTAGGTGGTCAAACAGTTAATAGAATGTTCATTTTTATAAAATGTCTAGAGTGTAATATCCATTGCTTCTAGGGTTTTTCTTCAGCAGTGATGAGATGGTTAACACTGTTTACTATACCTGTCTGATATCTTGGATTGTATAGTTAAAAATTAGTGAATTAGATTTAACATAAATAGGATTGATCTTCACAAATGTGTTTATTAGAGACTTCTGATTAATTGACAAAGTAAAAATGCTAAAACATCAACTGCTATAAAATTCCATAACCTAATGTATATTTAATTATCCAATGTGCTTTTACAAATGAGTAAATGAAAAAAAAGAGCTTATGATTGTTTTGTTTCTTCATCTTCACTAAAAACAAGGTTACTAAGTTTTAAAATTTAAACAGGTGTAATTCTATGCACAAAAATACAAAAAGCTTCAGTTGTGTTTTGATTGAAGTACTGTAAGAAGCATAAAGTATTTCATCCTCTTAAAATGGAGTAATTTGTCCATCTTCAGAAATTTTATAAGGATTGTTTCTGGAATGTAAGTTTTAAAAAGTGTCAGCAACTAGAAAAGAGATATAAAAAAATTCTAGGTATGGAAATATATATTAAATGGAAATCAAAGGGAAATAAGTATTTCTTGATGAGAAAATATTTTGTATGGTAAGGTAAACAAGTTGTAGAGTGTCTAAGAGCATTCACAAGGTTTGTGGAGGATAAATCTCAAAATGTTTGTGTCTGATTAAGCTGGCTATATTTAACACAATCAGTTAAAATTATTTAAGTTTTTTCCCCCTGAGATCAAATATTAAGGTGCTGATATAATAACAAGTGTTTCTGGCTTCTTTGTATATCAGATGTTTTCACGTCATCCCAGTGTACAAGTCTTTAGAATATAACATTTAAGAGAGTATTTTGCCAAAGTGATATTCTTCAGACTAAAGTTTTCTATAGCAGCTATCTCTTTTATACTTACATAAAAGTAATTCCCATTTAATTGGGAATAGATTTATATCATTTAATATTTTTAATAGGGTAGAAATAACCTGTCATCAAAGAGTTGTCATGAGGGTCAAAAGGTGTGAGTTATGCAGTCAAAGGGGAGAAACAAAAAATGTCCACACACTTCTGCTTTTGTCAATGCTTTATTCACTTAAATCACTCAATACAATTTTACTCTATAGGTTTTTTTTAATTTAATTTAATTTTATTTATTTTATTATTTTTTATTTTTTTATTGGTTGTTCAAAACATTATAAAACTCTTGACATATCATATGTCATACATTAGATTCAAGTGGGTTTAATCAAGAAAACGACAATCCTTAATGCTAGGAACTGCAATAGACATAATCAATTCTCAGCAAACAATTCTAGATTGATTAATTCACAGTAAACTATTCTAGATTAATTAATTCACAGCAAAAAATTCTAGATTAATTCTAAGCACTGCAATCACACTTAATCATGACAGGCTCATGACAGACATTCTCTCTGCATGTTAAGTTCAAATGTCAGATTAAAAGTCCCAAGCCTTATGCTTTAAGTTCAGCAGATACACACTCACTTAGACCATGGAGATCAGGTCAGGAACCAAGGCAGCCTTCTTCTGGGGTGGAGCTGATGGCCAGTTGAGGAGAGGGTTGTAGGGAGAAGGTGCGGCTCTCACCAGGGTCAAAATGTGGCTATAGAGTTTGAGAGCAGTGAGGAAAATGCAGAGGATCAGGCAAATGATGAAAAGTTTTGGGATGTCAGTCCAGGTCCTCATCAGGCTCTCAGTATGAGGACATCAGTGTTGACTGGCTGAATGTCTGTTTATTTGCTCCATTATTTAAATGAAATTTTGGGGCTTTTGACACCCCTTTCAGTCCTTATCAGCTGCCACCAGGTCTGTCAGTGATGTCATTTACCCTGGGGTTAAAACATCTGGTCTGGTGGTACCCACCCTGATATTTTCTGCTTTCCCTCTTATCCAGTAGGACAACCTGCCAGAGACTCACTCTGAGTTTATCAGGATGGGGAGAAGTGACTTGTTTGTGCCTGAGAGCCATATTGGAGGGCTCACTTAAGCATGCCTGGTGAGACTGCAGGTTTCAAACTGGAGTTTTTTAAATGAAGTTGCTTAGGCTCAGGCCTAAGGCCATCCTCACAGAGTTATATACAACATTTTGTGTTTTCTGATAAAGATATCCTTGTTCTATTATTTTAAAGGTACAACTATATCAACTGCTTGTCAGTCTTCTCAACTTAATGATGCTTGTAACATCTTACTCATATTAATCAACATAAACATAGTATACATTTCCTAATAGTACCTAATGATTTGTCAGTTAAGACCATATGAAAATAAAATCACAAACCATGCAGTGTCTGTTGTGTCAAAATTATTTTTTCTAGTGCTATTCTTATGGCCTTTGCCAAATATACAAAGTCACTGGACTCAATATTTATTTATTTATTTATTTATTTATTTTTGGTACTAGGGATTGAACTCAGGGGCACTCAGGCACTCAACCACCAAGTCACATCCCCAGCCCTTTTTGTATTTTATTTAGTGACAGAGTCTCACTGAGTTGCTGAGGCTGGCTTTGAACCCATGATTCTCCTATCTCAGCCTCCTGAGCCGCTGGGATTACAGGCATGCACCATCGTGCCCTGTAAAATTTATTTTAATTTAAATGTTTCTTTCTAAAGGAACTCAATCATTTGAATGTGTGTTGTCATCATGCTTCTAAGAGCTTTAACACACTAAGTGTTAAGTAACCTTAATGAATAATTCTCAGTTTCTGTATGTACCAACTATGAATTAGCAAGTACAGTCCCTGGCGTGAAAGAAATATCCAACTCTTTTGCTTTAATAAATCAACTATGTCTAAACTTTTAGCACTTCAAGGAAAATGGTTCTAAGGACATTTAAATGGAGTCCCCATTTTAAGCTCTGCCTGAAACCTGACGGGTAGCACTGTATTACCAAACCAGTAGCTGTTAAGCCTTTGCTGGTTCCCAAGACAACACCATCAGGAATGTCCTGCATGTGCCAGAAACTTATTGTTTGTCTTCCTCAGTGTGGGCAAGAAAAAATTGTACAAAATTGGGTGTTTATTCCCTACGGCACTAAACGTGTCACATTCTGAGGTCACCCAAATGAGAGACCACAGCCACACTCTATCTCAAGATATGTATTATTGAAAGGAAACTGATGCTTGATATTTGAGGAATGACAAGACCCACTTCCCCTGTGCAAAAAAAAAAAAAAAAAAGAAAAGAAATCCTATCTTTTATTTGGAACTAAGGGTGTTTACTAGCATCTTTAAAGTACCCCAAATGATAAGTAGTCTTCCAGTTGCCCTGTTGGAACAAAGATAATCCGCCCAGATTGTGAACCCAAACAAAAGAGGCTTATAAATACATGGCATAATTTTATTTCAAGGACACTGTATGATTTGGTTGTTATCTAGTGTGCCCATGGCCAAAACAACTGTGGTACGTGAAAATGATAAGACCTTTTCTCTCTAACACAAATCACAGAGAATAGAGGAAATTGAAAACAAGTGTTTTAATTCTTTTGGAAGAACATACTGTCTCTGGATTATAGGGTTCTACTGCTTTTTCTTTGTTTTGTGTTGTGTGTGTTTGTATGCATGTGTGAATCTCTAAAACTAAAACAATCTCAATGTAATATATTCCTGCATCAGGTAATCAAACAAACAAACAAACAAAACAAACAAACAAACAAACAAAAAACCAATGTCCCAGAAAATCAGTGGAAGTAAAGAACAGAAAATAATTAGAATCTCTTCTCCCAGTGTGAGAAGACCTATAATCTGTGCTCCCTGAAGACTTGCCAGGCAACACTTGGAGCCACTGCTTCTTGTCCTTTTCAGGCTCTATAGAGGGCAGATGTTACAGTGACCTTTGAGTTTCCTCTCCATTTAAGTTTTTGATTAAGAATGAACAGGAAATTAACATGTAGGAATATGTATAGAAACCTAATGTGATGTTACTAGGACTTTCATACTTTTCAAAATATTTAGTTTAGTTGTCATCAGTTTTGTATCCTTTCTGAAAGAAAACAGTCAATTCCTGCATCAGGACATGATAGAGGGATATATTAGGAATTGTAACTAACTCTCATATTGGCATGCTTAAAGAAGAAAAATGAAGATATGTGAGTTGTTGGGAAGCTAGTTTATGCAGCAAGAGTGAACTGAGATAAATTGGCAGTGAGCTGACAAGGCAGGTTTTCATGTCTTTTGTTCAATTCTGTTTCCTATGGCGAGATTCCTGTTTGAGCTTAAAACAAACACCAAATAAGTTACAAATATTTCAGTAACAATGAAAATACTTGTAGAGGAAGAAAAGAATGAATAAGGAAAAAGGCATTTGAAACCCTAAAATAAGCAAAGGGCAAAAGATCAATGGGAGGATGCAGGGATGGGAAATGAGTGAGGAGAGGTAGGGAGAGTGAACAAAAGCTGAGGAAGTCAATTACCAGTGGAGGTGGGTGGGGAAGGGGTGGAGCTGGGAACTTTGGCTCAGGAACTGAGCTAGAGCCCAAAGAATATAAAAGCCTGATTGTGCCAGGGAGGGAAAGCAGCCTGAAGCCCAAGGAGACACACAAGCTCAGGTCTGTAGTGGACACCTCTGCAATCCCCACAGTAGTGCTAAAAGCCAAGAGCAGGAGAGACCAGGCCCAGGATGGCAAGCTTGTTCTGATCTTACCTGCTAGCAGTCTGGCTGCTCCTGGGCCAGTTCCCCAGGAAGACTACAGATTATTCACTGATACACCTGTCCAGAGGCTTCTGTACCCAAATGTTCAATTTCTTGGATTCAAAATGCAAGTCCAAGGAGCAGGAAGACTCCAATATCGATGAGGAAGTGCCATTGCAAGAAGGGCCACTGCCAGGTGAGAGCTCCGAGTCCTCTCCTCTGTCTTTCTACACTGAGCATTAGATTTACTCCAGTGGCAGGTGGATTCCACAATGGGGGCTCTGCTGGAGATCTCATTGGTGCTTTTTGCTCAGCCTCACTCTGCAGGGGCAGAGTCCTCAACAAGTTGACTTTTCTCATCAGAGGGAGGGAAGGCTGAGAGAATGTGGAACAGGCATACCAGAGGCATTGTGTGCCCTTCCACCTGTCAGCCAGGGTAAGGGTGGGCAAAACACAAAGCCCAGGCAAGAGGAGAAGCTACCCAAATATGGAGGGTAGGAGGGAACACTTGGGACTGTTCTGATGTTCCAATATTTGAAGGAAACTGTGTTTTTACTTTTCAATAGGAAAACTGTTGCCATTTGCCTGACTCCCCATGACATGAATATATATTCACATCACTCTTCCTCTACTCTTTCAACCTCACAGAAATCCCTGTAACCTTCAGCCACAGAGATGTACAAGCCTTAAAAATGTTGGCAGAGTTCATTCCAGAATTCCCCCAGGAGCTCAAGGCAGCACTTTCTGACAGTTGGTCATTACTGAGGTCATTACAACATAAAAAACAGAAGAGTTGTTTTCTCGAATTATTAGGTAATGTGTGTTGTATATTTGGTTGTGCGAATCAAATCAAATCTCTTTTTTGTTATTGATGATGGCAATAATTAATTTTTTATGTAGTCTTGATTTGTAATTTCAATTATAACATTTCTAAAACTCAAATCAGTCACCCACCAGTGATTATTAAAATCATGAGCAATAGTTTTGATGTGTTTGCATTTTCACTTTTCTGCCAACATGTAATCCTTGTTGGAAGAGTGATCTCCATGTCTCTTCTTTTGTTAATGGTATAATAACATTAATATATTTATTTATTTATTTATTTATTTTTAAAGAGAGAGGGAGAGAGAGAGAGAGAAAATTTTTAATATTTTTTAGTTATTGGCGGACACAACATCTTTGTTTGTATGTGGTGGTGAGGATCGAACCCGGGCCGCACGCATGCCAGGCGAGCGCGCTACTGCTTGACCCACATCCCCAGCCCCACATTAATATATTTAAGTGTCAGATTTCTAAATGTTTGTGAGATAGGCAGTACTATGACTCTCTTTGGCAATGCCTAACTCCAGGAGGAAGAAGAAAACAAAATTTTTGTATGGACAAGATCAGGATCCATCAATTGAACATAAAACCACAGGCCTCCCAATGTATCAAAAAGTATACATTTTGTCTATTCGATGTATTCTTTGTCAGTCCCAGTGTATATACTAAATCTGTCATTTGGATTTTAATACCCAAAGGTATTTGATTTTTCCAAGTAGGATTCTTTCATGTTTTTAAGTACCAAAATATGTACTTTGAAATTATAAAGATTTGATCCTGAGACATTCTGTTTGGCTCTTCTGATACATGAACCATCTGGGCTAATGGTTGGTGTATGTGGAAAAGATGCACTGGTGTTCATTCTGGAGGGATGTTTGTGGTACTGGAGCAATTGAAATACTCCTTCAATATTGCAGTAGATCCTTTCTATAGTGGCTGAGGATTTCATTGTCAACTGGGCAGCACACAAAATGGGATTGTTCAAAATATTAAGCCTGGATGGATGCTAGAAGCATGTGATTTATTTGTTTCATCATGTAACTTAAGCATTGGAAATTTTCTTAAAACCTTTCTAAGGTAATCAAATGTGCTAAAATGCTGGAGAATCACTGACTGTAGTCAACTACCTTGGTTGATTGTTGGGATAATGGACAGATCTGAAGCACAGGTCATTGTATTCTGAAATACAGTCCATATTATTGAGATGAATCCTTTGGAAATTTATCTTTTTCTAATGTATAGTTGTAGAAGAAAAACTACAATGAATGTTTGGAAAAACTGTGACATATTCATATGAGGAAATGCTAGTCAGCCACAAAAAGTAATCAAGTGTTGATACACATATCAACTCATTAGAAATTCTAAAGAATTAGGTTAGGTGCAAAAAAAAAAAAAAGACTAAAACAAGGTTGAAAGGCACAAGATTATAATTGAAAGATGTAATATATTCTCTTCCTGTAGGTGTTGTGATCATATATATAAAAACTTGAAGTCTGGAAAATGTCTCTTAATAGTTGTAAATGATTTTCATAAAAAGTTAATAAACAACAAGCAAAATTGGTTATCTCTGAACATCCAAATTAATAATAGAATAACAGTGATATTATCAATGCAGTCTAAAATAGTTAACAACTTAGTTATTTACATTTGTTTATTTCTTCCTTGGAATAAGAGCTCTGAGATGAGACTAGATTGAAACCAGAGCTCTGAAAATAGACTAACGTCCTCTGCTTTGCTAATTTTCTCTGGTCTCTTGTCTTGCAAATTTGGAAGAAAAAAGTACATGGACAAGAATGGAGAAGTAAATAAACAAAGAGAATCCTGCCAAATATTGCTGAAAGATATTGAGTAAGAAGAGTCATCTGTCAGAAACCAGAAATAATGAGCCCAAATCAAGTTCTTGTCCAACTACAGAAGCCATAATGGAGGCTAACTGATAGAAATATTAATGAGTATCATCATGGCCCATTTCAAATGTAAAAGACCTTGGGGCTCACCTGTGGGAACACCTGCAGCCAAGTCTCTTGTCCCAGAGGTGGAAAAACAGGAAGGTAGCTTTAAACCCAGATGCAAGTTATAGGAAGGCAATACCCTTTGTGCTGTTTTCAATGACACTTTTATATAGATTTTTGATCAATGATTTTGGTGCTGTTTAACATAGATTTGGTGCTGTTTAAGATAGATTTTATGCTGTGATCTACCCAAAACAATATGTAATATTCTATGCTAGCAGACCAAATTGTATATTTCTGCTATCTAGCCTTTTCTCACACGGTGGGAGTTCTTCGTTTTCTTATTCAAGTACATCTTCTCCTTTTACTTCTCTGTTTTTGTCCATGGGTTTTATTCTTTCCAAATTTGCAAGATAAGAGCCCAATATGAAATTAGCAAAGCAGGGGAAATCTACTCTCATTTCAGAGCACTGGTTTTAATCTAGTCTCCTCTAAAAGCTCTTGTTTCAAAAGAGAAAGAAAGAAATAGAAACAGCTATCATATTGGAAATGGAACCACCATTTGACCCAGCTATCCCTCTCCTCGGTCTATACCCAAAGGACTTAAAAACACCATACTACAGGAACACAGCCACATCAATGTTTATTGCAGCACAATTCACAATAGCTAAACTGTGGAACCAATTTAGATGCCCTTCAATAGATGAATGGATAAAAAATTGTGGCATATATACACAATGGACTATTACTCAGCAATAAAAGAGAATAAAATCATGGCAGGTAAATGGATGGAGTTAGAGAAGATAATGCTAAGTGAAGTTAGTTAATCCCCAAAAACCAAATGCCAAATGTTTTCTCTGATATAAGGAGGCTGATTCATAGTGGGGTAGGGAAGAGGAGCATGGGAGGAATAGACGAACTCTAGATAGGACAGATGGGTTGGAGGGGAAGGGAGGAGGCATGGAGTTAGAAATGATGGTGGAATGTGATGGTCATTATTATCCAAAGTACATGTATGAAGACACAAGTTGATGTGAATATACCTTGTATACAACCAGAGATATGAAAAACTGTGCTCTATATGTGTAATAAAAATTGTAATGCATTCCGCTGTCATATATAAATAAAGAAAAGAAAAGAAACAACTACCATCTAATTCATGGAATTTTCTGGATGGCAGAAGACCTAATATTGTTAGGTGCCAATCCAAAGTGGTGTAGGAGTCAATGTCATTTTCACCAAAATCCTACAGGCATTTTATGCCATAAGTTTTTGACAGGAAAGTCCTTTCTAATATTAATATGGAAAGTCATAGCTTCCCAAACAGCCAAATCATTTATTGATAAAGAAGAATAATGTTGGAGGATTCAGTCTCACAATTTTAAAACTTTCTAAGAAGATACTGTAGATAAAACAGGCAAATTATGTCTTGCATAAATGGAGATAGAGGAGTTAATGAATGTGTTGCAGGATTCTTTCACAGACAGACAAAATGCCCTGCTTTCAGCAGGAAGCCAAGTTTATTAGTGCCAGCACTGTTTCAGCAAATTCTTATCCAAAGGCTGAAAGCTGAAAGTCCCCATTTGTTGCCTTAAATACCCTCTGTTTAGTACTCTTTTACATGATAACACTTTGGCTCCTCTATACATTACAAACATTCTGGTTGGGTATTCTACATTATTGTGTTGCAACTGAGTGTAACAGTGTTGCACTTAACAGATTTGCAACATAGTCGCAAATGCACACATATTTACTGACGCTGCCACATTGCCTGACAGAGTCACCCATGCCATAGATACTAAATGTAGTAAGGAGAAACCCTTTACTACATTCCCCTCTTTTGGATTTGAATTCTCTCAGGGACAAAAAGGATCATCTTGAATCAATATCTTACATTTCCATAATAATATGACATGTGTTACTGTTTTCCTTTCAACCACAGCTTCCATAATCTTACGACCAGGACTAACAGGCATGGTAAGAATGCACAGGCCTCAGTATAAAACCACAACCCTATAAAGTTTTGAATCCCCCAATATTTGAAAACTATCTTCCATATAATTCCCTAGGGTTTAAACCTTTTCAGGTATGGACTAGGACCTGTGCAATGTTCCTCATATGATCTGCGATTTCTTTAATGACCTGTCTTCATCATCTATTTGTAAGCAATCTTCATTCAGGTTAAATTCCTCACATACCCCAACTTCAGAAGAAAGCATATAATCTAAGGCTAAGTGGGTTTGAAAAATAACCTTGCTTATTTGAGTACTTTGTTTTGTCTCTAAATTGAGGGCCATTGTAATTCTAATTTCCACAACAACCTGTAACCTAATGATGTAATTGCATAGAGATGGGGAGTTTGTTACCTATAGTAACTGTCCTCTGCCCAGGTTTCAGGGCCATAATAGTAAATTTTCCATTCAAAGGTCCATTCATCATCTTTCCAGAAACAAATTTTGAAGACACACCACTCTCTGGGCCCCTTGGTCTTCATGTGCTGAGACTATCAATTGTTCCTCTCTGGTGAATGGAAGGAGAAAATGGAGGGGTAAATTTCCCCAAGAACATAATATCTAGAGCAGATTCAAAGCAGTTGTGCATAAGCCGCCCTTCCACATATTCAGTATAATTCCTCTTGGGCTTTCTACTTGATTTCTGTGGTGACATTGTCCCAGGCCTGTTTGAGGGTAGATAAATTTGACAGAAGAATTTGGTTCTGTGTGATTTGAGCATCCCAACCACTAATTTTTCTGGGTAGTTACATCATAACATTTTTGGCCCCAGACATGTCAAATTCCCAACTGAGATGTTAACCTGTTTTCCCTCTCGGGCAAGACAATATTTTCCAACAATTGAGGTGTTGAGGAACCGAACACTAGTAATTGATTGGGGAAATGTTGTTCAACTATAGGGGTTATGGGGTCAACCTCTTTAAACTCCCATAGGCATTGATCTCCCGAATTACCTCCTCCATACACATAGCAAGAAGAGACATTCAGAGATTTTCTGTGGGATATGTGAATACTGAGGTATTTGACTTTTTCTTGACAGATTTGAGCCTTTTTCCTTGAAAATTTGTAGCCAGTTTCCCCCAGGAAGGTGAGAAGTAATCCTGTTCCTTCCATACAATACTTCAAACCAAAGCTAGTGAAAAGGGATAAAGAAGGACATTTCATACTTCTTAAGGGATTCACACATCAACATAACAATCATAAATATCAAATATCAATGCCCCAAACAATGGGGCATCTATGTATGTCAAACAAATCCCTCTCAAAAAAAGAAAACAGTAGACCACAACACAATAATATTGGGTGAATTTAATATACCTCTCTCACCACTGGATAGATCATCCAAACAAAAGCTAAACAAAGAAACTATAGAATTAAATAATATAATCAATAATTTAGACTCAACAGACATATATAGACTACTTCATCCAACAATGAGTGAATAAACTTTTTTTTTCAGTAACACATGTATCCTTCTCCAAAATAGACCATATGTTATACTACAAAGCAAGTCTTAGAAAATACAAAAAACAAACAAACAACAAAAACAAACAAACAAACAAAAAAAAACCAGATACTCCTCTGGCATTCTATCTGACCATAATGGAATGAAATTAGAAATCAATAAAAAAAAATAGAAAATAGAAGCTACTCCAACACCTGGAAACTAAACAATACACTATTGAATCATGCATGGATAACTGAAGACATCAGAGAGAAGAAGAAAATTCTTAGATGTAAATGGGAACTCTGATACAACTTATCAAAATCTATGGAACACTATGAAGGAAGTGCTAAGAGGAAAGTATATTGCATTAAGGTTACTCATTAAAAGAAGAAAAAGTCAATAAATAAATAAACCACATTGCATCTCAAAGCCCTAGAAAATGATGAACAAGCCAACACCAAAAGTAGTAGAAGACAGGAAATAACTAAAATCAGGATGAAAATCAATGAAAGTGAAAAAAAAAAGAAAGAATTCAAAAATTGAGAAAACAAAAAGCTGGTTCTTAAAATGAATAAATAAATAATATTGACAAAACCTTAGCCACCCTAACAAAAAGAAGGAGAGAGGAAATTCAAATTACTAAAATTTGTGATGAAAAAGAAAATATCATGACAGACACTATGGAAATACAGAAGACAATTAGAAACTATTTTGAAAATTTATGCTCCAGTAAAATAGAAAACCTTGAAGACAACAACAAATTTCTAGAGGCATATGATAAACCCAGACTGAGTCAAGAGGACATATGCAATTTAAACAGATCAATTTCAAGTAAGGAAATAGAAGACACCATAAAAAAAACCTACCAACAAAGAAAAGCCTGGGATGAGATGGATTCAAAGCTGAGTTCTACAAGACCTACAAAGAAGAAATAATACCAATACTCCTCAAATTATTCCATAAAATATAAAAGGAGGAAATCTTCCAAATGGGTTTTATGAAGCTAGTATTATCATGATGCCAAAACCAGGGAGAGACACATCGAGGAAAGAAAATTTCAGACCAACATCCATGATGAACATTGATGCAAAAATTCTCAATAAAATTCTGGCAAATCACATACAAAAACGTATTTAAAAAACAGTGCACCATGATCAAGTTGGGTTCATTCCAGGGATAAAAGGTTGATTCAACATACAGAAATAAATAAGTATAATTAATAACATCAATAGACTTTAAGATAATAATCATATGATTATATCAATTGATGCAGAGAAAGTATTTGACAAAATACAGCAGCCTTTCATGTTCAAAACACTAAAAAACTAGGGATAGTAAGAACATACCTCAACATTATAAAAGCTATTTATGCTAAACTCAAGGCCAACATGATTCTAAATGGAGAAAATTGGAAGAATTCCCTCTAAAAACTATAACAAGACAGGGATTTCACCATTTCTATTTCAACTATTTCAAAAGTTCTATTCAATATGTCCTTGAAACTCTAGCCAGAGCAATTAGACAAAAGAAATTAAAGGAATATGAATTTCTTCCTCAAATAATGATACTTTGAGTTCTTCCTTTCCTATCCATATCTCTTTTTCTTCTTGTATTATTCTTATTGCTTTTGTGCGAACAAACTAAACAAAACAATGGACACAAAATTTAATTTTGTTAAATTTATTTTAATTAGTTATACATGACAGTAGAATGCATTTTGATATATCATTCATAGATGAGATATGATTTCTCATTTTTCTGAGTGTACCTATTGTAAAATCATATTGGTAATGCAGTAAATATATACATAAAATAATAATGTCTGTTTCATTCTACTCTCTTTATTATCCCCACATATCCTCCCCTCCTTTTATTTCCCTCTACCTAATCTAAGGTAATGTTATTCTTCTCTACTGCCCCGCACCTTATTGTGAATTAGCATCTGCGTATTAGAAAAAACATTTGGCTTTGGTCTTTTGTGATTGGCTTATTTCACTTAGCATGATATTCTCCAACTCTAACCATTCACTGGCAAATACCATAATTTCATTCTTCTTCAAAGTTGAATAATATTCCATTGGGGGGGAATATATATATAAAATGGGGTTCATTCCAGGGATAAAAGGTTAATTCAACATACTGAAATCAATAAGTATTATTGATTTGGGGGGAATTGGCTAAATTCACTTAGCATTGTATATATATATATAAAACATTTTCTTTATTCATTCATCTATTTCTTTATTCATTCATCTATTTCTTTGTTCATTCATCTATTGAAGGACACCTAAATTGGTTCCATAGTTTAGCTATTGTGAATTGAGCTTCTATAAACATTGACATAGCTGCCTTACTGTTGTATGATGATTTTAAGTCATTTTAAGTCCTTTGGGTATAGACCAAGGAGTGAGATAGCTGGGTCAAATGGTGGTTTTATTCCAAGTTTTCTAAGGAATCTCCATACTGCTTTTCATAGTGATTGCACCAATTTGTAGTCCCACCAGCACTCTGTGAGTGTGTCTTTCCACCCACATCCTCATCAACATTTATTTTTTGCCTGTATTCTTGATGGGCATTCTGGTAGGGTTTAAAATCTTAGAGTAGTTTTGATTTGCATTTCTCTAATTCCTAGAGATGTTGAACATTTTTTCATATATTTGTTGATTAATTGTATTTCTTCTTCTGTGAAGTTTCTGTTCAGTTCCTTAGTCCATTTATTGATTGGGTTATTTGTTTTTATGATACTAAGTTTTTTATTTTAATTTGTTTTTTATTTTAATTTGTTATATATGAAAGCAGAATGCATTACAATTCCTATTACATATATAGAACATAATTTTGCATATCTCTGGTTGTATACAAAGTGTATTCACACCATTTGTGTCTTCATACATGTACTTAGTTAGGGTAATAATATCCATCTCATTCCACCATCTTTTTTTGCCCCCAAGTCCCCTCCCTCCCCTTTGCCCTATCTAGAGTTTGTCTAATCCTCCCATGTTCCCCCTCCCAACCCCACTATGAACCAGTCTCCTTGTATCAGAGAAGAGAGTCAGCATTTGTTTTGGGGGGATTGGCTAAATTCACTTAGCATTGTATTCTCCAGTTCTATCCATTTACCTGCAAATACCATAATTTTATTCTCTCTGTCTCTCTTTTTCTCTCTCTCGTTGGTGTTTAGCTTTTTGAGTTCTTTATATACCCGTAGAGATTAGTGCTCTATCTAATGTGTGAGGGGTAAAAATTTGCTCCCTAGATGTAGGCTGTCTACTCACCTCTCTAATTATTTCCTTTGCTGATAAAAAGCTTTTTAGTTTGAATCCATCCCATTTATTGATTCATTATTTAATTATTGCACTATAGAAATCTTATTAAGGAATTTTGGACCTAATCCAATGACATATTGGAGATTAGGGCCTATTCTTTCTTCTATTAGGTGCAGGGTCTCTGGTTTTATTCCTAAGTCCTTGATCCACTTTGATTTGAGTTTTGTGCATGGTGAGAGATAGGGGTTTAATTTCTTTTTTTTTTTTTTTTTTGCATGTGGATTTCCAGTTTTCCTAGCACCATTTGTTGAAGAGGCTATTTTTTCCCCAATGTATGTTTTGGCTCCTTTGTCTAATATAAGATAACTGTAATTTTATGGGTTAGTCTCTTCAAATTTGAAACTTTATTTTGCTGGATATAAAATTCTTGGTTGACATCCATTTTCTTTCAGAGTTTGAGATATATATTATTCCAGGACCTCCTAGCTTTGTGGGTCTGGGTTGAGAAATCAGTTGAGATCCAAATTTGTTTCCCCTTATATGTAATTTGATTTTTTTCCCTCTCATAGCCTTTATGATCTTATCTTTATTCTCTGTACTAGTCATTCTCATTATAATATGTCTTGGTGTGGGTTTGCTATAATTTTGTACATTTGGGGTTTTGTAAGCCTCTTGTATTTGATTTTACATTCCACTTTTTAGGTTTGGAAATTTTTTTGCTGTTATATCATTGAAAAGATTGTGCATTCCTTTGGTTTGTATCTCTGCTCCTTCATCTATTCTAATATCTCTTAAATTTGGTCTTTTCATATTATCCAATAATTCTTGGAATTTCTGTTCATGTTTTTTTACCATCTTTTCTGCATGGTCAATTCTACGTACAAAATTATACATTTTGTCTTCACTGTCTGAGGTTCTGTCTTCCAACTGGTTTAGTCTGTTTGTGATGCTTTCTATTGAATTTATAATTTGGTTTACTGATTTCTTCATTTTGAGGATTTCTGCTTTTTTTTCACAACCTCTAACTCTTTATTGAAGTGATCTTTCACTTCCTGTATTTTTTCTTTGATTTCACTCCTTATAAAGCTCTCCTTTACATCACAGATCAATTGAACTATGTACATTCTGAGCTCCTTCTTATATATTTCTTCTACTGTATTATCAGTGGCTTCTTTGTTGAAGCATCTTGGTTTATTTGGGGTTCTTTATTCCCTTGTTTTTTCATGTTGTTCATGTGTTTTTCCATCTAGAAGTATGAATCTAAGACAGCACAAATTCTCCCTTGTAGACCTGCAGTGTCCCTGAAAGTTTGCAGCTCCTTGCCTTTAATGCTGAGACCAATATCAAGAGCACCCACTGTAAACAATATATAGCCTTTAATCTAATAGCTCCCACCAAGACATTTGCTGCTTTCTTGCATTAAACCAAAATGATGAGTTCAATAGATATCTATAGTATAAATAGAAAAAATTTTTAAATAGTTTACAATTTCAAATGGTGGACAAGAGAACAGAGGTAGCATAGCATACAATGTTCATGAGGGAGGAAGAAAGAAGCTAGAAGCAAAAATTCACAGGAAGGGTGGAAGAGGAGCTGACAGAGATTAGCTGTTGTTTGGAGAAAAGTTGGAAAGAAAATTTAAGAAAACAGATGAGAGAGGAAAAATCTAAACAAAGAGAAAAAATAAAGACATGAGAGTATAACAAAAATGCAAAACACCATTCTTATATCATTGTCTTCCACACACTGATGCATATAAAACACCCTGTTCCAAATATGGTAGAAATATTAGTGAATCAAAAATTAAAATAAAATAAAATAAATCCCATTGGAAAGTCTAACTGTCTCTGTCTGAATTCAAAAGTTTCTCAGCCCTGTCTCTGATATCTCTCAGGATCACTAGACCCAAATCAGCCCTTACAGACCCAGTCACTATCCCACTGATCTGGGCTTCAGATACCTCAGGCTTTGCCATGCTGCAGTCCCAAGGTCTCACTGCTGCTTCTACTTGCAGAGAGACCACCAGTGATACACTCATGCAAATGAGCAACCCCAAGATGCAACAACAAGGGCCTCCAGCACACCCAGCAGGAAGACCCAGGCGGCTCTAAACCCACAGACACCCCTACACTGGACCGGCAGATCCCAGCGGGGGTCCCCAGACAGTGGCTCTTGTGGTGATAAACCTGTTGGCACTCAGGCCCCAGGCCTTGGCTGGTGTCCCAAAATGGGTGCAGTCACATGCAACCAAACCTGGAGTCTCCTCTGCAGCAGCCATGGTGGTTGTTGGCAGAGGCAGTGGGTCAGCAGTATCAGTGGTTGCAACTGCAGCTGTGGGGGCAGTTACCAGCATCCAGGGGTCAGTAGCAGCATTGGCTCAGTTGCGTCCAAGGACAGTGGTGTCTTCTGTGGCAGCAGCAGGTAGTTGTAGCTGCAGGGGCAGAAGCCCCTGGAAAGAAGACCTCCAGGCAACCTCGGGGGTGGCAGCAGCATCAGAGGCAGTCATTATGGTGGTAGCAGTGCAGGTGACAGCTGATTGGAGAAAAGACCTCCAGGCATGGCAGCCTGAATTTTTCTTCCCAAAGGAACCCAATCATGTTTCTTTCATGCTTCCAAGAGTTTTAATACACCAAGCGTTAAGCAACCTAAATGAATAATTCTCAGAGATAGTTTTTGCATGTACCATGTATGAATTAGCAGCACAGTTTCAGGCATGCAAGGGATATCTTACTCATTTCTTTAATAAATCAACTATGTATAAACTTTTATCACTGTAAGAAAACTGCTTCTAAGGACCTTTAAATGGAGTTTCCAGTTTAAAGCCCACCTGAGACGTGAAGGAAAGCACTATATTAGCAAACCAGCATGTCAATTCTTTGTTGGTTCCCAAGAAAACATCATTGGGGATGGCCTGATGGTGCCAGAAACTCATTGTTTGTCTTCCTAAGGGTTAGCAAGAAAAAATTGTCTGAAATTGGGTGTTTATTCCCTAGAGCACTATACATGTCCCATTCTGAGGTTACCCAAATGCCAGACACACCCACACTCTATTTTCATATATGTATTACTTGAAGGGTAACCTGAAGCCCAATATTTGATGAATGAAAATATCCTCTTCCACTGTATAAAAAATGAAATTCTATCAACTATTTGGAACAAAAGGTATTTACTAGTTTCTTTAAAGTATCCCACATGACAAGAAGTCCTTCAGTTTCTCTGAGAAAACAGAGACAATCTACTTAGATTTTGAATGCAAACAAAAGACTTATAAATTTGTGGCCTTGTTTGCCTTCCAAAGGACATTGTATGACTTGATTGTTATCTAGTGTGCCCATGACCAAGAAAACTGTGCTGCATGAAAATGATAAAATGTTTTCTCTCCAACAGAATACACATTGAATATAGAAAATTTTAATTCTTTTGGAAGAACATGCATCAACAATATACTCTGTATTACAGGGTTCTATTACTTTTTTGTTACTTTTGTGTTGTGTGTATTGATGTGTGTGTGTTCTCTATCTTAATCATAAAGGATACACTCTTAAAATAAACATTCTTGTAGAAGTCACACACACACACACACACACAAAAAAAAAAACCAATTCCCAGAAAATCAATGGAAAGAAAGATTAGACAGTGATTAGAATCTGACTTCTCCCTGTGTGAGAAGACCTTCAATCTGGGCTCCTCCAATATTTACCAGGCAACACTAGGAGCTCCTGCATGTAGTCTTCCTTAGGCTCTGTGAAGGGCAAATGTAATAATGACCTTTGAGTTTCCACTTCATTTAAGTTTCCATTCTTCTGCAGAAATAAATAGGAAAGGGCTATAACATTAACATACCCTTGTATAAATCTATAATGATGTTACTAGGAATGATAATACTTTTCACAATACCTAGCTTAATGGTCATCAGTTTTCTATTCTTTTTGAAAAATCAGTCCATTTCTGCATCACAATATTATGGATGGACATACTGGGAAGTGTAACTATCTAATCTTGTAATGCCTTAAAGAAGAAATATAAAGAAATGCAAGTTGGTGGGAAGCTGGTTTATGCAGCAAGAGTGAACTGATATAAACTGGCAATGAACTAACAAGGCAGGTTTTCATGCTTTTGTTTTGTTTTGTTGTTGTTGTTGAATTCAGTTACCTATGATGAGACTCCTGTCTATGAGATTAGTAAACTAGCACCAAATAGAATACAAATATTTTATTTTATTTTATTTTATTTTTCTTTTTTTATTTTAATAGCTTTATTATTTATTTATTTATTATTTTTATGTGGCACTGAGGATCGAACCCAGGGCCTTGCACGGGCGAGGCTAGTATAGTACAGAATAGAGGACACAGAAACCAATCCACAAAACTACAACTATCTTATATTTGATAAAGGGGCTAAAAGCATGCAATGGAGGAAGGATAGCATCTTCAACAAATGGTGCTGGGAAAACTGGAAATCCATATGCAACAAAATGAAACTGAATCCCTTTCTCTCGCCATGCACAAAAGTGAATTCAAAATGGATCAAGGAGCTTGATATCAAATCAGAGACGCGCCGTCTGATAGAAGAAAAAGTTGGCTACGATCTACAGTCGGTGGGGTCGGGCTCCAAATTCCTCAATAGGACACCCATAGCACAAAAGTTAATAACTAGAATCAACAAATGGGACTTACTCAAACTAAAAAGTTTTTTCTCAGCAAAAGAAACAATAAGAGAGGTAAATAGGGAGCCTACATCATGGGAACAAATCTTTACTCCTCACACTTCAGATAGAGCCCTAATATCCAGAGTATACAAAGAACTCAAAAAATTAGACAATAAGAGAACAAACAACCCAATCAACAAATGGGCCAAGGACCTGAACAGACACTTCTCAGAGGAGGACATACAGTCAATCAACAAGTACATGAAAAAATGCTCACCATCTCTAGCTGTCAGACAAATATTTTAGTAACCATGCAATATTTGTAGGTAAGAAATGAACAAATAAGAAAAAAGGCATTTGAAAATTTAAAACATGCAAAGGGTAAGAGATCAATGGGAGGATGCAGGGATGGGAGGTGAGTGAGGAGAGGTGGGAGAGAGAACAAAAGCTGAGGAAGTCAATTACCAGTGGAGGTGGGTGGGGAAGGGGTGGAGCTGGGAACTTTGGTTCAGGAATTGCGCTAGAGCCCAAAGAATATAAAAGACTTGTTGAGCCAGGGAGGGAAAGCAGCTTGAAGCCCAGAGAGACATACAGGCTCATGTCTATAAGTGACACACCCACAGTCACCACAGTAAGACTGAAAAGCCTAGAGCAGGAGTGACCATGCCCAGGATGGCAAGCTTGTTCTTGTCCTACCTTGTAGGAGTCTGGCTGCTATCTGTCCAGTTTCCCAGGGAGAACACTGCTGGTTCACTGCAACAACAGTTCAGAAGCATTTGTAGTCTTTTTTTTTTTTTTTTTGTCTGTCACATTGGGAAAATAAGGAAAAAAGGGACATGTACAAAGGGACTCAAATGTACATGAGCAAGTGACAATGCAAGAAGGACCAATCTCAGGTGAGAGCTCCCAGTTCTTTTTTTTATCTTTCTGCATTGAGCATTAGAGTCACTCCAGCTGCAGATGGGATGAAATTTCATAATGGGGGCTCTGCTGGAGATCTCATTGGTATTTTTTGCTCAGCCTTACTCTGCAGGCACTGATTCCTCAAAGTGTGGACTTTTCTAATGGCAAAGAGGGAAACCTGAGAGTGTGGAACGGGCAAACCAGAGGCACTCTATACACTTTCACGTGGCAGGAGGGTGAGAGGGTGGGCAGAACACTGTACTCCAGGAGGAGGTGAAGATGCCCAAGGATCAATGGTAGAAGGTACATACTCAAGATTATTTTGATGTTATATTACATGAAAGCAACCATGCTTTTGCCTCTCAATACAAAAATGGTTGTCATTTGCCTGACTGTCCCTGACATGAATATATTGTCACACTATTCTTCTACTTTTTTAACCTCACAGAAGCCCCTGTAATCTTCAGCCACAGAGATGTAGACGCTTTAAAAATATCATCAGAGTTCAATCCTGAATTTCCACAGGAGCTAAAGGCAACACTTCCTGACACTTGGTCATTATTGAGGAAACTACAACATGGAAAAGACCGTGTTCTTATTCAAATTGCATTAATTAGTGCATGTTGTATTTATAAGTATTTAATGAAATTTAAGACTCTTTTTATTGCTAATAATAGCAATTATTGATTTGTTCTGTAATCTTGATTTGTAACCTCAATTATAACATCACTGAAACCCAGGTTAGTCACCAGTGATTATTAAAATCATGAACAATAATTCTTGGTGTGCTGTTCACATTTTTAATTTTATGAAAGGAATAGTCTCCTCAGGATTGTCATTTGTGCCAACAGATAATATTTGTTAGGAAAGTGGTCTTGATGTCTCTTCATTTGATAATAGTATAATAACATCACTACATTTAATTCTACAGATTTCAAAATGAGTAAAGTGTTTATGTGATAGGCAGTACAATTGCCAGGGACAGACACCAAATAGGAACAGGAAGCATATTTTTATTTGGCTATAGCCAGATTCAGAGGGCAAAGCTTTTGCTGTAATCAATCAATCTCCCTGAACCCCAAGTTCAGATAGTTTCAGAACTTTATACCCAGCATGTTAGAGGAGGGGCTCAGAAGCTCACAGTCTGCAGAAGTTTATACAAAAGCAGCTTTTTCTTTCATGTTCTGGGCAAGTTAACCCTTCAAGGACAGTGCCTGAGAAGGGGAGAACTTCTTTGCCCCTTTCTTCCTTCCCCCTGCCAGTTGTTACCATGGAGCCCAATGGGTAACTTCTCTTATCTTAGAAATGTAGACATCTCTGAGAAGCTCCAGCTCAAGGCCAGAGGCCTTGTTAAAGGATATGTCTTATTTTTTAAATTATTTTTTTATATGTGACAGTGGAATGCATTACAATTCATATTACACATATACAGCAAAATTTTTCATATCTCTGGTTGTATACAAGGTATATTCATACCAATTCATGTCTTCATACATGTACTTTGAATAATGATGTCCATCACCTTCCACCATTATTTCTAACCCCATGCCCCTTCCCTTCCCTCCAACCCCTCTGCCCTATTTAGAGTTTGTCTATTTTTTCCCATGCTTCCTTGCCCTACCCCACAATGAATCAGCCTTCTTATATCAGAGAAAACATTCTGCATTTGTTTTGTTTTGTTTTGTTTTTTTGGGGGGTTGACTAACTTCACTTAACATTATCTTCTCTAACTCCATCCATTTACCTGCAAATGCCATGATTTTATTCTCTTTTATTGCTGAGTAATATTCCATTGTGCATATATGTCACATTTTTTATTCATTCATCTACTGAAGGGCATCTAGGTTGGTTCCATAATTTAGCTATTGTGAATTGTGCCACTATAAACATTGATGTGACTGTGTCTCTGTAGTATGCTGTTTTTAAGTTCTTTGGGTATAGACTGAGACGAGAGATAGCTGGGTCAAATGGTGGTTCCAGTCTTAGTTTTCCAAGGATTCTATATACTGCTTTTCAAATTGGCTGCACCAATTTGAAAAATTGCAATGAGTGTACCTTTCCCCCACATTCTCTCCAACACTTATTGTTTGTATTTATAACAGCTGCCATTCTGACTGGAGTGAGATAAAATCTTAGAGTAGTTTTGATTTTCATTTCTCTAATTGCTAGCAATCATGAACATTTTTTATATATTTGCTGATTGGTTGTATATCATCTTCTGAGAGGTGTCTGTTCAGGTTCTTGGCCCATTTATTGATTGTGTTGTTGTTGTTATTGTTGTTGTTGTTATTGTTCTTGTTGTTGTTGTTGTTGTTATTATTATTATTATTAGTGTTTAGCTTTTTTAATTCTTTATATACCCTAGAGATTAGTGTTTTATCTGATGTGTGAGGTAAAGATTGGCTCCCAAGTTGTAGGCTCTCTATTCACCTCACAGATTGTTTCTTTTGCTAAGAAGAAAATTTTTAGTTTGAAGCTATCCCATATATTGATTCTTGATTTGAATTCTTGTGCTATAGGAGTCTTATTGAGGAAGGTGGGGCCTAATCCAACATGATGGTGATTAGGGCCTACTTTTTCTTATATTAGATGCAGGTTTTCTGGATTAATTCCTAGGTCCTTGATCCACTTTGAGTTGAGTTTTGTGCATGGTAAGAGATAGAGGTTTAAATTCATTTTGTTGCATATGGATTTCCAGTTTTCCCAGCACCATTTATTGAAGAGGCTATCTTTTCTCCAATGTGTTTTTGGTGCTTTTGTCTAATATAAGATAACTGTAAATATGTTGGTTAGTCTCTGGGTCCTCTATTCTGTACCATTTATCTACCAGTCTGTTTTGGTGCCAATACCATGCTCTTTTTCTTACTATTGCTCTGTGGTATAGTTTAAGGTCTGGTATAGTGATGCCACCTGCTTCACTCTTCTTGCTAAGGATTGCTTTAGCTATTCTGGGTCTCTTATTTTTCCAGATGAATTTCATAACTGCTTTCTTTATTTGTATGAGAAATGCCACTGGGATTTTGATCAGAATTGCATTAAATCTGTATAGTGCTTTTGGTAGTATGGTTATTTTGGTAATATTAATTCTGCCTATCCAAGAGCAAGGTAGATCTTTCCATCTTTCTAATGACTTCTTTGATTTCTTTCTTTAGGGTTCTGTAGTTTTCATTGTACAGATCTTTCACCTCCTTTGTTAAATTGATTCCCAAGTATATTACATTTTTTTGAGGTTATTGTGAATGGGGTAGTTTTTCTCATTTCCTTCTCAGAGGATTTGTCACTGATATACAGAAATGCCTTTGATTTATGGGTGTTGATTTTGTACCCTGCTACCTTGTTGAATTCATTTACTTGTTCTAGGAGGTTTCTGGTGGAAATTTTTGGGTCATCTAGGTATAGAATCATATGTTAGCAAATAGTGCTAATTTGAGTTCTTTTTTTCCTATCTGTATCCTTTTTGGTTCTTTCATCTGTCTAATTGCTCTAATCAGTGTTTCAAGAACTATGTTAAGTAGAAGTGGTGAAAGAGGGCATCCCTGTCTTCTTTCAGTTTTTAGAGGGAATGCTTTCAATTTTTTTTCCATTTAGAATGAATTTGATCTGGGGTATAGCATAGACAACCTTTAAAATGTTGAGATATATTCCTGTTATCCCTAGTTTTTTTTTAGTTTTTGAACTTGAAGGGGTGCTGTATTTTGTCAAATGCTTTTCCTGCATCTATTGAGATGATTATATGTTTTTTTTTTTTAAATTTAAGTCTATTGATGTGATTAATTACATTTATTGATTTCCATATGTTGAACCAACCTTGCATCTCTGGGATGAATCCCACTTGATCGTGGTGCACAATCTTTTGGATATGTTTTTGTATTCAATTTGCCAGAATTTTACTGAGAATTTTTGCATCTATGTTCATTAGAGATATTGGTCTGAAGTTTTCTTCCTTTGATGTGACTTTGCCTGGTTTTGGGATCAGGATGACATTAACCTCATAGTATGAGGCCTTTTTTTCTATTTCTTGAAATAAATGGAAGAATATTGGTATTAGTTCTTCTTTAAAGGTCTTGTAGAACTTGGCTGTGTATCCATCCAGTCCTGGGCTTTTCTTGGTTGGTAAGCTTCTGATGGCATCTTCTATTTCCTCACTTGATATTGGTCTGTTTAAATTTCCTGACTCAATCTAGGCAAATCATATGACTTAATGTTTTCTATTTTATTGGTGTGTAAGATTTCAAAATAATTTCTAATTATTCTCTGTATTTCTGTAGTGTCAGTTGCATTTCTGTATATCCTGCTAGTTGGGTATTGTTGGATATTGTAAGCATATTCTTGGGTCTTTTTAATCCAATCTGCTAGCCTATGTCTTTTGATTGGTGAGTTTAAGCCATTAACATTTAGGGTTATTATTGAGACATGGTTTGTATTTCCAGATATATTTGTTTATTTTTGTTATTTAACTTGACTTGATTTTCCTCTTTGGTTAGTTTTTCCTTTAATGTACTACCTCCCATGTCACTTATAGTTAGTAATTTTTTTGTCTCAATGGAAGATAGTTCTTCCAGGTGTCCAGTCTCCAGTTGGTCAAGTATGTGACACCAACCTAGATGCCCTTCAGTGGATGAATGGATTAAAAAAATGTGGTATATATACACAATGGACTCAGCAATAAAAACGAATAAAATCATGGCATTTGCAGGTAAATGGATGGCGCTAGAGAAGTTAATGCTAAGTGAAGTTAGCTAATCCCCAAAAAACAAATGTCAAATGTTTTCTCTGATATAAGGAGGCTGATTCATAGTAGGGTAGGGAGGGGGAGCATGGGAGGAATATATGAATTCTAGATAAGGGAGAGGCTTGGGAGGGAAAAGGAAGGGCAGGGGATTAAGCAAGGATGGTGGAATGTGATGGACATCATTATCCAAAGTACATGTATGAAGACACAAATTGCATGTCAACATACTTTTTATACAAACAGAGACATGAAAAATTGTGGTATATATATGTAATAAGAATTGTAATATAAAAATACATGTATAAAGACATGAATTGGTGTGAACATACTTTATATACAAAGATATGAAAATTGTCTTCTATATGTGTAATAAGAATTGTAATGCATTCTGCTGTCATGTATTTAAAAAAATAAACTCAATTACATTAAAAAATTCTTGGATAGACAAGTACATGGAAAGACCATAGAGTACATAAAACAAATACATATATGAATTCAGAAAAATAAAGGATGTTAAAATAGCAAAAGTTGGAAGGAAAAAAAGGCATAACACACCTATAATATATTATTCAGATGTCCCAGTCCTTAAAATCCTAATTCATGCAAAGTACTTGGTTTCACATATGTTGGGGATGTGGGGGCGCAAGGATAAAGGAGGAGAAGAAAAAGAGAAAAAAAAATCTCAAAGATTGAAACTAGGATTGTTAGTTGTTTTGGAGATCAGTATCTCCTGCTTCACTTCTCATCCAATAGGTGGGGTTGTCTGTTCTTAGTATCTCCACCCTCAGGATGGTGAAGGTAATCAGGATGGGAAGACTGATGCTGGTGCAGGGTTCCTGGAAGTGAGGTGTGGCACCCACCAGTCCCTGCAGGGAGACTAAAGGGTCTCTTTTTGGGTCTGCTCATAAGACTTGAGCACCTGGTTCTATCTCCCTACCTTGCCTGAAGATTTCCCAGTTCCTGATCTCTCTACTAGTCTCTAAACTGTTTCACCATCTCCCTCTCTTTTAGCAGTTCCCAATAAAGGGACCTCTCTCACCAGGGCTCCCATGGGCCTCATCCTGGTCACACTGCACACCCTTCCCATTGAGAGCTGTTTTGTGTTGGGAAGTTACTGTGCTGGGTTATCAGCCACTGGGGAGAGATGGGAGATGAAAACCAGAAACCTGGCCAGCTGAAGTTCCAATCTGGGAGCTGCCCCCACCAAATATGGAGAGGAAGGTTATCCAACATGGAGGTGGGCTGCTTTCAGCGCTGGGGTGTCAGGTGGGTGGAGGGAGCCGGGCATTCAGAGATGAGTTCTGGGGTAAACAGTGTTGCAGCTGTTGGCTGTCTTCAGAATCTGTGAGATGTCCCCAGGTGCAGACAGACTACCACGTGTACGGAACTGTGAGTAGCTGCTGAGTCACAAGATGAAGGTGACCAGGGGAGTACCTTGTTGGTAGATGGAAGTCAACAGGGGAGTGGCAGCAGAAGTTTCTATTGGTAGGTAACAGCTAAGTGTCCTGCATGGGAGTGGAGCAATCAAGTATTCATACACACAGTAAGTCATGAGAATTTCTAAAGAATTAGATTGGGCAAAAATAGCCTAACCAGAGAAATTAGTTAATAAATAGAGGGGGGAGGAAGTGAAATTTTGACTGGAAGCTGTAAAATATTCTCTGCCTGTAGATAACATTACATTATGTATAAAAACTTGAAAAATATCTCTTAACAGTTGTAATAATTTTCAAAAAATGATAAACACAATAAGAAAAATGGGTCATCTCTGTACATCTCAATAAATATGGAATAACATTTTCATTATAATGTGCCTTGTGTGGATCTGTTTTGATTTTGTACATTGGTGTCCTGTAAGCCTCTCATATTTGATTTTCCAATTCATTCTTCAGGTCTGGAAAATTTTCTGGCATTATTTCATTGAAAAGATTGTGCATTCCTTTGGTTTGTATCTCTGTGCCTTTATCCATCTGATAAATCTAAATTCGGTCTTTTCATGTTATTCCATAATTCTTGGAGTTCTGTTTATGGTTTCTTATCATCTTCACTGTGTGGTCAACTTTATTTTCAAGACTGTATATTTTGTCTTCATTGTCCGAAGTTCAGGAATGCTTTTATATTGAATTTTTATTTGGTTTATTATTTCCTTCATTTCAAGGATTTTTTTTTCAGAATCTCTTATCTTTTCCTTGAAGTAATCTTTGCTGTTAGAGTCTGTAAACAAGTCAGGATGGCACCTGGCATTTTGCCAGAGAAATGTTAGAGTCTGTAAACAAGTCTGGATGGCGCCTGGCAAAATGCCAGAGGGAATGGTTTATGAAGTAACACCAGCGAGCCATTAAGTGTGGAGATTCCTTATTGGTTGACTGATGTATCTAGTTTATGCTAATTAAGATAAGCTGTGTGGAATGTATAAATACTGCTCCTGTCCTACAATAAATGGCTCCTACTCCTGCTGTATCAACGTACACAAGTTGTTCGTCACCCCCTGCTAGTTTGCTGCAGCCGGACTGTGGCACTTTGCTACCAATATTTGCTCTTTTTTTCTTTATTGGAGTGATCATTTGTTGTCTGCATTTGCTCCCTTATATAATTCTTTACTTCACAGATCATTTATATTATATACATTGTGATCTTGTTCTCTGACATTTCTTCTACTGTGCTGTCAAAGGATTCTATTATTGTATCATCTTGGTTTGTTTGGGGGCACTTTCTTCCCTTATCTTTTTGTGTTGTCTGTGTGTCTTCCTCTCTCACAGTATAGATCTAAGGTTATAGTTTCTACCCTATATTCTTATAGTTTACCTGCAGGTTCCCAATGTCTCACCTTTAAGGGGGAGATCAGTATTAATATTACCCAATGCAAAAAAATATGCAACCTTAAACCAAATAGCTTCTGTTTAGATGACTACAGTTTTGTCACAATAAATAGAAATGATATTTTTTATTATTATCTGCAATATAAACAGTAGGTTTGCAAAGGAGCCTACAGTTCATTTCTTCTGGTGGACAAAGACAAAGAGAGAATGGGGATGTGTGGTGTGATGTTTATGAGGCAGGAGGTGAGAATATAGAGGTATTAAATCATAGGAAGAGTGAGAGAGGAATCACAAGTAGTTGGCTGTTAGCAGAAGAAAAGATATAAAGAACCAACCCCATGCAAGGCTCTCTCCTGCATCTGCAACATGATTGTGGCTATTGGCACACCTATCAGGAATACATTTGGTATAACCAATCTTGTAGGAAACTTGGTGGTGATCTTCCAAGTCCTGGCTCTTCTCCCTAGATGGAAGTGGCCATGTCCATAGTTGGTAGCAACAGTAGCATCAAACCTGTAGGTACCTTGGTGTTGGGCTTACAGGCCCTGGCCAGTGTCCCAAGATGTAAGCTATCCCAACTAAAAATGGCAGTTGTGGCAGTACAGGTAACCCACAATGGTGATGGAAGTGTTCCAAGAGAGAGGTGACCTCTTTCAGAGATGGGGCTGAAATGGCGGGCTGGGTGATAGCATTAAGCAGCCTGTTCAGGGATACAGCACTGTGGTGAGAGGTGTTGAAACAGGCAGTTGCCTTCAGGCCCTATCACTTGTACCAAGGTGGAGAAGGTCAGAGAAGCGACACATTAGTTGGTGGGGAACCACAGCTTGGTTCCTCCATGCAGGTCCAGTTGTTCCTTCTATGGGGCAGTTGTACCTGGGTTCACATGGCTGTTTGGGGTGGTTCTGGGCTTCATACTGTTTAATGGATTCAAAATGGGGTGTCATGGGAAGAATGTAGGGACTTTGGATTGGGCAAAGGGGAGTGAGGGGAGGGTAGAAGGTATGAGGATAGGAAAGTTGGTGAAATAATATGGACATAATTACCCTAGGTACATGTATGATTGCATGAATGGTGTGACTCTGTGTACAAGAAGAGAAATGAAAATTTGTATTCCATTAGTGGTCAATGAACCAAATGCATTCTGCTGTCATGTATTAGAACAAAAGAATATATATATCCTTTGGAATAATAGTGACAATTTCAATTTAGTCTAAAATAATTAAATACTTTGATATGTACTTAAGGAGAATTTTACCAAATATTGCTGAAAGATACTGAATAAGAATAATTAATGCTCAGGAATCAGAAATAATGGGACCTAATTAAGATTTTATTTAAATGCAGAAGCCACAGCTGAAGGCTAACTGGTAGAAATTATCAATAGGTATCATCAAGGCCTATTTCAAATGTAAAAGGCCTTGAGGCTCACTTGTGGGACCACCTCTAGCCAACTCTTTTGTCTCAGAGGTGGAAAAATGGAAAGGTGGGTTAGAACCCAGATGGAAGTTATAGGAAGGTGATATCCTTTGTGCTGTTTTTAATGCCCTTTTACATAGATTTTTGATCAATGATTTGGTCTCAGAGAAATCCAGGATGCCGCTCCCAAGGAGGACACCTGGCAGCTTCCCATGAGTAGGAACTCTGGCCTCCAAACCTGGTGTGGATGCCCGTCTACCAATGTGGGGAATGGAATCTCCTGGTCACCGCCATCTTGGGACTCTGTAGCAGCAGACATAGAGCCCTACATGCAGTAGCCTTCCTGCATCTGGGAATTTCACACAGGCTCTGAAGTCAGCCAACACCACGATTCACAGAGCTTGGGGCTGAACTCACAGTCAAACACCATCACCAGGATCCCCACAGCAGACCAGACACCCAACCGCTGAAAGCCGGAGCCTCCATCTTAGATCACCTTCATCACCATCTTCCAGGTACCCAGGTTCTAACTCCCCCCACTCTCCCCAGCAGTCACTAACTCAGCACAGTGACACCCTGGTTATCTTCACAATCCAGAGGACAGAGATATCAGCTAACAGATGGATACACAGCTGAGTTCTACAAGACCTTTAAAGAAGAACTAATACCAATGCTCTTCAAGTTATTTCAGGAAATAGAAAAAGAGAAAGTGATTCCAAACTCATTCTATGAGGCCAATATCACCCTGATTCCAAAACCAGGCAAAGACACATCAAAGGAAGAAAACTTCAGACCAATATCTCTAATGAACACGGATGTAAAAGTTCTCAATAAAATTCTGGCAAATCAAATACAAAAAACATCGAAAAGATCATGACCACGATCAAGGGCAATTCATCCCAAGGATGCAAGGTTGGTTCAACATACAGAAACCAATAAATGTAATTCATCACATCAATAGACTTGAAGATAAGAACCATATGATCATCTCAATAGATGCAGAAAAAGCATTCAACAAAATACAGTACCCCTTTATGTTCAAACTCTAGAAAAACTAGGGATAATATGAACATCTCTCAACATTGTAAAAGCTATTTATGCTAAGCCTTAGGCCACATCACTCTAAATGGAGAAAAATTGAAGGCATTCTCTCTAAAAACTGGAACAAGACAGGGATGCCCTCTTTCACCACTTCTATTTAACATAGGTCTTAAAACACTGGCCAGAGCAATTAGACAGACAAAAGAAATTAAAGGAATACACATAGTAAAAGAAGAAGTCAAATTAGCACTATTTGACAATGATATGATTGTATACCTAGAAGACCCAACAATTTTCACCAGAAAACCTCTGGAACTAGTAAATTAATTCAGAAAAGTAGCAGTATACAAAATCAACACCCACAAATCAAAGGCATTTCTGTATATCAGTGATAAATCCTCAGAAAGTGAAGCATGGAAAACTACCCCATTTATAAGAGCCTCAAAAAGAAAGAAAGAAAGAAAGAAAGAAACAAACAAACAAACAAACAAACAAACTTGGGAATCAACTTAACAAAAGACATGAAAGACCTCTACAACAAAAACTACAGAACACTAAAAGAAAGAAAGAAAAAAAGAAAGAAAGAAAGAAAATCAGAAAGAAAGAAATTAAAGATGACCTTAGAAGACAAAGAGATCTCCCTTGTTCTTGGATAGGCAGAATAAATATTGTCAAAATGACCATACTATCAAAAGCATTATACAGAATTAATGCAATTCTAATCAAAATCCCAGTGACATTCCTCATATAAATAGAAATAGCAGTTGTAAAATTGGTCTGGAAAAGTTGAGACCCAAAATAGCTAAAGCAAACCTTAATAAGAAGAGTTAAACAGGTGGCATCACTATACCAGACCTTAAACTATACTACAGAGCAATAGTAACAAAACCAGCATGCTATTGGCACCAAAATAGACTTGTAGACCAATGGTACAGAATAAAGGACACAGAGACTAATTCACATAATTACAGTTATCTTATATTAAATAAAGGTGCCCAAAACATGCATTGGAAAAAAGATAGCCTCTTCAACAAATGGTGCTGGGAGAACTGGAAATCCAAATGCAACAAAATGAAATTAACCCTCTATTTCTCACCATGCATAAAACTCAACTCAAAGTGGATCAAGGACCTATGAATTAAACCAGAGACCTTGTGTCTAATAGAAAATAAAGTATGCCCCAATCTCCATCATATTGGACTAGGCCCCTACTTCCTTAATAAGACTCCTATAGTGTAAGAATTAAAATCAAGAATTAATAAATGGGATGGATTCAAACTAAAAAGCTTCTTCTCAGCAAAAGAAATAATCTGTGAGGTGAATAGAGAGCTTACAGCTTGGGAGCAAATATTTACCATCTGCACATTAAATACAGCACTAATCTCTAGATATATAAAGAACTCAAGAAGCTAAACACCAAAATAACAAATAACCCAATCAATAAATGGGCCAAGGAACTGAACAGACATTTCTCAGAAGGTGATATACAATCAATCAACAAAAAGGACCCTGGGGCTATAAAAAAAAAAGTTCAACATCTCTAGCAATTAGAGAAATGCAAATCAAAACCACTCTAATCTTTTATCTCACTCCAGTCAGAATGGCAGCTGTTTGAATACAAATAACAATAAGTGTTTGCAAGAATATGGGGGAAAAGGCACACTCATACATTGCTGGTGGGACTGCAAAATGATGCAACCAATATGAAAAGCATATGGAGAATCTTTGGAAAACTTGGAATGGAACCACCATTTGACCCAGCCAATCCTCTCCTTGGTCTATACCCAAAGGACTTAAAAGCAGCATACTACAGGGACATAGCCACATCAATGTTTTTTGCCACACAATTTACTATAAACTGTGTAACCAACCTAGATGCCCTTCAGTAGATGAATGAATAAAGAAAATGTGGTATATATATATATATACACATGGAATATTATTCAGCAATAAAAGAGAATAAAATCATGGCATTTTCAGGTAAATGGAGTTGGAGCATATAATACTAAATGAAGTTATCCAATCCCCAAACACCAAATGCTGAATATTCTCTCTGATATAAGGAGGCTGATTCATAGTTGGGTTTGAAGGGGAAGCATGGGAAGATTAGATTAACTCTAGATAGGGTAAAGGGGATGGAGGGGAGGGGATTGGGCAAGGTGTATAAAAAAGATGTTGGAATGAGATGGATATCATTATCCTAAATACATGTATGAAGACACGAATTGGTGTGAATATACTTTGTATACAACCAGAAATATGAAAAAATGTGCTCTATATGTGTAATATGAATTGTAATGCATTCTGCTGTCATATATAACAAATTAGACTAAAATAATAAAATTTAAAATGGAACTTTCTACAAAGGTACTGTAGATAAAATAGTGAGGCAAATTATGTCCTGCATAGAGTGAGAGAGAAGAGTTAATGAGTGTGTTTCAGGATTCTTTCAAAGAGAGAAAGGACCCCAGGGCTTTCAGGAAGAAGTCATGTTTATTAGTGTCGTCACTGACCCAGCATATTCTTATCCAAAGGCTGAAACCCGAAAGTCACAGGGCATTGCCTTATATACTCTCTGTTAGACCCCCTTTAGATATTAACACTTTTTGTCTCCCTTATATGTTACAAACATTCTGATGGGGTATTCTATACTATGATGTTGCAAGACAGCTGTAACAGTGTTGCAGTTAATAGAGTTGTGACAGAGTCGTGAATGTGCCCATATATACTGACTGTGCCACATTGCTTGACAACCTCACACAATTACCACAGATACTAACTGTAGTAAGGGGAGACTCATTACTACATTTCACTCTTTTGGATTTGAATCTTCTTGGTGACAAATAACATCATCATAATTCAAGAGCTTGTATTTCCATAAAATCTTGACATGTGTTGCTCTTTTCCTTTCAACCAAATCCTCCATGAACCAGGTGGGAGACCTTATAACCAAGGCTAACAGGCATAGTTAGAATACACAAGTCTCAGCATTAAAACCACAACACTTATGTAAGTTTTTAATCCCCCCAAACTTTTAGAATTTTTTTATTTGTTCCAATTAGTTATTCATGACTGCAGAATGCATTTTGACACATTGTGTACAAATGGAGCACAACTTTTCATTCCTCTGGCTATACAGGATGCAGAGTCACACTTGTTGTGCAATCATACATGTATACAGGTTAATAGTGTCCATCTCATTCCACCATCCTTCCTACTCCCAAACACCTCCCCTTCCCTCACTCCTTTCTGCCCAATCCAAAGTTCCTCCATTCTTTCCTACCCTTCCACCCCCCACATTATGGATTAGCATCTGTTTATCATATAAAACATTTGGTCATTTATTTGGGGGGTAGGCTTATTTTGCTTAGTATGATATTCTCTAGTTCCAACCATTTATGTGCAAATGCCATGATTTCATTCTTGAGTAATGTTACACTGTGTATATGTACCACATTTTCTTTACCCATTCATTTGTTGAAGGACATATAAGTTGGTTTCAAGTTTAGATACTGTGAATTGACTGCTATAAACATTGATGTGGCTGTGTTACTGTAGCATGCTGATTTTAATTCCTTTTCGTATAAACGTAGGAATAGGATAGCTGGGTCAAATGGTGGTTCCATTCCAAGTTTTCTGAGAAATCTCCATCCTGCTTTCCATGATAGTGCACCAATTTGCTGTCCCACCACCAATGTATGAGTGTACATTTTCCCCCACATCCTCACCAACATTTATTGCTTGTATTCTTGATGATTGCCATTCTGACAGGAGCGACATGAAATCTTAAGAGTAATTTTGGTTTACATTTCTCTAATTGTTGGACATGTTGAACAGTTTTTCATATATTTGTTGGTCAAAGTGTCTGTTTAGTTGCTTAGCTCATTTGTTGATTGGGTTATTTGGTGCTTTTTGTTGTTGTTGATGGTGGTGGTGGGTTTTTTTTTTTTTTTTGGGTGTTTTTTGAGGTCTTTATATATCCTGAAGATTAGTGCTCTATCTGATGTGCATGTGATAAAGCTTTTTCTCCCATTCTGTAAGCTGTCTCTTCATGTTATTGTGTTCTTTGCTGATAAAAAGCTTTTTAGTTTGATTCCATCCCATTTATTGATTCTTGATTTTACTTCTTGTACTTTAGCATTCTTTTTAATGAAGTTAGGTCCTAAGGTAACATGTAGATATTTGGGCCTCCAAATATCTCAACTCATTCTTTAGGGTTCCAATATTTTCAGGACTTGATTCAGACATATACAATGTTTCTCATATGATCTATGATTTCTTCCAAGACCTGGACTTTATTACTTATTTGTAAGCAACAGTTGCTCAGGTTAAATTCCTCACATACACCACATGTAGTAGAAAGCAAGTAGTCTAAGGCTAAGTGTGTTTTATAAAAAATATGCTCATTTAAATACTGTTTGGGCAGTATATTGAGTTCTTTTATGGTTTTATTAGCTATAATTTCAGCAACAGTGTATAATCTAATGATGCAATTCGCATAGAGATGGGAGTTTGGTGCTTGTAGGATCCATCTTCTACACAGGTGGCAGGGCTAGAAAATAAATTATATATTTACAGAGCTATTTATCATCTTTCCAGTTACAAATTATGAAGTTTTTCCACTCTCTGGGCATCTCATCTTTATGTACTGGAGCTCCTAATTTTTCCCTCTGGTTAATGGAAGGAGAAAAAAGGAGGGGTGAATTGTTCCCAGTACATTTAATACAGAGCAGAATCAGAGCAGTTGAGCATAAGTGGCCCTTCCACATATCCACTATCATCCTCCTGAGACTTGCCATGTTATTTCTGTAGTGGCATTTTCCCAGACCTATTTGAGGATACAATATTTGAAAGAAGATAAGAATTTGGTTCTGTGTGATTTGAGCATTTCCACCACTGGATTCTCTAGGTAGTTACATTATAAAATTTTTGGCCCAGACATGTCAAAGTCCCAAATAAGATGTTAAACTGTTTTCTTCTTGGGCAAGACTAATTCTCCAATAATTGAGTTTTTGAGGAACCAAACTCTAGTAGTTGAATGGGGAAGTGTTGTTCTACTTTGGGGTTCTGGGGGGGCCTATATCTTTATCCAATATAGCCATTTATGCCCCATATTAGTTCTTCTACACACAAAGCACAGAAAAACAACCAGAGATGGAATGATAATCTCTGCCAAGTTTCAGAACAGATCTCTTGTTATGGCAAAATTGGAGGGGGCCTTTTTCTATTTCCTCATAAAAGGAATGAAGTACCAGGTATGAGGAAGACTTAAGTGAAGTTGTGACCCTTTTGAAGTATAGTGTGGTTCCTGTCTCAGTGTCTCATCCATATATATGTATGCCAACTTGGCAGCCTGCTTTCCATCTTGAGTCTTCACAGTCAAGAATAGGAACATTAAGAATTTTACAGGCTCCTAGATTACATTGAGGTGTAGCAACACTCTTTTGAAAGAGGGTTTTGTTTTGCTCTTACTCTGCCAAGTGGCACATGTAACAAAACTCCAAGAGGGACAGAAAAAAAAATGACATATAAGTACACATGGATCACATATCATTCTTAGGCTGTTTGCACACATACTTGTCATTGAACCAGCACCCTCTCTCTCAACATAAACCTCCACATGTTATTGCATATATTCTATGGATCACAACATTTGGCCAAGCCTTGTTCATGACCCCACATGCATCAAAACGTACGGACACTGGTTGTTAGAGATTAGTAAGCTGAACTTTGTAAATTAATGTGCCCTGTTCCCCATTGCCTTCTTGTGAGCTTTGGACTTCCAGACATTCCTCAGTTGGGGAATACTGTGGGTCAAAATAAGTATATTGATTCCTCTGTTGGCAGATATAATAGGTAGTCTAATGTGTGCAGGTCTCTGAGAATTTTCCCTGGCAGGAGAAATGGATATGGCAAAACAGAGACATGGCAATGTCTTGGCCTGTTAGAGTTGTGCCAGGGCATAGGTCACAGGATGAGAGACTTAAGTGTACAGATGGGAGCCAGATCAGACATTGCAAATAACAATGATACATTCTATCAAATGTAAGTAAAAGACTGCAAATAGAAGCTTTTCAACCCAGTGCCAGTTGACCTGATCAGTCTCTGCTAATCCTACAGCAAAAATTAATATAAAGGCTGCTGTAGGGCATGATGTACATGTGGGACATGTTGCATCAGAAAGGAGGAAACTTAACTTGATGTACGGCATGCAACATGTAGGGCATGTTGCATCAGAAAAGAGGAAACCTAACTTGCTGGCTGCTACCCACTTCCCAGTCCTGGGGCCACGTGTGGCTAAGATAGCACCTGGCGATTTTAGAAGGCATTACCTGGATTGTGACAAAAAATCAGACCACCTCTAGGATAGGCTCAGAAACCTTCTGCCCTCGTGGACAGCTCATGTCTCCCATTTGTGCCTGTAGGATGGGTATACACGTGAACTCTCCCCACCCTGCTGACCTTTATCCTGATTGGCTCCTGTACATTATATTAGCTGTGTGTGTTTTCTCATTAAACGAGATCCTGCTTTGACTGGTCTCCCTGACAAGTCTGATTGTCCTCCGGTGAGGGAGGGATGGGTGAGGGCCATCAGTTGGCCCTCTCCTTTCTTGGTTCGTCCTGGTCAGGGTGTGCTCTCCCCATCTCTCCTGCAGGTCAGGAGGGAACGAGGGCTAAAACCCCCAACAGTCTGCAGCAACAAAGAGGGTAAAGAATGACCATGCCACAGCATTAAAGTGGAAAGACTAACATAGAAAATAAGAAGAGTATATTTATACACAATTGGACGGTGTCTGGTTCCTCAAGCTACTGCAGTGCATAGATTAGCTTGCTTTGGTAGTGATTAAAGTAGAGCTGTTGTCCTTGCAGGTCTCTCCATATGTAGTTCAGTTGTTTTGGATGGTCACATTGTATATTGCAGCCTGATCAGGAACACACTCCATCATAAAACGCTGGTTTCACTATGCTGTGATGAATTCAAGGGACCACCTGGGCTATTCAACTGGCAGCAGGGATGTGTGTCAATATGTACACAGACCCACTGCAGGAGGGGTGCATAAAATGACACTGAAAAGACTCATCCAAACAGGCGTTAGAGGTTGGACATTACATTACTTTACCAGGTGTTCTGAGGTTGTTAGTAACTAAGGTCCTATAATACCAATGTATTAGGGAACACGGCAGCAGTGAAAGTCATTGGTTCTGAAGACCCAATGGAGACCATGAACTTTGCCTCTTTTTCTGCTTTATTATTTCCCCCAATGACTGTGGCATATCCCCTTTGCTGTCCCCAGCAATACATGACTGCTACCTCTTTAGGAACCCATACAGCACCTAAGAGTTTAAGGATTTCTTTGCCATGCTTTCTTTCCCTCCTGAGTTGATTAGGCCCTTTTCCTTTATATAAAGCCCACAGTGTGAAGAGGGTAGTGAGGGCATGTTTACAGTCTGTGTACATATTGACACACATCCCTGTTGCCAGTTGAAGGGCTTGGGTCAGCATAATGAGTTCTGCCTTTTGTGCTGAGATTCCTTTTCATAGATGATTCACATCCACGGTGGAATTTAGGGTCACTATGGGGGTTTTAGAGAGGCATTCTCCCTCTTTCATCAAACTGCTACCATTGGAGAAGTACTCAGAATCAGTATTTATGAGAGACTGATCTGATAAGTCTTGTTGGCTGGAAAATGCCCCATCCATGACTTTGATGAAGTTGTGATCCTGTTGACCTGGCCCAACAGGCAGTAGAGTCACAGAGTTTAAAGACTGTACTACTTCCAGATGGATGTGTGAATTTGTACATAGCATTCCCTGATCCTGGCCATCCAGGTGTTACTCAGCTAACATTGCCCCTTATACTACATTAATGCCATTACTGAGTGTAGCACTTGCACCATTAATTCTTGTCTCATAATCATTTTGTCAGCCTCTGGCATTGTGATAACTGTAGCCTGGGTGACATAGTCAAGTTTCTTAGAGAGGTATGCCATTGAATAATGCCATGTTGCCAAAATTTGGGTCAGACACCTATTACAATGGGAGTACACTGATGTATATATAAAAAATAAGGCTTGGATATGCCTGGAATTCCCAGCTTGGGTGCATTGATGATGGCTTTCTCCAAGGCCTTTTGTTGGGATTATTTCCAAAACATGGGTGCTCATTGTCTCCCCTTTGTTGCCTCATAAACTGTTCCCAAAACAGAGAAGTTAGGTATCCAGACTCTTCAAAACCCTGGACCCCTGAGGAACTGGCAAACCTGGTGCCATTTTGACAGAATTAGATCAAGCAGATGGCTGGTTTTCTCTCCAAGCTGAGTTGACATTGTCTGTGGGGTAGGTGAAAACCAAGGTATTCGACTATTTCTTGTCAGTTTGAGGCTTTTTTCCTTGAAACTTTGTAGCCAGTTTCCCATATGAGGATGAGGAGCAGTACTGTTCATTCCATACAATACTCCTGTTTCTGTCTGTTCAGCACACTGTACCAACAGAGGTATGCTGGTCTGTTGGGAAGGCTTTTAAATCAGAGGCTAACATGGTGCCAAAAATGGGTGGAGACATTTTAAATCCTTGCATCAGTCTAGTTCATGTCACCTTGCCTTTGTCACTGTTCTTAGGATTTTCCAACAGAAAGGCAAATATTGGTGACTCCAAGGGGACAGGCAGATACAGAAGGCATTCTTGAGAACCAGACGTTTGGAGAAGGCAGCTACGGTGGGATGGGACCCAGAGGTCATGGACTACACATGAGTGTAGGCTAACAGTTGCTTGGTTTATGTCTCATAGGTCCTGAACCGGCTGATAGTCATCTATCCACAGTTTCTGGAGTGACAAGAGAGGTATGTTCCAGGACAATAGACAGGTATGGAGAATTCATACCCAGAAGAATCAGTAGGTGCCTCTGGATCAAAATTTGTGCCCTGCAAGGAATGAAATATTGGTTTGGGTGGGCATCTCAGATTTTTGCTTTGTTCTGCTCCTATTGTGGGTATGTTTCAGGCCAGTACAGGAGGACTGTCTTCAGCTCACACACCAGGCACCTTGAAAGGAAGCTCAGGTTCCTGCTGTCACCTTTCTATGAGACTGTGGGGGACCAAGAATCAGAATTTTTACTTCTGGCTTCCCTAGTGTCAGGGAAACTTGGCCATCAGAGTTGAAAGTCATCTGGGCCTGAAGTTTTTCTAATAGGCCCCCACTCATTAAAGTCACAGGGCAGTCAGGGAGGTATAGGAATTTGTGAATAGCATTATGACTACCTAAATTGCATTGTCATGGCAGTAAAAATGGACAACAAACTTGGCTACCTGTGGCTCAAATGATAGAGGCTTATCTCTGAGAGAGGAGGCTCCTAGGTTGAGTCACTATGGAATGTTCTGTCCCATATCAACCATGAAGTTCATGGGATGGCAGAGGCTCCTGGGGACCTAAGAAAATGGAGCCTGGTTTCTCCTAGTTTTCCTCACAGTTTCCCATGGTGGCTAATCCAACAAAATCAATGTAAAGGGATTTATATGGCCACTACAGCTATTGGTACAGTTCTTGAATCACTTGGTCTCTCTCTCTTTGTCCAGGGTATAGCTGATAAGCCTCTGACTATCAGAGGCATTCATTCTGCCAGTGACCTTATCAGTGGCAATGAGCACACTGGTTCCATCCTAATCTCACCTCTGGATGAGGCAGTTCTTCTTGTTGACTCTTTCTCTGGCCTTGATTTTTGCAAGACAGTTTAACCTTCCTGTTCAAGAGGCGAGTGAGTGGCAAGTCTACCTTCCTTCCTCTTTATTTTACAGTCAGCCTCACAATGGATTTCTTGGTGTTGGTTGACAAAGATGTTTGTCTGAACTTCCAATAGTTGGCTGGCATTTCAGTGAAGCCCTCTAACTTCTGTAGTTTATGCCCAATGTCTCCATTGGCCCAACTAAGACTAAGGCTGCATTAACCATTCACTGATCAGGTGTATCTGTGTTGAATGGGGTATAGCATCAGAATGACATATATATACAATGGAATATTACTCAGCAATAAAATCTTTCACCTTGCTAACTAGTTCTTCATCTAATGGTTCTTCCTTGGCCTAACTTACTCCAAAGAAGGGCCAATGAATATTTTAGAAGGTCCAGAGTTTTCCAGGAGTCAACTTAACTTCATAGTGTCCAGAATATTCCTTTTTGAATTCTTTATAATACACTCTAGGGAGCTAAGTTTTCTCTCCTTGCCACCCATTTTCCCACCTAAAAAGATGATAATCACACACATAAGAAGGAGAAAGGGGGAAAGGGGGAGCAGTAAGCTTTGTCCACATCTGACAGCTCAACTTGTGATGATATTTTAGGCACCTCTTGTCATTGGCAGGTCTGTCTAAATCCCTGACCCAAACCAGACATGTAAACCTCATAGAGAGCCTAGTGCTATCTTAAGCTGTATGAGAACCATGGATGAGAACTTCACACTCACTTTGAGCTCAGCCCATCTCATTAGCTCACCATTTCCTCCCACTCAAACAGTGTCTTCAGCCCAGGACCTTAGAAATGCCATTTTGGTTTATGCAATTAAGACTACTTGGGCACATATAAGAGGTGATCAGAATCTCCTTCTGCCACATAGAGGCAAGTAGACCTTTTGAACCTGGGTTTTTATTTGTTTGATGAGCATTGCTCCATGCACAGGTTCTGGGACCCTCTGTTTACTGTTGTGTTACCATAGTCCTTGCCCCTACAAGATAGGAGGTTTGCATTGTCACTTACAGATCAATTGATCCACTGGTGCAAGGCAATGTCACCTCTCCCTGCATACAAGATTTGATCATCAGTTACCAGGGAGTGAAATCACTGTCTCTGATTCCTGTACATGAACTCCCAAGAAATGTTGCTCTCACAGAGACAGGACACTATGGCTTTCAGCAGGCTTCAGTGATTGTTAGTGCCATCACAGGCCCAGGGGATTGATATGCAAGAGTTGAGCTTCAAACACTGTTAGACCCCCTTTTCATGTTAATCCCTTTGTTTCATGTATATGGTAGTATACATTTTGCTTAGTAATTCTATACTATAAAGTTGCAACAAAACTGCAACTGAGTCATGTATAACAGATTTTCAACAGAGTCACACATGTGCACATAGATACTGATTGATCCACATTATCTTCTGTTTTTTTTCTGGTAGAATTCTTAATAGAAGTATGTTTTTTCCACTCTCCTGGCAACTCTGTGTTGGTTTCTCCTCAACTTCTGTTATAGATAGAATTATGTCCCTAAATAGACACATTATAATTATAAACACAAGAACTGCACAGTGGCACGTGTGTAGATAAGGGTCATTGTAGGTGGTATTAGTTAAAATGAGGAGAGGTGTTAGTTCTTCTTTGGAGGTCTGTAAAATTTGGCTGAGAATCCATCTGACTTGGGCTTTTTGTTTTTGTTTTTGTTAGCCTTTTGATGGCATCTTTAAATTTATTGCTAGAAATTGATCTGTTTAAATTTTCTATGTCCTCCTGATTCAATTTGTGTCAGTCATATGTCTCTAGAAATTTATTAATATCTTGAAGATTTTCTATTTTATTAGAGTGCATATTTTCCAACAGTGCCTGACTATCATCTTTATTTCAGTAGTGTCCAGTCTGATATTTTGTCACAAATTTTGGTAATTTGAATTTTCTCTTTTCTTTCTCTTTGTTAGCTTGGCTAAGTGTCTATCAATTTTATATATTTTTTTCCAAAGAACCAACTGGTACCTGGCTACTGGAGATATGCTCTGGGAACTGCCCCAGATAAATGGCGAGATTATTGAGTCAAGATGGTGGCGATCTGCTTTCAGCACTGTGGTGTCTGGTGAGATGTGGAGAGCCTGGTGAGGTGGGGGCTCGTGATGGCATTGTGCTTTGGGTAGGTAGCAGCTGAGTGTCTTGTGTAGGAGCAGAGCAAAGTCTTGGTGATCTGTAGATGTGTTGATAGGTGATTCTCGTATTAGCGTATTTTCTACTTTTTATTTTATCTTTAATTTTTTATTTTGTTCCATTATCATCTGGTAGAATACAAGGTATTATCTCTATTTTTTGTATTTGCTACAAATTGCTTTGAAGTCTAAGATGTGATCTATTTTAATGAAACATCCATGTGCTGCTGAGAAGAAAGTGTATTCAGTCATTGATGTATGAAATAGTCTAAATATGTGACTATTAATTCTAAATTATTAATTTATTTTAAAAAATTTCTATAGCTTCTTTAGTTTTAGTTTGGAGGATCTATTCAGTGAGAGAATGGTGTTAAAGTCATCAAGTACTATTGTACTATGGTCTATTTGATCTCGAAATTTAGAAGGTTTTTTTTTTTTTTGATATACATAGGTGCTCTATTTTGGGGGGCATAAATATTATGATTGTTATGTCTTGTTGATGTATAATTCCTGCAAACAGCATTCATTGCCCTTCTTTAACCCTTTTGGTCACCTTTAGCTTGACTATTTTATCTGATATGAAGATGGTAACACCTGCTTGTATATGAGAACCATATGAATGATAGGGTTTTTTTTTCCATTTTTTTTCTACCCTCATCCTGTGGATGTCTTTGCCTATGAGAAGAGTCTCTTGAAATAGCATACTGTTGGGTCTTGTTTTTTTTTTTTAATCCAATCCTCCAGTCTATGTTCTTCTGATTGATGATTTGGGGCCATTTAGATTCAATGTTATTCTTGGGAAATAATTTTTATCTCTGTCATTTTGATTTATTTCTGGTTTTTAATTTTCAATGAGTTCCTGCTTTGATTGACTATTCTTCTCATGTTGTTCCTCCCATTGCTTGTTTTCACTTTTATTTTTCATTTCTTCAGGAAATATTCTATTGAGCATATTTCAGAGCAGGATTTCTAATTGTGATTCTTTTAACTTTTGTTTATCATGGGAGGTTTTTGTTTAATCCTCAACTATGATGCTTAATTTATCCTGATAAATATTAATTTTGTTCCTTTCCTGTTATCCCATATTTCTTGGACATTTTGTTCATGCATCTTAACCTGTTTTCTCCAGGCTCAACTTTATTTTCCAGGTCATATATTTTGTTTTCATTGTCTGGAACTCTGTCTTCCACCTGGCCTAGTCCATTGTTGATGTTTTCCATTAAATTTTAAATTTGGTTTATTAATTTCTTCATTTCCAGGTTTTCTCATTGGTTTTAATTCAGAATCTCTCTTTGTTGAATTTATTTATCTTTCACTTCCTGTATTTTCTCTCTGATTACACTCCTTACATCATCCTTTACCTTGCAGATCAGTTTAACTATGCACATTCTCTAAACGCCTTCTTTGACATTTCTTCCTCTGTGATGTCATTGAATTCTGGTATTTGTTTGGTGTGATTTGTTACCTTGCCCTTTCATGTTGTTTATGTGTGTCTACTCATCTAACAGTATAGATCTGAGGCAGTAGAGTTTCTGTCCTATGGATTTACAGTATACCTGAAGGTTTTCAGTGCCTCACCATTTAGAGGAGACAAATAACAAAATAATAAAGGCAAAGAGTATACAGCATGAAACCAAGTAGTCCCTGCTATGACATCTATAATGTTAATGTAAGAATAAAAATACATGATAAGTTCAGTTATTGTCTACAATAAAAATAGTATGTTTGCAAAAGATTTTACAATTTCAAATGGTGGACAGGATGTAGGATGTGATGATTTTGAAGGAGGAGGAGAGAAGATAGAAGAAAGAATTAAGAGTGAAAGAGAACAATAAAGATCCGCTGATAACAGAAAAAAAGAGAGAAAGAGAATCAAGGGACTCAGATAAGTGAGAGAAAAAATATATAAAGTAAAATTTTAAAAGTTAAAAGTAAAAATAAAATAATAATTAACAAAACTGAACTATGCAAATCAAACATCTTAATCCTAAAATCTTATGATGAAAAATACCTGGCTTGGTCTGAGGCTGTGGCTTAGTGGTAGAGCACTTGCCTAGCATGTGCGAGGCACTGGATTCAATTCTCAGCACCACATATAAACAAATAAAGGTCCATTAATAACTAATAAAAATGTTTTAAAAAATACTTGGCTTAAAAATGCTAGAAATGGGGGCTGGGATGTGGCTCAAGCGGTAGCGCGCTCGCCTGGCATGCGTGCGGCCCGGGTTCGATCCTCAGCACCACATACAAACAAAGATGTTGTGTCCGCCAAATACTAAAAAATAAATATTAAAAAAATTCTCTCTCTCTCTACCTCTATCTCTCTCACTCTCTCTTTAAAAAAAAAAAAAAAAATGCTAGAAATGAGACAAAACAAATATAAATATGTATAAATGTCCATGAACCATTAAGGTCACAGTTAAGCTAAGTAGAGAGAAATGAAAGAATAAAAGGTCTCTATGAAAAAGAAAAATTGTTTTCATTGGAGCTCATAAGATTCTCAGCTTTCCTTCTCAGCAGTGTTATGTGGGCTCATCTGAAGTGTGATGCTTGCTCCACCCTTAGGGTAGGGTTGCTAGAGTGAGAAAGGAGTCCTGTAGATGAAATTTCCGGAGGTGGGGTTTAGGCTTAGGTTGGCTGTAGCCTGTTGACTGAATGCCACTTGGTCTGAACATTTCAAATCAGTGCACCTCCAGGGCCAAGCAATTACCAGTCCACAGTGGAAGACTTCACCCCAAGGATCTCCCTTGTGTTTCACTCATGTGTTGAAGAAGCCAATTCTTAGTTCACTATATTGTAAGGGACCGGTGAAACGTCGGAGGAAGAGACTGTCTCATGCAACAGCAAAAGGGTTTATTTGGGGACCAGCATGCTGGGGCTCAGAGCTCACTAGAGCAAAGAGAGCTAGAGCCCTAGGAACAGCTTAAGCAGAGCTTATATACTTTTCTTGGAGAGGGCAGGGAGGGAAGTTCATTGATGGGTCAGGGTGAGTGGGCAGTTTGCCTGCAACCTAGTGAGGGAGTGCATTCTGCAGTTTGGCAGTTGGGGACAGCACATTCTGGGAACAAGATTAGCAAACAGTTCTCAGGATTTCAACAGTGTTTTGTTAAGCATACAGAAAAACGGAGTGGTCTTTGGTCCAGTCTCGAAACTTAATATATCCCATCCTTGCCCTTTTGAATTTTAGGCCAGGGGCTTCTTCTGCAGACCATCCTGCAAGGAGCTAGGTTGGAGAGGCAGGGGAGAGCCTGATGGATTTCCAGACAAGTAATTGTGTAACCACTCTCCACTTTTGCATTTCTCCTTGTCATGTAGACACACTCTATATCCTAGGCCAGTAATTTTGGTCAAACTCAGGTTTGCCAGGAATCACCTGCATGGCTGCTGGCCCTTATGCAGCAGTTGCAAATGATTTATTTCTCTGTTCTCCATTCACATCTGGGAAAGAGGCAGCTTTTTTCCTGCAAAAGAATATTATGTAACATGCCTTTTATTTTAGTCAGGCAGTATCTTTGATCTCTAAACTCTCTGTACCCAGACATGCTTAAGGCATTGTAAAAATGCGTGTTCCTTTAATTTCTTTATCCCTCCTCTTTGCTTATGGAGGGAGCTCTCTGGCTTGTGTCTCCAGCTGCAGCTGTGCCTGTGGTACTGGGGACTTCTTACTTATTTTATTATATCCAGCCTATTGGGTTCTTGATCTCCTTTGATTGTTCTGTATTAAATTCCAGTAAAATCCCCCTCCCCCTTTTTCTTCTTCACCCACCTTGCTGAAAATGTGCCTATCTTATTTCCTGGTTTCATCCATGGAACAGCCAGGAAACCAAAACTCTCTATTCTGCCATCTTGAAAACTGGGGTAGTTTTCAAAAGTAAGATGTCAGAACCAAGGATGGTTCAATTTCAGAAGAGTGTGTCAATATTTTCCAAGTCACAGGGTATTCATAAAACAGAGGCTACCTTAAAACTTACAAGGGCAGATTTCCAGAGACACATGTTATTCTATTTGGTCTAATATTCATGCTAAATTCTGAAAAGCCAAAGTAAATTGCCATTGTTTTACACTAAATATAATTTGCTTGGCTTTACATAGAAAGTATGCCATATAAACAATAAATTTTATAGTATACTAGCACATTCTACATACAAGTATCCCCTATTTGTTATGATGAATTCAGTATATTTATTTCATTCTACAGGTCTAAAATCCTATCTTTAAATCATTTTTCATTATTCAGTTTCAATTATTTTAGTAACATTACTTAGAACAGAAAGGGGACAGATATATGAGAATGGTGGCAATATAAGGTTAATAAAATAATTCTATAAAATGAGGCCACTGTGCTATCCTCACCCATGCTTTCTTTTCCAGAAAGTATTCAGCCTCCACTCCCTTCAATCAATTGGTTGTTAACCTCTGTGATCATGCTCCTGTACACTCTAGATTATTAAAAATTTAGCTCCACATCTCTCCTCTTAGGAATGTAGATGGAGAAGAGAAAAATTTAAAAAGTGGTTTTGAAAAAGAATAAGACATGACCCTTCTCATAGACACCCTGCTCTTTGGCTCCTACTTTTTGGAGAAGTCTGATAATATCACTTTCTGAAATAAACATTGTGTTATTCACTTGCCTCAACATTTCTCAGGTGTTTAATCTTCAACACTGAAGAACAAGGACCCATTTTGATCTCCAAGATCAGTATCAGATGAGGGTTCTCTTGGGAACATCACCAAGGTACACTCCTCTGCACCTTATGTCTTTCTGAGGTACATCTTTCTGTTTCATTTTGGAGGATAATATGGACACCCATCAGTTACTTAGATGCAATCAGTATAGGCTGCCTAAATTTACAACTGGATCAAAAATGTTTCTTGGGTTTTTATGCCTCCTAATAACTAGCCCTGTGGGTTAGGCATGATGGACTCTACAAAGGTGATTTCTTACTCTCCAATCCTGGTTCTGAGCTTATCTGGAGCTAAGAAAGAGTTTGCCCTGATTCTGATCTGCATTTGTATGTGAAGTGTTGAGAAGAGGAGGGAAGCATTTTCAAAATTCTGGCCAGAGCCCTGCCTAGTGAATCTCAATGACTCTCCTCCTACCTTCTCTCCTGACAGCCCACTGGGTAACCTATGGTGATTGGTCAATTAGGCAATGCTGTGCAAATGCCCCAGTAACGCATATACCACCCGGTGAGCAGACCACATTTTCCTCCTTCTGCTTGCACCTCCTGAGCACCTCCATTCCCTCTTCCATCAGACTCTAGCGACTGAGAGACAGACATATTACATGGAATGATCCATAAAGAAAGGCATGTATCTTTTAATTTACCTCTTTCTTAAAATTCCCTGAGGAAAAGGATATTAAACATTCAACAACCACTAGATGTCCTCCTTGGCCTCTGGAGATTCCTTTGGCACAAACAAGTGTAAACTGTTTGTTTCATCCTTTACCCCAAGTGACTCTGGTCTTGTACAGACTTCTCAGACCTTTGTTAATAAAAGGAGACCTGGGACATCACATTTAAAAATTTGCTAGTGGCAGAGGGAAATCAGTAACCACCACTGAGTTCGTATACCTTGCATCTTTTGGTGTTTGGCAAACAGAAACTTTGCATTCTTGCTGATGATGAAGCAATAAATTCAGCAGAAAATTGAAAATGAGAGATGGGTTTACTGACCATGAGAAGCTCATTAGGGAGATGTCCCTAGCAAAGTGGGCAGTTTCTCTGGTGCGGATGCCTGGATCTGTTTTCTCATATAGAGATGACAGCTTTGATCAAAACAGTTATGCAGGTTCACCACTAGCCTGCATACTGTAGAAGTGAAGCAAGGTTAATCTACAAATGCTCAAGAAAAAAATGTCTCATTTTCTTTTGCCAAGCATGGCCTCAATACAAAGTGTCCAATAAAAAATCATATCTATAAGAGTCAAATATAAATTTTTCATACAATTCTGCAGCTTAGCCTGTTTTGTTAAAGAAGAAAAATATTCTGAAGTTCCCTATGTATGTGCAAGACAAAGAGAAAAACACAAATTGTGCCCAAAATGTAAATAATATTCAGCTATGATCCTTCATTCTGAGGCCCAGTATCTCCCCCCGCCTACTGCCAAAATTTATTAACTAATGTTAGGCTCAGTACGACAGGAAAAGAAGGCATCTAAGAGTCTCACCTTTTCACACAGTAAGTGTGGGTAATACAGGGGCTTGCACTTTTTTCATGGCCACCCATAAAAGAGGAGAAAAATTGTGCCAATGCAGGTAGGGCAACACTTAAATTCATAAGTCATGGCAGGAGGGGCAGAAAGTACTGTCCACTAGAGGCTCCAGGATCAGGGAGATGTCCCTAAGCAGGGAGAGAGCTTCCTCTCCTCAGGCACCCAAGTTCTGTTATCTTTCATTCATTTAAATTTTTGTTCAGAGGGGAGCTTCATGCTCAAAATTATAATGGGAAAGACCTAATCAAAATTTTAAAAAGTGGCTTATAATTTTCGGCTTCCAAACCTAGCCTGATTTCCAACTGTTATAATAGAAAAATAGTTTCCAGAGGAAACCTAAAGTAAAAATACACATTTTACAAAATCCACACCTTATAAACTTTTGGTTATACAAAAGCTAGGAAAAATAAGGGGCCTATGTGCTGGGAGCCATTAGCCAAGTAGGTATGACAATTTCCTCGCCAGCGTACCCCATGTTGCTGACATGTTGCAGTGACATTGAATGTAAGTGACCTTGCTCAAGGACCAAGGCAGATTAGGGTGTTCCCGGTTTTAAGATAATCTTGTTTAGGGCATTCCCAGTTTAGGTTCCAGGTTTAAGGTTTAAGATTATTCCTGCTGGGAATAGGGCGTATCCTGCTGCCTGAGTTCCCCTTGAGTTCTCACGGGATTCAGACAGTATATTTTGGAGATAGAAGCCCAGTGGAGGTGGATTTGGGCAGAGAACGTGGATTTGGGCAGAGAACGTGGATTTCCCCAGAACGTGATTGTAGACGGCTGGTGTGAGTTCTGGAATAAAGAGTTGCTGTTTGAATCTACAAGCTGTGTGGTGGCTCGTGATTGTGTGCCCAGCCAGACTGCGGCATTTGTGCCCAGCCAGACTGCGGCATTTGGCGGCTCGTACGGGGAACTTCTGAAGCTTAGAGGTAAGTGAAATTGCTCGCCCCTGAGGAAGAGCGAAAGAATGGGTGACCAACTCAAAAAACAATGTGTTATTGTTTTGATTTATCTTGTTTTTGTTTCAAGCTGCCTATCCCTAGAAATTTCTCAGGCAAACTGGAAAAAATGGTTGACTAAAGGTTTGAAGTTTGTCGGCCCTGAGGAAGAGAAAATTGATACAACGATTTTTTATTCCGTTTTTGTTTCATTCAGTTTCGGCTTTGTTTTGTGCTATCTTATTGGGTTGCGTTATCTTTATAGTAGATTAGAAATTAGTAAAAAACAAACCGAAAAGATGTTAAGTAAATTGTTAGAGGTTCAGACCATGGAGAAAGACATTTTAGATCAAGCAAAAGAGAAGGTCTCTCGAGCTAGTCAGACAGAGGAAGAAAATTTAAAGGAAAAGGGGTTGTTAGGAAAAAGGCCACAACAGGAGGCTGTTACTAACTCCATTTTATCACAAGAGGGCGTAATTCAACCAACAGCCCCACCGATGGAGACAGCTGAGTGGCCCTCAAACCCCGTAGTTGATAAATGGGATCCTGAGACAGGACCTCAAAGATTAGCATGCCCTGTACTTGAACAGGCAGGAGGGCAGCGAATTCACCGTGCTTTAGATTTTAAAACAGTGAAGCAGTTAAAGGAGGCTGTAACAACCTACGGGCCACAAGCTCCCTTCACGGTAAGCATGGTCGAGTCCATTACTAACTTGGACATGACGCCAGCAGATTGGGCTAGCATGTGTAAATCTGTACTAAATGGAGGACAATATTTGTTATGGAAGGTTGCCAATGAGGAATTTTGCACGGAGACAGCTAGGCGAAATGCAGCAGCCGGTTATCCTCAAAGAAATCTAGATATGTTGTTAGGAAAAGGACCTTATGAGGGTCAACGGCAACAAATTGAATATGATCCTGCTATATATGCACAAATTGCTGCAGACGCAGTTAGGGCATGGAAGACTTTACAAGGACATGGAGATTTACAAGGTCAGCTATCTAAGGTAATACAGAGAGCTAATGAACCTTACGCTGACTTTGTAGATAGGCTAATTCAAACGGCTGCCAAAATTTTTGGGGATACAGAACAAGCAATGCCATTAATAAAACAACTGGCTTATGACCAAGCAAATCGTTGCTGCAGAGAGGTTATTAGACCATGGAGACATGAAGATTTAAACACATATATTAAATTATGTAGAGATATTAATGAACAAGGGCAAGTCTTGGCAGCTGCAGTACAACAGGCTTTAGATGCCAGGCCAAAAACATGCTATGATTGTGAACAAACAGGACATTTTAAAAGGAATTGCCCCATAGGAGGAGGGTTTAACAAAAGTAGGTATCAAAGGAATAGAATACCAGGTATTTGCCCACGATGCCGTAGAGGGAGACATTGGGCTAATGAATGCCGTTCTCAAACCACCATAGAAGGTACTCCCTTATCAAAAAACGGACAAAGACCAGGTATTTATCCAAGATATCGTGGAGAAAGGCATCAGGCTCCATTGCCAAAAAACGGACAGGGGGGCCCAATGCTCCGGGGCCCACAACCACAAATATACGGGGCAGTGGAGGATCCCAGCAACACCATCAGGGTAGTGCCCAGGACACATTGTCCATTAAATCCCTCATCAGACAAACCCGAGGGAGCGCAGGGTTGGACATCTGTGCCTCTGCCAGAGCAGTATTAACTCCAGAGATGGGAGTTCAAATCATTCCCACAGGAGTAAAAGGACCTCTTCCCCAAGGAACAGTAGGCTTATTACTGGGACGTAGTTCATCTACATTAAAAGGACTTATGATAAGTCCTGGGGTAATTGATCCCGATTATGTAGGTGAAATAAAAATTATAGCTAGTTCTCCAAGAGGTATATCAGTAATTTCACCTGGAGATAGAATAGCACAGTTGTTAATAATACCCAGCCTACATAATAAATTTCCTAGTCATAGTGTAGAAAGAGGTTCCAGGGGATTAGGCTCCACAGGTGTAGATTGGGCTATGTTGTCTTTAAATTTAGATTCTCGCCCAATGCTAAAACTAAATATTCAAGGTCATGAGTTTAATGGGCTACTGGACACAGGAGCTGACCTTAGCATCATATCTCGTCAAGAATGGCCAAAACATTGGCCATTACAACAAGCCACTCAAACGCTTCGAGGCCTAGGAGTGGCGACTAATCCCCATAGAAGTTCTATGATATTAGATTGGAAGGATCCTGAAGGATGTGAAGGAACTATACAGCCATATGTATTGGATCATCTTCCTATAAATTTATGGGGACGAGATGTCCTAGATCAATTAGGTTTGACGTTAACAAATAACATCAATCCTAATGCGCCCACTACTAGGGCTAGACAAGGCTTTAGGAAAGAAAAAAGATTAGGAAAACAAGGGCAAGGTATAGCAGCACCAGTACAAATAGATCAAGGAACAGACAGACATGGGTTGGATTTTCAGAAAGGGCCACTGAGACAATCAAAATTACTTGGAAATCAGAAAGACCAGTGTGGGTTCCTCAGTGGCCCCTGACTAAAGAAAAGATACAAGTAGCCCATGATCTGGTCAAACAACAATTAACGGAAGGACATATACAACCTTCCATATCTCCCCATAATACTCCCATTTTTGTCATCAAAAAGAAATCTGGTAAATGGAGATTATTGCAAGATTTAAGAGCCATTAATAATGAGATGGTTGTTATGGGACCTGCTCAATCAGGGATTCCTCAATTGTCTGCTTTGCCAAAAACCTGGCATGTTTTAGCTATAGATATTAAAGATTGTTTTTTTTCAATTCCAATTCATCCCGAGGATAGTCCACGTTTTGCATTTACTATCCCTGCATTAAATCATGAAGGTCCTGATCAGAGATATGAATGGAAAGTACTCCCTCAAGGGATGGCTAACAGTCCAACTATGTGTCAAATATATGTTAACAAAGCAATCCAGCCACTTAGAAATCAAAATCCTGAACTACAAATATTTCACTATATGGATGATGTATTATTGGCACATAAAGATAAAAACATATTGCTGGAATGTTATGCCACACTTACAAACTTATTAAAAAATTATAATCTAGAGATAGCAATAGATAAAGTACAATTAAATTTTCCAATTAGTTATTTAGGAGTTCTATTATCCTCAACCATGGTCCGTCCACCAAAAATTCAAATACGAGTAGATCAACTCAAATCACTTAACGATTTTCAAAAGTTATTGGGAGACATAAATTGGATAAGGCCTTATCTAGGTATACCAACAGGAGAGTTGGGACCTTTATTTGATATTCTAAAAGGTCCATCAGATCCAAATTCACCCCGCATGTTAACTCCTAAAGCAAGAAAGGCATTAAAAATTATTGAAACATATATGGAAAACATACATTTGGATAGAATTGATATAAGTTTGCCTTTATTATTTATTGTACTACCAACAAAAAATATTCCTACAGGAGTATTTTGGCAAGAAGGTCCATTATTGTGGATACATTTATCTTATTCTCCTAACACTATTCTTACTAGGTATCCTGAGGCTGTAGGACAATTAATACTCAAAGGAATAAAAGCAGCGAAGGGAGTGTTTGGAATTTCTCCCAATAAAATTATTACTCCATATACTATGGATCAAATTGATGAGTTAGCTAATGAGTTAAATACTTGGGCAGTAATCATGTGTAAATCTAATGTTTCATTTGATAATCATTTACCATCTAATCCTTTGTTGTCTTTTTGGTCTAAGCATCCTGTAGTTTTTCCTAAAATGACAAGAAAAACACCTATCATGAATGCTCCAAATATATTTACTGATGGGTCAAATAATGGTACAGCAGCAGTAGTTACCCCTGATCAAACTTTTACATTTTTAGTACCCAAACAATCAGCTCAAAAGGTAGAGCTTAATGCAGTTTTACAAGCTTTTTTGATGTTTAAAGATTCTGTATTTAATTTATTTTCTGATAGTCAGTATGTAGTTAATGCTATAGTATCTCTTGAAGATGCTGGTAGGATTTCCCCTTCTTCTACTGTTTTCTCTTTGTTTTCCACTATACAAAGTCTAATCTGGGACAGAAAAGATCCATTCTTTATAGGACATATTAGGGCACATACAGGATTGCCTGGAGCCCTTAGTTTAGGCAATGATTTAGCAGATAAAACTACACATGACATACATATTTTCTCTACATTTGAAGAAGCTACAAATTTTCATAAAAGGTTTCATGTTAATGCTAATACTTTACAAAAGCATTTTAAAATAACTAAGGAACAAGCCAGACATATAATAAAACAATGTCAAAATTGTGTGACATTTTTACCACAAGTTAATCTTGGAGTCAATCCTAGAGGACTGATACCTAACCATATTTGGCAGATGGACGTCACACACTTGCCAGAATTTGGAAAATTAAAATATTTACATGTTACAGTCGATACTTCTTCTGGATTTTTGATGGGCTCCCTTCATGCCGGAGAAAAAACTAAAGATGTTATAGCTCATTGCTTACAAAATTTTGCCACTGTGGGCGTTCCTAAACAGTTAAAAACCGATAATGGTCCTGGCTATACCTCTACCTCTTTTAAACAATTTTGCTCATCATTTGGTATTACTCATATAACAGGAATCCCATACAATCCACAGGGACAAGGCATAGTTGAAAGAGCTCATCAAACTATTAAAACATACTTATTAAAGCAAAAAGAGGGAATTGGAAGGGGGTATATATCCCCCAAAGATAAACTTAAAATAACGCTTTTTACTCTAAACTTTTTAAATTTGGATTCATCAGGACTTAGTGCTGCGGAAAGGCATATGTATCCAAAAAATGTACATAAGCCTAAAGTACTTTGGAAAGATATTCTAACAGGACAATGGAAAGGTCCTGACCCAGTGATTGTCTGGAGTCGGGGGTCTGTTTGTGTTTTTCCACAGGGAGAACAGCAGCCCATTTGGATTCCAGAGAGATTAACTAAAACAGTTTCTACAGATCGAAAAGAAGATGATTTGACTCAAATCCATAACAACTGATATCCAGAACTCCAGCTTGGCCATTCTTACATCTGCGACAGTGATTAACCAGGATGCTTTTTTCAATAGCTATTTTATTATTGCATTTTTCCACATCATAAGGTTCTATTTTTATTTTTTGAGCTCATACAAACCTAGGTTAATGTTTTTCTGATCAGTTTTATTTTTTAACTGTGGAGTTTTTAAACATTGCAATGGAGATTTCACCTAGGTAAAGCTACAAGGCCTTTACTATTTTCTTATGTGTTGTACGTTTGTGTACACTCTTGTGTTTTGTGTTGTATGTCTGTATGTGCGTATGTCCATATTTCTTATATGAGGAGCGCTCATGAAAAAATGGATCCAAATTATTATTATTTTTTTTTATTCACGTGATTTAAATGGTTTAATTTAAATTAGGTAAACAGCTGTTAAGGATTGTTTTTAAAGGTGGTTAACAGATCTGTTTGTTTACTAATTTAAATTAGGTAAAAAGCTGTTAAGGATTGTTTCTAAAGTAGGTTAACAGATCTGTTTGTTTACTTTCACCTTTCCTTTTCATTATATTTAATAATTCTTTTCAGGATAATGTCTCTTTAGCATCATTGCCAGAATTCCTATCTCCATCCCAGTGCCGGTGAAGAACTCAACAAGTAATGCTCAAAGAGTCAACTTACTTTGGGAGGAGACAGATTTTGGGGAGGAAATGGACATATTGATAGATTCCTCTGCTTTGAACTGCTTGCAGAACTTGCCTGGACTATGTAACTATCGTTTGGTGCAGCGAATTGTGGTAATGCTGGCATATCTTTGCTGATGGTGTCACCAGTGATGCAGTTTTTCCCAAGGAGCCTTCAATTGGCTTGGTGTCGTGGCATTTCTGTATCCTCCTCCCTTCTGCTAGTGATGGTCTAAAATTTGGGGGCCAATGGCTTATGCTGGACCGGTAGTCAGTGACGGGTATGATCCAATTGCAGTGGTATCAACCTAAGACAGGAGGCTGACGCCTAAAGGTCAGTTTTCCGATGACGGGTAAGAACCATATGTTGAATCGGACAACCTACCAGGCACGGTCCATAAGCCACATTATCCTCACTCGCCCACTGGCACCAAGGCCAAATTTGGGGGCCAACAGAGGTGAGGCAAAGAACCTCACCCCCCCACTGGTGCATAGACCTATCCACAAGTATGGCTGTATGCTGGACCGGTAGTCAGTGACGGGTATGATTCAATTGCAGTGGTATCAACCTAAGACAGGAGGCTGACGCCTAAAGGTCAGTTTTCCGATGACGGGTAAGAACCATATGTTGAATTGGACAACCTACCAGGCACGGTCCTTAAGCCACATTGCTTGTTGTTTAATTAATCAGAAGGGGGGAGATGCTGGGAGCCATTAGCCAAGTAGGTATGACAATTTCCTCGCCAGCGTACCCCATGTTGCTGACATGTTGCAGTGACATTGAATGTAAGTGACCTTGCTCAAGGACCAAGGCAGATTAGGGTGTTCCCGGTTTTAAGATAATCTTGTTTAGGGCATTCCCAGTTTAGGTTCCAGGTTTAAGGTTTAAGATTATTCCTGCTGGGAATAGGGCGTATCCTGCTGCCTGAGTTCCCCTTGAGTTCTCACGGGATTCAGACAGTATATTTTGGAGATAGAAGCCCAGTGGAGGTGGATTTGGGCAGAGAACGTGGATTTGGGCAGAGAACGTGGATTTCCCCAGAACGTGATTGTAGACGGCTGGTGTGAGTTCTGGAATAAAGAGTTGCTGTTTGAATCTACAAGCTGTGTGGTGGCTCGTGATTGTGTGCCCAGCCAGACTGCGGCATTTGTGCCCAGCCAGACTGCGGCACCTATGTATGAAGTTTTGCATCTGAAGCTCAAAGACCCAAAATTTAGTTCCCTATTTGTTGAAATAGCAAGGATTTCTTAAAACTTTAGTCAACTATTATCTATCAAGATAATTTCCTATGTGTGTTAGGTTCTACTATTTAGGGTAACTGGTCTTAAAGAATTAGGGTTTGTATAACTTGGTTAAATAAACAACTATTATTGGCTTCTTTGTATATCAGATATATTCATGTCATCCCAGTATACAAACCTTTAGTATATAAATTTTAGGAGTGAATTTTACCAAGATGGTGTTCTTCAGACTAAGGTTTTCTGTAGCAATAATCTCTTTCAGACTTACATGAAAATTACATGTTTAATTGGGAACTTAATTATATCATTTTATATTTTGTAATAGGGTAAAAAGAACCTGTCATCAATAAGTTATGTATAGGGTTGAGGCTGCAGCTCAGTGGTAGAGTACTTGCCTAGCATGTGTGAGGCACTGGGTTCGATTCTCAGCACCACATATAAATAAATGAATAAAATAAAGGTTCATACATCTAAAAAAAATTTAAAAATAAGTCATGTATAACATTTTGTTATTCTTTACACAGAAGTATGAACTTAGAAGTGTTTTTTGGAAGGTAATGAGGAAAGCCCTGTTTATTTATAGGTTCACAATTTGGAACATGAATTCACTTTGCCACTTTTCCCCCAAAAGAGGTTAATAGATCTCTTAGCCTTTTTAATTTATGTTTCAGATGTAATGTTGGATTGTGTTAACTGATATCCATTAGGCTCAGAAAATAATGTATTAAATAATGTATTAAAATTTATGGAATAATATTTAAGAGGAATAATCAGCTTCAGAAAAAAACAAAAAACAACTTACCTAAGAATTGTGAAGAGGCCACCTTACCTGAGTTAAGATTCTGCTTCTCACTTTATTCCATGTTAGAATGAGTACAAAGTAGACTAGAATTCAGTTAATTTAAAGTTAAGTTCAAAAAATAAATTTTTTGTTATACAGATTCCTGTGGTCTTGAAATAAACAGGAAATATAATGTATAATTAGTAAAGGTTTGTGATTGTAAAAAATGTTGTTTTTTGGTTTATGGCTATTATATGTATTTTCTCCTGTTAATTTAATTTCATATTTTCCTTATAGTACTTTATAACTGTTATCTGAGTGCTTTAGAGAAGTACAATTTCTAATAGAGCAACCTGAGTTAATTTTAAATAATAGGCAATCACCTATAGGATAGACAGGATATAAGGCTGATTTCCAGTACTAATATTGATGTCAATTAAATGGAAGGGGTAAGTAACTATAAAAATTATACACATTGTTTTAGTCTGCTTTTTCACTGCTGTGACTAAGTACCTCACCAGAACAACTGTAAAGGGGGAGAGTTTATTTGGGGACTCACAGTTTCAGAGATCTCAGTCCATAAACAGCAGACTCCTTTACTTGTGATTCAGGTGAAGTTGAACATCATAACAGAAGAGTGTGGCAGAGGAAAGCAGCTCCCATGGTGATCAGAAAGCAGAGATACAGAGTTCTGCATTTTTCAGATACAAATATGTACCCCAAAGCCATGCCCCAATTCTTACCTCCTCCAGGCACACCCTACCATGTTAGTTATCACTCAGTTAATTCACTGATTAGATTAAGGCTGTAACCCAAACATTTCTCCTCTGAACCTTCTTGCATTGTTTCATATGTGAACTTTTTGGGGCCACCACATCTAAACCATAAATAGACATTAAAATTAAAACTTAGTACTTCTACTTTAAGACTGGTTAAAACTGCCCTGCTAGATGTTTAAACCCCAAACTTGGAGATGAAAGTTAAGAAAATAAAAGAGCCAAGAAAGAAAATAAGTAATAATTTTCTCTTGCCCTCTGAGGTCAACTAGAACACAGGGAGCAATCAAACATATCTAAGGGTTTTGAACTTGGGCCACATGACCTCCAATCATGGGGATCAGTAGGACCCTAAGGAACAGAAAGCCATGCAGTGCTCATGCTGCAAAGAGGTGCTTCATTGGAGAGGAAAATATCCCTAATGCTTCCAAGGAAAGCCTCACATGCTCAGCAAGATCTTGACATATCCTCAAAAATGGCACTAGAAAACTAAGAGAATTTTCCCAAGTTCCCAATATTTACCCACTGAAGAACCCAAGTGGGCTCTTAATTATGCATAAGAACAAGTTCAATTTGACCAGCTTGGTCTTAAGCACCTGTCATTAGAGTTATAACCAAAGCAACACCTTGCCTAGACATTTAAATGGAAAGAAAATAGTTCTTTTAGTGTAACTTAAGATGTACACTTGTGTCAGACCCACCGAAAGTTTGTAAAGCTGAAGGTTATGAAGGAAGATTTCTCAGACAGGAGTACCTGACAACCATCAAAAGAAACTGTCAAAGTCACATGTCTTTTCATAGTCAATTTGACACCTGAAAATATTCCTAAATTCCTACATAGGCAGACTTCATCTGTATTTGCTAATATGATTATCTAGCTCTAAGTTACAGAGATAAAGGGATTTCTATTAACACAGAGGTTATGCAATAGAGAGGTATTTTACAAAAATCAAATTACATTATATATTAATTACAGATCACAGGGACATCTGTAACATTATAAAAACTATATACTGTGTATATATTTTGAACAAATGTTCTAATGTTTTTAAAGCTTTAACTGGCCTCCTCTCACATATTAGGGGCATGCTGTTCCCACATGATCTTAGATTTACCCATCTTAATGGCAGAGACCAGCAAATAATACCAATTGTTTTCATGCTAATTGTTCACAAAAAATAATGCTTTGTTGTCCAATTTATTGCTGTCTTAGCATGATCTCTGCCAGATGTACACTTCATCCACTCACTCTCCAACTGCCATCAAGGACCACTGTACTCCCCTGCTTCTAAATACCTTTAATTCTCTAGTCCCTGACAGATAGAGAATAAGGACTTTGGTTTTTGTTCCCCTAGATGTCACCTTTTTTCACTGAAAGTAGCCAGATTGAGTTGACATCAAATACCCTAAAAGAATTTAAGGGCTCAAAGTCCTTGAGTGGGAAATATAAGGGAACAGATAGATGAGAATGGTGAAATTCTTTTTAAATGAGAATTTTAAACATGAGTTTAAAAGAATGATTCCATAAAACAAGCCCACTGTGCTGACACACCCCCATGCATTCTTTGCCAAAAAGCCATCTGCCTACAACTCTTCCTGGCCCTAGTGTACAGGATTTGTCACATTCCTCAGCAAATTGAAGCAGGGGATGCAGATCACTCAGTCAGTGTAGGTAATGAATGATGAGGGTCCAGAGACGATGATGATTGTCTGTCACTGGTTATCAAACAGAGGACAATGGATTTTTAACCTCTTTAATTTTGCTCCTGGGCACTCTGGATTGCAAACAAAAGAGCAAGACACACCTTCTCCTGCAGGTCCCTTCTTTTCAAAGCCTGTCATTATCACTTTCTTAAATAAAACTTGCTTTCTATGCTTGCCTTTGCATTTTGGGGTGTTTAATCTTCAAGACCTGGGAATACCTGACCTCTAAGTCTGGTATTATAACAATAATAAAATGATGTATTTACTGAATGAATAAAATCTAGTGCTGTAGCATGAGTTCATAAGTAGTACTTTTCTGATAAATAAGTGTCATTCTCCTATTATATTATTGGTACAATTATATTATATGCTTTTCAGTCTTCTCAACTTAGTGATGCTTATAACATCTTTAGCACATTAACCAATATAAATACTGTATATATTTCCTAACATCAGATATTATGAAATTGATAAACTATTTTTAGTGGCATGTCAATTAAGAACAGTTGAAAATAAAATTTAAAAAACCATGCAGAATCCAACTGAGTCAAAATTCTCTTTTATTCTTCTGGTGCTATTCATATTGCCTTTGCCCTGAACAACAACAACAACAAAACACACACATACAAACAAAAATACTAGATGTAAAATTTATTTAGTTTGAATGTTTCTCTCCAAGGGAACTCAAATATTTTTAAGAGTGTTTCTTTCATGTTGTTAAGAGATTCAACACACTATTAAGCAACCTAAATGAATAATACCCAGAAATATTTTCTCTATGTACCAATTATGAATTAGTAAGTACAGTCCATGGCATGCAAGAAATAACCAACTTCTTCTCTTTAATAAATCAATCATGTACACACTTTTAGCACTGCAAGGAAAATGTGTCTAAGGCATTTAAATAATGTTCCAGTTATTATCTCTGCTTGAAACCTAAGGGTTAGTATCATACTATAAAACCAATGGGTTTCGAGCCTTTGCTATTTCCTAAGAAAACACCGTCCTGGATTTTCTGCTGGTACCAGAATTTCTTAGATTGTCTTCCTCAATGTGGGAAGGGAAAAAAATATTGTCCAAAGTTGGGTGCTTATTTCCTCAGGCATTATACATGTCACATTCTGAGGTCATCCAAATGACAGACCACACACACACTCTATCTCAATATATGTATTACTGAAGGGAAACTGATGCCTGATATTTGATGAAGGACAAGACCCTCTTCCACATTGCAAAAAAAATTTAAATATTATCTTTTATTTGGAACTATATTTTAAATACCTCAACTCACAAGAAGTCCTCTAGTTTCCCTAAGGGAACAAAGATAATCTGCCTAGATTCTAAACACAAACAAAAGAGGCTTATAAACACATGGCCCTATTTTGCATTCCAAGGACACTGTATGATTTGATTGTTATCTAATGTGCCCATGGCCAAGAAAACTGTGCTGTATGAAAATGTTAAAAACTTTTTGCTCCTACACAAGTCACATAGAATACAAAAAAATTATCATAAATGTTTTAATTCTTTGGGAAGAACAAGTATCAACAACATACTCTCTCTGGATTATAGGTTTCTAAGGCTTTTTATTTTCTTTTGTGTTGTGTGTGTGTTTGTTCTTGTGGGTTCTGAATCTCTACAAATAAGTAAAACAGTCTCAATGTAAACCATTCTTTCAATAGGTAATTTAAAAAAAATTCAGCCAATGCCCCAGAAAAATCAATGGAAATAAAGTACAGAAAATGATTAGAATCTCCTCTCCCAGTGTGAGAAGACCTGCAATCTGTGCTCCCTGAACACTTGCCAGGCAACACTAGAGTCTCTTTTTGTCCTCTTCTTGCTTTCTGGAGGGCAGATGTAATAATGACCTTTGAGTTTCCTCTCCACTTAAGTTTCTGATCTTCTGCAAGTATAAATAGGAAAGGACGCTGTTACATTTATACTTCCTTATGGAAACCTAAAGTGATGTTACTGGGAAATTTCATACTTTTCATAGTACTTAGTTTATTGTCATCAGTTCTCTGTTTTGTGTGAAAAAGCAGTCCATTCTCACATCACAATATTATGGGTGGGTGTACCAGGAACAATAACTAATCTTGTAATGACTTAAAGAAAAAATATAAAGAAATATGAGTCATGTGAGTTGTAGGAAGCCAGTTTATGCAGCAAGAGCAAACTGATATAAGCTGCCAAAAAGATGAAAAGGCAGGTTTACATGTCTTGTGTTCAACTCTGTTTCCTAAGATGAGACTCCCTTGTGTTTGAAATTAGAAAAAAAAAAGCATCAAAGAGGTTACAAACATTTCAGTAACAATGACAATACTTGTAGAGAAAAAATAATGAATAAGGAAGAAGGCATTTGAAACTCTAAAATCATGCAAATGGCAAAAGATCAATGGGAGGATGCAGGGATGGGAGGTGAGTGAGGAGAGTTTGGGAAAGTGAACAAAGGCTAAGGAAGTCAATTACCAGTGGATCTGGGTTGGGAAGGGGTGGAGCTGGGAACTTTGGCTCAGGGGTTTAGCTACAGCTAAATGGATATAAAGGTCTGGATGAGTAACGGAGGGAAAGCAGCCTGAAGCCCAGGAAGACACACAGGCTCAGGTCCATAGGCAAAACCCTTGCAGTCTCAACAGCAGGGCTGAAAAGCCCAAAGCAGGAGTGACCAGACCCAGGATGGCAAACTTGTTCTTGTCCTACCTGCTAGGAGTCTGGATGCTGTTGGGCCACTTCCCCAGTGAAACCCTGCAGGATCACTGAAACAACTGTTCAGAAGTGTTTGTAAAAATGATATTACCAATTGAATTGAAGAGCAATGCAAGGCAATGAGGCAGAGTGACTCATGTCACTCTACAAGAAGTCACACTGCAAGAAGGACCACTGTCAGGTGAGAGTGTCCAGCCCTCCATTCGCCGCACTGAGCATTAGATGTTCTCCAGCTACAGAGGGGCTGAACTTCCACCTGGGGACACTGCTGGAGAGAATGGCTTTTATATCCTTTGGCACACCAGAGGCACTCTGTGCCTTTTCACCTGGCAACCGGGACATCATGGTGTACAAAACACAGATGTCCAATAGGAGGAGAAGCTGCCCAAAGACAAAAGGTAGGAGGGACACACCCAGGTCTATTTTGATGCTACATTATATGAAGGCAACCATGCTTTTACTTCTCAATAAGAAAACACTTGCCATTTGCCTGACTCTACTTGACATGAATATATTTTCACATTACTCTTCTTCTATTCTTTCAACCTCACAGAAGTCCCTGTAATCTCCAGTCACAGAGATGTAGAGGTCTTAAAAACTTTGGCAGAGTACAATCCTGAATTTCCAAAGGAGCTGAAGGCAAAACTTTCTGACATTTGGTCATTATTGAGAAAGCGACAACATCCAAAAGACTGGGGTCATTTTTTCAAAGAATTAATTTTAAATTGTTTTTTACATAAATGTATAAAGAAAGCTAAGAAACTTGTTTGTGATTGATAAGGGCAAAATCATCAATCTGCCATGTAATCTTGATATTCAATCTCAATTATAATGCCTCTGAAACCCAAGTCAATCACCCATGATTATTAAAATCATGAGGAATAGTTCTTGGTGTGTTGTTCACATTTTCACTTTTCTGGAAGGAACAGGATCCCAAGGATTGTAATTTGTGGCAACACATAATCCTTATTGGGAAAGTGATCATGTCTCTTCTTTTGGTAATGGCATAATATCATCAACTACATTTAATTGTACAGATTTCAAAATGGCAACAGAATACAACAGACACCAGTATGGCAGTATATATAAATGTGGATGTGTAACCAATGTGATCCTGCAATCTGTGCACGTGGTAAAAATGGGAGTTCATAACCCACTTGAATCAAATGTATGAAATATTATATGTCAAGAGCATTGTAATGTTTTGAGCAACCAATAAAAAAATCAAAATGGTTAAAGTGTTTATGAGATAGGGAGTATTCTGACTCACTTTGACACTGCTAACTCCAGGAGGAAGAAGTCTACAGAATTGTTTTATGGACAACTTCAGCATAGACAAGTTGAACATGAAAAAACAGGCCTCTCAATTCTCTGCTCCTTTAAAAATGTACACAATTTGTCTTACTGATGTGTTCATTGCTAGACACCAGATTGTACACTAAATCAGTTTTGTTTCAATTACTTTTTTAAATCACTGATCAACATCCACATCATTTGATTTTTATGCCCAGAGGTGTTTGACGCTGTTCAAAGGATGATTCTTCATGTTTGAAAGTGAGCCTACTTTTTACTTTGAAATGATAAGTACTTGGTCCTGAGACATCTTTTTTTGGGTGCAATGGGAATGAATTTATCACCACAGTTTCTCACAGGCAAAAAGGAAAAAAAATCTCACATTTATCTCTGTATTGAACCATGGAGTTTTAGCACTAAAGTATCAAGACTCTCAGAGTACTCAGTGTACAGTGGTTATGCTGCAACACCCTTCGTGCTACTCTGCATGGCTGCTAATCTCAGTGCTTGTCTCTCTTCCTGGGTACAGTAGAATTTCACCAATAGTGGATTCCTATTCTCTGTAGTACCACCACTAGGAAGTGAATGGCAAAAGCCAGGACTATAGCATTATACAAAGGTAGAGATGCTCATAGAGAGGTAGAGGAAAAAACAATTCTTTTATTCTACCTTTATTTTTCTCCCTTGGTTATTTTTATCTTGTGACAGACATTTGTGAGAACTCTTGGCTGAATAGGCATCTACAAATAAGGGGAAGAGCAGGTTGAAGAATATTCTCTTTGAGGCTTCTCATTCTTGACACATTTAGGCTAATGATTGGTATATACATAAAAAGTGCACAGGCATTTTTTGTGGAGAAATATATGAAGAACAGGAGTAATTGAAATACTCTTTAGATATTGCAATAGGTTTTTTTCGACAGTGGCTGAGCAGTAAATTGTCAACATAATAGCACACAACAGGAATCCTTCAAAGCATTTATGCTGGCTGGACACCAGAGGCACTCTGATTTAGTTGTTTCAACATGCAACTTAAGCAGTGGAAATTGCCTTAAAAATCTCTCTAAGGTAATCAAATGTGCTATAATGTTGGAGAATCACTGGCCACAGTTAATTGCCTTAGTTAAATGTAGGAAGCATGGATGGATCTGAAGCACAGGTCATGCTGCCAATTTAGGGATTAAGTTCAGGTTATTAAAGATGAATCCATTGAAAATTTTTCTTTTCCTAATATGTAGTTGTAGACAAAAAATACAGTGAATGGTTGAACAAACTGTGATACATTCATATCATGGAATAAAACACTATCGAGTTGGTACACCCAGCAACTTGTGAAATCTCCAAAATTTTAGACAGAGAAAAAAGCCAATCCTTAAATGGTAAGTACTATATCTTTTATAAAATATTTTTGAAATCATAAAGAAATGTAGAGGTGTTCTTCCAAGGATTATAAGCAAGAAAAGGCCCAAGAGTGCAAAGAGAGTGGGCCAAGAGGATTCTTATGCTGTGAAAATGGTATTGTGATTGATTCTTATTTATATCATTGTTCATATCCTAGCTGTGGTATGTACCAGTCTTTTATAAGGTGTCACTACTGGGAGACTCTATTCAGAGAAACCTAGGATTTCCTTGCATTTTTTTCTGACTTCATATTTTTGCATCTACATTATTCCAAAATTTACAAATTATTTCAAAAATTTTCTCAAATCCCTAAGACTTATAAAAATTTTATGTGAATTGTTTGCTATTGTCAATCACACATAAAGGTAAGAGTACATAAACTATAGGAGAGGGTTGAAAACATATCAGATATAAAATAAAAGTTTGTAAGATTTGCTCTTTAAAATAACTAATTCAAATCTTACTGAAGTATTTCTAAAAAAATCTCAGGAGAAACTAATAAATGAATGTTTAATTTATTTTGTATATAAATTGCACTGAGAATGTCACTTTCAATGATAAAGAATTAGCCACAAACCCAAAGTGCCTACCTGTTTACTTCTATTCAACCTGGTAATATAAGTCCTAACTAGAGAAATAGAGATGGGGAAAAGGCATAAAAATTGGAATCAAGATATAAAATGTTCTCTGCCTATAGGTAATACGATCTTACTTGTAGAAGAACCTGAATATTGGAAATCAACTCATGGTACTCATAAACAATTACAATAAAGAGGATAAAAAATAGAAAAATTGATTTCCAGTGATCATCAAAGCCCAAATTGGAGTGACTGTTGTATTTTTCAATGCTGTCTGAAATAATTACAAATTTTGCAATATCTTTAAGGAGGAACATAGAAAACATTGCTGAAATATATTTAAAAGAACTAATTAGTGGAAACAACTATCATTATATTTATGGAGTTTCCTGGATTTCTGGAAGATGTTATGTTGCCAGAACTATCCAAAGGGGTATACAGAATCAATGCCATCACTATCAAAATCCTTATGTCTTTTTATGCAATATGATTTTGACAGAAAATCTCTTTCGGATGTTAATATGGAAATCCAAGGGCTCCCAAAGAGTCAAAACACTCTTGAAAAGGAAGAACTAGGTTGGAAAACTCAACTTTCTGGTTTCAAAACCTCTACAAAGCTGCTTTAGACAAAAAATGTCAGGTACAATATGTCCTTGACAGAGTAGTGTCTCATCTTGTTTTCTTATCTTTTATTTTGCTTTCTTTTCCCTGTCTTCTTTTCTCACCTGCCTTTCTTTTCTTCTATTTCAGCATATAGAGGGCAGAAAGAATAATGAGTATTGTTTTTACTCTCCTGGACCATTCTGCCTTGGTTTCTCCTGAACATCTCTTATGGGTAGAATTGTGTTCCTAAATAGATACAGTGAAATGTATAAACACCAGTATTGCACAGTGAAACATGTGTAGATTGGGATCATTGTAGATGGGATTAGTTAAAATGAGGTCACACTAGAGCTAAGTGGTTCCTATATCCAATAAAATGGGTATTGAAATCCAGCAAGACTCACAAAGACTGTGTGAAGATGGAATAACAGAGAACATCATGTGTCAAGGGACAGCACTGAAGAACCACAGCTGCATCCAAAGAACCTCTAAGTTAAGAAGGAGAATACCTCCCCATATAATTCAAAAGAATGGTGGCACTGCCAACATCTGGATTTCAACTTTTAACATCCAGAGAGATGAAAGAACAGATTTATCTTGCTTTAAGTGATCCTGCTTAGGTTTATGGATCTAAAAGCCCTTGGAAATGTAAACAAGGGACTTAGAACTATTCTAGGTGTTTATAGAGCTCTCATTTCAGTTGCCATGCCAATTTATAAGAAATGACAGAGCAGAGAATAAAGATGATTTGTATCCCCTGAACACCTTCTGAAAGCGAAGATAGGGGTGAAAAGTTTGGTGTGAAAGTTACCAAAGAGAGAGGTAATAAACTTTAAGATAAGCAGAGTGTGGATGAATATTGAGAAGATGAATGGAAATGGAATGTGGGAAAATACACGAAGAAGGGTACAAGGAATAAAGGACTAAAACTTCTTAAGACCCAAAGAGGTACCAAAGGATATAAGAAGCTTGGTGGAGCCAGGTAGGGAAAGTGGCCTGAAGCCAAGCATACATAGGCACATAAACACAGGTGGTGGGTAAGCAACGACAGCAACAGTCCCAAGGGAAAGCATGAAAGGCCCCGAGAAGGAGAGGCCAGATCCAGGATGCCTTGTTTTTTTTCCCCTCACCTGCTACTCATCTGGTTGCTACTGAGTCAGCTGCTCAGAGAAAATTTCACCAAATGAATGAATTCCAAGACACCATCATGATCTTTGCATGGAGAACCTGTGAACAAGTTCCAAAGTCCTGAAGAGCTATTCAAGACCCTTTGAGACACTCAGAAATGAGAGATCTTGATTGCTGCCTTTCTATACTCCCCTTTGCCTGCCCTTAGTGTACTTACTTATCAGATTTGTGTCATAGACAGCAAGGCAAGTGTTTACTGGCTTCTTGTGCTAAGATTACTCCCTGCTGTAGTTGATGTATAACATTTGAGCTTTTGCTTTATAACTTGATTGTATTCAGATGGTCTCACTGGGAATCTAACCAATAAAAGGGAAAGATGTGAGAAAAAAAGTTCTCAGTGTCCTTACTTGTCACCCAGCATAACAGGGTGGGTATAGGAGGAAGCCACTGAGGAGCTGAAGTACGAGGGGAAATTTGTCATCAGGTGGAGCTCGTATTTAGACCACAGAGGAAGACAGGGCAGGTCAAGAACTAGATCAGCTGAAGACTGGGCACCTGGAAGAGCTACCTTCAATTGAGAGGAAAGGGAACTACAGATGACATGGTACACAGATTATCAAGCCTGTTTGTTCCCAAATGTACTTTGAGACCTCTTGTCAAACTTCTATAATGAGGGACAGGAAAGACTTCTCTAATTTGCATTTAATTTAACCTCCTGGTCAAGCAACTGGCTTGTGGCATATCATATGCAGCCTTGCCTCTCCATTGTTTGAATTTAGTCTTGTAGCTCCATTGAGAAAATAGATGGATGAGAAACAAGAGTGCTCAGTGACTAATGAGAGCATTGAAAGGGACCAGAGAGAACTAAGCTTGCTTTGCCATCATCCTAGCTTAAGATCTAAATAACACTTGCAAAGTTTTGAATCTGAAGTGGAGTCATTCTTAAAAGCGAGAGTTCAGAACTGAGGACAGTTGAATTTGAGAATAGTATTTTAAGAAAATCCTATTTGAGGACTTCATGTAACAGAGTTACTTTAAAGTAGGCTCAGTTACATGAAGTCCTCAAGTTTTCTTCAGGGAATAGAGATAATCGGCCTAGCTTTCAAACACAAAATATAAAATACATATGTCCCAATTTGAATTCCAGACATCACTGTGTGAGTTGATTGTTAACTGCAGTGACCATTGCCGTGAAACCTTGCTATGTAAAAATGATAAACCTTTTCTTCCATATGTAAAACACATAAAATAAAGGACACCGATCAAAAATGTTTTAATTCTGTTAGGAAGAATATACATTAGCTAAATACCCTGTTTTCTGCACTTTGTTCTGGGAAAGTTTTTAATACAAGCATGTTCTTTTCACTCTCCTGGGCCATTCTGTCTTGGTTTCTCATCAATAACTGTTATAGGTAGAATATTGTTGCTAAATGATACACTGAAATTATAAACATCAGTACTGCACAGTGGAACATGTGTGGATTGCAGTCATTGTAGCTGGGATTAGTTAAAATAGGTCACACTAGCGCTACATAGGTCCTACAATTGATATAATGGGTACTAAACTCACAAAGGCTGGACTTACAAAGGCTGCGTGAAGATGGAAGAACAGAGAACACCGTGTGTGAAGGGGAGCACTGAAGAGTATCACCTGCATCCAAGAAATCCTAAAACTGCACTACAAGTTAGGAAGAAGGGGAAATCTCCTCCAAAGCTTTCAGGAGTTCTGATCAAGCTGCAAACTTTTATTGTTCACACAGGGGTATTTATATGCTGGGGATGGGGAAGCTGTCTTATCGGCAGTTGCTGGATGTCTGCACAAGGTGAGATAACCGCAGGATGTTTCAGGAAGATAGGTGGCCGCAGGATGTCTCAGGGAGATAGATGGCTGCAGGGTGTCTCCCAGGCAGGATGTCTCCCAGGGGGCTGTTTCTTGTAAATGTCAGGCTGTTCTTTGAAGGAGAACTTCCTTCTATCCCCTGACAGGGAGATGCCTGTGCAAAACACCAGGTTGAGATGGCCCAATTGCTATGGTGATGTCAGCCTGATAATATTCTGTGCAAAGGTCAGAATGATCATTATAGGCCTTGAGTTTAGACACCAACTCCTAGGAATCGAGGATTATGAACCAAAAAGATGACCCTAATGTCTCACGAGTCCTGCATCCTTCATATTGCCTGATTTGCTGAAACTTTCCCTCAAATAATATTTTGATAAAACCTGTATAATAAACATGCTGAGGTAGCCCTGGGTCAGTCAAACTCCACCAAAGTTTGGCTACACACCTGGCCCTACTTTTTTTTTTTTTTTCATGTGTGTCTCTGTGTCTTTCCTTGGTCTCCTATTGCCCTAATCCACTTTCTGTATAAATGTCCCAGGCATGAGGTCTTGGCAAGATAACATGCAATAATGTCTCCTTCTCTTGTTCTCAAAGAACAATGTAGAGTAGCTTATGCAAAGCAGGACATTCATTCAGCAGTTTTGAAGTGTGTGCCTTACCATCTCACCATTCTGCCCATTCTCTGTCCAGTGTTCTTTATGAGAGACAAATCATGATCAGGATGCTCTCCAACATCCCAGGATGCCGCCTAAAGTCCATATCCAGGATGAAGTTAATGACTGAAGATCCCGCCTCCCTGTCTCCATCTGCAGCAACGTCTTGACAATCCTCATTACACTACCTGCCCTGCTACCCTACTGACTCATGGCTACTTGTGTCCATGCTGTGCTGTGTGCTCTTTCCTGTGCTTTTCCATGTCCCCAGTCTTTCCTGTCCTTTGTTTGGATATGTGTCAAGATTCAGATTGTGCCTTGCTTCTTTTAAAAAACAATTTTTCAAGTTCTCTTCTCTAATAACCATTGTTTCCTCTGTTTTCTTACTTGCCATAGTGACAGTAAACAAGATCACATTTTCTTGGGTTAATTTCTTTCTCAGGGATGCTCTACTGATATCACAGTATTTATTTTCCCTTTACTTGTCAGCCTCCCACAGTAGACTCTAATCTCTTGTGAGTTGAGAGTGGCATCATTTCCAGGCAAAAAAAATGTTGCTCACAACATGCTACTAAAATAAATCTCACTGATGAGGAGATATTGGCAGTTTCCTTGGAGGAAGGAGTATGCAACAGTACAAGTCTATCAAGGACAAAGCACTGAGTGTCCAGGTTATTATCAGTAGAGAAGGGGAGAATCACCTGGTTACTTTTTTGTCAGCCTTTCAGTAGTGGGGAATTGGTGATCCAGGTAATTGTATCCTTCTCTGACTGGATACTTTAGATTTCTTATATCCTTTTTAAAATTTTTTGCAACTGACTATCTTCAAATTTCCATTTCAGTACGAAGTATTTTGTTCCAGTGGTTATATTCAAGTTTGGTTGGATCTCCTGGTACAGAAGCCCAGACCAAATTATTGTCCTCCTATCAATTTCTTTTAAAACACTATGGGAGTGTAGGTATTCTCCAGTATTTAGTGATGAAGAATAAAATCAATATATGATGTCTGGGATACAGATATACACACAAGAAAGTTCCATATCTGTGAACTTAAAGTTATAGCACTTAGAATTTGAATACTTTTCCACAGGACTTATTTTAAATTTCACATTTTTCTAAATTTGCAAAGAATATATGGCTCTACTTGCTCCTCCTATAAACAGATTTGGCTGTTATCTATCTAGTTATAATCTCCTCATGCTTTGAAGAAGAGATACCATAAGGCCGAAATAGTAATAGAAATTTACACAGCAACTATTAAAGAAGATGACTTGTGGTTAATGGGCTTAAAAGAAAGTTTTATTATTTTTCACTTAAACCTATATTTTCTTTGTGTGTTTCTTTCTGTGTGTTTGACATATAAAAATTCAAGAGAACAAAGTGAAAAAACAAAGCAAATTTTATTTAATTACTACCGTAATGATCATGAATGAGTAATAGCACAGAGAGATCTAAATTAAAAATAAGCAGAGAATGGATGATTTTTGAGAAGATGAATGGCCATGGAATGTGAGGAAAGATGTGAAGGAGGATGCATGGAGATTTGGGGCAAAATTTCTTGTAAAAGTTTGGAAAATAAGGGACTAGAATTTACTAAGACTCAAATAGTACCCAGGGATATAAAAAGTTTTGTTGAACCAGGTGGGTAAAGCAGCCTGAAGCAAAGCATATACACAAGCAACAGGGAGCAAATGTGCCAGGGAAAAGTATGAATGGCTCAGAGCAGGAGAGGCCAGATCCAGGATGCCCACCTGTTCTGTTCCCACCACCCAGCTATATGGCTGCTACTAAGTCATCTGTGCAGAGAAAGTTTTACCAAATGGAAGAATTCCAAGACACCATGATGACCTTTCCATGAAAAGCCTGTGACCAGACTCTTCAAATTCCCAGACAGCCAACCAAGAACCTCTAAAACATGCAGAAATGAGAGGTCCTGCTCACTGCCTTTAGGTACTCCCCATTGGCTGCCCTCAGAGTACTGCCCAGTCAGAATGGATAGCAAGGCAAGATCTTACTAGCTGCATGTGCTGAGACTACTCCCTGCTGTAGTTGATGCCAAACATTTGAGCTTTTGCTTTGTAACCTGCTTGTATTCAAATGATTTTACTTGTATAGAAGTTAGGCAGGAAAGTTACAGCTTTGAGGACAATCCCTGAAATTTAGTAAGACACTGCTTCAAAATAAAAATAAAAAAAGAAAGAAAAAAGCTGGGGATATAACTCAGTGGCAAATCATTCCTATGTTCAATGTCTAGTACTCAAAACAAACAAAAACAAAACAAAACAAAAAAAAAACAGTGGCTGGGGTTGTTCCACTGGGAACGTCACAGGAAGGAGAGAAGGAGAGAAAGATGTGCAAACAAAGACACTCAGTGCCCTTCCTGCCTGGCACCCAGCATGACAGAGTGGCAAGAGGAGAAAGCCACTGAGGAGTTGAAATATCCTCCCCAACCAGCAGTAGGTAGAGCTCATCTACAGCCTCCAGAGAAAGATTAGAGATTTCAAACACTAATTCAAATGGAAACAGGGCAGCTTGGATGGTCATCTCCAATTGAGAGAAATGGGAGAAAACAGTAAAATGGTGAGTGGTTAATCAAGACTGCTTGTAATCCAGAGAAAAGTGAATATCGCTCTGAGACATCCTGTCAGTGTCCTAGAATGAGTGACAGCAAAGAGTTTGCATCTAATGATTCACTTCCCTATCAAAAAACTTGGTTGTTACCTGTCATATGGAGAAGATCATTTTATTTCAGTTTTTGACTTTTTCTTTTTGTCTCAGGTAGAGTGAGCCTTGCCTCTCAAGTCTTTGAATTTGATCTCATACCTCCACTGAGAAAAGGAATAGATGAGAAACAATGATGCATGTTGACTAAAGAGAGCATTGAATGTGAGCAGAAAGATGAGGAGATCGCCTTTGTCACCATCTTAGCTAAAGATCTGATTAACACGTTCAAGCTTCTGAATCTGTAGTTATTATAAGTAAGATTTCACAACCAAGAATAGTTCCATTACAGAACAGTGCTTCAAAAATTTCCAACTCACAGGGTATTCATAAATCAGAAGGTACCTTAAAAACTGACAGAGGCAGCTTTTCAGAGATATATATTGTTCTATTTGGTCAAATATTTATGATAAATTTTGAAAATCCAAAGTATATTACTATCATTTACATTGAATACTTTCCTAAGGTTTTACATAGAAAATGTGCCATGTATACAATAATATATAAGATAGCAGCATGTCCTACTTGTACCTAACACCTACTAAAGTCATGGTGCTATCAGTGCATTTCCTTCCATTATACGGGACTAAAAGCATGATCTTATAATCATTTTCCTATTTTGTTCATCAATTTCATTTATTTTGGCAACACTTCTTAGAACTGTAAGGGGACAGATAGATGAGAATGGTGGGAATATGAGGTTAAGAGAATAATTCTATAAATGAATCCACTGTTGTGACCCCCCCCCCCCTCATGCTTTCTTTGCATTCTGCCTATAGTGCCTTCTGGCAATTGGATGTTAATCTCTGCGATCATCCTCCTGGGCACTCTGGGTTACTAACAATTAACCTCCTCATTCCTGTGCTTAGGCAGGTACATAAAGAAGGTAAAGAAGGCAAAAAGATAAAAGGGAAATTCTGAAGCCTATAAAAGAACATGATGTACCCCTCCCATGGAAACCCAGCTCTGTAGACCCTTCTCCTTCGAGATGTCTGTTGCTATTACTTTCTTAAATAAAACTTGGATTCTATACTTGCTTCAACATTTCTCAGGTGTTTAATCTTTATCACTGGGGAACAAAAACACATTCCTGATCTCCAAGACCCATATCCGTTGGGGCTTTCAACTACAGATAGGAGGTTTGATCACAATAGTTATGCCAGGTTCACCAGTAGCCTGTGTACTATAAAAGTGGGGCAAGGGTGACACACAGATGCTCAAGAAAAATCTCCTCATTTTTTTCTTCTTCCAAGCATGACCTCAATACAAAATCTCTGTTAAAGAATCATGGCCATTAGAGGGAAATATAAATTTTAATACCATTTTTTTAGCTTATTCTGTTTTGTTATCAAACAGAGAGAACAATGTGTTGTTAATCTCTCTGGCTGCTCCTGTGCACTCTGTGCTGCTAACAAAAGAGCAAGACATACTCCCTCCCACAGACATGTAGCACTGGAGCCCATTTGCTTTGAAGTCTGTTACTATCACTCTCTTAAATAAATCTTTATTTCTACACTTGCCTCAACATTTTCTGTGTGTATAATCTTTAACGCCTGGGAAAAGGACCCAGACCTGAACTCAGAGACTGGTATCAGAAACCTAAAATTATGATGTTTTTACAACAAGAATAAAATGTAGTATTACAATGTGAGCTCATAATCAATACTTTTCCAATAAAGAAGTATCCTTGTCCTATTTATTAATGGCATATTTATATCAATTAATTTTCAATCTTCTCTAGTGATACTTAATACCTTAATGACATTATTCAACATAAACACTGTATATATTTCCTAACATCAGATACTATGAAGTTGATAAAATATTTTTAGTGACTTGTCAATTAAGATATATGAAAATAAAATCACAAACCATGCAGTGTCTTCTTGAGTCAAAATGTTTTTTTTCTAGTACAATTTTTATTGCCTTTGAAAATATTACTGATCACAAAATTTATTTAAGTTGAATGTTTCTCTCCAAATAACTCAATCATTTTTTAGAGTGTTTCTTTTATGCTTCTAAGAGATTCAACAAACTATATGTAAACTGACCTAAATGAATAACTCTCTGAGATGGTTTCTCTATGTACCAAGTAAGTGTGAATTAGCAAGCACAATCCCTGTCACGCAAGAAATATCCAACTCCTACATTTTTAATAAATCTACCATGAACAAACTCTTTCCAGGAAAAGGAAAATTGTTCTAAGGTTTTTAAATGGACTTCCCATTTTAAACTCTGCCTGAAATCTGAGGTATAGCACCATGTTACCAAACCAGTAAGTGTCAAGCCTTTACTAATTCCCAAGAAAAAACCATCTGGGATTGCCTGCTGGTGCCCCAAACTCAGTGTTTGTCTTCCTCACTGTGGACAGGAAAAAAAAATTGCCCACAATTGGGTGTTTATTTCCTAGAGAATTATGCATTTTACATTCCAAATGACAAATTACCCCCACACACTATCTTGAGATATGGATTATTTGAGGGTAGCCTGTTACCTGATATTTGATGAATGACAACCCTTCTTTCACTGTGCAAAAAAAAAAAAAATCCTATTTTTATTAGGAAATTTGCTAGTTTCTTTAAAGTACCTCAAATGACAACAAGTCCTCCAGTTTCCCTGAGGGAGCAGAGATAATCTGTGTAGATTTTTGAACACAAACAAAAAAAAGGCTTATAAATATGTAGCCCTATTTGCATTCTAAAGGACAGTGTATGACTTGATTCTTATCTCTTTTGCCCTTGGCCAAGAAAACTGCTCTATGAAAATGAAAAAATGTTTTCTGTCCCACACAAAACACATAGAATATAGAAATTTTTTAATAAATATTTTACATCTTTTGGAAGTACTTGCATCAACAACATACACTCTCAGATAAAAGAATTCTACTGATTTTTCTTTACTTTTGTGTTGTATGTGCTGGTGTGTGTGTGTGTGTGTGTGTGTGTGTGTTGTCCATCTATAAACATAAAGAATACAGTTTTGAACTAACACACTCCTGCAACAGGGAATAAAATCAACTAATGCCCCAGAAAATCAATGGAAAGAAAGAATAGAAGGTGATTACCATCTGACTTCTCCCAGTGTGAGGAGATCTGCAATCTATGCTCTGCAAGGACCTATGAGGCAATACTAGGAGTCCCTGCATGTTGTCCTCCTCAGGCTCTCTAGAGGGCAGATGTAATGATGGCCTTTGAGTTTTCTCTCCACTTAAGTTTCTGAACTTCTACAAGAATAGGAAAGGGCACTGTAAAATTCAGACATCCTTATAAATGCCTATAGTGATATTACTAGAAATTTTCATACTTTTCATAGTACTTGATTTAATTGTGATCAGATTTCTATCCTTTTTGAAGAAGCAGTCAATTTCTGCATCACAATATGATGGATGGATTTAGCAGGAAATATAACTAACTTTCACCCTGTAGTGCCTTAAAGAAAAATATAAAAGAATTGAGTTGGTGCGAAGCTAGTTTATGCAGCAAGAGGGTTCTGATATAAACTAAGAGTGAATTTAAAAGGCAGGATTTCATGTCTTTTGTTCAACTCTGTTTCATATGATGAGACTCCCATACTTGGTATTAGAAAACAATCACCAAATATGTGACAAATACTTCAGTAACCATGACAATATTTGTAGAGGAAGAAATGAATGAATACGGAAGAAGGCATTTTAAACTCTACAACAAGCAAAGGTTAAAAGATGAATGAGAGGTTGCAGGGATGTGAGGTAAGTGAGGAGAGGTGGGAAGAGTGAACAAAACTGTAATGCAAAAAAATGATAATAATAATAATAATACTCATAAAATATATTAATTAATTAATTATTTTTTTTAAAAAAAAGAGTGAACAAAATTGAAGAAGTCAATTACAGGTTGAGGTGGGTGGAGAAGGGGTGGAGTATAGAACTTGATCAGGAGCTGAGCTACAGTCCAAAGGATATAAAAGCCTGGTTGAGCCAGGGAGGGAAAGCAGCCTGAAGCCCAGGAAGACAAACAGGATCAGTGACATAGCTGACACCTCTACAGTCCCCACAGTAGGGCTGAAAAGCCCAGAGTAGGAGAAAACAAGCTCAGAATGACAATCTTGTTCTTGTCCTACCTGCTAGGAGTCTGGCTGCTTTTGGGCCAGTTCCCCAGCCATACCACTGCAGATTCACTGAAACACCTGTCCAGAAATATTTGCACCATCGTCCTCAATCGCTTTCAGGACAAATGCATGGCAAAGACGACAAAAGGCTCAGGTGTCCTTGGGGATAAGACACTGCAAGAAGTACGACTGTCAGGTGAGAGCAGTTAGCCCTCCTCTCTGTCTTTGTGCACTCAACATTAGGGGCTTTCCAGCTGCAGGGGGCTGAACTTCCACCTTGGGGACTCTGCTGGAAATATCTGTGGCTACTTGTTCTTAGCCACACTTTGCAGGCAAGATTCCTCAAAGTGTGGACTTTTCTCACCAGAGGGAGGGAAGGCTGAAAGAATGTGGAAGAGACACACCAGAAGCACTGTGTGACTTTCCACCCTACACTTGGGGTGACAGGGTGGGCCACATACAGAGCCCAGGCAGGAGGAGAAGCTGCCCAGTGACCAAAGGTAGGAGAGACACACTCAGGACTGTTTTGATCAAGTTCCATTATACGAAGGCAAACATGCTTTTGCTTCTCAATAGGAAAACTTGTTGCCATTTGCCTGATTCTCCTTGACATGAATATATTTTCATACTACTCTCCCTCTACTCTTTCAACCTCACAGAACGCCCTGCAATCTTCAGCCATAGAGATATGGGAGTTCTAGTAACGTTGTCTGAGATCAATCCTAATTTTCCAGTGGAGCTGAAGAAAACACTTTCTGACACTTGGTCATTATTGAGGGACCTACAACATCCAAAAGACCGAGACAGGTTGCTCCAGGCATTCACTCATTTGTGTTGTTATTTTAATTGTTTCAAGAATATTAAGAAACTTATTTGTGTTATATAATGGAAATCGTTTACTTATCGTGTAATATTGATTTGTATTTTCAAATATAACTCCACAGAAAACCAAGTCAGTCTCCAGTAATTATCAAAATCAGGAGCAATTGTTGTTGGTGTGTTGTTCATATCTTCACTATTCTGAAAGGAACAGTCTCCCCAGGAATTTAATTTGTACCAACATGTAATCCTTCATGGGAAGGTGGTCTTTATTCTTTTATTAATAGTATAATAACATCACTACATTTAATTCTACAGAATTTAAAATGAGTAAAGAGTTTATGAGATATCCAGTACTATGACTCACTTCAACACTGCCTATCTCCAGGAGGAAGAAGGCAACAATATTGTTTCATGAACAATATCAGCATATAGACCAGTTGAACATAAAACAACAGGCCTCCTAATTTTCTGCTTTTGTCAAATTGTACACACTTTGTTTTACTGATGTGTTCTTTGCCAGCTACCAGAGTATAAAATAAATCTGTGTCATCTGGATTTTTATGTCCATTTGTATTTGCCTCTTTGGTTCTTTCATGTTTAGAAGTGACCCAACTTTGAATTCAAATGTACTTTGAATTTACAAAGTCTTGATTCTGAGGTTTGATTTTTTTGTGTGTGCAACAATTATGAATTTGTCAGCACTGTCTCAGGCAAAAAGAAAACAAAGAAATCCCACATTTACCTCTTCAATTTGTAAACTATTTTAATAAAAAAGATTATAACAAACAACAAGAAAAATTGATTATCTCTTGACATCCAAATCAATATTGGAATAACAGTGACACTTTCAATGTAGTCTAAAATAATTAAAAACAACCTGTACCCTAATGATGCAATTTAACATAAAGATGAAGATTCAGTCCCCATATGACCCATCTGTTGCCCAGGTGGCAGGGCCAGAATAGTAAATTATCCATTCATAGGACCATTTATCATCTTTCCAGTTACCAATTGCCAAGGCTCATCACTTTCTGGGCTCCTTGGACTTCATGTACTAGGCCTCCCAAGGGTTCCCCTCTGGCAAATGGAAGAAGGAAAATAGAGGGGTGAATTGTTTCCATACACATGATCCTGAGCAGATTCAGAGGAGTTGAGTGTAAGAGGCCCTTCCACATTCCAGCATAGTCCCCCTGAGTATTGACACTTGATTTCTGTAGCGGCTCTGTCCCAGGCCTGTTCGAGGTTATAGAAATTTGACAGCAGGTGGGGACGTTGTTATGTGTCATTTGAGGATCATCACTGCTAGTTTTTTCATGTCATTACTTTGTAAAATTCTTGGTCCGAACATGTCATAGTCCCAAATGAATGTTAACCTACTTTCCCTCTAGGGAAAGAAAATGTTTTCCAATAATTGAGGTTTTGAGGATCCAAAAACCAGTAGTTGAACAGGGAAACATTGTTCTACCTAGGGTTCATGAGTTTCCAGCCTCAACAGCCGTGGATCCCCTGTATTAGTTCCTCTATACACATGGCAAAAAGAGACACTCAGAGATTGAACTATAGTATCTGCCAAGTTCAGAAACAGGTTGGTAGAAATGGAATTTGTGCTTTGTTATATTTCTTCATAAAAGGAATTAAAGACTTGGTGGGAGGAAGACTTAAGTGAAGTTGTGACTCTTTTGAAGTATACTATGGTCCCTGTGTCAGTGCCTCATCCACATATATGTATGCAAACTGGGTGGCCTGTTTTCTATTTTGAGCCTACAGGGTCAAGGATAGAAACTTTAACAGGCTCCTAGTTTAGTTTACACTGGGGTCTAGTGGCACCCTTTTGAAGAATGGTAGTTTGTTCTTACTCTACCAAGTGGCCCATGAAACACAACTCCATGAAGGACAGAAAAATTTGTCATTATCAATACACATGGGTCATGTACCACTTGTAGGCTGTTCACAAATATCCTTGTCATTGGGCCTGCACCCCCTTTCCCAAGAAAAGCCTCAACATGATGTGTTGAATATACTGTGGGGTCACTGCAATTTCCCAAGCCTTGTTCATGACCCCACATGCATCAAAAGGCACTGACACTGTTTTTTTTAGGTTAGTGAGCTAAACTTTGTAAATTAATGGTCCTTGTTCCACATTGCCTTCCTGCAAGCTTTGGACTTCCAGACATTCCTCAGTTGGGAATATTGTGGGTCAAAACAGGTATATTGATGCCCTTTTGGCAGATAGAATAGGTTGTCCTTATGTCTGCATGTCCCCAAGACTATTCACTGGCAAGAGAAAATGGTATGGTAAAGGATGATTGTGGCAATGACATGGCCTAATAGAGTCATACAAAAGCATAAGTCACACACAGGCTGAGGGACATTAGTGCACAGATGGGAGCTAGGTCAGACATAACAAATAACAATGAAATATTCTATCAAAAGTAGGTAAAAGACTGCTAATGGAAGATTTTCAACCTAGTGTCAGTTGGTTGGAGCAGTCCCTGCTAATCCTATGATGAAAATTAATATGAAAACTAAAACAACAGAGAAGATTAGGGGTGAACACACCAAAGCATTATGTGAAAAGACTAATTTAGAATACAAGAGTAGTCTGTTTATCCCGACAGGCAGTTGATTCCTCAAGCCACTGAAGTGTATAGATTAGTGCAGTTCCAGGGTGAGCAAAGAAGGACTTTTATCCTTGGAAGTCTTTCAGGGTACAGCTCACTTATTTTGGTTGGCTACCTTCCACATTGCAGCAGGAACGGGAACACATTCCATCATGATAAGCTGGTTTTACCATATTGTGGTGAATAAAGGGAACAACATCAGCCACCTTCAATTCAGTGGGGTTGGATAAAATGACAGTGAACAGACCCCTTCAAGGAGGCTTTAGGGGTTAAATTTTTCATTCTTTTTTCCAAAGAACATGTCTTGGTTGAAGAATTAGGCATCTCTGGTCAGGCTCACAGGTAGCCATTCCCTAACCCAATGGTGTGTAGTGGTCATAGCTAGAAGCCTGCATATGCTTCCTCAGCATAATACTTCCAAATTTGTTAAGATCTTCTCATGTATCTCTCATAATGAGAAGGGAGAATCCACAAGAAATCTCATAAGGAAAAAAAAACCTATCTTTCTAGTAGGGCTAGACCTAATCCTTAACAAAGTAATTGGCAAAACCTAGTTCCAGTGTAGGTGTGATTCCAGTTTTATTAGTTGTAATTTTAAAGTTTGATTCATTCCCTCCACTTTCATGGAGCTCTGGGGATAGTATGCAATGTGGAACTTCCAGGTCATCATCAACCCCTTTGCCACCAATTGCACCACCTCAGCAACAAATGTCAATTCATTTTATGACCCATGATGATTGGTATTCCAAACCAAAAAATTATTTTTATTCAGGAGAAGTTGGGCCACTTCTTGTTCCTTCTCTGCAGTAGAGAAGGCTTCCATAGAACCTGAGGAAGTATCCACAAAGACTAGCTAATGCTTATAGTCCTGGAATCAGGGGAGCTCAGTTGACAACTATATTTTCAAATTGGGCCTGTCCAACACTTTGCATCCCAGGAAAGATCTTAGGTACTTGGAGTGGGTTATTGTGGGCTGATGTTTCACTTTGTTCTGACACTACTCTGGCTATTATGGAGCATTGGGGAATGTAGAAATATTGGCCTAATGTGGCCTAGAGAGCCATCTTACCAATGTACATCTTCTGGTGAAAACACTTGAAAATGGCTGGGGTTAGGACCTCCAGAATTGCTCTATGGACATCTTCAAATCTCCACATAAATGCGAGAAGTAATTCCCATTTTCCATTTAAAACCAGCTGATCTCATGTTTTGAGTAAATAGGGTCCCATTATGTCAATGGGTTAGTGAACAGGGAAAAAGTCAAGGCTGTTTGTTCTGATGCCCTCTTATAGGTCATGAACTTTGCCTCTTGGTCGGGTTTATGATTTCCCACAGCAACTGTGGCATACTCCCTTTGATTCCCAGACAATGCATGACGCCACCCTTTAAGTAGGCCATGCACCATCTAAGAGTTCAAGGATTTCATTGCCATATTTTGTCTTTCTCCCCTGAGTTGATTAGGCTCCTTTTCTTTATATAAAGTCTATAGTATGTGGAAAGTGGTGAGGCATATTTAGAGTCTGTGTATATATTAACATGTATTCCTGCTGCCAGTTGAGTGGTTGGGTTGGTGTGATGAGTTCTGCCTTTTGTGCTGAGTTTTTCTGGCAGAGTTTTACATACATGGTAGAATTTTGGGTCACCATGGGGGACCCAGCAAGGCATTCTCCCTCTTGTACAAAATTTCTATCATTGGTGAAGTACTCATTATTGGGATTTTGGGGAGGCTGATTGGATAAGTCTGGATGGGTGGAACATAACTTGGTCCGTGACTTCAGTAAAATTGTTATGTTGCTGACTGGGATAACAGGCATTAAACTCATGGGGTTTAAGGTCTGCCCTACTTCCAGGAGGACGTTTGAATTTGAGCACTGTACTTCCTCATTCCTGACCTCCAGGTGTTGGTCAACCAATATTGCCAACTAACGACAACTAACTAGTTGGCCAATATTGCCTTATGCTATATTAATGCCACCACAGAGTATGGCATTTGAAACATTTATTTTGTAACTATCAATTTGTTAGCCTCTGGCATTGAGAAGGCTGTGGCTGAAAGTACTCGTAGGTAGGGTGGCCAGCCAGGTCACAGAGTCAAGTTGTTTAGAGAATTATGCCACTGGACAATGCCATGACCCCAAAATTTGGGTCAGGACCCCCACTACAATGCCAGTATGCTCATGTACATTTTAGAAAAAAAGGCTTGGACAGGTCTGGGATTCCCAAGAGCGGTGCATTAGTGAGGGCCTATTTAATTTTCTCAAAGGCATTTTTTTTTGCTGTTCTACTTAATTATACATGATATCAGAATGCATTTTGATTTATTGTACACAAATGGAGCTCAACTTTTGTATATGATATAGAGTTACACCCTTTGTGTAATCATACATGTACCTAGGTTAATGATGCCCATGTGATTCCACCATTTTTACTAACCCAAACCCCCTCTCCTCCTATCACTCCCCTCAGCTCAATTCAAAGTTCCTACATTCTTCCCATGTCTCCTGCCCTGCCCCATTATGGATCAGCATCCACATATCAGAGAAAATATTTAGCCTTTGGTTTTGGGGGATTGGTTTGTTTCACTTAGCATAATAATCTCTAGCTCCGTCTATTTACCTGCAAATGCCATTATTTTATTTTATTTTAATGGTGAGTAATATTCCATTGTGTATATAGACCACAGTTTCTTTATCCATTCATATATTGAAGGGCATCTAGGTTTGTTCCACAGTTTAGCTATTGTGAATTGAGCTGCTATAAACATTGACGTGATGGCTGTGTCTCTGTATTAAGCTGATTTTAAGCCCTTTGGATATAGACCAAGGAGTAGAATAGCTATGTCAAATCATGGTTCCATTACAAGTTTCCAAAGGAATCTCCATACTACTTTCCAGAGTGATTGTACAAATTTTCACTCCCACCAGCAATGTATGAGTGTACATTTTCCCCCATATCCTTGCCAACACACATTATTGCCTGTATTCTTGCTGTTCTAAGTTGAGTGAGATGAAATCTTAGAGTTGATTTGATTTGAACTTCACTGATTACAGAGATGTTGAATATTTGTTTCAAATATTTGTTGATTGATTGTGTATCTTATTCTGAGAAGTGTCTGTTTAGTTCCTTAGCCAATATATAAATATATTGATGGGTTATTTATTGTTTTAGTATAAAGTTTTTTGAGTTCCTTATATATCCTGGGGATCAGTGCTCTATCTTATGTGCATATAGTAATGATGTTCTCCCAGTCTGTGGGCTCTCTCTTCACCTCATTGTTTGTTTGTTTTTAAAGAAGAAGCTTTATAGTTTGAATCCATCCCATTTATTATTTTTTTTATTTTATTTCTTATGCTTTAGGAGTTTGGTTAAGGAAATCAGGACCTATTCTGACTTGATGAAGATTTGGATCTACTTTTTCTTCTATTAGGTGCAAGGTCTCTAATTTAATTCCTAGGTCCTTGATCCACTTTGTGTTAAGCTCTGTGCATGGTGAGAGACAGTGGTTTAATTTCATTTTGCTGCATAACGGATTTCCAGTTTTACCAGCACCATTTGTTGAAGAAGTTATCTTTTCTCCAATATATGTTTTTAGTGCCTTTGCCTATTATGAAGTAATTGATTTATGTTGGTTGTCTCTCTGTCTTCTATTCTGTACCATTGGACTACACATCTATTTTGGTACCAGTATCATGCCATTTTTGTTGCTGTCTGGTATTTTGATGCCTCCTGCTTCACTCTTCTTGATAAGGATTGGTTTGGCTATGCTGGGTCTCTTATTTTTCCAAATGAATTTCATGATTGCTCTTTGTAGTTCTATGAGGGATGTAATTGGGATTTTAATTGGAATTGCATTAAATCTGTATAATATTTTTGATAGTATGGCCATTTTGACAATATTAATTCTTCCTCTGCAGGAGCATGGGAGAGCTTTCCATCTTCTGTGATCTTCTTCAATTTCTTTTTTTAGTGTTCTATAGTTTCATTGTAGAGGTCTTTCACCTCTTTTGTTAAATTGATCCACAAGTATTTTATTTTTTTGAGGCTATTGTGAATGAGGTAATTTTCCTTATATCTCTTTCAATGGATTTATCACTGAGTTATAGAAATACATTTGCTTTATGGGTATTGATTTTATGTCTTGCTACTTTGCTGAATTCATTTATTTTATTTATTTATTTTTTTATTAGCTACACATGACATTACAATGATCTTGGCAATTCATACATTTGAATCAATTGGGGCATAATTTCTCATTTTTCTGATTGTACAGATTGCAGAATCACACTGGTCATAGAGTCACCTATATACATACAGCAATCATGATGTCTATTCTATTCTGCTGCCCTTCCTATCCCCGCTTCCCCTCCCCTCCCCTCCCATCCTTTCTCTCTATCCAATCTAATGTGACACTTTTTTTTCTTTTTCTCCTCACAGCATCATACATGTATTCTGTATAATGATGAGGGTCTCCTTCCATCTTCTGTGCAATTCCCCTTCTCCCTTCTTTTCCCTCCCACCTCTCTTCCCTATTTAGTGGTAATCTTCTTCTCATGCTCTTCCTCCCTATCCCATTTTGAGTCACCCCCCTTATATCAGAGAAGACATTTGGCATTTGTTTTTTAGGGATTGGCTAACTTCACTTAGCATAATCTGCTCTAATGCCATCCATTTCCCTGCAAATGCCATGATCTTGTTATTTTTTAGTGCTGAGTTATATTCCATTGTGTATAAATGCCACATTTTTGTAATTCATTTATCTATTCAAGGGCATCTAGGTTGGTTCCAAAGTCTAGCTATTGTGAATTGTGCTGCTATACACATTGATGTGGCTGTGTCCCTGAACTATGTTGGTTTTAGGTCCTTTGGGTATAGACTGAGGAGAGGGATAGCTGGGTCAAATGGTGGTTCCATTCCCAGCTGAATTCATTTATTAATTTTAGAAGTTTTCTGGTGGACATTTTTGAATGCTCTAAATATAGAAAGATGTTATTGGCAAATAGTGATAGTTTGAGTTCTTCTTTTCTTATTCATATCCCTTTCTTTCATCTGTCTAATTGTTCTGGCTAGAATTTCAAGAATCCTTTTTGAATAGAAGTGTAGAAATAGGGAATCCTTGTCTTGTTCTACTTTTTAGAGGGAATGTTTCCAAGTTTTCTCAACTTAGAATGATGTTGGCCTTGGCCATAGCATAGATAGATTTTTCCATGTTGAGGTATGTTCCTACTGTTCCTAGTTTTTCTACTATTTTGGAAATAAAAGTATGTTGCATTTTGTTAAATGTATTTTCTGCATCTATTGAGATGATCATATGCTTCTCTTCTTTAAGTCTATTTATGTGATGAATTACTTTCATTGATTTCCATATGTTGAACCAAACTTTCATCCCTGGAACGAACTCTACTTGATCATGGTGCGCTATCTTTTTGTTTTTGTATGCCATTTGCCAGAATTTTATTGAGAATTTTTGTATCTATGTTCATCAGGGATATTGGTCTAAAATTTTATTTCTTTGATGTCTCTTTGTCGGGAGGGAAGTCTTCCCTCCTTTTCTATTTCATGAAATACTTTGAGGAGTATTGGTGTTAATTCTTCTTTGAAGGTGTGGAACTTGGCTTTTAATCCATCTGGCTTTGGGCTTTTGTTAGTTTGTAGGCTTTTGATTGTGTCTTCTATTTCATTGTTTGAAATTGAACTGTTTAAATCATGTATCTCTTCTTGATTCAGTTTGGGTAGGTCAGGTCTAGAAATTTGTTGATGTCTTCAAGATATTCTATTTTATTGCAGTATACATTTTCAAAATACTTTCTAATTATCATCTGTATTTCAGTAGTGTCTATTGTGATATTTTCTTTGTCATCACATATTTTGGTAATTTGAGTTTTCTCTTTGGGTGCCTAGTTGTTTATCAATTTTATTTATTTTTTTCAAAGAACCTTCTTTTTGTTTTGTAAGTTTTTAAAATTGTTTTTCTTGTTTCAATTTCATTGATTTCAACTCTGATTTTAATTATTTCCTGTCTTCTATAGGCTTTGGTGTTTATTTGTTATTTTTCTAGGACTTTGAAATGTAATGTCAGGTAGTTTATTGGTTGATGTTTTAATATTTTAATGAATGAACTCAATGCAATAAACTTTCCTCTTAGCTTAGCGTTGCCTTCATAGTGATGAAGAAATAAAAAACTTCCATTAAAACAAAAATTTAAAGAATTTACAATGAGAAAGCCTATACTACAGAACATCATCTCAATGAAATTTGATATGCTGTGTCCATGTTCTCATTTACCTTCAAGAATTATTTATCTCTTCCCTGATTTCTTCTGCTATCCATTCATCATTCAATGACATATTATTTAGTGTCCAGGTGTTGGAGTAGTTTCTATTGTTTTATTTTATCAATGATTTCTAATTTCATTCCATTATGGTCTGTTAGAATGCAGGATAGTATCTCCATTTTTTTTTTGCATTTGCTGACTTGTTTTGTAACATAAATATTTTAGAGAAGAATCTATGTGCTGCTGAGAAGTGTAATCAGTTATTGATGGATGAATTATTCTATACATCTCTGTTAAGTCTAAATTATTGATTTCATTAATGATTTAAATAGTTTCTTTGTTTAGTTTTTATTTGGAACATCTATCTAGTGTTGAGAAATGTTTGTTAAAATCATCCAGTATTATTGTGTTGTGGTCTAATTGACTCTTGAAATTGAGAAGGGTTTATTTGATATATGTAGATACTCCCTTGTTTGGGGCACAAATATTTATGATTATTATATACTGTTGATGTGTGATTCCCTTAAGCAGTTATGAAATGTCCTTCTTTATTTCTTCTGCCTAACTTTGGTTTGAAGTCCACTTTATCTGATATGAGGATGAAAACCTCTGCTTGTTTATGGGGTCCATGTGAGTGATATGTTTTTTCCCCATTCTTTCACCTTCAGTTTGTGGGTGTGTTTTCCTATGTGATGAATCTTTTGAAGCAGCATATTGTTGGGTCTTTTTTTAAAATCCAATCTGCTAGTCTATGTCTTTTGATTGGTGAGTTTAGGCCATTAACATTCGGGGTTATTATTGATAAATGAATTGTATTTCCAGTCATTTTGATTTATTTTTGGATTCTCTTACATTTATTTTTTAGTTGTAGATGGATACAATACCTTTATTTTATTTATTTATTTTTATGTGGTACTGAGGATTGAACCCAGGGCCTTGCATGGGTTAGACAAACTCTCCACTACTGAGCCACAATCCTAGTCCCTTATTTTCAGATTTTAACTTCACTTGGTTTCTCCTTTGATTGGTTTTTCTTTTAGTATAGTGTCCCGTCCGGCAGGACACATCAACGTGGGCAGCAAACCTAGATGGGCAGGAATGAAGGGACAAGAGACACGAAAGGATGACAGCAAGACAGGAGTTCTGATCGAGCTGCAAATTTTTATTGTTCACACAGGGGTATTTATATGCTGGGGATGGGGAAGCTCTCTAATCAGCAATTGCTGGATGTGGTTGGTAAAACTGCCAGCTGCAAGATGTCTGATGATCCTGATAACCGCAGGGTGTTCCAGGGAGATAGGTAGCTGCAGGATGTCTCCCAGGGAACTGTCAGGCTATTCTTTGAAGGAGAATTTCCTTCTAGCCCCTGACAGTATAGTTCCTCCATTTGCTGATTTTCATTGTTGTTTTTCATTTCCCATGGAATATTTTGTTGAGAATGTTCTGTAGTATAGGCTTTCTCATTGTAAATTCTTTTAATTTTTGTTTTAATGGAAGTTTTTTATTTCTTCATCAAATCTGAAGCTTAATTTTGCTGGATATAAGACTCTTGGTTGGCATTCATTTCCTTTTGGAGCTTGGTATATGTTCTTCAATGACTTCCGAGATTTGAATGTCTGGGTTGACAAATCTGCTGAGATCCAATTTGGTTTCTTGGTATTTGTAATCTGAATCTTTTCTCTTGCAGCTTTTAAAATTCTGTCCTTATTCTGTAGGCTAGACATTCTCATTATAATGTACCTTGGTGTGGTTCTGTCATAATTTTGTACATTTGGTGTCTTGTAAGACTCCTGTATTTGATTTTCCAATTCATTCTTCAGGTTGGGGAACTTTTCAGATATTAGCTCATTGAAGAGATTGTGCATTCCTTTGATTTGTATCTTTGTGCCTTCCTCTCTCTGATAAATCACAGATTTGGAGTTTTCATGTTATCCCATAATTCTTGGAGGTTCCGTTCATGGTTTCTTACTATCTTCACTGTGTGGTCAACTTTATTTCATGATTATATATTTTGTCTTCATTGTCTAAGGTTCTGTTTTCCAGGTGATCTAGTCTGTTAATGATGCTTTCTATTGAATTGTTAATTTGGTTTATTGTTTTCTTCATTTCAAGGATTTTTTTTCAAAATCTCTATCTCTTCCTTTAAGTAATCTTTTGCTACCTGTATTTTCTCTTATGTCTTTATTGAAGTGATAATTTGTTGACCTGCATTTGCTCTTACATCATTCTTTACTTCATAGACCATTTATATTATGTACATTCTGAATTCCTTCTCTGACATTTCTTCTACTGTGCTGTCAATGGATTCTATTATTGTAGCATCTTGGTTTGGGGGGGGCATTTTTTTCCATTGTCTTTTCATGTTGTCGGTGTGTCTTCCCCTCTAGCAGTGTGGATCTGAGGTATTCCAGTTTCAACCTTATAATCTTATAGCACTGCTGCAGGTGTCCAATGCTAGCCTTTAAGGGGGAGAGCAATATTAATAATACCCAATGCAAACAATATGCATCCTTAATCAAATAATTCCTATTTAGACAATTACAGTTTTGTTACAATAAACAGAAATAATTGATTATTATCTACAATATAAATAGTTGGTATGCAAAAAGGTCTATATTTTTTAATAATGGACAAAGAGAGGAGGAGGAGGTGTAGAATATGATGTTCATGAGGTAGGAGGTGAAAATATAGAGGTATAATCTAATATAGGAAGAATGCAATAGGGATCAAAAGTATTGGCTGTTAGAAGAAAGAACCTTGCAAACCCATGCAAGGCTCTCTCCTGCCTCTCTAACAAGATGGAGTTTATTAACACACCTAGAAGGGATACCTCTGGTAACCAAGACTGCAGAAACTTTGGTGGTGGTCTTCCAGGTCCTGGTTGTTGTCCCTAGATGGAATCAGCCATGTCACTATTTGGTGGCAGCAGTAGCATCAAGTCTATAGGTACCTTAATGTTGCGCTACCAGGCCCAGCCAGTATCCCAAGAGGGAAGCTCTCCCAACTAAAGATTCCTTGGTGGACAGGAAATAACACAAGATGGTGGTGGAGGTGTCCCAATATGGAGGCAACTGCTTTCAGAGATGGGGCTGAAAGGGTAAGCTGTGTGATGATATGACCTTGGGTGGCCAGGGGTGCAGTGCTGTGTCATGCAGTGCTGTGGCTGGCAGCTGCCCCTAGGCCCTGTCTGTTGTCCCAAGGTGATGGCTACCATGTGGGGAGGGCTATGGTGGTGCTTCACTGTCCCAAGATGGAAGCAGGCCAAGGGAGACATGTGTTGGTAGTTGTGGAGCCGCAGTACATTTTTCCTTTGCCCAGGAACAGTTATTCCTCCATTTAGTGATCATTTCTCTGTGCAGGCTTCTCAAAAGGCCTTTTGTTGGACTTGTAACCATAAAAAAAGATTCCCATTCTCCTCGTTTGTGGAATCATAAAGTGATTTTGCCAAGACGGAGAAGTTAGGTATTTAGAACGCACAGAACATGCAAAACTGGCAGTATGTCGACAGAACTAGGACTGATGAGATGGCCTGTTTTCTCTCCAGGCTGCATTGAATTTGTCTGTGGGATGGGTGAAAACCAAGGTATTTGACTATATCTTGGCAGATTAGAGCATATTTTGGAAATCTTGTAGTCAGCTTCCCATACAGTGGTGAGGAGTAGTCCTATTTCTTCCATATAATACTCTTCTTTCTGTCTGGCTAGATATTGCAGCACCAGACAGCTTTGTTGGTGTGCTAGGAAGGTTTTTAAATCAGAGGCTGACATTGTTCCAAAAATGTTTGGAGAATGTTTAAATCCTTGACTCTAGTCCATGTCAGCTTGCCTTTGTCTTTGTTCTTAGGATTTTCCCTCTGGAAGGAAAAGATTGGCTACCCCAAGGGGACAGTCAAATACAGAAGAAGGCATTCTTGAGGTCCAGACATGTGAAAAAGCAGTATCAGTTGGAATGAGACCCAGAAGGGTATAGGGGTTAGGGACAAGTGGGTGTGGGCCTGGTTTATGTCTCACGGGTTCTTAACTAGCTAATATTCATACGTTCACAGTTTCTGAACTGGCAAAAGAGGTATATCCCAGGTTGGTATAAACCCTGGACCCAGCCCAGGCCCATAGACCTTTTGGAGAACCTGGTGCAGTCTTAAGCCATATAAGGACCACCATGGAACAACAGATGACAACTCCACTCTCACTTCAGGAACAGCCTTCTCATTCAGTCACAATTTACTGATACTCAAATAGTTTCTCCATTCCTCTACCTAGAACCTCAGAGTTGTAGTTCCATCTCATGCAATTGAGACTACTCAGGCAACTTTGGTAGGAAATCAGGTTTTTCCTTTGCCACATAGTGGCAGGTCAACTTCTTGAAATTGGGTTCCTACCTGTGTGATAAGCAGCACTCCCTGCACTGATTCCCAGGACTCACCAGGTTTCTTTGTGTTCCAGGGGTTTTTGTCCCTTCATTCTGGGAGGATTAGACCCTGTGGATCAATTGGTCCTCTGGTGCCAAGCAAGGTCACATCTCTTGCAACCCAGGCTCACTCCCAGCCCAGCAACATTTCTCTGAATCCTAGATATGAGCTCCTAAAGAAAACTTTTCTCACATAGAGACAGGGCACTGGGGCTTTAAGCATCACACATTGATTAATTAGTGCATCATGGGGCCAGTATATTTGTATCCAAAAGTTGAGCCCTGAACACCACAGGGAATTCCCTTATATATCCTCTCTTTGCCTCCCTTTACAAGTTAGCCCCTTTTGTATCCCCCATATGGTAACATGCATTCTGATTGAATGTTACACAGAATAGAGATGCAAAAAAGTTGCAACAGTGTCATGCATAACAGAGTTACAACAGAGCGACACATATGCACATAGATACTGCCTGAACCACATCCTATGCACATTGTTCTGGGTGAGCCCTTAATACAAGTGTTTTCTTTCCACTCTCCTGAGCAACTCAGTCCTTAATGTCTTTTATGGATAGAATTGTGTTCCCAAATAGATACATTGAAACCATAAACATCAGTACTGCATAGTGAAATATGTGTGGATAGGGTTCATTGCAGATGGGATTAATTAAAATGTAGTCACTAGTGCTACATGAGTCATACATACTATAAAATGGCACTAAAATACACTAGGATTCACAAAGACTGTGTGAAGATGAAAGAACAGAGAACACTAGGTGTCAAGGAGCAGCACAGAAGAACCACAGCTGTGTCCAAGGAATCCCAGAACTGCACTGTATGTTAAAAGAAGGAGAATCTCCTCCAAAGACTTCAGGAAAATGATGGCACTGCTAACATCTGTATTTCAACGTGTACCATCCTGCATGATGAAACCACTATGTCTCTAACTTTAAGCTATCCCACTCAAGTTTTGTGGGCCCATCAGCACTTGGAAACAAACAAAGGGCTTCAAAGTACTCTATGCTTGTAGGCCTCTCATTTCAGTTGTCACACTGATTTTTAAGGAACACTGATACAGAATAAAGGGAGTTTGTACCTGCGAAAATCCTCCAGGAAGCAAAGTCTTGTACATTCCTCATTGAAGTGATTTTTATATGTTCTATACCATTTAATATTATGAAGCTTTCTCTACTATCCTATTTCCTCATGTCTTATTTCCATGAGCAAAGTGCTCATGGAAAGAGAAAGCTAGGAAGTAATCACATTTCAGGTTACAGCTCACTATAAGCATCATGTTTGTACTTGCACATTGAAACCTAAGAACCCAGAACACTGATTGTGACGTAAAATAAACTGAATTATAATGTCCCAAATGAAAAATATCCCCCTCAGCCTACTCCTGAAATATATATCATTTATTGATCATTATTAATGTGAAATAATATATCATATCACCTCCTCCTCTTTTTCTCAAAGAACAATGTAGACTAGCTTAGGCAAAGTAGGACATTCATTTCAGATGCTGCAGTATATTGTAAGCAGTTTTGAGGTGTGTGCCCTTATCATCCCATCATTCTGTCCATTCTCTGCCCAGTGTTCTTTATGAGAGACAAGTCATGACCAGAATATTCTCCAACACTCCAGGATGCAGCCTAAAGTCCATATCAAGGATGAAGTTAATGACTAAAGATCCCGCCTCCCTGTCTCCATCTGCAGCAACATCTTGACAATTCTCATTACACTACCTGCCCTGGTATCCTACTGACTCATGACTAATTGTATCCATGCTCTCCTGTGTGCTCTGTCCTGTGCTTTTCCATGTCCCCAGTCTTTCCTATTCTTTGTTTGGGTATCTGTCAATATGTAGACTGAGCCTTGCTTCGGTTAAAAATAATTTTAAAGTTCTCTTCTTTAATATTCATTGCTTCCTCTGTTTTCCTACTTGCCATAGTGGCATTAAACAAGACCCAGTTTTCTTGGGTTGATTTCTTTCTCAAGGATGCTTTAATGATATCATGGTATTTATTTTGCCTTTATTCATCAGCTTCCCACAGTAGAATGTGATCTCATGTGAGTTGAGAGTGGGGTCATTTCCAGGCAAACAACTGGTGCATATAACATGCTACTAGAGAAAATTGCACCTAATGAGGAGGTAATGGCAGCATCTATGGGGGAAGGAGTGTGCAATATTATAACATGGCTATCAAGGACAATGCACTGAGTGTTCAGGTTAGTGTCAATAGGGCAGGGGAGAATCACATGGTTACTTTATTGTTAGCCTTTCAATAGTGGGGACTTCTTGGTCAAGATAACTACACCCCTCTCTGGCTGGATATTTAACATTTCTTTTATCCTTTTTATTGTAAGTGACTGCTTTCAAAATTCCATTTCAGTAAATGACATTCTGTACCAGTGGTTACATTCAAGATTGGTTGGATCTATTGTGTAGGAGCCTAGACCAAATTACTAGCCTCCCATCAATTTCTTTTAGAATACTATGTGAGTGTAGGCATTCTCCAGTTTCTAGTGATGAAGAATAAAATCTCAAATCAATATGTTATCTTTGAGGTACAATTATACATTCGACAGTTCTCTCTGTGCTTAATATTCCAATCTTCTACAACAGTGAGTGGGAACATTTGTTGTTAGTCTTAAATTTTATGTGAAAGGAATTATTTTAAATATTACATTTTTCTAAGTTGGTGATAAATGTATCCTTCTTCTTGCTTCTACTATAGACAGATATACTAGTAATTTATCTAGTTATAATTTCCCCATGTTATGAAGAAAAGATACCCATAAATGCCAAAATAGTAATAGAAATTTACATAGCAACTGCTAAAGAAGATGATTTGTGGTTAGTGGGCTTAAGATCAAAGTAGTACTGAGGGATATGAAGCTTTGTAGGCCTATGTGGGGAAAGCAGTCTGAAGCCAAGCATATTCATATGGCACAAGCATATTCATATAGATGGGTAAACAAGGGAAACAACAGTCCCAACAGACAGTGTGAAAGGTTCAGAGCAGGAAAGGCCATATCCAGAGTGCACAGGCTGATCTGGTACCACCTGTCATTCATCTAGATGCTACTGAGTTGGCTGCTCAGAGAAAGCTTCACCAAATGGATGAATCCAAAGATACCATGATGAGATATCTATGCAGAACCTGTGACCAGCATCTCCAAAGTCCAGGAGAGCCAGTCATGAGCCTCTGGCTCAGAAATGAGACATCCTGCCCACTGCCTTTACATCCTCCCTGTTGGCTGCCCTTAGAGTACTGACCTATCAGAATAGTGGCCTAGAGAGCAGGACAAGATCTTCCTGGCCCCATGTGCTGAGACTACTCCCTGATGTAGTTGATGCCTAACATTTGAGCTTTTGCTGTGTAACTTGCTTATATTCAGATTGTATTACTGGTAGGGAAGCTTGGCAGGACAATTACAATTTTGAGGTCAAACTCTGGAATTTAGCAATACACTATCTCAAAATAAAAATGAAAAAAAAAAGGTCGGGGATGTAGTTTAGTGGTAATGGACTCTTAACCTCAATCTCTAGCACCAAAGACAAACATATAAAAAGCCAGGGGTGTTCCCCTAGGAATCTCACTGGAAAGAGAGAAAAATGTGGGAACAAAGAAAATCAATACTGTTCTTCTCTGGCCTGCAGCATGACAGAGTGGCAAGAGGAGGAAGCCACTGGGGAGATTAGGTACATCCCAAAAGAGCAGCAATATGTGGAGCTCATCCCTTGCATCCAGATAAATACTAGAGAGGTCAAACACTAAGTCAAATGGAAATAGGGCACCTGGAATGGGCATCTCTAATTGAGGGAAAGGGGAGCAAACAGTGAAATGTCTTTCTGAGGCGCATGTTCTCTTTCCTTCTGGAGGAAAATTTTGAGCACTCATCAATCATTTAAACACAATCATTGCAGCATGTCAATCTAAAAACTTGGGTTAAAAGGCTTCATGGTTTTTATGGCTCCTAATTACCTGCCCTGTGGGTCAGGCATGTTGGGATTAAAAGGCTGTTTCTTACTCTCCTATACTGGCTTGGAGTTTGTCTGATACTAATATACAGCTGAGGCCTGTTACTGCTCTGCATTTGGATGCACAGTGTTGAGCAGCAGAGGGAAACATCTGCAAGATTCTGACCAGGTTCACTCCCCAGTGAATCTCAAAGGCTTTTTCCTAAACCTCCTTTCATGGCAGCCCTCTGGGTATCCTATTGTGACTGATCAATTAGGCTGTGCTGAGAAAATGTCCTCAAAACACATATATCCCAATTTGCTGAATTCAATTTCCTCCTTATTCTTGTGCCTCTGAGCACCTACCCCTTCCTTCTCTGATCAGACTCTAGCTATTGAGAGAGGGACATTTTACATGAAATTATTCATAAGGAAAGGTGTGTGTCTTTTAATTGACCTTTTCCTTTAATTCTTTGGAGAAAAGAACATTAAGCATTCAACAAACACCAGATGTCCTCCTTGCCCTCCAGAGATTCCTTTGACCAAGAGCAATGATAAGCTCGTTATTCCAGCCTTTCCCCCAAATGACTGGTCTTGCACAAACTTCTCAGCCCTTTCCTAATTGGAGATTTGGGGCATCACATGGAAATTTGATAGTGGCAGGGGATATCAGTAATCGATACTGAGACCCTTGAGTCTTTGGCATGTGGCGAAGAGAGACCCTCACATTCTTCTCATTATGAAACAATAAATTCAACAGAATATGGGAAATGAGAACCAGGTTTGCTAATCATCAGAAGCAGCTTATTAGGAAGCCAACCGTAGCAAAGTGGACAGCTTCTCTGGAATGAGTTTCTGAATTCTATTTTCACATATACAGATGGCAGCTTTTATTACAAGAGTTATGCCAAGTTCAGCACTAGCGTGCATAATGAAATAGTGTGGCAAAGGTGACCCACTGATGTTCAAGAAAAAGCACCTCTTTTTCTTCTTCTTATATGCATGGCCTCAATACAAACTCTCTGATAGAGAATCATTGCCACCAGAGGGAAATATAAATTTTAATACAATTCTACAGCTTCACATATTTTGTTAAAGGAAGGAAAATATTCTGAAGTTCCCCATCTATGTACAGGCCCAAAGAAAAACAAATTGTGCCCAAAATGTAAATTAGATTCAATTATGATCCTCCATTCTGAGTGAGGCCCAGGATCTACCCCCCCCCATAGGCAAAAGTTTATTAACTAATGTTAGGCTTAATACAGACAGAACAGGAAAGATATCTAAGGGTTTCAAGGTCTCCCAGGGTGACAAGTGCCATGTAAGGGTATATAACTCAGAGGCTAGCACATTTTTCATGGCCAACCATAACTGAGGAGAAAAATTATGCTCACCTCTTAAGGCAAGTGTTAAAGTCACAAGTTATGGAAGGAGTGGGGGAAACTGCTGACCACTTGGAGCTCCACAATCAGGGAGATGTCCCAAGCCACAGATAGTTTCCTCTATTAGACACCCATGTTCTGTTCTCTACCATTCATTTTGTTTTTTGTTCAGAGGGGAGCCTCATCCTCAAAAGTCAATTTGGGAAGACATAATAACAATTAAAAATAATAATCACTTATAATTTTCTGATTCCCAAATGTGGGAATGGAAAAGTAGTTCCCAGAGGAAACATAAACAATAACACTACACCTTAAAACACTGCTTTTAAAGGTAGGAGAAGCAGTGGTAAAAATTCCCTCTGTATGAGGTTTTACCTCTCAAGCTCAAAAGAGTAGCTTTCATTACTTCTTAGTTTTTTTTGCCAGATCTCTGTCTCTCCAAGGTTTGCATCTGAAATGTAAGTGGCAGAGAAAATTGTCAAAAACTAGTTGAAGGGCAGAATGGTAACTATTATGAAGACAAACAACAATAATTGTTGGCAAGGATATGGGTAAAGGTACACTCATACACTACTGGTGGGATTGCAAATTGGTACAGCCAATTTGGAAAGCAGTATGGAGATTTCTTGAAAAATTGGGGATGGAACCACCATTTGACCGAGCTATTCCTCTCCTCAGTCTATACCAAAAACAACATACTACAGGGACACAGCCACATCAATGTGTATAGCAGCACAATTCACAATAGCTAAACTGTGGAACCAACCTAGATGTCCTTCAATAGGTGAATGGATAAAAAAATGTGACATATATACTCAATATCTATCTTATCTGCTCTTGCACTGTGTAACTCCACTCTCTTAACAAGTTCTGCCCTAATTGTTACAGTACAGGAGGGAAAAATGGAATGATCTCATATGTACAAGTCTTCTTTACTTTGAGAAACTTTACCTAAGGATAATAGTTGCCATTCTGCCCTTCAATAGATGAATGGATTAAAAATGTGACATATATACACAATGGAATATTACTCAGCAACAAAAGAGAATAAAGTCATGGAATTTGCAGTCTGGAATATCTGGACTGACTCTAATCAGACCCAAAAGTATACTCTGACCTAATAAAGCTGTTCTCGTGCTTATTTACTACAGTGATTGTGGCTCTGTGATTTTTTAAATGCCTCTTATTTTTTTTAATTTCTGTATTTTTAGCTCATTCTTTTTGTGAATTCCTATTTTAAACCTTCATGCTTAAATAAATATATTTTGTTCTGATCAGTCTTGTCTATCTGACTATAATTTTTTTTCACTGTTCTAATCAGAGGTCAATTATTCAAAGAAAAGCTCAAAAATCCTGGTTTTGTGTTGGCTTTTATGTATATTTGTGCACACCAATATATTGTATGCATGTCTGTATGTCTCTCTCTCTCTCTCTCTCTCTCTCTCTCTCTCTCTGTGTGTGTGTGTGTGTGTAAAAATTCAGAAAAAATGAATCCAAATGGCTTTTTGCTTACATGACTTAAATGTGTAAGAAAAAATTTAATTTAAATTAGGTAAACAGATAAGAATATGGATGTACTTAAAATTGTTAACCCACAAGATTTTTTAGGTGATCAAACTATTAATAGAGTGTTCATTTAAAATGTTTAGAGTGTAATATTCATTGCTTCTAGGATTTTTCTTCAGTACTGAAGATATGGCTAACACCATTAACTATACGTGTCTGATATCTTGGGTTTTACAGTTAAAAATGAGTGAATTAGATTCAACATAAATGGGATTGATCTTCACAAATGTGTTTGTGAGAGACTTCTGATTAATTGACAAAGTTAAATGCTAGAACATCAACTGTTATAAAATCAAATACTCTTGACTTCTTAAATTCCATAAGGCAATATATATTTAATTATTCAAAGTGCTTTTATAAATAGGTAAATGACTAAAAAAAAAGAGCTTAAGATTGTTTTTTTCCTGTGTCTTCACTAAAAGCAAGATTACTAAGGTTTAAAATTTGATCAGGTATAATTATATGTACAAAAATACAAAAGGTTTCAGTTGTTTCAATTAAAGTACTGGAAGAAGCATAAAGTATTTTATCCTCTTAAAATGGAGTAATTTGTCCATGTTCAGAAATTTTATAAGAATTGTTTCTGAATTTAAATTTTAAAAAGCATCAGCAACTAGGAAAGAGATATAAAAAGGTTTCTAGGTATGGAAATATATTTTAAATGGAAATAAAAGGGAAATAAGTATTTCTTGAAGAGAAAATCTTTTGTATGGTAAGTAAACAAATTGCAGAGTGCCTAAGAGCATTCAAAAGGTTTGTGGAGGGTAAATCTCAAAAAACTTGTTTCTGACTGAGTTAGCTGTAATTAAAACAATCAGTTAAAAGTATTTAAGTTTTTTTTCCTAAGATCAAATATTAAAGTGCTAATATAATCCAAAACTTAATCCTCTGTTGTTGAAGTAGTAAGGGCTTCTTAAAACACTAATCTGGTCTTAACTATCAAGATAATTTCCTGTATCTTTAGGTTCTATTATTTGGGGGAACTGGTCTTAAAGGAATTAGGGTTTGTACAACTCTAGGAAATAAACAACTGTTACTGGCTTCTCTGTATATCAGATACACTCATGTTACTCCAGCATATAAGTCTTTAGAATATAAAATTTAGGAGAGCATTTTACCAAGGTGAATTTCTTCAGACTAAAGTTTTCTGTAGCAGCAATTTCTTTTAGACTTGTATATAGTTAAAACACTTAGTTGGGAAATTATTTACATCATTTAATATTTGTAATAGGGTAAAAATAACCGGTCATCGATAAGATATGTATAACACTTTGTGTTATTATTTACACTGAAATGTGAAATTAAATGTATTTTGGGGAAGATAACGAGGAAAGCCACATTTATTTAAAGTTGTCAGTGTGGACCATAAATTTATTTTGCCACTTTACCACAAAAAGGGGTTTAGAAATCTCTTAGCTTTTTTAATTCATTTCAAACAAGAGACTAGCCAATAATATTGATTATTTTAACTGTTATTCATATATACTCAGGAAACAATAAATTATATTAAAACTCTATAAAATAATATTTAAGAAAGAGGCAAAGATCAGATTCTGAAATAAAACACTTTACATAAAAATTGTCAAGAGACTACATACATGAGTTAAGAATCTGCCTTTCATCATATTCCAAGTTAGAATGAGTAAGTTAGATATGAGGTCATTAAAAGTTAAGTTCCACAAATAGTTTTTTGTTATATAGATTACTGTGGTTTTAAAATGAACAGAGAATATAATATAAAACTGAGAAGTTTTGAGATTGTAAAAATTATTTTTCTTAGTTTATAGCTATTATACCAACTAAAGATATCTTTGCTCTTATTAATTTCATTTTGTATTTTCCTTATAAAATTTTATAACTGTGTTTTAGAAAATTACTTCTAATAGAACAATCTGAGTTATTTTGAGATTCTAGGCCATCTCCTATAGGATAGAGAAGATATAAGACTGATTTCCAGTACTAATATTGATGCCAATTAAATGGAATGGGTAGGTAATTATAAAATTATAGACTAAAGTTAAAACTCAGTACTCCTACTTTAAGACTGGTGAAACTGGCCTGCTAGATCAAAACTTTAAAATCAAAACTTGAAGATGGAAGTTAAATAAATAAAAGGGCCAAGAAAGAAAATAGCTAATATTTGTTTCTTGTACTCTGAGCTCAACTCGAACCCAGGGAGCAAGTATACTTCTCTAAGGGCTTTGCAACTCTGAGGCACATAACATCCAATCAGGGGTAAAGATAATAATTCTTTTTTTAAAAATATATTTTTTAGTTGTAGGTGGACACAATTCCTTTATTTTATTTTTATATGGTGCTGAGGATCGAACCCAATGACTCACATGTGGTAGTCGAGCGCTCTACCACTGAGCCACAACCCCAGCCCCTAATAGTTCTTTTAATATAACTTAAGATGTACACTTGGGTCAGCCAAATAAAGATGGAGGCTATAAAGGAAGGGTTCTTAGACAGGAGTGCCTGATCAAAAGAGATTGTCAAAGTCACATGCTTTTTATAGTCAATTTGAGACCTGCAAATCCTCCTAACCTCCTACATAAGCAGGCTTGATCTGTGTTTGCTAATATGATTATCTAGCCCTAAGTGACAGTGATAAAAGGATCTCTACTAAACATGGAGTTAATGCCAATATAAGTTTTTAGCAAAAATTAGAAGACATTAGATATCTTAACTACATCTCATGGGGACATTTGTAACTTTATAAAAACTAAATGTTGTCTATAGGTTTCTAACAACTCTGCTAATGTTTCTAAAGCTTTAACTGGCCTCCACTCACTAATTAGTGGCATGTGTATACTACCTAGAGCTTTACTGAGTTTCCATCTTCATGGTTTTCAGAGACTAGCCAATAATATTGATTGCATACATGCAGAGTTTTTTTGTTTTGTTTTGTTTTTACAAAAAAAATGCTTTACTATTATATTTATTGTTGTCTTAGCATTATCTGTGTCCTGTGTACACCTCATCCAGTCACTCCCAAACTGCCACCAATGATCCACTGGACTGCCCTGATGCTAAATACCCTTAATTCTCCATGCTCCTCCTCATGAAGAACAAGGACTTTGGTTTTCTTTCCCTGAGATGTCACCTATTTTCAGCAGAAAGTAGCCAGAATGTTTCAAAACCCATATTCCCTAAAAGAATTTAAGCATCCAAAGTTCTTAAGGTGGAATGTAAGAGGACACATAGATGAGAATGCTGGGAACAGAGGTTTAAGGAAATGATTCTACAAAAGGAGCCCACTGCTGACCCACCCCAGGCTTTGCTTGCCAGAAAGCAATCTACCTACAGCCCTGCCTGGCCTGAGTGGACAGGATATTTCACATTCCTCAGCAAACTGTGGTAGGAAGTCAGTGTAGGTAATGAAAGATGAGAGTTGAAAGAGGATGATGACTGGTTTTCACTGGTTATCAAACAGAGAGAAAAATGGGTTGTATGCCTCTTTAACCTCTTTAATCATGCTCCTGAGCACTCCGGTTGCTAACAAAAGAACAAGACACACCTCTTCCCACAGAGACATAGCTCTATGTCCAGATCTCTTTGAAGTCTGTCACTATCACTTTCTCTTTTTTTTTCTTTTTTTTTTATTGTTGGTTGTTCAAAACATTACATAGTTCTTGATATATCATCTTTCACACTTTGCTTCAAGTGGGTTATGAACTCCCATTTTTAGCCCATATACGGATTGCAGAATCACATCAATTACACATCCATTGATTTACATATTGCCATACTAGTGACTGTCATGTTCTGCTACCTTTCCTATCCTCTACTATCCCCCCTCCCCTCCCCTCCCCACCCCTCTTCTCTCTCTACCCCCTCTACTGACCTTCATTTCTCCCCCTTGTATTATTTTTCCCTTTCCCCTCATTTCCTCTTGTATGTTCTTTTGTATAACCCTAAGGGTCTCCTTCCATTTCCATGCAATTTCCCTTTTCTCTCCCTTTCCCTCCCACCTCTCATCTCTGTTTAATGTTAATCTTCTTCTCATGCTCTTAATCCCTACTCTGTTCTTAGTTACTCTCCTTATATCAAAGAAGACATTTGGCATTTGTTTTTTAGGGATTGGCTAGCTTCACTTAGCATAATCTGCTCTAATGCCATCCATTTCCCTGCAAATTCTATGATTTTGTCATTTTTTAATGCAGAGTAATACTCCATTGTGTATAAATGCCACATTTTTTTAATCCATTCGTCTATTGAAGTCTGTCACTATCACTTTCTCAAATAAAACTTGTTTTCTACACTTTCCTTGGAGTTTCACTGGTGTTTATTCTTCAACACCCATGAATAAAGATCCATACCCAATCACCAAGACTGGTATCAGAACCAGAATACAGTGATGTTTTTACTGTGAGAATGGAATTTAGTGATAAAACATGAGCTCATAATTAATACTTTTCTTGTAAAGAAGTATCCTTATCCTATTATATTAATGGTACAATTACATCAATTGCTTTTTAGTCTTCTAAATTAGTCAGGCTTATATCACATTAACCAACATAAACACTGCATATATTTCCCAACATCAGACACTACTAAGTTGATAGAATATTTTGTGACTTGTCAATTAAGACAAGTAAAATAAAAATTTATGAAAATAAATTCACAAACCATGCAGTGTCTTATTGCATCAAAAGAAATTTTTTCTACTGCTATTCTTCTTGCCTTTGCCAAAAATATAAACAAAACCACTGAACTCAAAATTTATTTAATTTGAATTTTTTTCAAAGGAACTCAATTATTTTAATGAGTGTTTTTTTATGCTTCTAAGAGTTTTAACACATTGTTAACTGACCTAAATGAATAATTCTTAGAGTTTTTGTAAGTACCAAATATGAATTAGCAAGCACAGTCCCTGGCATGCAAGAAATATCCAACTTTTTCACTTAAATAGATCAACTTTGTCTATACTTTTAGCACTGCAAAGAAAATGGTTCTAAGGACATTTAATTGAGTTTCCATTTTAAGCTCTGCCTGAAATCTGAGGGATCCCACTATATTATCAATCTCATAGGAATCAAGCACTTTCTGATTCCCAAGAAAACACCAATAGGGATGTACTTCTTATGCCAGAAACTCATTGTTTTGTCTTCCTCACTGTGGACAAGGAAAAATTGTCCAAACTTGGGTGTTTATTCCCCAGAGCCCTGTACATGTCACATTCTGAGGCTACCCACATGACAAACCACACCAATATCTAAAGATATGTATTATAAAAGGGATACTGGCACCTGATAATGATAAATGAAAAGACCCTCTTCCACTATGCAAAAAATGAAATTCTATCTTTTATTTGGAACCAAGGGTTTTTACTAGTATCTTTAAAGTACCCCAAATGACAAGAAGTCCTCCAATTTCCCTGAGGGAACAAAGATAATCTGCCTAGATTCTGAACACAAACAAAAGAGGCTTATAAATTTGTGGTGCAATTTCATTCCAAGGACACTGTATGATTTGGTTGTTATATAGTGTGTCCATGGCCAAGAAAACTGTGCTGTGTGAAAATGATAAAACCTTTTTTCTCCTACACAAAAATCACATAGAATACAGGAAATTTATCGTAAATGTTTAATTATTTTGGAAGAACATGTATCAAGAACATACTCTATTGTGTGTGTTTTTGTGGCTTTTGTATCTCTAAAAATAAATAAATATATCTAGGATAAATATAAACATTCCTGTAAGAGGTAATTTAAAAAAAACAATGCTTCAGAAAAATCACTGAAAATAAAAATAATTAGAATTTCTTTTCAGTGTGAGGAGACCAGCAATCTGTGCTCTCTGAAGACTTGCCAGGTAATACTTGGAGCCCTGCTTTTTGTCCTTTTCAGGCTCTGTGGAAGGCAGATGTAATAGTGACCTTTGAATTTTCTCTCCATTTAAGTTTCCAATCTTCTGCAAGAATGAAGAGGAAAGGGCATTTTAACATGGAGTTATCCATATAGAAACCAATAGTGATGTTACTAGGAATTTTCATACTTTTCACAGTACTTTCTTTAATTGTCATCAGTTTTCTATCCTTTCTGAAAAAGCAGCCAATGCCTGCATCACAATATTACAGATGAATGTACTAGGAATTTTAACTGTCCAATATCATCATGCTTAAATAAGAAATATAAAGACATGTGAGTTGGTGGGAAGCTAATTTATGCAGGAAGAGTAACTGAGATCAACTGGCAATGAGTTGACAAGACAGGTTTTCATGTCTTTTGTTCAACTCTGTTTCCTATGGTGAGATGCCCTTGTATTTCAGATCAGAAAACAAACACAAAACAGGTTACAAATATTTCAGTAATCATGGCAATACTTGTAAAGGAAGAAATGAATGAATAAAGAAGAAGGCATTGGAAACTCTAAATCAAGCAACCAACGGGCAAAAGATCAATGGGAGGATGCAAGGATGGGAAATGAGTGAGGAGAGGTGGGGAGAGAGAACAAAAGCTGAGGAAGTCAATTACCAGTGGAGGTGGGTGGGGAAGGGGTGGAGCTGGGAAATTTGGCTCAGGAGCTGAGCTAAAGCCCAAGTAATATAAAAGCCTGATTGTGCCAGGGAGGGAAAGCAGCCTAAAGCCAAGGGAGATACATAGACTCAGGTCTGCAGTGGACACCTCTGCAATCCTCACAGTAGTGCGAAAAGCCAAGAGCAGGAGAGACCAGGCCCAGGATGGCAAGCTTGTTCTGGTCCTACCTGCTAGGAGTTTGGCTGCTGCTGGGCCAGTTCCCCAGGGAGACCACTGCTCTTTCAATGAAACATCAGCCCAGAGGCTTTTGTAGCATAATGTTTGATCTCTTTGATTCAAAATGCAAGTCAAGGGGCAGAGAGACTCTAATGTCGATGAGGAAGTGCTATTGCAAGAAGGGCCACTGCCAGGTGAGAGCTCCCAGTCCTCTCCTCTGTCTTTCTACACTGAGCATTAGATTTACTCCAGTGGCAGGTGGATTCCACAATGGGGGCTCTGCTGGAGATCTCATTGGTGCTTTTTGCTCAGCCTCACTCTGCAGGGGCAGATTCCTCAACAAGTTGACTTTTCTCATCAGAGGGAGGGAAGGCTGAGAGAATGTGGAACAGGCATACCAGAGGCATTGTGTGCCCTTCCACTTGGCAGCCAGAATAAGGGTGGGCAAAACACAAAGCCCAGGCAAGAGGAGAAGCTGCCCAAAAAATGGAACATAGGGGAGACACACTCGGGACTGTTTTGATATTGCATTATTTGAAGGCAACTTAGGCTTTTGCTTTTCAATAGGAAAACAGTTGCCATTTGCCTGACTCTTAATATTTACACCACTCTTCCTCTACTCTTTCGACCTCACAGAAATCCTTATAGCCTTCAGCCACAGAGATGTAGAAGCCTTAAAAATGTTGGCAGATTTTATTCCAGAATTGCCACAGGAGCTGGGTGGAATGCTTTCTAACAGTTGGAAATTATGGAGGAAGCTACAACATCCAAAAGACCGGGGTCGTTTTATCAAAATATTATGTCAAGTATGTGTTAATTTTAATTGTGTGGATAAAATCAAAAGTCTTCTTTGTTATTGATGATGGTAATAATTGAGTTGTTATATAATCTTGATTTGTAATCTCAATATAACATTTTTGAAACTCAAGTCAGTCACCCACCAGTGATTATTAAAATCATGAGCAATAGTTCTTGTGGTGAGCCGCTTCTGCCGTTTCTGCAGACTATGGTCGCCATTACGAGATGACGCTGGCTCCGCTGTGGTCTGTGACAAACAACTCCTTATCTAGGAAAGTTGGCACATGATTTTTCACCACCCTGTGAGAAAGCTCCACGCGGCAGCTTTGCATTGGGGCTTGGGATGCTTTATTAAGGCTGGGAGGGGCATCCGTGAGAGAGAAGAAGAAATATCAAGGGCCTGAATAAACTGTTGAAAGAAGATTCCCGAGTTGCGTCTTCCTTGCGGGCAAGGGGTCGAGACAAGTGGTGCCGAAACCCGGGAACCAGAACTTTCAGCAGTCAGGGGTGGTGCACCGGTTAGTCCCAGGTAAGTGGGATCCGCGATCAAAGCGGGGTTAGTCCCAGGTAAGTGGGATCCGCGATCAAAGCGGGGTTAGTCCCTAGTAAGTGGGATCCGCCACCAAAGCGGGGCAGCTCCTCTGTAAAGAAAGAGAGAGCATTACATTTTATTGCAGCTGCACTGTTCACTTTCGCTCCTACTTTCGCTTTTGTTTTCTGTGTTTCTTTTGTTGTGTCAGTTTGCTTTTGTTTTTTGTGCTTCCTTTGTTGTTGTGTCATGGGTGCCGCATCTTCAAGTCCGCTTCTCCTGGCCCTAGATGGCCTGTTACGTTCCAAGGGACTGGAAGTGAAACATAGTACTTTACAGAGATTTTTACAGAAGATAGATATCGCTGCACCGTGGTTTGCATTTTCGGGCAGCCTTACTGTACCTAGTTGGGATAAATTAGGCAAAGATCTTGACTTTGCTTCTGAGCAGGGCATATTAGAGGGTGGGGTGATACCCCTTTGGAAAATGGTCCATGGTTGCCTTACAGATGGCAGATGTCAGGAAGCACTTACTAAAGGACAGGAGGTTTTAGAGCAATTACATGAGGAAAAATCGGAGACGGCAGAAAGTGAAGTGACTCGGGAGGATGGGAGTGTGCGGAGCATGAGACGGGGGAGGAAACAGTTGTATCCAGATCTCAGTACGCTGCGTACACCCCCACGCGAAAGTGGGTCAGAGGAGGAGGAGGATGAGGAGGAAGAGCTCGGGAGGCTGTCTCGTCAGCTAGGGAGTTTAGCTATAGGAGAAGGGAACAAAGATAAACAAGGGCTCAAGAAAAGCGATCCCCCGGATCCACCGCCGTATGGTGGGGGCGTTTCGGGGAGAGCTTTCCATGCCCAAACATGGAGGGCTGTTCACGCTGAGATGGGTCTTGCTTATCCAGTTTTCCAGGATGACAACAGGGGAAGAGTCCATGAACCCTTAGATTTTAAAATTGTGAAGACCCTGGCAGAGTCTGTACGCACTTATGGGGTGGATGCCGCCTTCACGCTGACTCAGGTGGAGAGTCTGTCTAGATACTGTATGACTCCCTCTGATTGGGCTAGCCTTGTTCGGGCTTGCGTTTCCCCGGGTAAATATTTGGACTGGAGAGCATTCGTGCTAGAGGGCGCAATAGAGCAGGCCGCCCAAAACCATGCGGCGGGACACCCCCATTGGGACAAGGATATGCTCTTGGGACAGGGTAGATTTGCAAATCAACAGACAGGATTTCCTCTTGAGGCATATGATCAAATTAACAACATTTGCATTCGGGCATGGAAGTCGCTTCCAAATAGAGGAGAGGTGTCTGGTAATTTGACCAAGATTCTACAAGGCCCTACAGAACCCTTTTCAGATTTTGTAGCAAGGATGGTGGATGCCGCTGGAAAGATTTTTTGGGATCCTGATAGAGCCATGCCCCTTATCAAGCAATTGGTCTTTGAGCAATGCACCAAGGAATGTAAAGCGGCAATCACTCCTTATAAAAATAAGGGCATAGAAGCATGGATGAAAGTGTATAGAGAGATTGGAGGACCTTTAACTAATGCAGGTCTTGCAGCTGCTGTCCTTCGGATGGCAAAAGGGGGCAGTCCTGGTGCCAGAACATGCTTCCATTGTGGTCAACCCGGTCATTTCAGACGTGAATGTCCTAAAAAAGATAATTTTACTGGACCCCCTCACGGTGGCCCTTCCAATGGCCTTCGTCAACCGGGGCTGTGTCCAAAATGTAAAAAAGGGAAGCATTGGGCAAAAGAGTGTAGATCAGTGAGGGACATCCATGGACAGCCTATTTCAGCTGGGCCAAAAAACAGCCGAAGGGGCCCCCGACCCCAGGGCCCACAAATATATGGGGCAATGGAGAATGTCACACCCAAACCTGAGACATGGCCATCTCTACGCCATCCCATGAGACGCGGAGAGCCACTACAGGTGCCGCGGGATTGGACATCTGTTCCACCTCCAGACTCGTATTAACACCTAAGATGGGAGTCCAATTGGTGGAAACTGAGTTCAAAGGGCCTTTACCGCCTGGCACTGTAGGTTTGCTAATTGGACGTGCATCCTCTACTTTACAAGGTCTTCATGTCTTTCCTGGAGTCATTAGCCCTGATACTGTAGGGGCAATAAAGGTTATGGTGGAGGCTCCAAGGGGCATTGTGTCTATTTCCCCAGGAGACTGGATTGCCCAATTGCTAATTCTACCCAGTCTGCATACCCGCTTTCCTGCTGATTCCTTTTCAAGGACAAGTGATGAGATTGGAGTCACTGGAGGGAATTCTGTTTATTTGTCCTTAGATATGAATGACCGTCCTACTTTAAACTTAACCATAGAAGGCAAATCAATTTTGGGATTGCTAGATACTGGAGCAGATCGTAGTATAATTGCACAAAAGGACTGGTCAAAGGGGTGGCCGGTGCAGCTCTCAGATCAATCACTAAGAGGTTTGGGATATGCCCAAGCCCCTCAAATCAGCTGTAGACATCTATCTTGGAAGGACCCAGAAGGACACAATGGCACCTTTCAGCCTTATGTACTTGATTTACCTATCTCTTTATGGGGTCGTGATCTGATGAAAGACATGGGGTTCACTCTTAGTAATGACTATTCCCCAGTGTCTCAACAGATTATGCAAAATATGGGGTATAGGCCAGGTCTAGGACTAGGAAAACACCTACAGGGGCGTAGGCATCCTGTGCAAGGTCATCAAAAGCTTAACAGATTTGGTCTGGGTTTTTCCTAGGGGCCACTGGGGCTCAAATACCCATAACATGGCTCACCGAGGAGCCTGTTTGGGTGCCTCAGTGGCCTCTTCCCTCGGTTAAATTGGCAGCAGCCCATAATTTAATCAAAGAACAACTGGACTTGGGTCACATCCAACCTTCTACTTCTCCATGGAATACTCCCATATTTGTTATTAGGAAAAAATCAGGAAAGTGGCGCCTACTGCATGATTTACGAGCAGTTAATGCTCAAATGCAACTTATGGGGCCCATTCAAAGAGGGCTGCCTCTGCTCTCCTCTATTCCTCAGGGCTGGCATATTATTGCTATTGACATTAAAGACTGTTTCTTTTCTATTCCTTTGCATCCTAAAGACTCACAACGTTTTGCTTTCACCCTTCCCTCGTGTAACCACGAGGAGCCAGATCTTAGGTTTGAGTGGGTAGTGTTGCTGCAGGGAATGGCTAATAGTCCCACGATGTGCCAGATGTATGTGGGGAAGGCACTCGCACCTCTCAGACATAAGTATTCCTCCATCAAGATCATTCATTATATGGATGATGTGTTATTGGCCGCTAAGTTAGAGCAGATAGTTAATGAGGCCTATAAAGACTTAGTAAAGCTGTTAGCTCAATATGGGCTACATATCGCACCTGAAAAGGTTCAAATGGGGAATTCTATTGAGTATTTGGGAGCAATAATTGGGTATGACAAATTGAAACCACAAAAAATCACCATAAGAACTCAGGATCTCCAAACTCTGAATGATTTTCAAAAACTGCTGGGAGATATTAATTGGATAAGGAGATATTTACATATTCCTAATGGTGTGCTCCAGCCTTTGTATGCTACCCTTAAGGGTGATCCAGATCTTGCTTCTCCTCGTAGCCTCACCAAAGAGGCTAGGGCAGCCCTTATAACAGTAGAAGAAGCTATACAACATGCTACTCTATGCAGGCTCCAAAGTGATAAACCTTTCCAGTTATGTGTGCTTGCCACTATGCGGCAGCCTACTGGAGTACCGTGGCAAGATGGGCCTTTACTATGGATCCACCCACATATATCCCCAGGAAAATCTTTAGAATACTATCCTGATGCTGTTGCAGCGCTAGCACTTAAAGGGATCCACCAAAGCATTCAATTTTTCGGACAATCACCTTCTTCTCTTATTATACCCTATACTAAGGCTCAACTTAATGTTTTGTGTGCTACTCTAGACAACTGGGCTATTCTATGTTGCTCGTTTCAAGGGGATATTGATAATCATTACCCTTCCCATCCATTACTCCATTTTGTTAAAGAACATCCTATCATTTTCCCTAAGGTAACTTCACCCAATCCAATTCCGGGGGCTGTTAATATTTTCACTGATGGTTCCAAGTCTGGAATGGGAGCTTATGTAATTAATGATTCTCCCCCTGTTCAGCATCAATTTGCTCCTGGTAATCCACAATGGGTTGAACTGCAAATTGTTATTGAGGTTTTTTTTTTTTTTTTTTTTTTTTTTTTTTTTTTTTTTTTAGAGAGAGAGAACGAGAGAGAGAGAGAGAATTTTTAATATTTATTTTATTTTATTTTTTTTAGTTTTCGGCAGACACAACATCTTTGTTTGTATGTGGTGCTGAGGATCGAACCCGGGCTGCACGCATGCCAGGCGAGCGCGCTACCGCTTGAGCCACATCCCCAGCCCTGTTATTGAGGTTTTTAAACAGTGTTCTTTTCCTTTTAATCTTATCTCGGACTCCATTTATGTGGTACAAGCACTCAAAGTCCTGGAGGCCGTGGGAGCTATTAGTAATGCCCATAATGTATCTGCTTACTTTAATCAGCTTCAACAACTTATCTGTAGCCGCACTGCTCCTTTTTATCCAATGCACATACGGGCTCACACCTCTCTTCCTGGTCCGTTATCACAGGGTAATGCCTGTGCGGACTCAGCCACTAGAGGCCAGTTGATATGCTTGGCTTCCTCCTTAGAGGGGGCTAAATTATTTCACCAGAATTTCCATGTTAATGCTTTAACGCTGCGCAGGCGTTTTTCCATTTCAAGAGCGGATGCTCGTCAGATAGTATTACAATGTCCCCATTGTGTCACATTTCTTCATCCCCCTACTTATGGAGTGAACCCACGGGGATTGAAGCCATTGGTTGTCTGGCAAATGGATGTGACGCACATACCTGACTTTGGTAACCTCAAGTATGTACATGTTTCTGTTGATACGTGCTCTGGAGTTATTCATGCCTCTGCTTTGTCGGGAGAGAAGGCACGTAATGTTATTACTCATTGCCTAGAAGCATGGGCAGCATGGGGTGCTCCTGCATCCCTTAAGACTGATAATGGACCTGCTTATACTGGCAGACAATTTACATCCTTTTGTTCTACCATGGGAGTGCAACTTACTCATGGTCTGCCTTACAATCCTCAAGGACAAGGCATTGTTGAGCGTGCTCATCGCACCTTAAAGGAAACTTTACAAAAACAAAAAGGGGGAATAGGAGCTGAACACACTCCTAAAGAACGCCTGTCCTTAGCTCTCTTTACCATTAATTTTTTGAATTCGGATATTCATGGTCGCTCTGTGGCTGATAGACATGTGTCCCCTCAGCCCTCTGTGATTGGCTATGTTAAGTGGAAGGATGTTCTTACGGGCCAATGGAACGGCCCCGACCCCGTGCTGACATGGGCACGAGGATCTGTATGTGTTTTTCCCCAGGATCGCACGGAGCCGTTGTGGGTCCCTGAACGCCTGACAAGAAGAGTCTTGACATCAACCGACCAGCAACAAGAGATACCACAGCAACCCTGTGATGAGGATCTTCACTCTGCTACGTGCTCTGGTTCTGGTGCTGGTGCCGATGGCACAGACGACACCAATGCAGTGGTGGGCAGTGGCACGGGCTTGGCCAATGCCGATGCCGGTTCATGGTAGTTCTAGTGTCCTCCCCACTCTTTTCTCTACCTCATGTGAGATGTCTGCTCCCTGTGCCTCTCCTAGAGGGGACGTGGAGAGCATTTTTAATCAATCTCAGGTTAATCTCACAGGAGTTTTTTGTTTCAGCCTTGGAAACGCTAATTGCATTAGCCTTAAGACCAAAAATTTGACTAACTGGGAGGACCCATTGCGGTCCAATCAGGTCTCAGGGAGTATTATTAATGCCGTACTGAGCCAAGTAGTTTCAGGGAAGCAATCAGGTTCAGGGACCCCTGTAAATAGCTCTGCTTTAAACATAACTACCTTGGCTATGATCTCCAAGGTACTAATCCCAGTGCCTCCTTCTTCTAATAGTACTTACAATGCCACTCATTTCAAGGCCTCTCCTTACTGTACCCCTAATCTTGGTTTCCCCCCAACATTTACTCCTTGTCAGGATCATTCTTGGGAGAAACTTCAAGTTGCTAAGGGTTTCTCCTTTTCCCCCTCTCTTAAGAGGTATGTTTATAACTTTAACCATAGTGCCAACTCCTCTACAGGAGTAGGTTGGTCCTGGTTTCAATGGCTGATTTCCAATGAGAAGGGGGCCTCAGCCGATATTTCTGCATTGGCTCAATTGCTGGGAGTCAGAAGTTGGCTGGCTAATGTTTCTGGCACTGTTAGGGAGAGTGAACGAGGTAATAGACTTACATCTGTTTCATTCAACTCTTTGCTATATAATGCCACATTGCCCCCTGCAATGGTCTGCGTCCAATCCCCGTTCTTGCTCCTTTTGGCTAATGACACCTCGTCGGGGATGCTGGATTGTTCTAGTGTTACCTGTCTCTTATCTGAGTGTTGGAATGGTTCTTGGACTGTAGCAGTGGTTATGAAAATTCCAACCTTTGTCCCAATCCCAGTCACTGCGGACCCAGATAAATTCCCCATTGTTGAGCTACTTAGAGTCCGCAGGGATTTTGGAATTACGGCAGCTATAGTGACAGCTGTGGCAGTGTCTGCTGCTGCAGCGGTTACGGCCGGAGTGGCCATGGCCAGTCAAGTACAAACTGCTGCCACCATTAATCAAGTTTTTCAACAAACTTCCACCATACTTGAGTCCCAAAATTCAATTAATCAACATATTTTGTCAGGGATTTTAGCTGCCAACCAAAGAATAGATTTACTCCAAGCTCAGGTAGAAGAATTGGCCGACTTGGTGCTTTTGGGTTGTGTTGACCAACGTGCACATTTATGCATAACCTCTGTCAGATTTAATGATTCCAGGAATGCCTCCCGCATCATTGGCGAATATTTGGCCGGAAATTGGTCCATGGCAGCAGAAAACTTGATCCAGTCTCAACTAACTCAGATTGCTGTTTTGAATAGTACCCGTGTTGAACCAGTGACTTTGGGTCAATTCACCGATTGGATATCTTCTGCTTTTTCCTTCTTCAAAGAGTGGGTGGGAGTAGGCATTTTTGGTGCAATGTGTTGCTTCGGTGTTGTACTTTGTTTGTGGCTTCTCTGTCGCCTTAAAACTCTCCATGCACAAGAAAAGGCTATGATCATACAAGCTCTTGCAGCTTTAGAAAATGGCAACTCACCTCAAGTCTGGCTTGCGCATCTTAAACAGTAAACCTTTGACATGGTCGTTACACCCCAAGTTATTATAACATTGCACTGGGATCGACATGACTTTCCTTGTTATTCTCTTAGTGTTGGAAAGCCCTTGCACTCTGCCGGTCTTACTGCCATTGCACGCAGATGGGTTTCCACACTAGTGCTTTTCTATCCTCTTGAAGTTCGTGCCTTTCTTTCAGGGTGCTGTCAACTTGTTTGTCGTTACAAACAGCCACAGTTTAGCCTCAGCTATCCCCCTTCGTCCACCATCGTCACGATACAGGATGCGAGGCAAGGCACTGCACTTGAGTGATCCTTGACATGGACCTCAAGGAGAGCATGTCCTATTGCATGCGGGTTACACGCGTTCACGCCCCACCCCACGAAAAAAGGCGTCGGCTGATATGGCTTCAGATCTGGGGAAGGCGCCTCCTTAGGACTGAGTCATATTATGCAGCCACTTCTGCACAGTGGGATAGGACCTCTACTCTCGCCTGTATTGTTTTAAGAGAACAGAAAGGGGGAACTGTGGTGAGCCGCTTCTGCCGTTTCTGCAGACTATGGTCGCCATTACGAGATGACGCTGGCTCCGTTGTGGTCTGTGACAAACAACTCCTTATCTAGGAAAGTTGGCACATGATTTTTCACCACCCTGTGAGAAAGCTCCACGCGGCAGCTTTGCATTGGGGCTTGGGATGCTTTATTAAGGCTGGGAGGGGCATCCGTGAGAGAGAAGAAGAAATATCAAGGGCCTGAATAAACTGTTGAAAGAAGATTCCCGAGTTGCGTCTTCCTTGCGGGCAAGGGGTCGCGACAAGTTCTTGGTGTGTTGTTTGCATTTCCACTTTTCTGCCAACATATAATCCTTGTTGGGAGAATGGTCTTCATGTCTCTTCTTTTGTTAATGGTGTAATAACATCAAGTACATTTGATTGTACAGATTTCAAAATGAGTAAAATGTTCATGTGATAGATAGTACTATGACTCTCTCACAATGCCTAACTCCAGGAGGAAGAAGGCAACAAATTTTTTATGGACAAGATTAGCATTTATCAATAGGACATAAAACCACAGGTCTCTCAATTTTCTGCTTGTATTTAAAAGTACACAATTTGTCTATGTGATGTGTTCTTTGTCAAACACCAGTGTGTACACTTAATACGTCATTTGAATTTTTATGCCCAAAGGTATTTGACTCATAAAAGTAGGATTTTTTTATGTTTGGAAGTGACCCATCTATGTACTTTGAAAAGATAAAAACTTGATCCTGAGACATTCTATTTGGCTCTTCTGATACATGAAAAAAATGGGCTCATAATTGGCATAAGAGAAAAGGTACACCCTTCATTGTGAATGGGTGTTTGTAGAACTGAAGCAGTCGAAATACTCTTCAGATATTGCAGTAGATTCTTTGCACAGTGGCTGGGAATTTCATTGTCAACTTGGGAGCCCACAAAATGGGATTGTTCAAAATACTGAGCCTGGCTGGATGCCAGAGGTACCCTGATTTATTTGTTTCATTATGCAACTTAAGCAGTGGAAATTTAAATAAAACCTTTCTAAGATAATCAAATGTGCTATAATGCTGGAGAATCACTGACCATAGTTAACTGCCTTGGTTGATTGTGGGGAGAATAGACAGATCTGAAACACAGGTCAATCTATAATGGAATAGTTTCCAGATTATTGGAGATGAATCCACTGGAAATTTATCTTTTTCTAATATATAGTTGTAGAAAAAAATACAGTGGATGGTTGAAAAAATGGACATATTTATATCAGGGAATAATAGTCGACCATAAAAAGCAATCAAGTGTTGATACACACAGCAACCCATGAGAAATTCTAAACAATTAGGCAAGGTGAAAAAAGAAGTAGTAAGTTAAAGAAAAGTGGTTGAAAGGCATGAAATTATAAATTAAAGGTGTAATATATGCTCTGGCTATAGGTGTTATGATATTATGTATAAAAACTTGAAGTTTGGAAATATCTTTTAATAGTTGTAAATGATTTTAATAGAAAGGATAATAAAAAACAATAAAAACTGGTTATCTCTGAACATCTTAATCAATATTGAAATAACAGTGATGTTTTCAATGCAGTCTAAAATAATTGATAACTTTGGTATGTACTTCAGGAGAATCCTACCAAATATTGCTAAAAGATACTGAAATAAGAAGAGTCAATGGTCAATAACCAGAAATAATGGGTCCAAATTGAGTTCTTTTTTAAATGAAGAAGCTATAGTGGAGGCTAACTAACAGAAATATTAACAAGTATCATCATGGCCTATTTCAAATGTAAAAGACCTTGAGGTTCACCTGTGGGAACACCTCCAGTCAACTCTCTTGTCCCAGAGGTAGAAAATGGAAAGGTAGGTTTGAACCCATATGCAAGTAATAGGAAGGCAATACCCTTTATGTTGTTTTCAATGACACTTTTATATAGATTTTTGATCAAAGATTTTGTGCTGTTTTCTATGTTTGTTTAACATAGATTTTATTCTATGCTCTAACCAAAAAGCATATATAAGCTCCTATGCTACAGACCAAATGTATATTTCTGCTGTCTGGCCCTTTCTCATAAGACGGGAGTTCTCTTTTCTTGCTCAAGTATATTTGCTTCTTTTACTTCTCCCTTCATTCTTGTCCATGGATTTAATTCTTCAAAAATTGTAAAACAAGAGCCCAGAAGGAAATTGGCAAAGCAGGGGAATCTAGTCTCATCTCAAGAGCTCTTATTTCAAGGAAGAAATAAGCTAATGAAAACAACTACCATCTAATTCATGAAGTTTCCTGGATGGCAAAAGACCTAACATTGTTAGGAGCCCGTCCAAAGTGGTATAGGAATCAATGTCATCTCTATCAAAATCCTACAGACATTTTATGCCATGCGTTATTGACAAGAAAGTCTTTTCCAATATTAATATGGAAAGTCAAGGGTTCCCAAACAGCCAAATAATTTATTGATAAAGAATAATAATATTGGAGGATTCAGTTTCCTAATCTTAAAACTTTCTACAAAGATACTGTAGATAAAACAGGCAAATTTTGTCCTGTATAAACGAGCATAGAGGAGTTGGTGAATGTGTTGCAGGATTCATTCACAGAGAGACAGGACCCTGTGCTTTCAGCAAGAAGCAGAATTTATTAGTGCCAGCATTGTCCCAGCAAATTCTTATCCAAATGCTGAAACCTGAATGTTGCAATTTGTTGCCTTATATACTCTTTGTTCCCTATTTACATGTCAACCACTTTGTCTCCTCTATATGTTACAAACATTCTGATTGAGTATTGTGCATGTGGTGTTGCAACAGAGTTATAACAATGTTGCACTTAACAAAGTTACGATGGAGTTGCCAATGCACACATACTCACTGTGCAGTATTGCCTGACAGAGTCACACATGCACACATAGATACTCAATGTAGTAAGGAGAGACCCCTTACCACATTCCCCTCTTTTAGATTTGAATCCTGTCAGGCACAAAGACCATCATCATAAATCAATATCTTATATTTCCATAACATCATGACATGTGTTCCTGTTTTCCTTTCAACCACAGCCTTCATATGACTTGAAACAAATCTTATGACCAGGAGTTAGAGATATGGTAAGAATGGAGAGGCCCCAGCATAAAACCACAACTCTGTGAAGTTTTGAACTGCACAATATTTGAAAACTCTCTTCCATATAATCCCCTAGGGTTCAAATGTTTCTGGGTCTGGACTAGGACCTGTGCAATGTTCCTCATATGATCTGTGATTTCTTCTATGACCTTGCTTTCATCATTTATTTGTAAGTAACATTCATTCAGGTTAAATTCATCACATATCCCAACTTCAGAAGAAAGCATGTAATCTAAGGCTAAGTGGGTTTGAAAAATAACATTGCTCATTTGAGTACTTTTTTTTTCAGTAAATTAAGGGCCCTTGCAATTCTAATTTCCACAACAACCTATAACCTAATGATGTGATTGCACATAGAGATGGGGAGTTTGGTACCTGTAGTACCTGTCTTCTGCCCAGGTTTCAGGGCCATAATAGTAAATTTTCCATTCATAGTTTCATTCATCATCTTTCCAGAAACAAATTTCGAAGACACACCCTCTCTGGGCCCCTTGATCTTTGTGTATTAGGATTACCAATTGTTATTTTCTGGTGAATAGAAGGAGGAAAATGGAGGGGTAAATTTTCCCCAGTACACAAGATCTAGAGCAGATTTAAAGCTGTTGTGTATATGCAGCCCTTCCACAAATCCAGTATAATTTCCCTGGGGCTTGCTATTTCATTTCTGTGGTGACACAGTCCCAGGACTGTTTGAGGGTAAAGAAATTTGACAGAAGACAAGAACTGGTTCCGTGTGATTTGAGCATCACCACCACTGATTTTTTTGGGTAATTACATTATAAAATTTTTGGCCCAGACTTGTCAAATTCCCAACCAAGATGTTAATTTGTTTTCCCTCTAAGGCAAGACAATATTTTCCAACAATTGAAGTTTTGAGGAGCCAAACACTAGTAGTTGAATGGGGAAATGTTGTTTAACTATAGTATTCATGGGGTCTATCTCTTTAAATTCCCATAGGCATTGATCTCCCAAATTACCTCCTCCATACACATAGCAAGAAAAGACATTCAGAGATTAAACTATAGTATCTGCCAAGCTTAGGAACAGGTTTCTTGTCATGGCAGAAATTGGAGATGGGTCTTTTTCTATTTCTTCACCAAAGGAATGAAATACCTGATGGGAGGAAGACTTAAGTGAAGTTGTGACCCTTTTGAAGTAGAGTATGGTTCCTGTTTCTGTGTCTCAACCATATATATATATATATATATATATATATATATATATATATATATATATATATATATGTGTGTGTGTGTGTGTGTGTGTGTATGCCAACACTACACCTGCTTTCTATCTGGAGCCTGCAGTGTCAAGAATAAGAACATTAGCTGGACACATTTTACATGCCTGTAGTCCCAAAGGCACAGGAGGCTGAGATAGAATGATCATTAGTTCAAAGCCAGACTCAGCAAAGGCAAGGTACTAAGCAACTCAGGGAGACCCTGTCTCTAAATAAAATACAAAATTGGGCTGGGGATATGGTTCAGTGGTCAAATACCCATGAGTTCAATCCCCAGTACACCCCACCCCCAAAAAAGAGAATAGGAACATTAACCAGTGTAACCAGTGTATGGGCTCCCAGTTTTCAAGGGGGTGTAGCAGTAATCTTTTGAACAATGGCAGTGTTGCTCTTACTCTGCCAATTGGCCAATGTAACACAACTCCAAGTGGAAGAGAAAAGACTGTCATAATCAGTACACATGGGTCACATATCATTTGTATGCTGTTCACGTACATACTTTTCATTGAACATTCTCCTTCAATACAGACCTCCATATGAACGGTGAATACACTGAAGTCCACAGAAATAGTCCAAGCCTTTTCATGATCCCATATGCATCAAAAGTTATGGATACTGGCTGCTTTAGATTAGTAAACAGAACATTGTAAATTAATTGGTCTTGTTCTACATTGCCTTCCTGGCAGCTTTGGACTTCCACATATTCTTGTTTGAGGATTACTGTAGGTCAAAACAATTATATTAATGTCCCTCTTGGCAGATAGAATAGGTGGTCTTATGTCTGCAGGTCCTGAAGACTATTCACCAGGAGGAGAAATTGGTATGATAAAGTAGGATTTTGGCAATGCTTGGTCTGATAAATTCACACAAAGCCATGGTCACAGGATAAGGGGCTTTAGTGTATGGATGGGAGCCAGAACAGACATAGCAAGTAGCAATGAAACATTCTACCAAAAGTAGGTAAAAGACTGCTAATAGTAGCTTTTCAACCAGTGCCAGTTGACCAAATCAGTCTTCTGCTAATCCTATAGCAAAAATTAATGTGAAGACTGTAGCAACAGAGAGGGTCAGGGATGACAGTGCCAAAGCCATACAGTGGAAACAGCAATATAGAAAAAAGAATTGTCTGTTTATCCTGACAGGAAGTTGATTCCTCAAGCTCCTTCAGTGCATAGATTATTCTGCTTTTGGGATGACTACACAGGGCCCTTATCCTTAACCTCTCTTGGGTTGCAACTTGCTTTTTCAGATGGTCATTTTACATGGCTCCACAGGATCAGGAACAGGATCACACTCTGTCATTGAGAAGCTGGTTTTACTAGGCTGTAGTGAATTCAGGACACTACACCAGGTACCTTCACTACAGTTGGGGTAGATAAAAGGACTGTGAACAGACACCTCCAAAGCACCGTTAGGGGTTGGACATTCCATTCTTTTATCCAAATAACATGTCCTGGTTTAAAAGGGTGGGCATCTGTGGTCAGGCTCACAGGTATTGGGTTAGGTATTCCCCAACCCAAGAATGTATAATGGTCAGAACCAAGGGACTACAATTGCTGCCTCAGTATAATATTGCTCATATAATTTAGATATCATAAATCTCTTATAATGGAAGGGGAGCATCCATAAGGAACCTCATAGGGAGAAAACCCTCTCTGTCTAGTAGGGCTAAACCTAATCCTTAATAAAGCAATTGGCATTTTTTTCTTTTTTTAAGGAATGAACTCCAAGCAATGAATTTTCCTCTTAGAACTGCTTTCAATGTGTCCCAAAGATTCCGATATGTTGTGTCTGTGTTTTCATTTATCTCTAAGAATTTTTTAATTTCCTCCTTGATGTCTTCTATAACCCATTGATCATTCAGTAACCTATTGTTCATTCTCCAATTGATGTATGCTTTTTCCTTCCTTCTTTTATCGTTGATTTTCAGTTTCATTCCATTATGATCAGATAAGATGCATGGTATTATCTCTACTCCTTTATATTGTCTAAGAGTTGCCCTGTGACATAATATATGATCTATTTTTGAGAAGGATCCATGTGCTGCTGAGAAAAAAGTGTAACTGCTTGATGTTGGGTGGTATACTCTATATATGTCAATTAGGTCTAGGTTATTAATAGTGTTATTGAGTTCTATAGTTTCCTTATTCAACTTTTGTTTGGAAGATCTGTCCAGTGGCGAGAGAGGTGTGTTGAAGTCTCCCATGATTATGGTGTGGTGGTCTATTAGACTCTTGAACTTGAGAAGAGTTTGTTTGACGAACATAGCTGCACCATTGTTTGGGGCATAAATATTTATGATTGTTATGTCTTGTTGGTGTATGGTTCCCTTAAGCAGTATGTAGTGTCCCTCTTTATCTCTTTTGATTAACTTTGGCTTGAAATCTATTTTATTTGATATGAGTATGGACACGCCTGCTTGTTTCCGAAGTCCATATGAGTGATATGATTTTTCCCAACTTTTCACCTTCAGCCTATGTATGTCTTTTCCTATCAAATGCGTCTCCTGTAGGCAGCATATTGTTGGGTCTTGTTTTGTGATCCATTCTACTAGCCTGTGTCTCTTAATTGGTGAGTTTAAGCCATTAACATTTAGGGTTATTATTGAGATATGGGTTGTTCTTCCAGCCATATTTGTTTATTTCTGTTACTAAACATTGTTTGTTTTCCTCTTTGATTATTTCCCCACCCCCCCCTTTACTGTCCTACCTCCCACTGTTGGTTTTCATTGTTATTTTCCATTTCCTCTTCCTGTAATGCTTTGTCGAGGATGTTTTGAAGAGATGGTTTTCTAGCTGCAAATTCTTTAAACTTTTGTTTATCGTGGAATGTTTTAATTTCATTCTCCATCCTGAAGCTTAATTTTGCTGGATATACAATTCTTGGTTGGAACCCATTTTCTTTCAGTGTTTGAAATATGTTATTCCAGGATCTTCTAGCTTTCAGAGTCTGTGTTGAAAGATCAGCTGTTATCCTGATTGGCTTACCCCTAAATATAATCTGCTTCCTTTCTCTTGTAGCTTTTAAAATTCTCTCCTTATTCTGTATGTTGGGCATCTTCATTATAATGTGTCTAGGTGTGGATCTCTTATGATTTTGCACATTCGGCGTCCTGTAGGCTTCTAGGATTTGGGATTCTGTCTCATTCTTCAAGTCTGGGAAGTTTTCTTGTATTATTTCATTGAATAGACTGCTCATTCCTTTGGTTTGGAGCTCTGTACCTTCCTGTATCCCAATGACTCTTAAGTTTGGTCTCTTAATGTTATCCCATATTTCTTGGATGTTCTGCTCATGGTTTCTTAACAGTCTTGCTGAGCTGTCTATGTTCTTTTCAAGTTGAAATACTTTGTCTTCATTGTCTGATGTTCTATCTTCTAAGTGTTCTACTCTGCTGGTCGTATTCTCCATTGAGTTTTTAAGTTGGTTTATTGCTTCCTGCATTTCTAGGATTTCTGATTGCTTGTTTTTTATAACCTCTATCTCCCTGTATAGTTGATCCTTTGCTTCCTGGATTTGTTTGCGTAATTCGTTGTCGAAGTGATCTTTCATTGTCTGATTTTGCTGTTTAATGTCTTCCTTGATACTCCAGATCATCTGAAGCATGTATATCCTGAATTCTTTATCTGACATTCCTTCTGCTGCAGCTGTTACCTCTTCTAAAGTTGCGTTGACCTGCATTGCTTGTGGACTTTTCTTTCCTTGTCTTTTCATACTGCTTGCGTATCTTTCCTGCAGGTGCGGGCGGCGGCTCTGCTCTCTCCTTATTCCAATTGGGGTGTCGTGGCTACCACGCCAGCAGGTCACTGGGCCTGTTCTGGGAGCTGGTGGCGGCTCTGTTCTGCCCCTACTCCAATTGGGGTGACGAGTGTACCACGCCGGCAGGCCACCGGGCCTGATCCGCCGGTCTGTTGTAGGTCTACCTACCTTGAAGGCGCGGGCGGCGGATCTGCCCTGCCCCTCCTACCACGCCTGCGGACCCCTGGGCCTGATCTGCAGGTTGATCACTGGTCTGCTCACCCTGCGGGCACGGGTGGCGGTTCCGCTCCGCCCCCACTCCAATTGGGGTCACGTGACCACCACACCGGCAGGGCCTGATCCGGGTGTGGGAGAAAAAGAAAAAACCAACAAATAAATGATCTCATACTTCATCTCAAAATCCTAGAAAAAGAAGAGCAAAACAACAGCAAAAGAAGTAGAAGGCAAGAAATAATTAAAATCAGAGCTGAAATTAATGAAATCGAAACAAAAGAAACAATTGAAAAAATTGACAAAACTAAAAGTTGGTTCTTTGAAAAAATAAACAAAATCGACAGACCCTTAGCGATGCTAGCGAAGAGAAGAAGAGAGAGAACTCAAATTACTAGCATACGGGATGAAAAAGGCAATATCACAACAGACACTTCAGAAATACAGAAGATAATCAAAAACTATTTTGAATCCTTATACTCCAATAAATTAGAAGATAGTGAAGGCATCGATAAATTTCTTAAGTCATATGATCTGCCCAGATTGAGTCAGGAGGATATAGACAACCTAAACAGACCAATATCAATTGAGGAAATAGAAGAAACCATAAAAAGACTACCAACTAAGAAAAGCCCAGGTCCGGATGGGTATACAGCAGAATTTTACAAAACCTTTAAAGAAGAACTAATACCAATACTTTTCAAGCTACTTCAGGAAATAGAAAAGGAGGGAGAACTTCCAAATTCATTCTATGAGGCCAACATCACCCTGATACCTAAACCAGACAAAGACACTTCAAAGAAAGAAAACTACAGACCAATATCTCTAATGAACCTAGATGCAAAAATCCTCAATAAAATTCTGGCGAATCGGATACAAAAACATATCAAAAAAATTGTACACCATGATCAAGTAGGATTCATCCCTGGGATGCAAGGCTGGTTCAATATACGGAAATCAATAAATGTTATTCACCACATCAATAGACTTAAAAATAAGAACGATATGATCATCTCGATGGATGCGGAAAAAGCATTCGACAAAGTACAGCATCCCTTTATGTTCAAAACTCTAGAAAAACTAGGGATAACAGGAACATACCTCAATATTGTAAAAGCAATCTATGCTAAGCCTCAGGCTGGCATCATTCTGAATGGAGAAAAACTGAAGGCATTCCCTCTAAAATCTGGAACAAGACAGGGATGCCCTCTCTCACCACTTCTGTTCAACATAGTTCTCGAAACACTGGCCAGAGCAATTAGACAGACAAAAGAAATTAAAGGCATAAAAATAGGAAAAGAAGAACTTAAATTATCACTATTTGCAGATGATATGATTCTATATCTAGCAGACCCAAAAGGCTCTACAGAGAAACTATTAGAGCTAATAAATGAATTCAGCAAAGTGGCAGGATTTAAAATCAACATGCATAAATCAAAGGCATTCCTGTATATCAGCGACAAATCCTCTGAAATGGAAATGAGGACAACCACTCCATTCAAAATATCTTCAAAAAAAATAAAATACTTGGGAATCAACCTAACAAAAGAGGTGAAAGACTTATACAATGAAAACTACAGAACCCTAAAGAGAGAAATAGAAGAAGATCTTAGAAGATGGAAAAATATACCCTGTTCATGGATAGGCAGAACTAACATCATCAAAATGGCGATATTACCAAAAGTTCTCTATAGGTTTAATGCAATGCCAATCAAAATCCCAACGGCATTTCTTGTAGAAATAGAGAAAGCAATCATGAAATTCATATGGAAAAATAAAAGACCCAGAATAGCAAAAACAATGCTAAGCAAGAAGTGTGAATCAGGCGGTATAGCGATACCAGACTTCAAACTATACTACAGAGCAATAGTAACAAAAACAGCATGGTACTGGTACCAAAACAGGTGGGTGGACCAATGGTACAGAATAGAGGACACAGAAACCAATCCACAAAACTACAACTATCTTATATTTGATAAAGGGGCTAAAAGCATGCAATGGAGGAAGGATAGCATCTTCAACAAATGGTGCTGGGAAAACTGGAAATCCATATGCAACAAAATGAAACTGAATCCCTTTCTCTCGCCATGCACAAAAGTTAATTCAAAATGGATCAAGGAGCTTGATATCAAATCAGAGACGCGCCGTCTGATAGAAGAAAAAGTTGGCTACGATCTACAGTCGGTGGGGTCGGGCTCCAAATTCCTCAATAGGACACCCATAGCACAAAAGTTAATAACTAGAATCAACAAATGGGACTTACTCAAACTAAAAAGTTTTTTCTCAGCAAAAGAAACAATAAGAGAGGTAAATAGGGAGCCTACATCCTGGGAACAAATCTTTACTCCTCACACTTCAGATAGAGCCCTAATATCCAGAGTATACAAAGAACTCAAAAAATTAGACAATAAGAGAACAAACAACCCAATCAACAAATGGGCCAAGGACCTGAACAGACACTTCTCAGAGGAGGACATACAGTCAATCAACAAGTACATGAAAAAATGCTCACCATCTCTAGCTGTCAGAGAAATGCAAATCAAAACCACCCTAAGATACCATCTCACTCCAGTAAGATTGGCAGCCATTAGGAAGTCAAACAACAACAAGTGCTGGTGAGGATGTGGGGAAAAGGGTACACTTGTACATTGCTGGTGGGACTGCAGATTGGTGAGGCCAATTTGGAAAGCAGTATGGAGATTTCTTGGAAAGCTGGGAATGGAGCCACCATTTGACCCAGCTATTCCCCTTCTTGGTCTATTCCCTAAAGACCTAAAAAGAGCATGCTACAGGGACACTGCTACATCGATGTTCATAGCAGCACAGTTCACAATAGCAAGACTGTGGAACCAACCTAGATGCCCTTCAATAGACGAATGGATAAAACAAATGTGGCATTTATACACAATGGAGTATTACTCTGCATTAAAAAATGACAGAATCATAGAATTTACAGGGAAATGGATGGCATTAGAGCAGATTATGCTAAGTGAAGCTAGCCAATCCCTAAAAAACAAATGCCAAATGTCTTCTTTGATATAAGGAAAGTAACTAAGAACAGAGTAGGGACGAAGAACAGGAGAAGAAGATTAACATTTAACAGGGATGAGAGGTGGGAGGGAAAGGGAGAGAGAAGGGAAATTGCACGGTAATGGAAGGAGACCCTCAGGGTTATACAGTGGATGGGGTAGAGAGAGAGGAGGGGAGGGGAGGGGAGAGGTGGGGAGGGGGGAGGGTGGATGATGGGAAAGGCAGCGGAGCACAACAGACACTAGTATGGCAATTTGTAAATCAATGGATGTGTAACTGATGTGAATCTGCAATCTGTGTATGGGGTGAAGGTGGGAGTTCATAACCCACTTGAATCAAAGTGTGGAATACGATATGTCAAGAAATTTGTAATGTTTTGAACAACCCACAATAAAAAATTAAAAAAAAAAAAAAAGAAAATCATGGAGACATTGCTAACTGGAACTTTGAGAATTCTTTTCCTTTCCACATACACTAAAGGCTGTCAAATGTTCTCCCAGATCTGTAGGGGATTAGTGGAATTAGTTCTGGGATGGTGCTCTCTGACTAGAGGAAAAACATGGATAGAACTATGGGCAGCAGGAAAATAAGCCTAAAGTTACAGACAGAAGTCCTGCTCACAGACCGGGGGCAAAATAAATGACAGTTGGGTGGAATTTGGAGCTACAATCATGCTTATATTAGAATCAATTTTCAACTTTCTATAGTCATCAACTTTTCTGGTAGGAGCAAAAAAAAATAAAGCAATTGGCAACACCTGGCTCCAGCATAGTTGTGTTTCCAGACACAGTTTTGCTTAGTTGTAGTTTTAAAGTTTGGTTCATTCTTTTCACTCTCATGGAGCTCTGGGGATGGTATGTAGTATATAACTTCCAGGTGATCTTCAACCCTCTTGCCACCAATTTCAGCACCTCAGCCACAAATGTCAGCCTATTATCCCATCCATGATGATTGGTATTCCAAACAAAGGAATGATTTTATTCAGGAAAAAAGGGGGCCACTTTATGTGCCTCCTCTGCAGGTAAGGAAGGCATCCACAGAATCTGAGAATATACCCACAAAGACTAGCAAATGGTTATTGCCTTGGACACAGGAAGCAGGGGAGCTCAGTTGATAACTATATTTTAAAATGGGGCCCCTCCAACACTTTGTACCCAAAGATATTAGGTGCCTTGCCGCAGTCTGGCTGGGCACAAAATCACGAACCACTCAAGCAGGAACAAACTTTATTTTTTGAAACTGCCGCCAATGTTCTGTACTCCCCGGGAAGATCACGGATCCACCCACGCTGCGTTCTCCTGGAACCACCAGAGAAAGTTCCTCCCCCGGAACTCCCTCCTACTGTACTTCCCCAACCAATGGGAACTCTCCAGGAGTCCCATAGCAGGCCTAGGTGAACAGCAGGAGTCCAATATCCATATGAATGCAAATCTAAACATAATCATATCATCTCAATGGCTAGCTGGCGTCACCTTTCAACCAAAAATGCCATGCATCATATACTTGGCTCTTAGCAGTGCCTGAAGTAGATTATTGCAGGCTTATGTTTCACATTGTTCTCACACTGCTCTTGCTATGATGGAGAGCTGGGGAATATAGAAATTTTGGCCCAATGTGACCTCCAGAGCCATAAAACCTATGTAGGTCTCCTGGTGGAAACATTTGAAAATGGCTGGGATATGGGCTCCAGAATCGCACTTTAGACATCTTCAAATCTCCAGCATCAACACGGGAGGTAATTCCTATTTTCCATTTAAAACCAACTGATCTCATGTCATGAGTAATTAGGGTCCTGTTATGTCAATGGATTAATGAACAGGGCAGAAGTCAAGGCTGTTCATTCTGATGCCCTCTTGCAGATTGTGAACTTTGAATCTTGGTCTGCTTTATGATTCCCCACAGCAACTGTGGCATATCTCTTTTGATGTCCCAGACAATGCATGATTGCCATCCTTTTAGGAGGCTATGCAGCATGAGAGTTCAAGGATTTTTTTGCCATACTTTTTCTTTCCCTCTGAGTTGATTAGGATCCTTTACTTTATATAAAATGCATAGTATGTGGAGGATGGTGAAGGCATATTTAGAGTCTGTGTATATATTAGCATTTATCCCTGATGCCAATTAAAGGGCTTGGGTCAGCATGATGAGTTCTGTCTTTTGTGCTGAGGTTACTTTGGGCAGAGGTCTCACTTCAATTGTGCAATTTAATGTCACCACGGAAAACCCAGCAAGGCATTCTTATGCTACTATCTGCACAGATGTGAATTCAGAAAACTAGCAAGGGACTATGGGGAATTAGAAAAGATAAACTAATATGCATAGAGAGAGAACATTGAGGCCAGATTGTTCATCATTCCCTGATGGAGGATGAACAAAACAAAGTTAGCTTAGCAAGTTTATTATATAGATATTATCATCCAAAGGGTTTTCTGAGAGAAAGTTTCTTCAAAGCACACAGGATTGAAGGTCAAAATACTGCTTGACCAATTATAATTATCAACTCATAATTCTCTATCCTAGGCTGCTGTTTTCTGAACCCAGGGTCGAAATGGATAGTCCTATGCCTAGCACATAACCTTCTTTAGGCAGTGCATCACCATGCAACTAGGTAGTCTTGATCTGCACCTTTGCATAGAAAGTTCCCAGCAAAGGTGCAACTCCTGCTATAGGAGAATCAGAGTCTATGATTCAAATAACCAAATATTCTCTCTCTTACACAAAATTTCTACCATTGAGGAAGTATTCATCATCAAGATGTTTGAGAGGCTGGCCAGATCAGTCTGGGTACCTGAAAAAAAAAACTTATCCATGATTTCGGTAGAGTCATGATCTTTTTGACCCAGCACAAAGGCAGTAGAGTCACAGGATTTAATATCTGCACTACTTTCAGGTAGATGAGTGAATTTGTGCATTGCATTCCTTGGTACCTGAAAATCTGGGTGTTACTTAGCCCACATTGACCCTAACACTACATTAATACCATCACTGAGTATAGCACATGGGCCATTAATTCTTGCCCCGTAATTAGTTTGTCAGCCTCTGGCATTACGAGGGCTGTGGCTGCAAGTGTTTGTAGGCAGGGTGGCCAGCCTTTGGTGACAGAGTCAAGGTGCTTAAAGAGGTATGCCACTGGACAATGCTGTGACCCCAACATTTAAGCCAGGACCCCCACTTTAATGCCAGTAAAATCATATACAAATAAGAAGAAAGGCTTGGACAGATCTGGGATACCCAAACTCCATGTGTTGGTGAGGGCTCTCTTAATTTTCTCAAAGGCTTTTTGTTAGGTTTGTTCCCATAATACATGTTCTCATTCACCCCTTTGTGGCCTCATAAAGTGGTTTTGACAAGACAGAGAAGTTACACATTCAGAATGTACAGAAACCTGTGGCCCCAAGGAACTGGCAAATCTGGTGTCATGTTGACAGAACTGGGTTTGAGCAGATGGTCTGTTTTATCTTCAGGTTGAGTTGACACTGTCTGTGGAATATGTGAATACTAAAGTATTTGACTATTTCTTGACAGATTTGGGCCTTTTGTTTGAAACCTTGTATCCAGCTTCCATACAAGGCTGAGGAGTAGTCCTTTTCCTTCCATACAATACTCTTGTTTTCCTGTCCAGAATACTGCAGTAGTATTCAGCTATGTTCATCTGCTGGGAAGGCTTTTAAATCAGAGGCTAACATGGTTCCAAAAACAGTTGGAGAATTTTTCAATCCTGTGTCAGTGTAGTCCATGTCATCTTGCCTCTACTCTCAGGGTTTTTCCACAAAAAGGCAAAAAGTTGTGACTCCAAGAGGCCAGGAAGATACAGAAGGCATCTTTGAGGCCCAGACATGTGAAAAAGGCAGCTTCAGTGGGGATGAGACCCAGGAGAGTATAGGGGTTATGCACCACTGTGTATGCAACAGTGTCCTGCTTTATGGCTCATAGGTCCTGAACCAGCTGATAGTCATCCATTCACAACTTCTGGACTGGCAAGAGAGGTATTTTCAGGATAATTGGGATCACTGGAGGCTTCCATACCTCTGAAGTCTCTCCAAGTGCCTCTGGATCCCAATTTGTGCCTTGCAAGCAATGAAATATTGTTTTTCATTGGCAGCCTCAGCCCCTAACTTTAGTTCTACTTCTACTCTGACCAGTCCGAGAGGATTGTCTTCAGCATACACCCCAGGCAACTTGAAAAGAAGTTCAGGTCACAGCTGTGGACTTTCTATGAGATTACAGAGGCACCATTCTATCCTTGGGGTACTGAGAGAATCAGAATTTAACTTCTGGCTTCTCAGTATCAGGATGGCTTGGCCATGAGAACAGAAAGTTATCTGGTCCTACGTTTTCCCAGTAGGTCTTCACCCATAGTCACAGGGCAGTCAGGGAAGTAAAAGAATTTTTTAATTATTTCATGTACACCAAAATTGCATTGTCAAGACAGTAAGAAGGGGCAGTGATATTGGCCACCTGTGGCTTTCACTGTAGTGGCTTCTCTCTGTGAGAGGGGCCTATAGGTCGAGTCACCATGGAATGTTTTGCCTGTGTGTCAATCATAAAGATCGTGAGCCAGCCCCCACAATTGTTCAGACCAGAGGCTTCTTTAGAATTTAGAGACTTTTGCATTCTTTGTATGTTTCTAAATAAATGTATTTTTCTAATCAGTTTTATTTTATTTAATTGTGCAAGTTTTTTCACTGTCTTTGTTCAAAGGCCAATTCCAGGAGAATTTAATGCTGGGGGTAAATCTAGCAATAATCAGGACAATAAGCTGGCAATCTAAAATATTTTATTTCAGTATCCTCATGATTGTCAGATTTCAGACCTGGTATTTCCATCTACACAGGCTCCCTTATAATTAAATTACATAAAAGTCTGATTGATTATATCTTAAATTCTAATATATTAAATCAAATAAAAGTTTTGATAAGATTTTATACCATTACTTTCAACTTGTGGAACTTCCCTTATAAAAGTTATGAATTTTTGTTTCTTCTTTTGATTATTCCTCAATGTTTTTTTTTTTTGTTGTTGTTGTTATTGTTGTATTTCCATGTTATTCACAGTGTACCAAAATAGGCATATAGGTAAAAGAGCACTCATTAATTAAAATTTTTAAAAAAGTGTATCCAAATACTTTTAATTCATATGATTTTAAAAGTTTCAATTTAATTTGCATAAACTAATAAAAATAAAGATGCCTTTAAAACTAATAACCCCAATTTTTCCAGCTGGTCAGATAATTAATAAAGTAGTAATTTATATCATTTGGTCTAACAGATTTCTTCAATAGTAAAGAGATATTAATACTGTTATCTACATTTGTTTGTGTCTTGAATTTTACAGTTAAGAATAAGTAAATTAAATTTAAGAAAAATGGGATTAATTACATAAGTCTTTATCAAAGGAGATACTTATTAACTTACAAAGTTAAAGTGATGAAATATCATTTACTAAACATAGAAATATCAAGTACTATTTAACTAAAACACATTTTAACATTTGATGTGTTTATAATTTGGTTATTATAAAAAAAATCTGTGGTGTTTAATAGCTGCCTCAGATTTTCTCCATTTTACAGATGGCCCCAGGCTTGACTTTATAAGTAGGAACTGAAAGGAAGGTAAGCCTGTGTTCAGTCTCCTTATGTTTAAATCATTGAAATGTATTGGAGGATTCCACATGGTATATTTTTAGAATTATATGTTTGCTACTAATTCTCTTTTGTGTTATGATAATAAGTTGCCATGTGCTCAGAAATCAGATCCAAGGACTTCAAGTAACCACACATCACTTGCACTTAAAAAACAAATGGGGGGGGGGTCTGCCTCACATTAGGCTTTATGGTGTTGTTGGCATTCATTCCAGCTAAGCCCTCTAACTTCTGCTGTGTTTGTCCTATATCTACACTAGCTTGCCTGACAAAGACTGCATTAACCATTTGCTGATTCTCAGCTGCTTTTGGGTTGAATGGGTTATAACATCAGGATGCTTCACATAGCCTCTCCTAGAATTACTTGGGTTCTCTTCAGGTCCCTGGAATACTTCTGAGGTCTTGCTTAGTTTATGGCTTTTTTCCCTTCTTCCTTCATGCCACCTAAAAGAACCTCTTGATAATGCTTAAGCATCTGAAATCACTGTTGTCATCAAAATCCCATTGGGCATCTTTCTCAAGTAATTGGCTTTGAGCATAAGCCTGGGCATACACAGTTCCAGCTGGGGCATGTTCCTCCAACAGCTTTAATGTGGTCTGGGAAATTCAGTGAATTTTCAATTAAAGAGTCAGAAATGATTATGGCATTTATTCCAAGTGGACATGTGGGTCTAAATGGTAGATTGTAATCAATCATAGCCAACCTACTCCAAATAAGGGCCAATCTATTTCACAGAAGGTTGGGAGTTTTCCAAGAGTCAACTTAATTGCATAGTCTCTGGGATATCCTTTTTCAAATTCTTTATTACACACTCTAGTGGGGTATGTTTGCTCTACTTGCCATCCATTTTCTCCACCTAGAAGAGGACAATCACACACATAAGAAGGGAAAAGGGGAAAGGAGTGGGCAATCACTCTGTCCATGTCTGGCAGCTCTCCTTGTGGAGATGTTTCAGGTGCCTCTTGGCATAGACAGGTCATTATTAACCCCCAACCTGGAGATGTACGGAGGCTTCTGATGGTGCCTTCAATTTCATTGATTGAAATTGATCTGTTTAAATTTTCTGTGTCCCCGACATTCAATTTTGGTAGTTCATACATCTCTAGAAATTTGTTGATCTCTTTGAGAGTTTCTATTTTATTGGAGTAGAGATTTTTTTTTTAAGAGAGAGAGAGAGAATTTTAATATTTATTTTTTTAGTTTCTCGGCGGACACAATATCTTTGTTTGTATGTGGTGCTGAGGATTGAACCCGGGCCGCACGCATGCCAGGCGAGCCCGCTACTGCTTGAGCCACATCCCCAGCCCAGGAGTAGAGATTTTTTAAAGTAGCTTTTGATGGTCATCTCTATTTCAGTATTTTCTGTGGTGATATTTGTTTTTTCATCATGAATTTTTATAATTTGGACTTTCCTCTCTCTTCTTCTTTGTCAGTTTGGATAAAGATTTATTAATTTTATTTAGTTTTTCAAAGAACCAACTTTGTTTCAATGATTTTTTTGATTTTTTTTTGTTTGAATGTCATTGATTTCAGCTCAGATGTTTATTATTCTCTGTTTTCAACTTATTTTGGTGTTGCTTTGTTTTTCTTTTTCTAAGGCTTTGTGATTTAAAAGTTGTTCATTTATTTTGTTATTTTGTGTTCTTTTAATGAACAGGATCAATGCAGTAGACTTTCTTATTAAAACTGCCTTCATAGTGTCCCAGAGATTTTGAGACATTGTTTCAATATTCTCATTTTACCTCTTAGTATTTTTTTTTATTTCATCCCTGGTTTTTTCAGATATTCAGTGGTCATTCAATGTGTGTTATTTCGTGTCCAGGTGTTGGAGTAGCTTCTATTTTTTAGTTCATCATTAATTTGTAATATCATTCTATTATGATCTGATCAAAGGTAAGATATTATCTCACCCCGCAGAAAACTCAGCTCTAAGGGGATCAAGGACTTAGGAATTAGACCAGAGACCCTTAACTTACTAAAAGAAAAAGTAGGCCCAACTCTCCAACATGTCATCTTGAGAAATAAACTCCTCAACAAGATTCCTAAAATGGAAGAAGTAAAATCAAGAATCAATAAATGGGATAGTATCAAACAGAATAGCTTCTTCACAGTAAAGGAAAAAATCAAAAGTGTGTATGGAGATCCTACAGATTGGGACAAAATCTTCACCACCAGTACCTCAGATAAGGCATGAATTTCCAGAACATACAAAGAACTCCAAAAACCAAAAAAAAAATAATAATAATAATAAGTAACCCAATCAATAGATCAGTAAAGGAACTGAACAAACAGAAAAGAAATATGAATAGTCAAAAAATATGAAAAAATATTCAACATCTCTAGCAATTAGAGAAGTGTAAATTAAAACTGCATTGATATACTATTTTACTCCAGTCAGGATGGCAGTTATAAAGAATGCAAGTAACAATAAATGTTGGTGAGAATATGGGGAGAAGGGTACTCTCATACATGGTATGTGGATCTGCAAAGCAGTGGAACTACTGTGAAAAACAGTATGTAGATTCCTTCGAAAACTTGGAAGAGGACTACCACTTGACCCAGTTTTCCCACTCTTTGGTCTATACACAAAGGACTTAACAACAGCATAGTATAGTGATGCAGCCACATCCGTGTTTATAGCAACTCAATTCACAATAGCCAAGGAATGGAAACAACCCAGGTGTCCTTCAACAGATAAATAGATAAATAAAATGTGGTATATATACACAATGGATTATTAGTCATAAAGAAGAATGAAATTATGCCATTTGCCAGAAAATAGATGGAACTGAAGAATATCATGATAAGTGAAAAAAGCCAATTCCCAAAACCCAAAGGCTGAATGTTCTTTCTGATTTATGGATGCTAACTCAAAACAAAGGGGTTGGGGAGGGGAAAATAGAAATCCATTGTATGTGTAGCCTATCATATTGAGAAGCTCCTTTAATTAATTATTTATGTATTTGATAAATGGAAACAAAGGGAAGGGAGGAGTGAGGGAATATGAAAGACAATAGAATTAATTGTCGTAAGTTTCCTAGGGTAACTTCATATCATGTATGACCACAAGAGTGAGAACCTAAATAGAATAAGTTATAATCTGTGTATACATAATCTGCCAAAATAATTCTTTTATAATTATAACTAATAATAAAAAATAATATATATGGAAATATATATAGGCCACAAATAGATTTTCACCATCTACTGATTTTCTACTATAGCCCTATATCCCCTAATTTACCAATTCAATGAATTATATTAATTGACTTCTGATATTTAGATGACTTTTCATTCCTAGAGTAAATTTTACTAGGTTATTGTTATAATTCTTTGATTAAATTGCTATACTCTCTTAGACATTGAAAACAACAACAACAACAACAACAACAACAAAAAAAACCTAGGCATTGCATTTAGCACACAGAAGGCCCTAATATATTTGTTTCAAGTAAGTGAATTTTTTGGACCACTGGAAAAAACTATATTATGTATCATAATCTTTCTATGTGTTTGACATATGAAAAGTCAAGGAAACAAGTGAAAAAGCAAACTTTATTAATTACTTCAATGATGAGCATGAACGAGTGATAGGGAGATTTAAATTAAAAATAAGCTGAGAGTGGATGATGAGAAACTGAATGGATATGGAATGTGGGAAAAAATTTGAAGGATGGTGTGAGGAGATTTAGGGCAAAATTACTTGTAGGAGGTTGGAAAATAAGGGAATAGAAATTCTTAAGATTCAAGTAGTACCAAGAGATATATGAAGCCTGGTGAACAAGGTGGGGAAAGCCACCTGAAGCCAAGCGTAGGCACATAGACACAGGTGGTGGGTAAGCCAGGGCAACAACAGTCCCAAGGGAAAGTATGAAAAGCCCAGAGTAGGAGAGGCCACATTCAGGATGCCCAGCCTGTTCTAGTCCCACCTACCAGTCATCTGGCTGCAACCAAGTGGTGTCCAAAGAAAGCTTCAGCAAATGTATAAATTCCATGACAGCATGGTGATCTTTACATGCAGAGTCTGTAAACAGAATCTCCAAAGTCCAGAAGACTCAGCCAAGAGCCTTTGGGACACTTAGAAATGAGAGGTCCTGCTTGCTGCCTTTTTGTGCTCAAGAAGAAAGGGAACAGCACTCTGAGATATCCCATCAAAGTCCTAGAATGCATGAAAGGAAAGGGTTTGCATTTAATTACCCTCCTCTATCAAAAAACTTGGTTGTAGCCTATCATATTGAGAAGCCCCTTTTGTAGGGTTTTTAGCCCCCTATTCCCTCCTGACCTGCGGGAAAGATTGGGGGAGCACACCCCAACCAGGATGAACCAAGAAAGGTAAAGGTCAACTGGCGGCCGGCACCCAGCCCTCCTTCGCCAGAGGACAATCAGACGCTCCAGGGAGAACAGTCAAAGCAGGATCTCATTTATTGAGAAAACATACACAGCTAATATAATGTACAGGTACCAATCAGGGTAAAGGTCAGCAGGGTGGGGAGAATTTACATCTACACCCATCCTACAGGCAGTAATGGGAGACACAAGTTGTCCGTGAGGGCAGAAGGGTTCTGAGCCTATCCTAGAGGTGGTCCGATTCTTCATCACAACCCATGGCAATGCCTTCTGGCTAATCGCTAGGTGCTCTCTTAGCTCCAAGTGGCCCCAGGACTGGGAAACAGGTAGCAGCCAGCAAGTTAAGTTTCCTCTTTTCTGATGCAACATGCCCCATGTTACGTCATGCCCTACACCTTTTAATTTATTTTATTTCCATTTTTTATTTTTTATTTTTGTCTCATGTAGGATGGGCCTTGTTTTCAAGTCTGAATTTGGTCTCATAGTTCCACTAAGTAAAGTGATGGATGAGAAACAAGACTGCATGTTGACTAAAGAGAGAATGAAAGTTACCAGAGAGAAAGGAGCTTGCCCTTACCACCATCATCTCTGAAGATATGACTAACATTTTCAGACTTCTGAATCAGTATTTGGGGTAGCTGTTACAAGTAAATTTCAGAAACAAGGATGGTTCAGTTTCAGAACAGTGCTTCAAAAATTTCCAAGTCGCAGGATATACCTTAAAACTGGCAAGGTCAGCTTTCCAGAGATATATGTTTTTAAGTTTGGTCTGATATTTATGCTATGTTCTGAAAAGCCAAATTAAAATGCCATTATTTTTCATTGAATATAGTTTGCTTGGGTTTTATATAGAAAATATGCCATATACACAAAAACATTTTAGAAGATATCAACATATCCTAAATATAAGTGACCCTTAACATAATCATGGTGCAGTCAGTACATTTACTTCCATTCTATAGGTCTAAAAGTCTGATCTTCAAATTGTTTTCTTTCTTTCTTTTCTTCTTCTTCTTCTTCTTCTTCTTCTTCTTCTTCTTCTTCCTCCTCCTCCTCCTCCTCCTCCTCCTCCTCCTCCTCCTCCTCCTCCTTCTTCTTCTTCTTCTTCTTCTTCGGTCAGTTTTGCTTATTTGGGCAAAACTTCTTAAAACTGCAAGGTAGATGAGAACAGAGGCAAGATGAGGTTAAGAAAATAATCTTATAAATGTGCTGCCCCCCTCATGCTTTCTTTACCAGAAAGCCATCTGCCTACAGACCCTCCTGGCAATGGGTTGTTAACCTCTGTGGTCACTATCCTGGGTACTGTGGGTTACTAATAATTAACATCCATATTTTTGCTCTTAGGAATGTACAAGGAGAAGAAAGAAAGAAAAAATTCACAGAGGGGAGGTGGAGGCCCTCTCAGGAACATCATCAAGGTAAGCTCCTCTGCACCTTACATCTTTCTGAGGTGCATGTTCTGTTTCCGTCTGGAGGACAATTTGGGGCAACTGCCATTCATTTAAAGGCAATCAGGGAAGGCTGCCAACCTTAATACTTGGTTGAAAAATGCTTCATGGCTTTTTGTGGCTTCTATCACCTCCCCTGTGGGTGAAGCATGTTGGGCTCTGCAAAAGTCATTCTCTACTTTTCTATCCTTGCTTAGAACATGTGTCACATTAGTCAACAGTTGGCCTCTGATTCTATTCTGCATTTGGATGTAAGAACTTGAACAGTGGAGCAAATCAACTGGAAGATTCTGGCTAACACCACTCCCCAGTAAGTCTCAAAGACTTCTCTCCCAACCTCCTTTCCTGAGAGCCCTCTGAGTATCCTATGTTGGTGGGTCAATTAAGTAGTGCTGTGTGATCACCCAAGTAACACATATACCCCCCTATAAGCTGACCACACTTTCCACCATCCTAAGGAAAAGGATGTGTCTTTTAACTGATCTCTTTTTCATTTCTTTGTGGAAAAGGGCACTAAGAATTTAACAACCACTAGAAGTTCTCCTTGCCCTCTGGAGATTTCTTTGGCCCACAAAAAGTGTAATCTCTTTATTCTAGCCTTTTCCCCAAATGACTCTGATCTTGCACAAAATTCTCAGACCTTGCCTCATAGAAGGAGATTTAGGGCATCATATTTGGAAATTTGATAGTGGCAGGGAGAAATAAGTAATCACCACTGATTTGAATCCCTTGAGTGTTTTGTCATGTGGCAAACAGAAACCCTCAAATTCTTGCTGGTGATGCAGTGAAAAATTCATCAGAAAATGGAAAGTGAGAAAAAAGTTTGCTGACCTCCAGAAGCTCATTAGGGAGACATCATCCCTAGCAAAGTGTAGAATTTCTTTGGTGTGTGTGCCTGAGTTCTGTTTTCTAACATAGTTTGATCACAACAGTTATGCCAAGTTTACCACTAGCCTGAATACTGGAAATGTGAAGCAAGGTTAATCCACAGATGCTCTAGAAAAAGCACCTCATTTTGTTTTTCTGCCATGCATGGCCTCAGTACAAACTCTCCAATAGAGTAACATGGCCACCGGGGGAAAATATAAATTTTAATACCATTCTGCAGCATAGCCTGTTTTGTTAAAAGAAGGAAAATATTCTGAAGTTCCCCCATCTATTTGCAGGCCTAAAGGGAAAACCCTCATCATGTCCAAAATATAAATTAGATTCAGCTATGATCCTCCATTCTGAGTGAGGCCCAGGATCCCCCTACAAAAGAAATTAATTAACTAATTTTAGGCTTAGTACAGATAGAACAAGAAAGGCATCTGTTTCAATGTCTCCCAGGGTAACAAGTTACAGAGTAAGGATATATAATCTGGACACATGCACATTTTTCATAGCATACCAGGAAGAAGGAGAAAAATTATGCTAATGCTGGTAAGGTAACAGTTAAATTCGCATGTCATGGAAGGAGGGGTAGAAACTGCTGACCTTTAGAGGGTCTAGGATCAGGGTGATATCCCAAGCCAAAGAGACAGTTTCATCTGTTTAACTACCCATGTTCTATTTTCTTTTATTCATTTTATTTTTTATTCAGGTGGAGCCTCATACTCAAAAATCCTATTACGGAAGACCAAATAACAGTTAAAAAATAATCACTTATAATTTTCTGCTTCCAAACCTGGCCTGATTCTCAACTGACAGAATAAAAAATAGTCTTCAGAGGAACCATAAAACATAACACTATGCCTTAAGAGACTGGTTTTACAAAAAGTAGGAAAAATAAATGCTCAAAATTGCCCTGTGTATGAGTTTTGCCTCTCAAGCTCAAGAAGTTAGCTTTATTATTCTTTAGCTTTCTGCCAGATCTTTATTTCACCAAGGCTTTCATCTGGAATATATGCTGCAGAGGAATTTCTCAAAAATTGGTTGGGACCAGAGAAGAAAAAAGTGTCCCTTTAAATTCAGGCTGCAGTTGTACCTAAATGTATCTTATCGGCTCTTGCAGTATGTGATTCTGCTCTCTTAACAAGTTCTTCACTAAATGCTAAAATACAGGGAGGGGAAATGGAGTGATATTATATAAGTCCACTTGGAGAACATTGTTCTGAGGGTTTCAGGGATCCCAAAGTCTTATATATCTGGACTGACTCTAATTTGTACCAAAAGTACACTCTGCCTGGATGAAGATGTTCCACATGCTTCATTCCTAGAGTAATTGTGGCAGTGTCATTTTTTAAAACTCTTCTTTTTTCTAAAATTTTTTGTATTTTTGAGCTCATGCTTTTGTGGTGACTACATGTTTTCCATAAAATGAGCCCACCCTGCCAAACACCCTCTATCCATTCTTTGCCAGAAACCAAACTGACTACAGCCTTGCCTGGCCTGAGTGAATAGTATATGTCTCAGTCAACTGAGGCAGTGGACAAAGTTCAGACAGTGTTGGTAATAAATGATGGGGATGGAGAGAGGATGAAGACTGTTTATCAATGGTTTTCAAACAGAGAGGACAATGAGTTGTTAACCTCTTTAATTGTGCTCCTGGGAGCTCTGGCTTTCTAACAAAAGAGCAAGATACACCTTATCCCACAAACACCCTGCTCTGGAGCCCAATATCTTCCACACATGTCACCATCACTTTCATAAATAAAATTTGTTGTCTACACTTACCTGGGCATTTATTGGGTGTTTTATTTTCACCATGTGGGAACGGGGACCTCTTCCTGATCTCCAAGACTGATAAGATGTGCTGATAGCAGGCCCGCCCTGGCCCCTGGGGACTCAACCCCCAGTTCTTTGTTATGCATGTCAATGTGGCCAGCTCACAAGGCCATGACGCAGGCTTGCGGTTCCCTGTTTATCTGCCTCGCACATATGTGTCTCGGGAACATCTTGACCTGTTCGAGCCTCCTGATAGGGGACGGTGACGTGACGGTAACCCAAGGACGCAGTTATTACTCTCCCCTCCTCACTTTTGAGTAATTTCCCGCAACTGTTAAAAAGATATATAAGGGGAACAAATCTGGCAATAAAGCACGCACATGCTCCCTCCTGGATGAAGAACCTTGGTATCCTGTGTATTTTTAACCCAGCTGTCCCTCGCCGGACTCGGCTCCGTTAGCCGGACGCGGAATCTGGAGGTTCCCACCGAGATCCGGAAAGTAGGGGTAAGCGGACGGGGCTCACCTTCTAAAGGTAGAAGGGGGAGGATTGGTTTAAAGGTAATTTAAAGAGACAGGGTATGTACCATGGGTAATTCAACAGCGAAGGTTCGTCTGGCCAACGAACTAAAAGAGCTGTTAAATACACAAGGAACAGGAATAAAAACTAAGACTGCAACAGAATTCTTTGAAGTTATAGCCCAGGCTTGTCCTTGGTTTCTGACAGGAGGTTTTCTCAATAACAATGATTGGGATTTGGTTTGGCAACAGCTTCCCAGGGCTGTGTTATCCGGAGGGGATTTTTTGTTGTGGAAAAGTGAAAATCAAGAGAGGTGTCACGAGCTAGCCCAAGTCAATCAGGACGCCAGCTTCCCACAGTGTAACCTCGAAATGTTAACAGGCTCAGGACAATATGCTGTCATAAATCAGCAAATTAATTATGATCCTGGGGGTCTATGCTCAGATAGCCTCAGCTGCGGTCCATGCCTGGAAAGCCTTGCCCATTTCTAAGACTGAAGCAAAAATTTCCAATATCTCTCAAGGGCCCTCTGAACCTTATTCGGACTTTATAGCCCACCTAATGCAGGCGGCTGGAAAAATATTCCCTAATCTGGAACAGGCTATGCCACTTATTAGACAACTGGCATATGAAAACGCTAACACTTACTGCCAAAATGCTATTAAGTCCTCCCGGGCCAAAAGTATAGATGACATGATTCAAGCATGCAAAGATATAGATGGGCCTCATATTACTGGTCAGGTTTTGGCTGCTGCCCTTAAGACTGGAATGCAAAAATCTGATAACAGGGGAACCCGCTCTAAGGGGTGTTTTAAGTGTGGGAAAGAGGGACATATAAGGAGAAACTGCCCGGAAAGGAGCGAGGGTGCTGACAGAGGGATGCTTGGAATTTGTCCTCGATGTCATAAAGGAAATCATTGGAGTAGTGAGTGCAGGTCAAAATTTGACATCCAGGGTAACCCAATACCGTCGGGAAACGGGAGCAGGGGCCCGCCCCGGGCCCCAGAAGCCAAAGTGTACGGGGCAGTGCAGGGACGAAACAGTGCCCCGGGGAGTGGGCGTCTCCGCCACCTCCCCCTGACTAACCCCTTTCTATCCGGGAACTCCCCAGGGGAACACCGGGAATTGCAGGATTGGACCTCAGTTCCACCTCCCGAGCAGTACTGACTCCGCAGATGGGTCCCCAGACCCTGCCAACTGGAGTCTTTGGCCCTTTGCCAGAGGGAATTGTGGGACTGATACTGGGAAGAGGCAGCACTCTGCATAAAGGGCTCAGAATTCTTACAGGTGTGGTTGATGGTGATTACCACGGGGAGTTAAAAATTGTTGCCGAGGCTACCCAAGGGATTGTTATTATTCCTCCCGGAGAACGCATAACACAATTATTGCTGCTGTCGGCGGCATCTCTACCCAGCCGTGCCCTACAGGCAGCCCGGGGTAATGGCAGTTTTGGTTCCACCGGCTCCCCTCAAACCTTTTGGGTAGCACACTTGGACTCCCGACCACAGTTAACCATTAAAATACAGGATAAAATCTTCAAGGGGATATTAGATTCAGGAGCTGATGTCTCTGTTATCTCTAAGAAACAATGGCCATCTGCTTGGCCTCTCCAAGATCCCTCAGCTGTATTACAGGGGATTGGGCAGACGAGACCAGAAAAAAAGTGCCTCCTTTCTAAAATGGAGAGATGAGGAAGGACACAGTGGTTATTTTCAGCCTTACGTAGTGGCTGGACTCCCCACAAACCTTTGGGGAAGGGACCTACTTCAACAAATGGGAGCTATCCTCACCACTCAGACCCTAAAAGGGAGTAATAAATTTGTTAATGACATGATGTTAGATATGGGATGGCTTCCCGGAAAAGGACTGGGGAAAAGACATGAGGGAAGGGCAACGCCTGTGGACCCTACAGAAGAAATTACCAGAAGTGGAGGAGATCGGAGGGGGCTAGGAAATTTATCCTAGGGGCCACTGAAATGCAGCCACGTCCTCTATCTATTACTTGGTTATCAGATGACCCTGTGTGGATAGAACAGTGGCCCCTAACTAAGGACAAATTGCAGGCCGTGACCCTTCTGGTTCAGGAACAGCTTAGGGTGGGGCATATAGTGCCTTCCACTTCCCCCTGGAACACTCCTATTTTTGTCATAAGAAAGGGGTCTGGAAAATGGAGGCTTCTCCAAGACCTGCGGGCTATTAATAATACCATGCAGCCCATGGGAACTTTACAGCCAGGACTACCCTTCCCCACGGCTATCCCTAAAGATTGGCATCTTATTATTTTGGACCTAAAAGATTGCTTCTTTTCTATTCCCCTGGCCCCCCAGGATTGTAAACGTTTTGCTTTCTCTTTACCTTCAATAAATTTTAGGGAACCCTATCAGCGGTTTGAATGAACTGTCTTACCTCAAGGAATGGCCAATAGCCCTACTATGTGTCAGTACTTTATAGCAAAAATTCTGCAACCCTTTAGGCAACAATTCCCAAACTTTTACCTTGTCCATTATATGGATGATATATTGTTGGCAGGCCCTGATAGGAAAGCACTTTTCCGGTCTTATGAAGTCCTCCAGTCCCTGTTAAAGGGGGCCGGACTGATTATAGCCCCAGAGAAGGTGCAGATTAAGTATCCTTATAACTACCTAGGATATACTATTAACAAGGTAGGGATCACTCCCCAGAGGCCTCAATTTCAGGTGAACCAGCTCAAAACCCTGCACCAATGGCAGACATTTCTGGGGGAAATCCAATGGCTGCGGCCTTCCCTCCACGTCCCTACTGGTGAACTTAAACCCCTGTATGACCTTTTGAGAGGAGACCCCTCACCCACCTCCCAGCGAAAACCTACTCCAGAAGCCTTGAAGGCGCTTAGATTGATAGAGACAGCCTTACAAGAGATGCAGGTGATGCAGGTGGACTACTCCCAGTCCTTGTTATTCATTGTTCTGCCATCAAAACTCACCCCTACTGGAGTCTTTTGGCAGACTGGTCCTATTTATTGGGTTCACTTACCTGCATCCCCCTCCCAGGTCTTGATACCTTTCCATGATCTGGTAATACAATTAGTTTGGAAAGCAAAATATCTAGGAGATGCCCTGTTTGGGAAAACCTTTGATGTTCTCATATTACCATATAATCAAGACATTCTTTCTAAATTAAGACAGGAACATGATCTCTGGTGTCTTTTCTTCTGTAGTTTCATGGGACAGGTTGACAATCACTACCCTAAAAGCAGGCTCCTTGAAAGTCTAAAGACATGTCCAATAATTTTCCCAAAGATCCTAAAAAAGGATCCTCTCCCGGGGGCACAAACCGTCTTCACTGACGGGGCCAAAAATGGGTTTGCTGTCGTTTCAGATGGGACCCAAGTCATCCGCAAGAGAGTGGCCGATTGTTCGGCCCAAAAAGCGGAGGTTGCAGCCTTAATATTGGCCTTACAGACCTATAGCTTGGTGCCCCTTAATGTTTTCACAGACAGTCTCTATATTGCCAGGCTCGCCTCCGCGATTGAGACGGCACCTTATATTGGAAAACAATCCACTATCATGGATCAACTACAAACAGTGCAGCTTCTTATATGGGCTAGGGAAGACCCCCTCTTCATAGGTCACATTAGAAGTCATTCCGGACTTCCAGGTCCTCTGGCAGTGGGCAACACCATGGCAGACGCTGCCACACATGCCACTAATTTTATATATACAATAACTGAGTATGATAAGGCCCTACAACTTCATAATAAATTTCACCTAAACGCACAAACTTTGCGCTTCCGCTCAGGATGTTCCCGGGATCAAGCTTTAAAAATTGTCTCCCTATGTCCTACTTGTGCACCTTTTATCCATTCCCCTTCTCTGGGAGTCAACCCAAGGGGCCTTCAGCCAAACAACATCTGGCAAACTGATGTAACTCATATTCCTAGTTTTGGAAAACTGTCTTTTGTGCATGTCAGTATAGACACGTTCTCTGGTTTTATCTCCGCTACTTTACATTCAGGAGAAAAGGCTAAGGACGTGATACAGCACTATGTTAAAACCTTTTCCTTTATGGGAACCCCTCGATGTATAAAAACAGATAATGGCCCAGCTTATATTAGTCAAACCTTCCAAAAATTTTGCTCACAGTGGGATATTATACACAAAACAGGAATCCCATATAACCCCCAAGGACAGGCCATTGTTGAACGGGCCCATCAACATCTTAAAACCTATTTGCAAAAAACAAAAGAGGGGGAGATATACCAGAATTGTCAGGGACCACAAGCACTCCTAAGCATAACTCTATTCACTTTAAATTTTTTTCTCACTGACGCCGAAGGCCGTACAGCGGCGCAGCGTCACTTTTCCCCTCCCACCATACAAAAAGCACAGATAAGATGGAAGGATCTGGCTACAGGGAAGTGGCAACCCCCTGCTCCACTCTTGGCTAGAGTGAGAGGAGCTGTATGTGTCTTCCCTCCAGGGACGGAAAAACCCATTTGGATCCCGGAGCGCTGCACCAGACCGGTGAATGAAAATTCAAGACAAAATCAAGTTCCCAAGATGGCTGATCCTGCCGCTGTTGTTCTCACCCCTTCAAGTGAGTGCCGAGACACACCTCATGAGCTAGACACCGCTTGTGGCATTCCTTCTGGACAGGGAGGAGAAGGCATCATGACTCGGTTAACGGAGGCAGGATGTGAGGGCGTCATGGGTAAACCCTCCTGCTGGCCCATGCAGGCCCCCATAGGAGTCTCTGATGGAGGGGGACCCACTGATGCTATCAAACACCTTCAGGTGATTAAGCTTTTAAAGCCGTAGATCCCTAAGCCTACATACCACCCCTTGATATTGCCCAAATCCCAGCTTCCTGATTTAGATGCCAATACATTAGATATCCTAGAAACTACCTTTTCTTTACTTAACAGTTCCAATCCTACCCTTGCTAGTGATTGCTGGCTCTGCATGACGGCAGGTGCAGTCATGCCATTGGCAGTCCCCATTAATTATACCATTGATGATGACAACACATGTCAATCTGGGCTACCCTTTAAGGTGCAGCCTCTAGGTGGTTTTATGTCTTGCCTTCTGGGCATGATGCAAAATAATACCTATGATGTTGATGTTGGAGTCTCTTCCTTTGGGAACTGCTCATTAGTAAAGAATTATTCTTCACCTACTCCGCCCATTTGTCCCCCTAATGGTACAGTTTTTATGTGTGGTGGAAATTTAGCTTTTCCCAGGCTCCCAGCAAATTGGACTGGCGGTTGCATTCTGGCATTACTGCTTCCTGATATCACGATTATTTCAGGAGATGAACCCCTACCCATTCCTAGCCTAGACACCCTAGTTAGAAGACACAAGAGAGCTGTTCAGGCCTTACCACTCCTTGTTGGCCTTGGAATAACCGCTGCTGTGGGCACAGGCACAGCTGGACTGGGTACAGCTATACATTCTTATCGCCGTCTATCTCAGCAGCTTATAGATGATGTGCAGACCCTATCTGACACCATTAAAGACTTACAAGACTAGATAGACTCCCTAGCAGAAGTGGTTCTTCAGAATAGGTGAGGCCTAGACTTACTGACTGCCAATCAGGGGGGAATGTTTTTAGCCTTAGGAGAAAAGTGCTGCTTCTATGCCAATAAATCAGGCATAGTTTGCACTAAAATCAAGGAGCTTCAAGAAGACCTAGAGAAAAGGAGAAAAAAATTATTCGAGAACCCTCTTTGGACTGGGATGAATGGGTTCCTGCCCTACCTTCTTCCCCTCCTGAGGCCCTTACTGGGTCTTCTTTTGATTGCAACCTTGGGACCTTGTGTTGCAAATAGGATAACTCAATTCATTAAGGACCAGATTAACATTTTAACCTCCAAGCCAATACAGGTTCACTACCAACGCCTGGAGATGGACGACTCCGCCCACGAGGTGTACTTACGACCCATCCGGAGATGAGATGTAACTGGACAGGAGCCAATACCCGAGCCCTCCTATGTATGCCTGCTTTTGCCCAGGTCCCTAATTGCCCTGCCGACTTGGTGCCGTCATCCCAGACCCTTACGTTCAGAAAGCTCCCTGGTCATAGCTATCCCACTGGCAAAGATGATGACTGGGATCCACAGTTGTGTCCTGCTGGCCATGACATCCTAACTGAAAAGTGTCCGTTTACGTAGGACAAGAGCTGATCTTGTAGTACCCAGTGACGGGCAACTTCCACGCTTGCACTGCAACCTAAGCCAGGGGAATGGGGCCTCCCCAGAGACGGGTAAGCAGTGCAGGGGCGGTGGACGACCTAAGACAGGGGCTACTTGATTCCCATTGGCACGCAAAAAACAAAAAAGGGGGACTTGCTGATAGCAGGCCCGCCCTGGCCCCTGGGGACTCAACCCCCAGTTCTTTGTTATGCATGTCAATGTGGCCAGCTCACAAGGCCATGACGCGGGCTTGCGGTTCCCTGTTTATCTGCCTCGCACATATGTGTCTCGGGAACATCTTGACCTGTTCGAGCCTCCTGATAGGGGACGGTGACGTGACGGTAACCCAAGGATGCAGTTATTACTCTCCCCTCCTCACTTTTGAGTAATTTCCCGCAACTGTTAAAAAGATATATAAGGGGAACAAATCTGGCAATAAAGCACGCACATGCTCCCTCCTGGATGAAGAACCTTGGTATCCTGTGTATTTTTAACCCCGCCGTCCCTTGCCGGACTCGGCTCCGTTAGCCGGACGCGGCAAAGATGACTATAATACAATGATGTTTTTACTGTAAGAATAAAACCTAGTGCTATAGCATGAGTTCATAATTAATATTTTTCTGATAAAGTATTATCCTATTCAATTACATTAATGGTACAATTACATCAATTGCTTTTCAGGCTTCTCTACTTAGTGATGCTTACAACATTTTAATCACATTAACCAATGTAAACACTGTTTAAATTTCCTAACATCAGATACTATTAACTTGATGAAATATTTTAATGACTTGTCAATTAAGACCATATGAAAATAAAACCACAAATCATGCAGTGACTAGCTGAGTCAAAGCTCTTTTTTTTCTGGTGTTATTCTTTTGTTATTCTTATTGTTTTTTTCTGGTGTTATTCTTCTTGCCTTTGCCCAGAATAAACAAAAGAAACCAATGCACACAAAATTTATTTAATTTGAATTTTTCTTTCCAAAGGAACTCAGTCATTTTAATGGCTGTCTCTTTCATACTTCTATGGGTTTTAATACACTATGTGTTAAGCAACCTACATGAATAATTCTCAGAGACCGTTTCTGCATGTACCAAGTAGAAATTAGCAAGCACAGTTTCTGACATGCAAGAAATATCCAACTCCTTCATTTTAATTAATCAACTATGTACAGAATTCAATGCTGCAAGGAAAATGATTCTAAGGCCATTTAAATGGAGTTCCCATTTTAAGGCCCACCTGAAGCGTGAGGGAAAGCATTATATTATCAATATCAAAGTGTGTGCCAATACTTCGTTGGTTCCCAAGAAAACGTCATTGGAGATGGTTTGGTGGTGCCAGAAACTCATTGTTTGTCTTTCTCAGGGTAAGCAGGAAAAAATTGTCCAAAATAATGCCAAGGATACTGTATATGTGACATTCCGAGGCCACCCAAATGCCCGCCCACACTCACTCTATCTTCATATATGTATTATTTGAAAGGTACCTGATGCCTGATACCGATAAATAACAAGACCCTCTTCCACTGTGCAAAAAGTGAAATCCTATCAACTATTTGGAGCTAAGAATGTTTACTAGTTTCTTTAAAGTACCCCAAATGACAACAAGTCCTCCAGTTTCCCTGATGGAACAGATATAATCTGCCTAGATTTTGAACACAAACAAAAGAACCCTGTGGCCCTGTTTGCATTTCAAAGGACACTGTATGATTTGATTTTTATGTAGTGTGCCCATGGCCAAGAAAACTGTGCTGCATGAAAACGACAAAATGTTTTCTGTCCAACAGAATACACATAGAATACAGAAAATTGATTGTAAATATTTTAATTTTTTAGAGCATGGATCAATACCATACTCTCTTTGATGATTGTATTTTACTGTTTTTTTTTTTTTTAACTTTTGTATAGTGTGTGCTGGTGCGTGTTCTCCGTCTTAATTATAAAGAATAAATTCTCAAAATAAAAAAATTCTTGCAAGAAGTAACCAAAAAAATCAACCAATTCCCAGAAAATCAACAGAAAGAAAGACTAGATGGTGTTGATTAGAATCTGACTTCTCCTTGTGTGAGGAGACCTGCAATCTGCCCGCACCCCACCCCAACATTTACCAGGCAACACTAGGAGCTCCTGCTTCTAGTCCTCCTCAGGCTCTGTGCAGGGCAGACATAATAATGACCTTTGAGCTTCTGTTCCACTTAAGTTTCCATTCTTTTGCAGAAGTAAATAGGAAAGGGCTGTAACATTTACATATCCTTATAGAAATCTAAAATGATGTTACTAGGAATGTTAGTACTTTTCACAGTACTTAGCTTAATGGTCATCAGTTTTCTATTCTTTTTGAAAAATCAGTCTTTTCCTGTATCACAATATTACAGATAGAAGTATGGGGGAACTGTAAGTATCGAATTCTAATTTTGTAATGCCTTAAAGAAGACACACAAAGAAATGTAAGCTGGTGGAAGCTAGTTTATGCAGCAAGGGTGATTGAGATCAACTGGCAATGAACTGATAAGGCAGGTTTTAATGTTTTTTTGTTTAATTCTGTTTAATTCTCAAATACTCTTCAGTGTTTGAGATTAGAAAACAAGCACCAAATAGGCTACAAATATTTCAGTAACCGTGACAATACTTCTAGAGGAAAAAATGAATGAATGAAGAAGCATTTAAAACTGTCAAACAAGCAAAGGGCAAAAGATCAATGGGAGGATGCAGGGATGTGAGGCGAGTCAGGAGAGGTGGGGAGAGTGAAAAAAAGCTGAAGAAGTCAATTTCCAGTGGAGGTGAATGGGAAAGGGATGGAGCTGGGAACTTTGGTTCAGGAACTGAACTATAGCCCAAGGAATATAAAAGCCTGGATGAGCCAGGGAAGGAAAGCAGCCTGAAGCCCAGGGAGACACATAAGCTCAGGTCCATAGGGGACACCCCTGCAGTCCCCACAGTAGGGCTGAAAAGCTCAGTGCAGGAGTGACCAGGCCCAGGATGGCGAGCTTGTTCTTGTCCTACCTTCTTAGAGTCTGGTGGCTATTGGTCCAGTTTCCCATGGAGAACATTGCTGGTCATGCAACACCAATCCAGAAGCATTTGTAGCCCCATTTCAGTCACATTGGAAACATATGCACAAGTAATGGGCAGAGGGATTCAAATGTACCTGAGGAAGTTACAACACAAGAAGGACCACTGCCAGGTGAGAGCTCCCAGTCCTTTCCTGTCTTTCTGCACTGAGCATTAGATTCACTCTAGCTACAGATGGGTTGAAATTCCACAATCGGGGGCTCTGCTGGAGATCTCATTGGTGCTTTTTGCTCAGCCTCACTCTGCAGGGACAGATTCTTCAAAGTGTGGACTTTTCTAATGACAGAGAGGGAAAGCTGAGAGAATGTGGACCAGGTATATCAGAAGCACTTTGTACCCTTTCACATTGCAGCCAGGGCTAGAGGGTGCACAAAACACTGTACCCCAGAGGAGGTGAAGCTGCCCAAAGACCAATGGTAGAAGGGACTCACTTAGGACTATTTTGATGTTCCATTATATGATGGCAACCATACTTTTTCTTCTCAATAGGAAACTGTTGCCATTTGCCTGACTCTCCTTGACATGAACATATTGTCACACCATTCTTCTAGTTTTTCAACCTCACAGAAATCCCTGTAATCTCAGTCACAGAGATGTACAATCTTTAAAAATATTGTCAGAGTTCAATCCTGAATTTCCACAGGAGCTGAAGGCAGCACTTTCTGACACTTGGCTATTACTGAGGAATTTACAACATCCAAAAAACTGGGGTCATATTCTAAAAGCAATAATTTATGCATGTTGTTTTCATAAGTATTTAAAGAAATTTAAGACTCTATTTGTGGTTAATAATGGCAATCATTGCCAGGCACTGTGGCACATGCCTGTAATCCCAGTAGCTTGAGGGGCTGAGGCAGGAGGATCATGAGTTCAAAGCCAGACTCAACAACAGCAGCAAGGCACTAAGCAACTCAGTGAGACCCTGTCTGTAAATAAAATACAAAATAGGGCTGGGGATGTGACTCAGTGGTCGAGTGCTCCTGAATTCAATCCCCGGTAACAAAATAAATAAATAATGGCAATCATTGATTGTTAGAGTCTGTAAACAAGTCAAAATAACACCTGGCATTTTGCCAGGGGAATGTTAGAGTTCGTAAACAAGTCTGGATGGTGCCTGGCAAAATGCCAGAGGGAGTGGTTTGAGAAGTAACAAAAGCAAGCCATTAAGTGTGGAGATTCCTGATTGGTTGACTGATGTATCTAGTTTATGCTAATTAGATAAGCTGTGTGGAATGTATAAATACTGCTCCTGTCCTGCAATAAAGGGCTCCCACTCCTGCTGTATCAACGTACACAAGTTATTCGTCACCCCCCCAGTTATTTTGCTGCAGCCGGACTGCGGCAATTGATTTGTTATATAATCTTGATTTGTAATCTCAATTATAACATCTCTGAAATCCAGGCCAGTCATGAATGATTATTCAAATCATGAGCAATAGTTCTTGGTGTGTTATTCTCATTTTCACTTTTCTGAAAGAAACAGTCGTCCCAGGACTGTCATTTTTGCCAACACATAACCCTTGTTGGGAAAGTGTCTCAATGTCTCTTCCTTTGATAATAGTATAATAACATCACTACATTCAATCCTATAGATTTCAAAATGAATAAAGTATTCATGTGAAAGGCAGTATTATGACTCATTTTGACACTGCCTATTTCAAGGAAGAAGAAAGCAACAAAATTGTTTCATGGCCAATATCAACCTAACCAATTGAACAAAAAACTATAGGCCTCCCAATTTTTTGCTCATGTTAAAATGTACACACTTTGTCTTACTGATGTGTTATTTACTAGCTACCAGAGAGTACACTAAATCTGTGTCATTTAGATATTTATGCCCAAAGGTTATTTGACTCTTCAAATTAGGGTTCTTTCGTGTTTGGAAGTGACCCAATTATGTACTTTGAAATGCTAAAGATTTGGTCTTGAGACAATTTTTCTTTGTGCAACAGCCATGAATTTATCAACACAGTGTCTTATAGGCAAAAAAAAAGAAAGAAAAAAAAATTAATAAAATTCAGAGATAAAACAAAGAAATCCCACAGTTAGCTTGGTCTTGAACCCTTGCATATTAACACTAAGATTCCACTTAGCACACCTAGACACCCATGTACCTCAGTATTCAGTGTTTTGTGCTGTAACACCATTAGTGCTACTTTGCATGGTTAGCTAAACTTAGAGCTTGTCTCTCCCCTGGGTACAGGAGAATTTTGGTAAAAGTGGCTTTCTATTCCCTGGTGTACTTATTATAGATCTCCCACTCACATACTTAATCATCTAAGGCACCACCACAACAGTGCATGGAAAAAGCCAGTACTAAAGGTAAAGATACTGGTAGAGAGGAGAAAAATCAATTTCTTTATGTTTATCTTTTTTCTCCCTTTGTGCTTTACCTTGTGACAGATATTTGTGTGAACTCTTAGCTGAACAGGCATTTACAAATAAGGGGAAGAGCAGATAGAAGAAAAAGATTGTTTTTTTCAGATACTTGAGGCATTTTAGCTCTTAATTAGTGTATACATAAAAGTTACACAGATGTCTATTGTGGAGGGATATATTTGAAACAGGAGCAGTTGAAATGCTCTTCAGATATAGGTTCTTTGGACAGTGGCTGGGCAGTACATTGTCAACTTTGCAGCACACATAAGGGGATATTTCAAAATATTAATGCCTGGCTGAACAGCAGAGGCACTCTGATTTAGTTGTTTCATTATGCAATTTAATTATTGGAAATTTTCTTAAAACCTTTCTAAGATAGTAAAATGTGCTATAATGCCAGAAAATCACTGCCTTGGCTGATTGTGGAGAGAATGGACAGATCTGAAGCACGGGTCATGCTATTAGGGAATAGATTCCAGATTATTGAACATGGATCCATTGGAAATTTATCTTTTTCTAATATATACTTGTAGTCAAAATACAGTGATTTTTTTTAACAAACTATCATGCATTCATATTGTAGAACAGTAGTCAGTCAAAAAAGCAATCAAGTGTTTATACATACAGCAACTCATGAGAATTTCTAAAGAATTAGGCAGGGTAAAAAGTGCCTTACCAGAGCAATTAGTTAATAGAAAAAGGGGAGAAGGAGGTAAAATTTTTATTGAAAGCAATAAAATATTCTGTGCCTGTAGATGATGTAATAGTATATATAAAAACTTGATGCCTGAAAAACATCTCTTAACAGTTGTAAACAATTTCCATAAAAAGGAAAATAACCAACAAATGAAACTGGTTATCTCTGAACATCCAAATCAATATTGGAATAACAGTGACATTTTCAATGCACTCTAAAATAGTTGACAACTTTGCTATGTACTTCAGGTGAATCCTACCAAATATTGATGAAAGATACTGAATAAGAATAGTTAATGGTCAGGAATTAGAAATAATGGAACTCAATTGAAATTTTGTTAAAATGCAGACGCCACAGGTGGAGACTAACTGATAGAAATATTAATGAGTATCATCATGGCCTATTTCAAAGTAAAAGATATGGAAAAAGCCAGGACTAAAGGTTTTACAAAGATAAAGATACTGGTAGAAGAAGAAAAATCACCTGTGGCTCATCTGTGGGAACACCTCCAGCCATCTCTTTTGTTCCAGATGTGGGGAAATAGGAAGGTGTGTTAGAACTCTCATGGTAATTGTAGGAAGGGGATATCCTTAGTGCTATTTTTAATGCCCTTTTACATAGATTTTTTAATCAATGATTTTGGTGTTATTTTCAATATCTGTTTAACATAGATTTTGTTTTGAGCTGTACCCAGAACTGTATATAAACTCTTAAACTAGCACACTAAAACATATTTTTCTGCTATCTGACCCCTTCATGCATGGTAGGAGTTCTTTCTTTTTTCACTCAAGTATATTCTGCTCATTTTACTCTTTATTATTGTCTGTGGGTTTTATTCTTTAAAATTTGTAAGACAAGAGCCCAGAAGAAAATTGGCAAACTGGAGAAAATTAGAACCTTCTCAGAGTTCTGTTTTCAATATTAAGGAAGAAATAAACTAAAGGAACAACTACCATCTAATTCATGGTGTTTCCTGGATGGCAGAAGACTTTTTTGGGAGGAGGGTATGGGCAGTTGAACTCAGGGGCACTTGACCACTGAGCCACTTCTCCAACCCTATTTTGTATTTTATTTAGAGAGAGGGTCTCACTGAGTTGCTTAGCATCTTGTTTTTGCTGAGGTTGGTTTTGAACTCGTCATCCTCATGCCTGAGTCTCCCACTACTGGAATTACTGGTGTGCACCATGACACCCAGCTCAGAAGACTTAATGTTGTTAGGAGATATGACAAAGTGGTCTAGGATTTAATGTCATCCCTATAAAAATCCTACAGGCATTTTATACCACAAGTTTTTGACAAGAAAGTTCTTTCCAATATTAATGTGAAAAGTCAAGGTTTCCCAAATAGCCAAATCATTCCTGTTAAAGAAGAATAATGTTGGAGGATTCAAAGGTGCTGTAGATAAAACAGGCAAATCTTGTCCTGCATAGAGGAAAGTAAAAGAGTTAATGAGCATGCTGCAGGATTCTTTCACAAAGATATAGTAAACTGGGGCTTTCAGCAGGAAACAGATTTTATCAGTGCTGGCCTTGGCCCAGCAGATTCTTATTAAAGGCTGAAACCCAAAATTCATGGCCTTAGATACCCTCTGTTAGTCTCCCCTTTACATGTTAACCCTTTTCCCTCTTCTATATGTTACAACATTCTGATGGGATATTCTATACTATGGTATTGCAAGACAGTTGCAATAGTTTTGCACTTAATAGAGTTGTGACAGAGTCGTGAAGGTGCCCATATATACTGACTGTGCCACATTGCTTGACAAAGTCATACAATTGCCATAAAAACTAAATGTAGTAAGAGGAGACACCTTACTACATCCCCCTATTTTAGATTTGAATCTTCTCAGTGACAAATAGCATCATCCTGATTCAACAGCTTATATTTATATAAAATCATGACATAAGTTTCTCTTTTCTTTTCAATCATACCCTCCATGAAACTGGATGGAGATCTTATAACCAAGGCTAACAGGCATGTTGGAATACACAGGCCTCAGCATTAAAACCACAACACTTATGAGAGTTTTTAATCCCCCCAATATTTTTTATTCTTAGATTTTTTAATTTGTTCTAATTAGTTGTACGTGACATAAGAATGCATTTTGACACATTGTACACAAATGGAGAACAACTTCTCATTCCTGAGGCTATACATGATGCAGAGTCACACCAGTTGTGCAATTATACATGTATATAGGGTAATAATGTCCATCTCATTTCACCACCCTTCAAACCCCCAAATCTCTCCCCTCCATTCACTCTCCTCTGTCCAATTCAAAGTTCCTCCATTCTTCCCTAACCCTCCATTATGAATCAGCATCTGCATATCAGAGAAAACATTTGGCCTTTTGTTCTTTGGGATTGGCTTATTTAGCTTAGCATAATATTCTCCAATGCCATCCATTTACCAGCAAATGACACAATTTCATTCTTCTTTAAGTCTGAGTAATATTCCATTATGTATATATACCGCAGTTTTTTAACCCATTCATCTGTTGAAGGGCATATAGGTTGGTTCCATAGTTTAGCTATTGTGAATTGAACTGTTATAATCATTCATGTGGCTGTGTCAGTATAGTATGTTGATTTTAAGTGCTCTAGGCATAAATCGAGGAGTGAGATAACTGGGGTCAAATGGTGGTTCCATTCCAAGTTTTCTGTGGTATCTCCACACTGCTTTCTACACTAGTGGCATAAATTTTCAGTGCCACCAGCAATGTATGAATGTACATTTTTACCAACATCTTGCCAACACTTATTGTTGCTTTAATTCTTGATAATTGCCATTCTGACTGGAGGGATGAAATATTACAGTAGTTTTGATTTGCATTTCTCTAATTGTTAGAGATGTTGAACATTTTTAAATATATTTGTTGATCAATTATATTTCTTCTTCTATGAAGTGTCTGTTCAGTTTCTTAGCCCATTTATTGACTGGGTTATTTCTTTTTCCCTTGTTTTTATTTTTTTAATTTAAATTTTAATTTGTTATATATGACAACAGAATGCATTATAATTTGTATTATACATATAGAGCAACAATTTTTCATATCTCTGGTTGTACACAGAGTCACATCCTTTGTGTCTTCATACATGTACTTAGGGTAATGATGACCATCTCATTCCACCATTTTTCCTACCCTTATGCCCCCTCACTTCACTTCCCTCCCCTTTTTCCCTTTGCCCTATCTAGAGTTTATTTAATCCTCCCATCCCCTCCCCCACAGCATATTATGAATCAGCATCCTTAAATCAGAGGAATCATTGGCATTTGTATTGGGGGAACTGGCTAATTTCACTTAGCATTATATTCTCCAGCTCCATCCATTTACCTGCAAATTTCATTATTTTATTCTCTTTTAATGCTGAGTAATATTCCATTGTGTATATACCCCACATTTTTTAAATCCATTCATCTACTGAAGGGCATCTAGGTTGGTTCCACAGTTTAGCTATTGTGAATTGTGTACTGCTATAAATATTGATGTGGCTGTGTCCCCTTAATATGTTGTCTTAAGTCCTTTGGGTATAGACCGAGGAGAGAGATAGCTAGGTCAAATGGTGGTTTCATTTCCAGTTTTCCAAGAATTCTCCATACTGCTTTCCATATTGGCTGCATCAATTTGCAGCTCCACCAGCAATGTATGAGTGTGCCTTTTCCCCCACATCCTCGCCAACACTTATTGTTGTTTGTATTCTTTTTTTTAAATTTTTTATTGTTGGCTGTTCAAAACATTACATAGTTCTTGATATATCATATTTCACACTTTGATTCAAGTGGGTTATGAGCTCCCATTTTTACCCCATATACAGATTGCAGAATCACATCAGTTACACATCCATTGATTTACATATTGCCATACTAGTGTCTGTTGTGTTCTGCTGCCTTTCCTATCCTCTACGATCCCCCCTCCCCTCCCCTCCCTTCTTCTCTCTCTGCCCCCTCTACTGACATTCATTTGTCCCCCTTGTATTATTTTCCCCTTTCCCCTCACTTCCTCTTGTATGTACTTTTGAATAACTCTGAGGGTCTCCTTCCATTTCCATGCAATTTCCCTTCTCTCTCCCTTTCCCTCCCACCTCTTATCCCTGTTTAATGTTAATCTTCTTCTCATGCTCTTCGACCCTGCTCTGTTCTTAGTTACTCTCCTTATATCAAAGAAGACATTTGGCATTTGTTTTTTAGGGATTGGCTAGCTTCACTTAGCATAATCTGCTCTAATGCCATCCATTTCCCTGTAAATTCTATGATTTTGTCATTTTTTAATGCAGAGTAATACTCCATTGTGTATAAATGCCACATTTTTTTTATCCATTCATCTATTGAAGGGCATCTAGGTTGGTTCCACAGTCTTGCTATTGTGAATTGTGCTGCTATGAACATCGATGTAGCAGTGTCCCTGTAGCATGCTCTTTTTAGGTCTTTAGGGAATAGACCGAGAAGGGGAATAGCTGGGTCAAATGGTGGTTCCATTCCCAGCTTTCCAAGAAATCTCCATACTGCTTTCCAAATTGGCTGCACCAATTTGCAGTCCCACCAGCAATGTACAAGTGTACCCTTTTCCCCACATCCTCGCCAGCACTTCTTGTTGTTTTACTTCATAATGGCTGCCAATCTCACTGGAGTGAGATGGTATCTTAGGGTGGTTTTGATTTGCATTTCTCTGACTGCTAGAGATGGTGAGCATTTTTTCATGTACTTGTTGATTGATTGTATGTCCTCCTCTGAGAAGTGTCTGTTCAGGTCCTTGGCCCATTTGTTGATTGGGTTGTTTGTTCTCTTATTGTCTAATTTTTTGAGTTCTTTGTATACTCTGGATATTAGGGCTCTATCTGAAGTGTGAGGAGTAAAGATTTGTTCCCAGGATGTAGGCTCTCTATTTACCTCTCTTATTGTTTCTTTTGCCGAGAAAAAACTTTTTAGTTTGAGGAAGTCCCATTTGTTGATTCTATGTATTAACTTTTGTGCTATGGGTGTCCTATTGAGGAATTTGGAGCCCGACCCCACAGTATGTAGATCGTAGCCAACTTTTTCTTCTTATCAGACGGCGTGTCTCTGATTTGATGTCAAGCTCCTTGATCCATTTTGAATTCACTTTTGTGCATGGCGAGAGAAAGGGATTCAGTTTCATTTTGTTGCATATGGATTTCCAGTTTTCCCAGCACCATTTGTTGAAGATGCTATCCTTCCTCCATTGCATGCTTTTAGACCCTTTATCAAATATAAGGTAGTTGTAGTTTTCTGGATTGGTTTCTGTGTCCTCTATTCTGTACCATTGGTCCACCCACCTGTTTTGGTACCAGTACCATGCTGTTTTTGTTACTATTGCTCTGTAGTATAGTTTGAAGTCTGGTATCGCTATACCACCTGATTCACACTTCCTGCTTAGAGTTGTTTTTGCTATTCTGGGTCTTTTATTTTTCCATATGAATTTCATGATTGCTTTCTCTATTTCTACAAGAAATGTCGTTGGGAATTTGATTGGCATTGCATTAAACCTATAGAGAACTTTTGGTAATATTGCCATTTTGATGATGTTAGTTCTGCCTATCCATGTACAGGGTATATTTTTCCATCTTCTAGATCTTCTTCTATTTCTCTCTTTAGGGTTCTGTAGTTTTCATTGTATAAGTCTTTCACCTCTTTTGTTAGGTTGATTCCCAAGTATTTTATTTTTTTTGAAGATATTGTGAATGGAGTGGTTGTCCTCATTTCCATTTCAGAGGATTTGTCGCTGATATACAGGAATGCCTTTGATTTATGTGTGTTGATTTTATATCCTGCCACTTTGCTGAATTCATTTATTAGCTCTAATAGTTTCTTTGTAGGCCCTTTTGGGTCTGCTAGGTATAGAATCATGTCACCTGCAAATAGTGATAATTTAAGTTCTTCTTTTCCTATTTTTATGCCTTTAATTTCTTTCGTCTGTCTAATTGCTCTGGCCAGTGTTTCGAGAACTATGTTGAACAGAAGTGGTGAGAGAGGGCATCCCTGTCTTGTTCCAGATTTTAGAGGGAATGCCTTCAGTTTTTCTCCATTCAGAATGATGCTAGCCTGAGGCTTAGCATAGATTGCTTTTACAATATTGAGGTATGTTCCTGTTATCCCTAGTTTTTCTAGAGTTTTGAACATAAAGGGATTCTGTACTTTGTCGAATGCTTTTTCCGCATCTATCGAGGTGATCATATGGTTCTTATTTTTAAGTCTATTAATGTGGTGAATAACATTTATTGATTTCTGTATATTGAACCATCCTTGCATCCCAGGGATGAATCCTACTTCATCATGGTGCACAATTTTTTTGATATGTTTTTGTATCCGATTCGCCAGAATTTTATTGAGGATTTTTGCATCTAGGTTCATTAGAGATATTGGGTTGTAGTTTTCTTTCTTTGAAGTGTCTTTGTCTGGTTTAGGTATCAGGGTGATGTTGGCCTCGTAGAATGAATTTGGAAGTTCTCCCTCTTTTTCTATTTCCTGAAGTAGCTTGAAAAGTATTGGTATTAGTTCCTCTTTAAAGGTTTTGTAAAACTCTGCTGTATACCCATCCGGTCCTGGGCTTTTCTTAGTTGGTAGTCTTTTGATGGTTTCTTCTATTTCCTCGATTGATATTGGTCTGTTTAGGTTGTCTATATCCTCCTGACTCAATCTGGGCAGATCATATGACTTAAGAAATTTATGGATGCCTTCACTATCTTCTAATTTATTGGAGTATAAGGATTCAAAATCATTTTTGATTATCTTCTGTATATCTGAAGTGTCTGTTGTGATATTGCCTTTTTCATCCCGTATGCTAGTAATTTGAGTTCTCTCTCTTCTTCTCTTCGCTAGCATCGCTAAGGGTCTGTCAATTTTGTTTATTTTTTCAAAGAACCAACTTTTAGTTTTGTCAATTTTTTCAATTGTTTCTTTTGTTTCGATTTCATTAATTTCAGCTCTGATTTTAATTATTTCTTGCCTTCTACTTCTTTTGCTGTTGTTTTGCTCTTCTTTTTCTAGGATTTTGAGATGAAGTATGAGATTATTTATTTGTTGGTTTTTTCTTTTTTTAAGGAATGAACTCCAAGCAATGAATTTTCCTCTTAGAACTGCTTTCAATGTGTCCCATAGATTCCGATATGTTGTGTCAGTGTTTTCATTAATCTCTAAGAATTTTTTAATTTCCTCCTTGATGTCTTCTATAACCCACTGATCATTCAGTAACCTATTGTTCATTCTCCAAGTGATGTATTCTTTTTCCTTCCTTCTTTTATCGTTGATTTTCAGTTCCATTCCATTATGATCAGATAGGATGCATGGTATTATCTCTACTGCTTTGTATTGTCTAAGAGTTTCCCTGTGACGTAATATATGATCTATTTTTGAGAAGGATCCATGTGCTGCTGAGAAAAAAGTGTAACTGCTTGATGTTGAGTGGTATATTCTATATATGTCAATTAAGTCTAGGTTATTAATTGTGTTATTGAGTTCTATAGTTTCCTTATTCAACTTTTGTTTGGAAGATCTGTCCAGTGGCGAGAGAGGTGTGTTGAAGTCTCCCATGATTATTGTATGTGGTCTATTAGACTCTTGAACTTGAGAAGAGTTTGTTTGATGAACATAGCTGCACCATTGTTTGGGGCATATATATTTATGATTGTTATGTCTTGTTGGTGTATGGTTCCCTTGAGCAGTATGTAGTGTCCCTCTTTATCCCTTTTGATTAACTTTGGCTTGAAATCTATTTTATTTGATATGAGTATGGACACGCCTGCTTGTTTCCGAAGTCCATATGAGTGATATGATTTTTCCCAACCTTTCACCTTCAGCCTATGTATGCCTTTTCCTATCCAATGCGTCTCCTGTAGGCAGCATATTGTTGGGTCTTGTTTTGTGATCCATTCTACTAGCCTGTGTCTCTTGATTGGTGAGTTTAAGCCATTAACATTTAGGGTTATTATTGAGATATGGGTTGTTCTTCCAGCCATATTTGTTTATTTATGTTACTAAACATGGTTTGTTTTCCTCTTTGATTATTTTTCCCCCCTTTACTGTCCTACCTCCCACTGTTGGTTTTCATTGTTATTTTCCATTTCCTCTTCCTGTAATGTTTTGCCAAGGATGTTTAGAAGAGATGGTTTTCTAGCTGCAAATTCTTTCAACTTTTGTTTATCGTGGAAGGTTTTAATTTCATCTTCCATCCTGAAGCTTAATTTCGCTGGAAACACAATTCTTGGTTGGAACCCATTTTCTTTCAGTGTTTGAAATATGTTATTCTAGGATCTTCTAGCTTTCAGAGTCTGTGTTGAAAGATCAGCTGTTATCCTGATTGGCTTACCCCTAAATGTGATCTGCTTCCTTTCTCTTGTAGCTTTTAAAATTCTCTCCTTATTCTGTATGTTGGGCATCTTCATTATAATGTTTCTAGGTGTGGGTCTCTTATGATTTTGCACATTCGGCGTCCTGTAGTCTTCTAGGATTTGGGATTCTGTCTCATTCTTCAAGTCTGGGAAGTTTTCTAGTATTATTTCATTGAATAGATTGCTCATTTCTTTGGTTTGAAACTCTGTCCCTTCCTGTATCCCAATGACTGTTAAATTTGGTCTCTTGATGTTATCCCATATTTCTTGGATGTTCTGCTCATGGTTTCTTAACAGTCTTGCTGAGCTGTCTATGTTCTTTTCAAGTTGAAATACTTTATCTTCATTGTCTGATGTTCTATCTTCTAAGTGTTCTACTCTGCTGGTAGTATTCTCAATTGAGTTTTTAAGTTGGTTTATTGCTTCCTGCATTTCTAGGATTTCTGTTTGTTTTTTATAACCTCTATCTCCCTGTTTAGTTGATCTTTTGCTTCTTGGATTTGTTTATGTAATTCATTGTTGAAGTGATCTTTCATTGTCTGATTTTGCTGTCTGATGTCTTCCTTGAGACTCCAGATCATCTGAAGCATGTATATCCTGAATTCTTTATCTGACATTCCATCTGCTGCAGCTATTACCTCTTCTAAAGTTGAGTTGACCTGCATTGCTTGTGGTCCTTTCTTTCCTTGTCTCTTCATACTGTTAGCGTTCCTTTCTACTTGGTGAAACTGTTGTGCTATTGAATTTTCCCCCTATATATTTATATTGGTCTTGTATAGTTGCAAAGTCTCCCTCGCAGGCGTGGGCGGCGGCTCTGCCCCTCCTCCAATTGGGGCAATGTGCCTACCACGCCGGCAGGCCACTGGGCCTGCTCTGCCGGTCGGTAGCAGGTCCTCCTACCTTGCAGGCGCGGGCGGCGGCTCTGTCCCTCTGCGGGCCGCTGGGCTTGTTCTGTCGGTGGTCGCAGTTCTGCCTACTTTGCAGGCGCAGGCAGCGGCACTGCCCCTCTGCAGGCCTCTGGGGCTGTTCTGCCAGTGGGTCGCAGGTCAGCCTACCTTGCAGGCGCTGGGGGCGGGGCGGCTCTACCCTTCCTCAGGCCACTGGGCCTGTTCTGTCTGTCGGTTGCAGGTCTGGCCTGTTCTGATGGTGGTCACAGTTCCGTCTACCTTGCAGGCGCGGGGGGAGGGGGCGGCTCTGCCTCTCAGCAGGCCGCTGCTCCTCTTCTGCCGGTGGGTTGCAGGCCCGCCTACCTTGCAGGAGTGATTGGAAGCTCTGTCCCGCCGCGGGCCACTGGGCCTTTTCTGTCGGTGGTCACAGTTCCGCCTACCTGGCAGGTGCAGGGGGTGGAGGGCGGCTCTGCCCCTCAGCAGGCCGCTGGGCCTGCTCTGTGGGTGGTCACAGTTCCCTCTACCTTGCCGGCGCAGGGGGAGGGGGCGGCTCTGTCTCTCCTGTTGTTTGTATTCTTAATTAGCAGCCATTTTGACTGGAGTGAGATGAAATCTTAGAGTAGTTTTTATTTGCATTTTTCTAATTGCTAAAGATGTTGAACTTTTTTTATATATGTGTTGGTTGATTGTATGTCTTCTTCTGAGAAGTGTCCGTTCAGCTCCTTGGCCCATTTATTGATTGGGTTATTTGTTTTTCTGGTGTTAAGATTTTTGAGTTCTTTATATATCCTGGAGATTAGTGCTTTCTCTGAGATGCATGTGGTAAAGATTTTCTCCCATTCTGTAGGTTCTTTCTCCATGTTATTGTTTCCTTTGATGAGAAAAAGCTTTTCAGTTTGAATCTATCTCATTTATTGATTGTTGATTTTACTTCTTACACTAGGAGTGCAAGAAGACTAAGAGTCTTTTTAAGGAACTCAGGTCCTAAGCTGACAGAGTGAATATTTGAGCCAAAAATTATCCTTCAAATTATTCCCTAGGGTTCCAACATTTCCAGGACTTTACTAGGACATGTGCAGTTTCTCATATGATCTATGATTTATTCCAAGACCTGGACTTCATCAGTTATTTGTGAGCAACAGTTGCTCAGGGTAAATTCCCCACATATACCACATGCAGAAGAAAACAATAGTCTAATTCTGTGGGTTTTATAAATGGTATTGCTCATTTGAGTACTCTCTTTGAACAGTAAATTGAGTTCCCTTGCAGTTGCATTAGTTACAATTTCATCAACAGTCTATAATCAATTATGCAATTTCACATAGAGCTGGGAGTTGGGTACCTGTAGGACCCATCCTCTGCCCAGATGGCAGGGCCAGAAATATAAATTATCTATTTGCAGGGCCATTTATTATTTTTCCAGTTACCAATTGCAAAGGCTCTCTACTCTCTGGGCACCTCAGTCTTCATGTAACAGGACTCCCAATTGTTCCCCTTTGGTTAATGGAAGAAAAAAAAGGAGGAGTGTGTTGTCCCCTGTACATTGACTCCAGAGCAGAATTGGATCAGTTGAGAATAAGTGGCCCTTCCACATATCCACTATTGTCCCCCTGAGGCTTGCCATTTTATTTTTGATGTGGCATTTTCCCAGGCATATTTGAGGTTAGAGAAGTTTGACAGAGAATAAGGATTTTGTTCTATGTGATTTGAGCATCCCCACCACTGGATTTTATGGTAGTTACATTATAACCTTTTTGACCCAGACATGTCAAAGTCCCAACTGAGATGTTAAACTGTTTTTCCTCTCAGGCAAGACAATATTTTCCAATAACTGAGTTTTTGAGGAACCAAACACTAGTAGTTAAATGGGGAAATGTTGTCCCACATAGGGATCTTGGGGGGGGGGATCTATCTCTTTAGCCTCCCATAGCCATTGATTCCCCCATATTAGTTCCTCCATGCACACAGCACAGAAAAACATTCAGAGTTTGATTGATAGTCTCTGCCAAGTTTAGGAACAGATATCTTGTTATGGCCAAAAGGGAGAAGGGGCTTTTTCCATTTCCTCATAAAAGGAATGAAGTACCTGGTTTGAGGAAGACTTAAATGAAATTGTGACCTATTTGAAGTATAGTATTGTTCCTGTCTCAGTGTATCATCCATATATATGTATGCCCACTTGGCAGCCTGCTTTCCATTGTGAGTCTTCACAGTCAAGAATAGGAACATTAATAGGTTTACGTGATCCCAGTTTACATTTGAGGTGTTCTGCCACCCTTTTGAAGGAGGAAAGTTTTGCTCTTACTTTGCTAAGTGACCCGTGTAACACACTCCAAGAGGGACAGAAAATATGACATATCCATACACACGAACCACATATCATTTGTAGGCTGTTTACACACATACTTGTTATTGAACCTGCACCCATTTCCCCAATATAAATCTCCACATGATATGGCTTATAAACTCTGGTTCACAACATTTGCCCAAGCCTTGTTCATGACCCCACATGCATCAAAATGTACTGACATGGTTGCTTTAGATTAGCAAGCTGAAATTTGTGAACTTATGGGCCCTGTTCCCTATTACCTTCCTGTAAGCTTTGGACTTCCAGACATTCCCCAGTTGGGGAATACTCAGGGTAAAAATAAGTATATTGATCCCCTTGTTGGCAGATAGAATAGGTGTTCTTATGCGTGCAGGTCCCTGAGAATTTTCCTTGAAAGGAGAAATGAATATGGTAAAATAAGGCTGTGGCAATGTCTTAGCCTGCTAGAGTCATGCAAAGGCATGGGTCACAGGATGAGGGACTTAAGTGTACAGATGGGAGCCAGATCAGATGTTGCAAATAGCAATGAAACATTCTATTAAATTAGGTGAAAGACTGCTAATAGTAGCTTTTCAACCCAGTGCTGGTGACCTGATCAGTCTCTGATAATCTTTCAGCAAAATTAATGTGAAGACTACAGCAATAGAGTGAGTAGGGAGTGACTGGGTCAAAGCATTACAGTGGAAAGACTAACATAGTCTTTTTATCCTGACAGGCACCCAGTTCCTCAAGCTACTGCAGTGCATAGATTAGTCTGTTTCCATGAGGACTTAAAGCAGGGCTGTTGTCCTTGCAGGTTGTTGTCCTTCTCGGGATGCAGCTCACTTGTTTTGGATGATCATGTTGCACAATGCAGCCTAATCAAGAATACACTCCATCAAAAGAAGCTGGTTTCTCTATGCCTTGGTGAATTCAGGGGACCACCTGGGCCACCTGCAGTACAGGAGGGGTGGATAAAATGGCACTGAAAAGACCCATCCAAAGAGGCTTTAGGAAGATGGCCACGAATAGAGTGCATCACACCCCGTGTACCGCGTCACTGAGCAGGTGAATAACGAGTTAGAGCGACAAAAAACTATCTTGTTAGGAATTTACAGCAAAATAGGGGTGCACCGAAACCTAGAGGAAGGATTTCCAGCACCGAGGACCGGTTATTGAATCTCTAACATGAGCCAACTGTGCAACCCGAGTTCCAGGCTGACTGATCCGCCGCCCATCGCGCGGCCCCCCCAGTGGCTACAGATGGCGGGGCGCCGCCGAGAAGCGACCAGCAAGCAGAGAGAGACAGTGCTACGGATTCCGTGGAATCCTGCCAGCTGTGCCCTCACTGAGCTTCGGGCTGAGTTCAGGATTTGAGAAGGGGAAGGAAGCGGTCCAGTTCTATCTCCCACAAAGGAAAGTCCACCAAGGAAGCCAGCGGCCACCATCTTGGAGAGCTGACGTCACCACCGCCACTCTCCGACAGATTGCAACAATAAAACAGGTGTGTGTTACTCAGCCCATCTCCCATACATCGGGGAATTCGCATAAAATCTCTCCCAGGCTTTCCGGGGGAGGGATTATCAGAACGAGCCTGCATAGAGACGCGGGGAAAGGTAGAGACACCTGACCTTCAACTCCCCCTCCCATCAGCGGCGAAAATGAAACCTGTCTAGCCAGCGCTGGGGGAGGGGCAAGCGGAAAAAATCAAAACAACCGGGTGCCGGGGTTCCCAATAGCCACCCTCCACACCCAGAAAACTGCAGGCCCAGAGGACATTTTGAACTGCCGAGAGGCATCACACAGGGGAAGGCTGGGCTAGCAGGAGAAACCAGGGCTAGCAGGAGAAACCAGGGGATGAGAGGACAGGCCCTCGGAACTGGGCAGCTAGAGATTGCCCGCCTGCCAGCAACCGAGCGCCCACCCACTGCCCGCGCGACTGGGCGGCTGGAGACCGCCCGCCGGCCGGCGACCAACCACACAACTGGGTGGCTAGAGACCGCCCGCCTGCTGGCGACCACACGCCTGCTGCCCGCGCAACTGGGCGGCTGGAGACCGCCTGCCTGCCGGTGACCACGTGCCCGCTACCCACGCGACTGTGCGGCTAGAGACCGCCTGCCTGCCAGCGACCGACCGCCCGCCCGCGGCCCCTGCGACTGGGCGGCTGGAGACCGCCTGCACACTGGCGACCGCGCAGCTAGACCCCGAGGTGCAGCCCAGCAGGTACGGGGCAGAGACTCTAGGAAGAGGTCTATAGCCAGGCCTTCATGAAGTAGCTAACCAGGAGCTGAAACCAACCAGAGAAAGACCAGTCCCACCCCTCCCTTCGGACACCCCGGCAAGGAGCCTGGGGCCCGCCATAGCAGAGAGGTGACGTCACCGGAGTTCGGCCATCGGAACTCCTTCCCAGCGGAATCCACTTTAGCAGGCATAGTCTACCACCACAAAGGAGAGACAACAGAGATATACAAAACCAAAACAAATTTATAGGAGAGAGCAGAAACACAGCAATCAAACAGAGCTGGAAAGTAACGTGAACAACATGAAAAAACAAGGGAAAAAAGGATTACAAACAATGCAGGACAACTTAAATCTACAGGAGGACCTAGAAGCATCAGAAACATGGATAGGGAAAGAACTCAAAGCATACCTAACTCAGATGGAACAGAATATTAGAGAAGACATGAGACAGCATGTCCAAGCAATGAAAGTATATTTTGAAAACGAATTAAACAAACAAATTCAAATTGCAAAGAATGAGCTTTACCAGGAGATAGAGATCTTAAAAAAAATCAAACAGTAATCCTAGAAATGCAGGAAACTATAAACCAAATTAAAAACTCAAAGGAGAATATTACAAATAGACTAGATAACGTAGAAGTCAGAACATCAGATAATGAAGACAAAGTTTATCAACTTGAAAAGAATATAGTCAACACAGAAAAGATGCTTAAATCTCAAGAGCAATCTATTCAAGAGATATGGGATGTCATAAAAAAACAAATTTGAGAGTCATCAGGATAGAAGAAGGCATAGAGGTTCAAAACAAAGGAATGGACAACCTATTAAATGATATAATTCTAGAAAACTTCCCAGAGATGAAAGATGGAATGGATTGACAAATCCTGGAAGCCTACAGGACCCCAAACATTCAAAACCATAATAGACCAACTCCAAGACATATAATTATGAAGATAGCCAACATACAGAACAAGGAGAGAATATTAAAAGCTACGAGAGAAAGGAGGCAGATTACATTTAGGGGTAAACCAATTAGGTTAACAACTGATTTTTCATCACAGACTTTGAAAGCGAGAAGATCCTGGAACAATGTATTTCAAACGCTGAAATATAATGGATTCCAACCAAGAATACTGTATCCAGCAAAATTAAGCTTCAGATTTGACAATGAAATTAAAATATTTCACGATAAACAAAAGCTAAAAGAATTTGCAGCCAGAAAACCAGCACTACAAAGCATTTTGAGCAAAATACTACAAGAAGAGGAATTTAAAAATAGCACCCAAAACTAACAGGGGGAGGTATCTCAGTAAAGGGGGAGGAAAATAACCAAAGAGTAAAAACTATCCAAACTAAAATAAACAAATAAATAAACATGACTGGAAGTACAAACCATATTTCAATTGTAACCTTAAATGTTAATGGCCTAAATTCACCAATCAAGAGACATAGGCTAGTAACCTGGATCAAAAAAACAAATCCAACAATATGCTGCCTTCAGGAGACTCATATGATAGGAAAAGACATACACAGGCTGAAGGTGAAAGGTTGGGAAAAATCATACCAATCACATGGCCCTCAGAAGCAAGCAGGAGTGGCCATACTCATATTGAATAAAATCAACTACAAACCTAAGTTAATCAAAAGGGAAAAGAAGGACACTATATACTGTTAAAAGGAACCATCCACCAACAAGACATAACAATTATCAATTTGTATGCACCAAACAATGGTGCTGCAACGTTCATAAACAAACTCTCCTCAAGTTCAAGAGTCAAATAGACCACAACACAATAATTATGGGTGACTACAACACACCGCTTTCGCCATTAGACAGATCCTCTAGACAAAAGCTGAATAAATAAACTATAGAACTCAATAGCACAATCAATAACCTAGACTTAACCAACATATATAGAATATATCAACCATCATCAAGTGGATACACGTTCTTCTCAGCAGCACATGCATCCTACTCAAAGATAGACCATATATTATGCCATAGGGCAACTCTTAGTAAATATAAAGGTGTGGAGATAATACCATGCATCATATCTGATCATAATGGAATGAAACTGGAAATCAATGATAAAAGAAGGAAGGAAAAATCCTACATCACATGGAAAATGAACAATATGTTACTGAATGATCAATGGGTTACAGAAGACATAAAGGAGGAGATAAAAAAATTCTTAGAGATAAATGACAATACAGACACAACATACCGGAATGTATGGGACACAATGAAAGCAGTTTTAAGAGGGAAATTCATTTCCTGGAGTTCTTTCCTCAAAAAAAGAAAAAAACCAACAAATAAATGAACTCACACTATACCTCAAAACCCTAGAAAAGGAAGAGCAAAACAACAGCAAATGTAGTAGAAGACAAGAAATAATTAAAATCAGAGCAGAAATCAACGAAATTGAAACAAAAAAAAACCATTGAAAAAATTGATAAAACTAAAAGTTGGTTCTTTGAAAAAATAAATAAGATCAACAGGCCCTTAGCCATGCTAACGAAGAGAAGAAGAGAGAGAACTCAAATTACTAACATACAGGATGAAAAAGGCAATATCACAACAGACACTTCAGAAATACAGAAGATAATTAGAAAGTATTTTGAAACCCTATATTCCAATAAAATAGAAGATAGTGAAGATATGGATAAATTTCTTAAGTCATATGATCTGCCCAGATTGAGTCAGGAAGACACACACAATTTAAACAGACCAATAACAAAGGAAGAAATAGAAGAAACCATCAAAAGACTACCAATCAAGAAAAGCCCTGAACCGGATGGGTATACAGCAGAGTTTTACAAAACCTTCAAAGAAGAATTAATACCAATACTTTTCAAGTTATTTCAAGAAATAGAAAAAGAAGGAGCTCTTCCAAATTCATTCTATGAGGCCAACATTACCCTGATCCCGAAACCAGACAAAGATACTTCAAAGAAAGAAAACTACAGACCAATATCTCTAATGAACTTGGATGCAAAAATTCTCAATAAAATCCTGGCGAATCGAATACAAAAGCATATCTAAAAAATTGTGCCCCATGATCAAGTAGGATTCATCCCTGGGATGCAAGGCTGGTTCAATATACGGAAATCAATAAATGTTATTCACCACATCAATAGACTTAAAAATAAGAACCATATGATCATCTCGATAGATGCAGAAAAAGCATTCAACAAAGTACAGCATCCCTTTATGTTCAAAACTCTAGAAAAACTAGGGATAACAGGAACTTACCTCAACATTGTAAAAGCTATATATGCTAAACCTCAGGCTAGCATCATCCTAAATGGAGAAAAACTGAACGCATTCCCTCTAAAATCTGGAACAAGACAGGGATGCTCTCTATCACCACTTCTATTCAATTTAGTTTTTGAAATACTAGCCAGAGCAATTAGACAGACGAAAGAAATTAAAGGCATAAAAATAGGAAAAGAAGAACTTAAATTATCACTATTTGCGGATGACAGGATAATATATCTAACAGACCCAAAAGGGTCTACAAAGAAACTGCTAGAGTTAATAAATGAATTCAGCAAAGTGGCAGGATATAAAATCAACATGCATAAATCAAAGGCATTCCTGTATATCAGCAACAAAACTTCTGAAATGGAAATGAGGAAAACAACTCCATTCACAATATCCTCAAAGAAAATAAGATACTTGGGAATCAACGTAACAAAAGAGGTGAAAGATTTATACAATGAAAACTACAGAACCCTAAAGAGAGAGATAGAAGAAGATCTTAGAAGATGGAAAAATGTACCCTGTTCATGGATAGGCAGAACTAACATCATCAAAATGGCGATATTACCCAAAGTTCTCTACAGGTTTAATGCGATGCCAATCAAAATCCCAAAGGCATTTCTTGTAGAAATAGAGAAAGCAATCATGAAATTCATATGGAAAAACAAAAGAGCAAGAATAGCAAAAGCAATTCTAAGCAGGAAGTGTGAGTCTGGAGGTATAGCGATATCAGACTTCAAACTATACTATAGAGCAATAGTAACAAAAACAGCATGGTACTGGTACCAAAACAGGCAGGTGGACCAATGGCACAGAATTGAGGACACAGAGACCAATCCACAAAATTACAACTATCTTATATTTGATAAAGGGGCTAAAAGCATGCAATGGAGGAAGGATAGCATCTTCAACAAATGGTGCTGGGAAAACTGGAAATCCATATGCAACAAAATGAAACTGAATCCCTTTCTCTCACCATGCACAAAAGTTAACTCAAAATGGATCAAGGAGCTAGATATCAAATCAGAGACACTGCGTCTGATAGAAGAAAAAGTTGGCTACGATCTACATACTGTGGGGTCAGGCTCCAAATTCCTTAATAGGATGCCCATAGCCCAAGAGTTAATAACAAGAATAAATAAATGGGACTTACTTAAACTAAAAAGTTTTTTCTCAGCAAGAGAAACAATAAGAGAGGTAAATAGAGAGCCTACATCCTGGGAACAAACTTTTACCCCTCTCACTTCAGATAGAGCCCTAATATCCAGAATATACAAAGAACTCAAAAAATTAAACAATAAGATAACAAATAACCCAATCAACAAATGGGCCAAGGACCTGAACAGAAACTTCTCAAAGGAGGACATACAATCAATCAACAAGTACATGAAAAAATGTTCACCATCTCTAGCAGTCAGAGAAATGCAAATCAAGATCACCCTAAGATACCATATTACTCCAGTAAGATTGACAGCCATTATGAAGTCAAACAACAATAAGTGCTGGTGAGGATGTGGGGAAAAGGGTATACTTGTACATTGCTGGTGGGACTGCAAATTGGTGAGGCCAATTTGGAAAGCAGTATGGAGATTCCTGGGAAAGCTGGGAATGGATCCACCATTTGACCCAGCTATCTCCCTTCTCGGACTATTCCCTGAGGATCTTAAAAGAGCGTACTATAGGGATACTGCCACATCAATGATCATAGCAGCACAATTCACAATAGCTAGACTATGGAACCAACCTAGATGCCCTTCAATAGATGAATGGATAAAAAAATGTGGCATTTATACACAATGGAGTATTATGCAGCACTAAAAATTGACAAAATCATGGAATTTGCAGGGAAATGGATGGCATTAGACCAGATTATGCTAAGCGAAGCTAGCCAATCCTTACAAAACAAATGCCAAATATCTTCCTTGATATAAAGAGAGCAACTAAGAACAGAACAGGGAGGAAGAGCATGAGGAAAAGATTAACATTAAACAGAGACGAGGGTGGGGAGAGAAAGGGAGAGAGAAGGGAAATCATATGTAAATGGAAGGAGACCCTCAATGTTACACAAAATTACATATAAGAGGTTGTGAGGGGAAAGAGGGGGGGGAACAAGGGTGAGAATTGAACAACAGCAGATGAGGTAGAGAGGGAAGATGGGAGGGGAGGGGAGGGGGGATAGTAGGGGATAGGAAAGGTAGCAGAATACAACAGTCACTAATATGCCATTATGGAAAAATGTGAATGTGTAACCGATGTGATTCTGCAATTTGTATTTGGGGTAAAAATTGGAGTTCATAACCAACTTGAGTCAAATGTATGAAAGATGATATGTCATGAGCTTTGTAATGTTTTGAACAACCAATAAAAAAAGAGGCTTTAGGAGGTGGACATTGCATTCTTTTTCCAGGTGTTCTCAAGTTGTTAGTAACTTGGGTCGCATAATACTTGTATATTAAGGAACATGGCAGTAGTGAAGGTCATTGGTTCTGATGGACCCTTGGAGTCCATAAACCTGCTTCTTGGTCTGCTTTATGATTCTCTCAGTGACTGTGTCATACCCCCTTTGATGTCCCCAACAATGCATGACTGCCACCTCTTTAGGAGCCCAAACAGCATCTGAGAGTTCAAGAATTCCTTTGCCATACTTTCTTTCCCTCCTGAGTAGATTAGGCCTTTTTCTTTATATGAAGCACCATGTACATGGAGCGTGGTGAAGCATATTTAAAGTCTGTGTACATATTGACACACATCCCTGCCACCAGTTGAAGGGCTTGGGTCAACATGATAACCTCAAACAGCACAATCTTTTGTGCTGAGGTTCCTTTTGACAGACATTTCATATCCATGGTGGAATTTAGGGTCACCATGGGGGTCCTAAAGAGGCATTCTCCCTCTTCCACCAAACTGCTACCATTGGAGAAGTACTCTGAATCAGTATTTTTGAGAGGCTGATCTGATAAGTCTGGTTGGCTAGAAAATACCTCATTCATAACTTTGATGAAGTCAGGATCTTGTTGACTTGGCCCCACAGGCAGTTGAGTCACAGGGTTTAAGGACTGCACTACTTCCAGGTAGATTACGAATTTGTGCATAGCATTTCCTGATACCTGGCATCCAGGTGTTACTCAACCAACACTGCCCTTTATACTACATTAATGCCAGGACTGAGTGCAGGATTTGGGCCATTAATTCTTGTCCCATAGTCACTTTTTCAGCCTCTGGTATTAAAAGGGCTGTGGCCATAAGTGCTTGTAGGCAGGGTAGGCAGCCTTGGGTGACATAATGAAGTTGCTTAAAGAGGTATGCTTCTAGACAATGCCATGTTATCAATATTTGGGTCAGGACACCTATTGCAATGCCAATATACTCGTGTACATATAAAGAGAAAGGCTTGGACATAACACAGGTTCTCATTCTCTCCTATTTGTGGCCTCATAAAGTGGGTTTGCTAAGACACATTAGGATTCAGATACTACTGAAACCTGTGACTTTGAGGAAATGGCAAACCTGGCATCATGTTGACAGAACCAGGATTGAGCGGATGGCCTGTTTCCTCTCTAGGTTGAGTCGACATTTTCTGTGGCAGAGGTAAAAACCAAGGTATTTGACTATTTCATGACAGTTTGGGATCTTTTTCCTGGAAACCTTGTAGCCAGTTTCCCATGTGAGTATGAGAAGCAATATTCAGAATAAATAAATAATAAACAGAAGCCATGCTTCTGTTTCTGTCTGAACAGCATATTATATCAGCTTAGAGCTATGTTGGTCTTCTGGGGAGGCTTTTAAATCAGAGAATAACATGGTGCCAAAAACGGTAGGAGAAATTTTCAATCCTTGACAAAGTCCATGTCAGCCTGCCTTTGTCACTGTTCTCAGGATTTTTCCACTGGAAGGCAAAGGTTGGTTGACTCAGAGAGTCCAGGCAGATACAGAAGGCATTCTTGAGGACCAGAAGTATGAAGAAGGCAGCTTCAGTGGTATGAGACACAGGGGTTATGGACCACGGAGTGTAGGATAACAGTGGCTTGGTTTATGTCTCATCGGTCCTGAACCAGCTGATAGTCATCCATTCACAGCTTTGGAATCAGCAAGAGATGTGTGTTCCAGAATTACTGTCAGGTGTGGAGAATTCCATTCCCAGAAGTCTCTCTAGGTGCCTCTGGATCCCAATTTGTTCCTTTCAAGGAATGAAATATTGTTTTTGGTGGGTAAGCTTAGCCCTTGCTTTGTACTGTTCCTATTGGGGCTATGTTTCAGGCCAGTACAGGAGGACTGTCTTCATCCCACATACCAGGCACCTTGAAAGGAAGCTCAGTGAGACTGTAGGGGAACCACTCTACTCTATGGGGGACTAAGAGTCAGGAATTTTACTTCTGGTTTCCCTAGTGTCAGGGCAACTTGGCCATCAGAGTTGAAAGTCATCTGGGCCTTCAGTTTTCCTAATAGGCCCCCACCCATTAATGTCACAGGGCAGTCAGGGAGGTATAGGAATTTGTGGATAACATCATGGCCACCTAAACTGCATTGTCAAGGCAATAATGACAAGCAACAAGTTTAGATACCTGTGGCTCCCATAATGGTGGCTTGTCTCTGAGAGAGGGACCCTAAGTTGAGTCATTGTAGAATGTCTTGCCCCATATCAACCATGAAGTCCATGGGCTGGCCCCCACAGTCATTCATACCAGAGGCTCCTGGGGACCTAAGAAAATGGAGCTGGTTTCTTCTAGTTTTCCTCACAGTTTCCCATGGTGGCTAATCCAACAAAATCAATGTAAAGGGATTCATATGGTCACTACAGCTATTGGTATAGTTCTTGAATTCCATGGCTTCTCCCTCTTTGTTCAGGGTAGAGCTGATAATCCTCTGACTATCAGAGGCACTCATTCCTCCAGTGACCTTATTGATGGCAATGGACACACTGGTCCCATCCTGATCTCACCTCTGGATGAGACAGTTCTTCTTGTTGGCTCCTTCTCTGGCCTTTACATTTGCCTAGAGATTCAACTCTCCAGGAGGGTCCTGATTATTCAAGAGGGCAGTGGCAAGCTGACCTCCCTTCCCCTTTATTTTACAGTCTGTCTCACAATGGATTTCTTGGTGTTGCTTGACACAGACATTTGTCTCAACCTCCATTAGTTAGTTGGTGTTCATTTCAGCGAAGCCCTCTAACTTCTATAGTTTATGCTCAATGTCTCTATTGGCCCAACTAAGAATAAAGCTGCATTAACCATTCGCTGATCACAGCTGCATCTGTGTTGAATGGGGTGTAACATCAGAATGCTTCACAAAGCCTCTCATAAAACTGACGTGGGCTTTCCTCGGGTCCCTGGATCACTCCTGAGGTCTTGCTCACATTCATAGCTCTCTTCCCTCTTTCCTTCATGCCACCTGAAAGAAACTTTTTTAATATTTATTTTTTAGTTTTAGGATGAACACAATATCTTTATTTTATTTATATGTGGTTCTGAGGATTAAACCCAGTGCCTCATGCATCCTAGGTGAGTGCTCTACCGCTGAGTCACAACCCCAGCCCCCTAAAAGAATGCTTTTGATAATGCTCAAGCATCTCAAATCCCTGGTCATCATCAGAGTTTTATCAGGCATCTTCATCAGGAATTGGCTCCGGATGTAAGCCTGGGCTTTCATGGTTTCTGCTGAGGTGTGTTAGTCCAACCACTTTAACATGACCTGGGTAATTCAGTGGCATTCTTCAAGGTTAGTCTGTAGTAGCTGGTGGCAAACAGTCCAATTGGAATTGTGGGTTTGAATGATGGATTACAATCAATAATAGCCAGAGGTTTCTCAGTGAAGGAGGGCATATAAATTTTTCAGTTCAGATCAGTGGTGGTAAAGGGCTGATATATTGTGTGTTGCCCCCCACCCTCCACCCCATGAACTTGAAAATCTTGATGGGACCATGTTTTTCTCAGTGGCATCTATATAGCATCTTGGCATCTATTAGGAGGATCTTCCAGGGTCCTCCTGGTGCTTCCCAGCCAGAATATACAAGCTTTAAACTGATTGTTCTGGGGTGGTTACAGTCAGGGTCATTTTGGGTGGTCTGTGGGAGGTGTGTCTTCAGGGCTGTGATGGTTTTCTGGTGGAGTTCCAGCTGCAATAGGTACAGGGAATGCAGGTGACATTGGCAGATACGGTGGTGCATAAGGTGAGGGATCTCCTCAGGCTTTTCAGATAGAATGGGCTTTTGGGCTTCTAGTCAGCCTTTTGAGGTAGGTTTCACCTGAACTATCATGATTTTACAGTTCTCTTACAGACAAACCTTCAGCCAATGTGGCTGAGGATCATGTCTTGCCAAGTTCAGTGTTATAGGGGGATTTGTCAGGGTGTTCTGGGTTCTTTAGGTATAAATCCCCAACCAGACCAGGCATTTAGACCTTATAAACAGCCTGGTGCTGTCTTAAGCTGTATGAGGATCGCCACAGACCCACAGATGAAGACTTTCCACACACCTCAAGCTCAACCCATCTCATTAACTCACCATTTCCTCACACTCAAATAGTGTTACCAGCTCAAGGATCTTAGAGATACTCCTTTGACTCATACAATTGAGACTACTTGTGTATATGTGGAAGGCAATCAGGATCCCCTTCTACCACAGAGGAGCAGGTTGACCTCTTGAAACTTGGTTCCTATTTGTCTGATGAGCATCACTCCCTGCACTGGCTCCTGGGACCCGCTGGGTTCTTTTGTTTACTGGAGTCCTTGCTCCTGCAAGCCAGCAGGGTTGGGTAATCCCCTATGAATCAATTGGTCCACTAGTTCAAGGCAAGTTCACCTCTCCCTGCATCAAGGCTTGATTCTCAGTAACGAGGGAGGTAAAATCACTGTCTCTGATTCTTATGTGTGAATCCTGAAGAAATATCACTCTCACAAAAAGACAGGACACTGGGGATTTCATCAGTGATTGTTAGTGCCAGCACTGTTCTGGTGGATTGGCGTCCAAAGGATGATCTTTGAACACCACAAGACATTGCCTTATATATAATTTTTTAGACACCCTGTACATGTTAGTACCTTTATCTCTTCTATATGGTAGCATACACTCTGATTGTTTATTCAATACTATAGAGTTGCAACCAAGCTGCAACAGTGTCATGTATAACAGATTTGCAACAGAGTCACCCATGTGCACATAGGTACTGACTGAACCACATTATCTGCTCTTTGTTCTGGGAGAGCTCTTAATACAAGTATGTTTTTTCCACTCTCTTGGGCCATTCTGTGTTTTTTGTTGTTGTTGTTGTTATTGTTTTTGAGTTTACCTCAACTTCTGTTATGGATAGAATTATGTCCCTAAATAGACACATTTTAATCATAAACACCAGTACTGCACAGTGGCACATATGTGATTTGGGTCATTGTAGTTGGGATTTGTTAAAATGAGGTTTGGTGTTAGTCCTTTTTGAAGGTCAAGTAGAATTTTGCTGTGAATCTGTCTGGTTCTGGGCTTTTCTCCTTGGTAGGCTTTTGATGGCATCTTTAAGTTCATTCCTGAAAATTGATCTGTTTAAATTTTCTATGTCCTCCTGATTCAATTTGTGTAGGTCATATGTCTCTAGAAATTTATCAATACCTTTAAGATTTTATATTTTATTAGAGTATACATTTTCAAAATAGTTCTTGATTATCATCTTTATTTCAGTAATGTCAATTGTGATATTTTATTATAAATTTTAGTGATTTGAATTTTCTCTTTTTCTTCTTTAGTTTGGCTAAGTGTCTATTGATTTTATTTATTTTTTGAAAGAACCAAGTTTTTCATAAATTTTTGAATTGTATTTCTTGTTTCAATTTTATTGATTTCAGCTCCTGTTTTGCTTATTTCCTGTCTCCTGTTGCTTTTATTTTGTTTTGTTCTACTTTTTTTCCCTAGAGTTTTAAGATGTAATGTTAGGCTGTTTATTTGTTGACTTTCTATTCTTTTAATTAATGAGCTCCATGTAATGAACTCTTCTCTTAGAACTGCCTTCATAGTGTCCTGGTAATTTTGATATGTTGTGTCACTATTCTCATTTTCCTCTAATATTTTTTTATTTCATTCCTGATTTCTTCTGCTATTGATTGACCATTCAATAGAATATCATTTAGCCTCCAAGCCTCTGTTAGAGTAGCTTCTACTTTTTATTTTGTCTTTATTTCTAATTTCATTCCATTATGATCCAATAGGATACAAAGTATTATCTCTATTTTTTTCTATTTGCTAAAAATTGCTTTGTGGACTAAGATGTGGTCTATTTTAATGAAGCATCCATGTGCTGCTGAGAAGAAAGTGTATTCAGTCATTGATGTATGAATTATTCTATATATGAGTGTTAAGTCTAAATTATTAATTAACTTTTAATTTCTATAGCTTCTTTATTTAGTATTTGTTTGGAGGATCTGTCCAGTGGGGAAAAGGATAAAGTCACCCAGTATTATTGTGTTATATTCTATTTGATCCTTGAAATCTAGAAGGTTTTATTGGATGTACATAGGTGCTCCAATGTTTGTAGCATAAATATTCATGATTGTTATGTCTTATTAATGTATAATTGCCTTAAGAACTATGAAATATCCTTCTTTATCCTTTCTGATCACCTTTAGCTTGAAGTCCACTTTATCTAATATGAGGATGGAAAACTCTGCTTGTATGTAATGATAGGTTTTCCCCCATCCTTTTACCTTCAGTCAGTGGATATCTTTGCCTATGAAGTAAGTGTCTTAGAGACAGCATACTGTTGAGTCTTGTTTTTCATTCCAGTCCTCCAGTCTATATTCTTCTGATTGATGATTTGGGGCCATTTACATCCAGTGTTATCCAATGAGAAATGACTTTTTTCTTCCTCAGTCATTTTGATTTATTTCTGGTTTTTAATTTGAATTTGTTCCTCCTTTGATTGGCTATTCTTCTTGTGTTGTTCCTCCCTTTGCTGGTTTTCAATTTATTTTTCAATTCTTTGTGAAATATTTTATTGAATATGTTTTGTAGAGCAAGATTTCTAGTTGTGAATTGCCGCAGTCCGGCTGGGCAAAATAACCGAGAGGTGACAAGCAACTTGAAGGTTGAAGAGGGAACTACTTTATTGCGACTGAACTCAGCGGGAACTGAGAACTCAAAGTAGCGGGCACCCAAGGTAGCAGGAGCCGCTTCTCTGCCGGACAGCAGGGATATATATGCTTAACTAATTACACACCGCTTAACTTAATTAACATAATCTAGATACAGCAGTCAGCCAATAAGGAACCCTCATCATCTTAATGGCTTGCTGGCGTTGCTTCACAAACCACTCCTCCTGGCAAAGTGCCAGGTGCCATCTTGACTTGATTTGCATCCCCAACAGTGAATTCTTTTAACTTTTGTTTATCATGGAAGGTTTTTGTTTAATCCTCAACTCTGATGCTTAATTTTGCTGGGCCAAGTATTCTTGGCTGGCATCCATTTTCTTTCAGTCCTTGGTACACATAATTCCAAGTCCTCCTAGCTTTGAGGGTCTGCATTGAGAAATCATCTGCAGTTTCTCTCTAAATGTGATCTGTCTTTTTTCTCTGGCAGTTTTAAACATTCTATATTTACTTTATATTAGGTATTTCTCATAATAATGTATATTGGTGTGGGTCTGTTGTAATTTTGTATATTTATTGTCACCTAACCCTCTTGTATTTGATTTTCCACTTCAATCTTTAGGTTTGTAAAATTTTGTGATATTATGTCATTGAAAATATTGTTCATTTCTTTTGTTTGTGTCTCTGAGCTTTCATTTATCCTGCTAAGTATTAATTTTGTTCTTTCTATGTTATCCAATATTTCTTGGAAATTTTGTTCATGGTGTCTTAACCTGTTTTCTCTAGGCTCAACTTTATTTCCCAGGTTATATATTTTGTCTTCATTTCCTGGAACTCTGTCTTCCACCTGGTCTAGTCTGTTGTTGATGCTTTACATTAAATTTTAAATTAGGTTTATTAAATCCTTCGTTTACAAGATTTCTACTTGGTTTTCTTTAAGAATATCTCTTTATTGAATTTGTTTATCTTTTAATTTCTGTATTTTCTCTCTGATTACACTTCTTACATCATCCTCTATCTTGTAGATCAGTTTAACTATGTACATTCTAAACTCCGTCTCTGACATTTCTTCCACCGTGGTGTACATGGATTCTGACATTGAAGTATCTTGGTTTGTTTGGTGTGCTTTGTTACCTGCTTTTTCATATTGTTTGTGTGTCTACTCATCTAATAGTATATATCTGAGGTAGTAGATTTTCTGCCCTGTGGATTTACAGTATACCTGAAGGTTTTCAGGACCTTATGATTCAGTAGGAGACAAATAATAACAACAATGAAGGCAAAGAGTATACAACATTAAACTGAGTAGTTTCAGCTATGGTGTCTACGATATTAATTGTAACAATAAACGTAAATGATATGATCAGTTATTGTCTTCAATAAAAATAGTATGTTTGCAAAAGGGTTTACAATTTCAAATAGTGGACAGGGAGAGAACAGAAAAGATGTAGGATGTGATGATTAGGAAAGAAGATAGAAGTAATAATTAAGGAATAGTGAAAGAGAACAATAGTGATTGTCTGGTAACAGAAAAAAAGAGAGAAAGAACCAAAGGAAACAGATACAGGAGAGAAAAAATATATATGAAGTGTTGAGAGCCACAGCCGAAGGGGCCCCAGCAAACTTCCAGCTGCCAGCAAACTTCCAGCTGCTGGCTGATGATTGGCTCACAGCGGCCCCAGCAACATCTAGCTGATTGGCTCCTCGGCCCCAGCAACATCTAGCTGATTGGCTCCTCTGCGGTGATGCTCATTGGGCTGTTTCCCTGCCCTTTCAGACCACGGAGCTGCTCATTGGGGGACTTTTTTGGCTCCGCCCACATGACCAAGCCAATCGGCCTCAAGAGCAGGAGGATTGTGGGAGGTGGAGAGAAGCTTGTGGGGGAGAGAGAGGCTTGTGGAAAGCCGGTGGTGGCAGTTGAGGCTCTGAGGGTTTTTCCTGAGAGGCTGTTTTGTTTGGCGTGTGTGGTTCTAAAAATAAAGTTAGTTTCTTTTGACAAGTGGCTCCTGATTGTGCCCAGCCAGACTGCGGCAAACTTTTAAAAATTAAAAATAAAAATAAATATAAAAAAAAGAAAATCAAAACTGAAATATACTAATCAAACATCTTTGCCCTCAAAACACGGATGATGAGAAATACCTGACTTTAAAAATGCTATAAATGAGACAAATCAAATATTAATATGTGTAAATGTCCATGAAACATTAGGGTCAAATTTCAACAGAGAACAGAAATAAAGAAAAATAAAAGAAAAGGTCTCAGTGAAAAACTTAAAGAATTGTTTTCATTGGTGTTCCTTAGATTATCAACTTCCCTTCTTAGCATTGTTATGTGGGGTCATCTGGAATGTGATGCTTACTCCACCCTCAGGGTAGAGTTGCAAGAGTGAGAGAGGTAATCATGTAGGTGAGATTTTGGAGGTGGGGTTTAGGCTTAGGTTGGCTGTAGTTTGTTCATTGAATGACACTTGGACTGAACATTTCAAATCAGTGCACCTCCAGAGCCAAGCAATTACCAGTCCACACTGGAAGACTTCACCCTAGGGATCTCCCTTGTGTTTCACTCATGTGATGGAGGAGCCAATTCTTAGTCCACTATGCCACCTGTGAATGCCATGTATCCTGTTCTTGAGTTCAGTCTCCAAACTCAATCTATACCATCCCTGCACTTTTGCAGACCATCCTGCAAGGAACCAGATTGAAAGGGCAGGGGGAGAGCCTGGTGGAATCCAGACCAGTAATCCTCTGTGTAACTGCTCTCCACTTTTGCTTTTCTCCTACTCAGACACACTCTGTATTATGCAGTGTGGTTTTCCTAGGCCAGTATTTTGGGTCAAACACAGGTTTGCCAGGAATCACCTGCCTAACTGCTGGTCCTTGTGCAGCAGTTGTAAATGGTTTATTTCTCTGTCCTCCCCTCACAGCCAGGAGAGAGGCAGTTTTTTTCCCTGCAAAAGGATATTATATAACATAACTTTCATTTTAGGCAGTGTTTTTCACCTCTAAACTTTCTGTATCCAGACATACTTAAAGCATTATAAAAATGTATTTTCTTTTAATTTCTTTATTCCTCCATTTTGCTTGTGGAGGGAACTCTCTGGCTTGTGTCCCCAGCCTTCCAACACCCCTCTTTTAATTTTTGCCTTCTCTTTCTTCTCCATCTACTTTCCTAAGTGGAGAGATATGGAGCTAAATTGTTAGTAATACAGAGTGCCCAGGAGCATGATCACAGAGGTTAATAACCCATTGATTTGAGGGAGTGGAGGCTGATTATTTTCTGAAATAAATATTGCTTTATTCATTGGTCTCAGCATTTGTCAGGTGTTTATCTTCAACACTGAGGAACAAGGACCTGTTCCTGATCTCCAAGAATAGTATCAGGTGGAGGCTCTCCTGGGATCATCACCAAAGTAAGCTCCTCTGCACCTTATGTCTTTCTGAGGTACATATTTCTGTTTCACTTTGGATGATAATTTGGGTACTCATCAGTTATTTAGATGCAATAAGCATAGGCTGCCTAAACTTACAATTGGGCCCAAAAGGTTTCATGGGTTTTTATGCCTCCTAATAACTGGCCCTGTGGGTTAGGCATGATGGGCTCTGAAAAGGTCATTTGTTACTCTCCAATCCTGGTTCTGAGCTTGTCTGGAGCTAGGAAAGAGTTTGTCCTGATTCTGATCTGTCTTTGTATGTGAGTTGTTGATCACAGGAGGGAAGCATTTTCAAGATTCTGGCTAGAGCCTTCCCTAGTGAATCTCAATGGCTTCTCCTCCTACCTTCTCTCCTGACAGCCCACTGGGTAACCTATGGTGATTGGTCAATTAGGCAATGCTGTGCAAATGCCCCAGTAACACATATACCACCTGTGAGCTGACCACATTTTCCTCCTTCTGCTTGCACCTCCTGAGCATCTCCATTCCCTCCTTGATCAGACTCTAGCCACTGAGAGACAGACATATTACATGGAATGATCCATAAAGAAAGGCATGTATCTTTTAATTTACTTCTTTCTTAAAAATTCCTTGAGGAAAAGGATATTAAGCATTCAACAACCACTAGATGTCCTCCTTGGCCTCTGGAGATTCCTTTGGCACATATCAAGTGTAAGCTGTTTGTTTCATCCTTTACCCCAAGTGACTCTGGTCTTGTACAGACTTCTCAGACTGTGGTTAATAGAAGAAAATCTGGGGCATCACATTCGAAAATTTTATAGTGGCAGAGGGAAATCAGTAATCACCATTGAGTCTGAATACCTTGCGTCTTTGGTGTATGTCAAAAGAAACTTTGCATTCTTGCTGATAATGCAGCAATAAATTCAGCAGAAAATTGAAAATGAGAGATGGGTTTTCTGACCATGAGAAGCTCATTAGGTAGATGTCCCTAGCAAAGTGGGCAGTTTTTCTGGTGCAGATGCCTGAGTAGTGTTTTCTCATACAGAGATGACATCTTTGTTCAAAACAGTTATGCCAGGTTCACCACTAGCCTGCATACTGTAAAAGTGAAGCAAGGTTAACCCACAGATGCTCAAGAAAAAGTGCCTCATTTTCTTCTTCTGCCAAGCATGGTCTCAATACAAAATCTCCAATAGAAAATCATAGCTGTCAGAGTGAAATATGAATTTTAATACAATTCTGCAGCTTAGCCTGTTTTGTTAAAGCAGAAAAATATTCTCAATTTCCCCCATGGATAGGACTAAGAAGAAAATGCAAATTGTGCCCAAAATGAAAATAGTATCCAGCTATGATTCTTCATTCTGAATGAGGCCTAGTACTTCCCCCACAAAAAGTTTATTAATTGATATTAGGCTCAGTACAGACAGGAAAAGAAGGCATCTAAGAGTCTCATGTTCTTCCAGGTTAATATAAGTCACACAGTAAGGGTGGGTAATCCAGAGACTTGCAGTTTTTTCATGACTATCCATGAAGGAGGAGAAAAATTGTGCCAATGCAGGTAAGACAACAGTTAAATTCATAAGTTATGGCAGGAGAGGCAGAAACTTCTGACCCCTCCTGGTTCAGGGAGATGTCCCTAGGCAAAAAGAAAGTTTCTTTTATTCAGGCGTCCATGTTCTGTTCTCTTTCATTCATTTTAATTTTTGTTCAGAGGGCAGCCTCATCCTCAAAATTATAATGGGAAAGACCTAATCAAATTTTTAAAAAATTACTTATAGTTATCTACTTCCAAACCTGGCCTGATTCCCAACTGTCATAATAGGAAAATAGTCTTCAGAGGAAATCTAAAGTAAAACCCCCATACCTTATAAAATCCACACCTTATATCTAACTTTTGGTTATACAAAATCTTGGAAAAGTAATTGGTCAAAAGTACCCTATATATGAGGTTTTCTTCGAAGCTCAAAACCCCCAAATTTAATTCTGTATTTGTTGAAATAGCAAAGGTTTCTTAAAGGTCTAGTCAACTCTTATCTATCAAGATAATTTATTCTTAAAACACTAATCTGGTCATATCTCTCAAGATAATTTCCAGTGTCTGTTAGGTTCTAATATTTAGGGGAACTGGTTTTAAAGGAATTAGGGTATGTACAACTCTGGTTAAATGAACAACTATTATTGGATTCTTTGTATATGAGATGTATTCTTAATATTCCCACTATACAAGCCTTTAGAATATAAATTTTAGGAGTGCATTTTACCAAACTGGTGTTCTTCAGACTGAGGCTTTCTGTATCAGCAATCTCTTCAACACATATATAAAAATGACACATGTAGTTAGAATTTTATTTATATCATTTAATATTTTGTAACATGGTAAAAAGAACCTGTCATCAATAAATTTTGTATGACATTTTGTGTTATTCTTTTTGGAAGGTAATAAGTAAAGCCCAGTTTATTTAAAGGTTGAAAATGTGGAACACGTTCCCCCCAAAAAAGTGGTTAAGAGATCTCTAGTTTTTTTTTAAATTCAGGCTTCAGATGTAATGTTGGATTGTGTTAACTGATATCTGTTAGGCTCAGAAAGCAATATTAAAATTTTATGAAATAATATTTATAATATAAATAATTTTTTTTCAGTTTCAGAAAAAAAATTACCTAAGAATTGTCAAGAGGACACCTTACCTGAGTTAAGATTCTGCTTCTCATCTTATTCCATGTCAGGATGAGTCCAAAATACACTAAAATCCAGTTAATTTAAAGTTAAGTTCAAAAAATAGATTTTTTGTTATACAGATTATTGTGGTCTAAAATATACAGGGAATATTATATATAATTATTAGAAGTTTGTGATTACAAAATTTTGTTTCTTGGTTCATAGCTATTATACCAATTAAAGATGCATTTTCTCTTGTTAATTTTATTTTGTAATTTCCTTATAACACTTTGGAACTGCTGTCTGGGTGCTTTAGAGAAATACAACTTCTTATTAGAAGTACAACTTCTTATTCTATTAATAATTTGAGATAATAGACAATCACCTATAGGACAGATAGATAGAATATAAGGCTGACTTCCAGTACTAATATTGATGTCAATTAAATAAAAGGGGTAAGTTACTATAAAATTATACACATTGTTTCAGTCTGTTTTTTTCACTGCTGTGACTAAGTACCAGACCAGAACAACTGTAAATGGGCAAAAGTTTATTTGAGGGCTCATGGTTTCAGAGATTTCAATTCATAGACAGCAGGCTCCATTTCTTGGGGTTCAAAGTGAGGTTGAATGTTGTGACAGAAGAGAGTAACAGAAATGTTGTAAACATTGATGTGGCTGTGTCACTGTTCTATACTGATTTTAACTCCTTTGGGTATGGACTGAGGAGTATGATAACTGTGTGAAATGGTGGTTCCATTCTAAGTTTTCTAAATATTCCCCACTCTACTTTTACATAGAGGTTGACCAATTTGAAATCCCACCAGCAACATATGAGTGTACCTTTTCTCCACATCCTCACCAACACTTTTTTTTTAAATTTTTATTGTTGGTTGTTCAAAACATTACATAGTTCTTGATATATCATATTTCACACTTTGATTCAAGTGGGTTATGGACTCCCATTTTTACCCCGTATACAAATTGCAGAATCACATCAGTTACACATCCATTGATTTACATATTGCCATACTAGTGTCTGTTGTATTCTGCTGCCTTTCCTATCCTCTACTATCCCCCCTCCCCTCCCCTCCCCTCTTCTCTCTCTACCCCCTCTACTGTCATTCATTTCTCCCCCTTGTATTATTTTCCCCTTTCCCCTCACTTCCTCTTGTATGTTCTTTTGTATAACCCTGAGGGTCTCCTTCCATTTCCATGCAATTTCCCTTCTCTCTCCCTTTCCCTCCCACCTCTCATCCCAGTTTAATGTTAATCTTCTTCTCATGCTCTTCGTCCCTGCTCTGTTCTTAGTTACTCTCCTTATATCAAAGAAGACATTTGGCATTTCTTTTTTAGGGATTGGCTAGCTTCACTTAGCATAATCTGCTCTAATGCCATCCATTTCCCTGCAAATTCTATGATTTTCTCATTTTTTAATGCAGAGTAATACTCCATTGTGTATAAATGCCACATTTTTTTATCCATTCATCTATTGAAGGGCATCTAGGTTGATTCCACAGTCTTGCTATTGTGAATTGTGCTGCTATGAACATCGATATAGCAGTGTCCCTGTAGCATGCTCTTTTTAGGTCTTTAGGGAATAGACCGAGAAGGGGAATAGGTGGGTCAAATGGTGGCTCCATTCCCAGCTTTCCAAGAAATCTACATACTGCTTTCCAAATTGGCCTCACCAATTTGCAGTCCCACCAGCAATGTACAAGTGTACCCTTTTCCCCACATCCTCACCAGCACTTGTTGTTGTTAGACTTCATAATAGCTGCCAATCTTACTGGAGTGAGATGGTATCTTAGGGTAGTTTTGATTTGCATTTCTCTGACTGCTAGAGATGGTGAGCATTTTTTCATGTACTTGTTGATTGATTGTATGTCCTCCTCTGAGAAGTGTCTGTTCAGGTCCTTGGCCCATTTGTTGATTGGGTTATTTGTTCTCTTATTGTCTAATTTTTTGAGTTCTTTGTATACTCTGGATATTAGGGCTCTATCTGAAGTGTGAGGAGTAAAGATTTGTTCCCAGGATGTAGGCTCCCTATTTACCTCTCTTATTGTTTCTTTTGCTGAGAAAAAACTTTTTAGTTTGAGTAAGTCCCATTTGTTGATTCTAGTTATTAACTTTTGTGCTATGGGTGTCCTATTGAGGAATTTGGAGCCCGACCCCACCAAATGCAGATCGTAGCCAACTTTTTCTTCTATCAGATGCCGTGTCTCTGATTTGAAATCAAGCTCCTTGATCCATTTTGAATTCACTTTTGTGCATGGCGAGAGAAAGGGATTCAGTTTCATTTTGTTGCATATGGATTTCCAGTTTTCCCAGCACCATTTGTTGAAGATGCTATCCTTCCTCCATTGCATGCTTTTAGCCACTTTATCAAATATAAGATAGTTGTAGTTTTGTGGATCGGTTTCTGTGTCCTCTATTCTGTACCATTGGTCCACCCGCCTATTTTGGTACCAGTACCATGCTGTTTTTGTTACTATTGCTCTGTAGTATAGTTTGAAGTCTGGTATCGCTATACCGCCTGATTCACACTTCCTGCTTAGCATTGTTTTTGCTATTCTGGGTCTTTTATTTTTCTATATGAATTTCATGATTGCTTTTTCTATTTCTACAAGAAATGCCGTTGGGATTTTGATTGGCATTGCATTAAACCTATAGAGAACTTTTGGTAATATTGCCATTTTGATGATGTTAGTTCTGCCTATCAATGAACAGGGTATATTTTTCCATCTTCTAAGATCTTCTTCTATTTCTCTCTTTAGGGTTCTGTAGTTTTCATTGTATAAGTCTTTCACCTCTTTTGTTAGGTTGATTCCCAAGTATTTTATTTTTTTTTTTGAGGATATTGTGAATGGAGTGGTTGTCCTCATTTCCATTTCAGAGGATTTGTTGCTGATATACAGGAATACCTTTGATTTATGTGTGCTGATTTTATAGCCTTCCACTTTGCTGAATTCATTTATTAGCTCTAATAGTTTCTTTGTAGACCCTTTTGGGTCTGCTAGGTATAGAATCATGTGATCTGCAAATAGTGATAATTTAAGTTCTTCTTTTCCTATTTTTATGCCTTTAATTTCTTTCGTCTGTCTAATTGCTCTGGCCAGTGTTTCGAGAACTATGTTGAACAGAAGTGGTGAGAGAGGGCATCCCTGTCTTGTTCCAGATTTTAGAGGGAATGCCTTCAGTTTTTCTCCATTCAGAATGATGCTAGCCTGAGGCTTAGCATAGATTGCTTTTACAATATTGAGGTATGTTCCTGTTATCCCTAGTTTTTCTAGAGTTTTGAACATAAAGGGATGCTGTACTTTGTCGAATGCTTTTTCCGCATCTATCAAGATGATCATATGGTTCTTATTTTTAAGTCTATTGATGTGGTGAATAACATTTATTGATTTCCGTATATTGAACCAGCCTTGCATCCCAGGGATGAATCCTACTTGATCATGGTGCACAATTTTTTTGATATGTTTTTGTATCCGATTCGCCAGAATTTTATTGAGGATTTTTGCATCTATGTTCATTAGAGATATTGGTCTGTAGTTTTCTTTCTTTGAAGTATCTTTGTCTGGTTTAGGAATCAGGGTGATGTTGGCCTTGTGGAATGAATTTGGAAGTTCTCCCTCTTTTTCTATTTCCTGAAGTAGCTTGAAAAGTATTGGTATTAGTTCTTCTTTAAAGGTTTTGTAAAACTCTGCTGTATACCCATCCGGTCCTGGGCTTTTCTTAGTTGGTAGTCTTTTGATGGTTTCTTCTATTTCCTCAATTGATATTGGTCTGTTTAGGTTGTCTATATCCTCCTGACTCAATCTGGGCAGATCATATGACTTAAGAAATTTATGGATGCCTTCACTATCTTCTAATTTATTGGAGTATAAGGATTCAAAATCATTTCTGATTATCTTCTGTATTTCTGAAGTGTCTGTTCTGATATTGCCTTTTTCATCCTGTATGCTAGTAATTTGAGTTCTCTCTCTTCTTCTCTTCATTAGCATGGCTAAGGGTCTGTCAATCTTATTTATTTTTTCAAAGAACCAACTTTTAGTTTTGTCAATTTTTTCAATTGTTTCTTTTGTTTCGATTTCATTAATTTCAGCTCTGATTTTAATTATTTCTTGCCTTGTACTTCTTTTGCTGTTGTTTTGCTCTTCTTTTTCAAGGATTTTGAGATGAAGTATGAGATCATTTATTTGTTGGTTTTTTCTTTTTTTAAGGAATGAACTCCAAGCAATGAATTTTCCTCTTAGAACTGCTTTCAATGTGTCCCATAGATTCCGATATGTTGTGTCAGTGTTTTCATTTATCTCTAAGAATTTTTTAATTTCCTCCTTTATGTCTTCTATAACCCATTGATCATTCAGTAACCTATTGTTCATTCTCCAAGTGATGCATGATTTTTCCTTCCTTCTTTTATCGTTGATTTTCAGTTTCATTCCATTATGATCAGATAAGATGCATGGTATTATCTCTACCCCTTTATGTTGCCCTGTGACATAATATATGATCTATTTTTGAGAAGGATCCATGTGCTGCTGAGAAAAAAAGTGTAACTGCTTGATGTTGGGTGGTATATTCTATATATGTCAATTAAGTCTAGGTTATTAATTGTGTTATTGAGTTCTATAGTTTCCTTATTCAACTTTTGTTTGGAAGATCTGTCCAGTGGCAAGAGAGGTGTGTTGAAGTCTCCCATGATTATTGTATGTGGTCTATTAGACTCTTGAACTTGAGAAGAGTTTGTTTGATGAACATAGCTGCACCATTGTTTGGGGCATATATATTTATGATTGTTATGTCTTGTTGGTGTATGGTTCCCTTGAGCAGTATGTAGTGTCCCTCTTTATCCCTTTTGATTAACTTTGGCTTGAAATCTATTTTATTTGATATGAGTATGGACACGCCTGCTTGTTTCCAAAGTCCATATGAGTGATATGATTTTTCCCAACCTTTCACCTTCAGCCTATGTATGTCTTTTCCTATCAAATGCGTCTCCTGTAGGCAGCATATTGTTGGGTCTTGTTTTGTGATCCATTCTACTAGCCTGTGTCTCTTAATTGGTGAGTTTAAGCCATTAACATTTAGGGTTATTATTGAGATATGGGTTGTTCTTCCAGCCATATTTGTTTATTTCTGTTACTAAACATGGTTTGTTTTCCTCTTTGACTATTTTCCCCCACTTTACTGTCCTACATCCCACTGTTAGTTTTCATTGTTATTTTCCATTTCCTCTTCCTGTAATGTTTTGCAGAGGATGTTTTGAAGAGATGGTTTTCTAGCTGCAAATTCTTTTAACTTTTGTTTATCGTGGAAGGTTTTAATTTCATCTTCCATCCTGAAGCTTAATTTAGCTGGATACACAATTCTTGGTTGGAACCCATTTTCTTAAAGTGTTTGAAATATCTTATTCCAGGATCTTCTAGCTTTCAGAGTCTGTGTTGAAAGATCAGCTGTTATCCTGATTGGCTTACCCCTAAATGTAATCTGCTTCCTTTCTCTTGTAGCTTTTAAAATTCTCTCCTTATTCTGTGTGTTGGGCATCTTCATTATAATGTGTCTAGGTGTGGATCTCTTATGATTTTGCACATTCGGCGTCCTGTAGGCTTCTAGGATTTGGGATTCTGTCTCATTCTTCAAGTCTGGGAAGTTTTCTCGTATTATTTCATTGAATAGACTGCTCATTCCTTTGGTTTGGAGCTCTGTACCTTCCTGTATCCCAATGACTCTTAAGTTTGGTCTCTTAATGTTATCCCATATTTCTTGGATGTTCTGCTCATGGTTTCTTAACAGTCTTGCTGAGCTGTCTATGTTCTTTTCAAGTTGAAATACCTTGTCTTCATTGTCTGATGTTCTATCTTCTAAGTGTTCTACTCTGCTGGTAGTATTCTCAATTGAGTTTTTAAGTTGGTTTATTGCTTCCTGCATTTCTAGGATTTCTGTTTGTTTGTTTTTTATAACCTCTATCTCCCTGTATAGTTGATCTTTTGCTTCCTGGACTTGTTTGTGTAATTCATTGTCGAAGTGATCTTTCATTGTCTGATTTTGCTGTCTAATGTCTTCCTTGATACTCCAGATCATCTGAAGCATGTATATCCTGAATTCTTTATCTGACATTCCATCTGCTGCAGCTGTTACCTCTTCTAAAGTTGAGTTGACCTGCATTGCTTGTGGTCCTTTCTTTCCTTGTCTTTTCATACTGCTTGTGTTTCTTTCTGCTTGGTGAAACTGTTGTGTTTTTGAAAATTTTTCCCCCTATATATTTATATTGCTCTTGTATAGTTGAAAAGTCTCTCTTGCAGGGTCGGGCGGCAGTCTGCCTCCCTTGCAGGCATGGGCGGCGGCTCAACTCTGCCCCTCCTCCAATTGGTGTGACGTGTCTACCAGGCCCGCGGACCCCTGGGCCTGTTCCGCTGGTTGGTCGCAGGTCTGCCTACCTTGCAGGCGTGGGCGGCGGCTCTGCTCTGCCCTTACTCCAATTGGGGTGACGTGTCTACCACGCCGGCGGGTCGCTGGGCTTATTCCGGGCGTGGGAGGTGGCTCTGCTCTGCCCCTACTCCAATTGGGGTGTCCTGACTACCACACCGGCAGGTCGCTGGGCCTGTTCCGGGCACGGGCAGCGGCTCTGCTCTGCCCCTACTCCAATTGGAGTGACGTGTGTACCACGCTGGCAGGCTGCTGGGCCTGATCCGCTGGTCTGTCGCAGGTCTGCCTACCTTGCAGGCGCGGGCGGCGGCTCTGCCCTGCCCCTCCTACCACGCCCGCGGACCGCTGGGCCTGTGCTGCTGGTCGGTCGCAGGTCTGCCTACCTTGCGGGTGCGGGTGGCGGCTCTGCTCTGCCCCTACTCCAATTGGGGTTACGTGACTACCATGCCGGTGGGCCGCTGGGCCTGATCCGGGCGCGGGCGGTGGCTCTGCTCTGCCCCTCTGGCTTGATGACACAGTGAGAGAGACTCGGGTGTTTGTGACTCACTTTCTTTACCAGGAGACCAACTGTTTCTGTCGCCGCTGGTATCGATGAAGTTCTCTCCTCTGCCGCTTTCTGATGACATCAGATCTCTGCCACGTTGGTATCCCATGCAAATGGCAGCATTTCGTTCCCTTTGCTGGGTGACTAAAGCAACGGGTGAGTCCTGACCAGCCTTCACAAGCCCCGTCTCAGTCCTGTTGCCACTGCCTATGAAGGCTCGGTTGGTATTTACCTCCACAGTATTCAGCAGGACCCGGACCGAGAAGCAGTTTCTGCGGGTTCTTTATCTCTGGGCCAGAGCAGTTCCGGGAGCCGGAATTCGGCCGCTCCTTGCTCGGTGTATGTTCTGATAGGAGCAGGCTCCAAGAAGCAGTTTCCGTGGGTTATTTAGCACTGAGCCTGAGTAATTTGTCTGTGAGCCGCAGGTGAATGGCAGCCTTAAATTACCTGTTCTATGGCTGAATGAGCTGCGATCAGTCGAAAACAGGGATGGTGACGTCAGCTCTCCAAGATGGTGGCCGCTGGCTTCCTCTGTGGTCTGACCGGTGTGGAGAACCGAATTGGACCACTTTCTTCTCCCGTCTCAAACCCAGAATTCAGCACTGAGTACGGTGATTTCACAGCTGGCAGAAGCCCGCGGAAACTGCAGCACTGTATCTTTGCGTTGCTATCTCCTCGTTTTCCAGCGTGCGCCGCAGACTCTAGCCGCGGGGCAATTTGCTGAATAAGCAGTGTGACCCTCCGTGCGGACAAATCTCTCGCGTTTGAGCCCCTGTAGCTGATCCTCATGCGATGGAAATCCTTCCTCTAGATTTTGGAGCACCCCAGTTTTGCTGGAAATTCCTAACAAGATAGCTTTTAGCCGTTCTAACTCTATTCTCCCGCACGGTGACGCGGTACACGGGGGTAATGCTCTCCCTTCGCCGCCATCTTCCTTTTGGCTGCTTGTAGTTTTTTTTCATTGATCCTTTGCATTTTGATTGTCAATTTTATTGATTTTGGCTCTGATTTTAAATACTTCCTTTCTTCTACTGGTTTTGGAATTGGTTTGCTCTTCTTTTTCAAGGAACTTGAGATGCAGCATTAGCTTGTTTATTGGGGTCATTCAGATTTACTTATGTGCTCATAGCTATCAAGTATCCTCTTAATGCTCCAATGTTCATGGTGTCCCAGAAGTTCTGGTATGCTGTATCATTCTTCTCATTCAAGTCTAAGAATTGTTAAATTTCTCCCCTGATTTCTTCTACCACACATTCATCATTCAAAAGTGTTTTATCCAATCTCCATGTATTTATATATGTACTGTAGGGTTTTACCATATTGACTTCTAATTTAATTCCATTATGATCTAATAATATGCAAGTAATTATTTCAATTCTTTCTTGTAACTGCTAAGACTTGTTTTGTGGCTTAAGTATAATCTATTTCACAGAGTATAATCTATTTTCTTCTCAGAGCTTCTGAGAAGAAAATGTATTTAGATATTGTTGGATGAAATATTCTATAGATGTCTGCTGTGCCCATTTGATTTATAGTATTTTTCAGGTTCAAAGGGTCTTAATTTCTTGATGATCTAACTAATGGTGGGAGAAGCGTTGTGAAATCACCAAGTTTTACTGTACTGGTGTCTATCCGTGTCTTTCATTTGAATAGTGTCTCTTATGTGATTGTTTGCATCCATGTTAGTGTAACAAATATTTATGGTATATCTTCCTTCTGGATTGTTCCCTTTGCCAGTATTAACTAACCTTGTTTATCCTTCTGATTATTTTTGCTTTAAAGTCTGCAATGTCAGCTAAGAGAGTGTCTAATCCTTCTGGCTTTTAGGCTCCTTTTGCATGGGATATCAGTTTCCATCCTTTCATTTTTTGCCTGTGTCTGTCTTTGCCTATAAAATGAGTCTCTTACAAACAACACGTAACTGAGTCTTATTTTTCAATCCATTTTGCCAACATGTGTCTTTTAACTGGGGAGTTGAGATCATTTACATTCAATGTTGTAATTCAATGGAAGAGGTTTATTAAGTCCTGCTTTTTAAAATTTATTTCTGATGTTTAACTTTTCTGTTTCTCATTTACTTAGCTACTCTTCAAAGAGATTTATCCAGTTGTGAGTTCTGAGGCAAGATTTTTATTTCTTCTCTGTGGTGTATTTTTTAAGTTCTATAGTGCCTGCTTAGTAGTAATAAATTCTTTTAGTTTCTGCTTACCTTGGAAGTTTTTGTTTCCAATTCAACTTTAAAGGGTAGTTTGCGGAATTCAGAAAACTGGTTATTTTCTTTCAGGACTTGGAACAATCATTCTAAACCTTCCTGGCTTATAGCATTTGTGCTCAGAAATCAGAAGTTATACTGGCGGGCTTGGTTCTAAATATGACCTGACATTTTCTCTTGAGGCTTTTAAAATTCTATCCTTGTATGTTATGCAAAACCTACTCCATTTGCCTCTATCTTACAACCCTCCTCATTTCCCATAATTCTTAAATTTGATCTCCATGATATTCCAGTGTTTTTGTATGATCATATCATGGTTATATATATATTTATTGTTTTATTTAATACTACCTGCATGTTCAAGCCTGAAAACTTTATCTTCCAGCTCTGAGCTTGTTTCCAACATGGACTACCATGTAAAAAAGACTTTTAACTGAACATTTTATTTGATTTATGGTGTCTTTCATTTCCAAGATTTCTGTTTGATTCTTTTTCTAAATCTCTACCTAATTATAGAAATTCTAATTCATATCCTGACTTCCTTAGTTTATCGACTTGTTTTTCTGTGTTCTCTTAGAATTCATTGATCATTTTGATAATTATTCTTTTAATTCTTTATCTGTTATTTCATTATGTGGGTCAATTGGGGCACAGCTTTCACTGCACTAAAAAGTATCTTACAATAATCTAGATTTGAGACCCACTCATAGTTGTATCCATAGCCTTTATATTTATTCTGTTTTTTGTTGTAGCACTGGATATCCATGAATGAGAACCAAGGGCTCAAACTTAGCTATTCTTACTGGGGGCCTGGTAATTATTTGGGGGTTTTGTCTCTTCTATTCTTTGTATGATAGCTGAAGATTTACTGTTGGTAATTTGTATATGGAGCAAGGTTTGCTGTCTTTTGGCTGAGTTTTGTTCATCAGCACAGTCTCTACACTACAAATTTATAGTATCCATGTAAGTTCTCAGAACTGCACAGGATAAGGGGAAATAAACAATAGCAACAATAGCAACAACCAAAGCAAACAACATACAGCAATGAAATGAGCACCCTTTGCAGCTATGATAGCTACAACATTAATCACCACAAAAACAGGAATATTGAGATCAGCATGTGGCAACACCAAAAACAATAAATAACCATGTAGTAGCTCTGGTTTTAAAGCAAAGCACAGTCTTCTCAATGTTATCCACAGCAGTAATAATTGCAATGAGATCAGTGATGAGGGTAGGAGTTACATAAACGAATGATGTTATAAACACAATTAAGAGAACTGACAATGTAATAGGAAGTCAGAAGCAGAGAGAATGCAGAAGAGATGTAGTAGATGATCTACAAAAAAAAGTGAAAACAAATAGGGAAAAAAGCAAGTAAAAGTAGACTGAATGAGCAAACAGAAAAAAAAAAACGGAATAAAACGCACACACAAAAATAAAGAAATTTAAAAAATAAAAACCCCAAAAGATAAAATAAAAAATATATTTTTAAAAGGCTAAAAATTAGAAAATAAAAGCAAAGATACATATATATGTATGTCTATGAACAAATCAACACAGCAAGAACACCAAAACACAGACAAAAAACAAAACAAAACAATCCAGAAAGGATTCTTAAAGAAAAAAATGACGGCATCATCTCTACTGAGGTGGTCAAAATAGTCAGCAAAATTGGATATTTATTGTCTATGAAAAATTGTCCTTCTTTCCATTTCTAATGGGCCTGAACTGAAAGAAACAGAAAGACAGAACAAGGACTAGAGGTTGGTAATATCATCCTCCTTTCATGTTATTCACTGAGCTGCCAGTTGGAGTGGCCTAAGACTGAAGCTGGTTGAAACAGCTCCCAGCTTCCCTTCTTACCAGGCTAAGATAGATTCCAGTGCATAGTACTGCCAAAGCAGTTTTTTGTGCACAGACCAGATCAATGCATTCCCAAGGTGGGTATGCTACAGAGTTCTATGAGGGGAGTTCCAGTGGCTGTGGCTTATGTCTAATAAGGCCCTAGGGGTTTGTTGGGTGGTATCTGCTCTGAAGAGATTAGATCAATAAACCCTAGGACCAGGAAGATATTGATCTCTGGGAGTCTTAATCTCTGGAACCACCTGAGATTCCTACTCGTGGGGCAAGGGAACCAGCTCTCTACACATTCTGTTGCCTACAAACACAACCTTGCAAGGCTTAATCCCTGAGAGTATTCACACCTGCCTGTTCAGATTCACCACACTCTTCCCCTGAACACTGGAGAGATGCCAGAGTCAAAGCAAAAGCCATGTGAAGCTCTCTTTTATATTTATGACTTGGCTTCCCTTGGGTACAATTTTTTCTGTACCTCTTTCACTCACAAACTAAAGAGTACACCCTAGGCCACATAGTAGGTGCTTACCAGGGCAATACAATCTCTAACCTCCACAGCAGCTGCTGTAAAGTGACCACCTCAAGATGGCTCCCGCATCAGCAATTAGCCTGCCAGTTGAGAAATACAGAGTACTTTTCAAACACCAGATTGCAGCGCAGTTTCTGGATCAGAAAAATTCAATTTCCTTTTTGATTTCAGAGTTTTCTACCAAATCTGATCATGATGGTTTTTTCTATGTTCTCTCTCTCTCTCTCTCTCTCTCTCTCTCTCTCTCTCTCTCTCTCTCTCTCTCTCTCCTGTGTCTCAGACTAGAGGTATTGCTGATTCTGCTGCAATGCTGCTACCACCACCAGCTTGGATTCAATATACATTTTCTCTATTAAATCACCTGAATTTTTGAGTCTCTAAGAACACTCCGTCCAAAATTGAATTTAATGAAATCCCTCTTTCACCCACTTTAATATGAAATACTATTTGCAATGCTTGAATCCCAAGCCAGAGAGAAAATAGGAATGCAGCCTTCCTCTAATCTTTCATTTCCATGTCCATAAAATCTGTCAAAACAAAAGAAATTTTATCCAGGAAAACTATCTTTTATAAATGAAGATGTGATAGACATTCCCAAACAAACAAAAGCTGACAGAATATGCCTCCTTCAGACCTCTTCTACAAGAAAGTCTAAAAGATGTTATTCAAATGGAAAGACATTTAGGTTAAGAGTAAGAAAATATAAAAGGTATAAAACTTACTGCTAAGAGTGATCATAGAGAGTTAGAATGCTCTAATATCTTAAGTTTAGTGCATAAATTGTTGATATCTTTAGTATGAAGACCAAGCAGTAGAAATAAAAATGATAATTACTTTAATATTGTAATCTATATACATTGTAGAGAGATGTAAGACATGATGTTAAAAATTCAAAAAGGGCAAAGAATGGAATGCAAATGGGAGGGGTTTCCCCCTATATTTTCATTTATCCTTTGTTTTTTTTTTCATTTTTATATATACTCTCATGTTGCCATTATCTCAAAACAGCTAATTACAATCAAAATATGTATTTGTAAATCTTATGGTAAACAAAAATACCAAAAATCTTTAATAGAGAATTCCAAAGTAATAACCAGTATTAATCTCTTCAACCAGCAAGGAATGTTGCAAGGGGAGAAGGAAAGAAAGAAATCAAGAAGTTACAACAAAATTAGAAAACAAGTTACATAATAGGTATAGTAAGACTTTACCTAAAATCTATTACCATGAATTAAATAGATGTAAATAGGTTAAATTCTCCAATTAAAGATATACCTTGACTGAATGGGTAAAATAACAAGATTTGACTCTGCGATGCTTACAGGAAATGTGCTTCATTTCTAGGACACTGAATGTGAAGACATGAAATAATAATCCATGCAAATGGAAACCAAAAGAAAGCGGAAGTGATCGTACTTATATAAGAAAAATAAGCTGTAAAACAAAGGCAATAAAAATAGAAAGGGAAGGTCATATGTAATGACAAAGGGTTCAATTCAGCAAGAGGATATGACAATCACAAATATGCCTCTAATAGTCAAGTACACCTAGATATAAAAGCAGATATTTCTGGCCTCATGGGAGGGAGCAAACCAATGAATCATAGCTGGAGAATTTAGCAATGCACTTTCAGCAATGGACAGATCATCCAGACAGGAAATCAACAAAGAAATAACAGTTTCAATTGCACCCTGGAGAAAATAGACCTAAACAGACATCTACTGAACATTCCATAGAACAGCAGCATTCCATCAATACAGAGTTGATCATATGATGGGCCACAAAACAAGTCTTAACAACTTTAAGAAAACTAAAATTGTATAGCAACTTTTCTGATCACAATGCAACAAAACCAGAAATCAATAACATGAACATTTTGGGAAAAGTATACAAGCACATGATAATTAACTTATTTGCAAATAACCAACAAGTAGAGGAAGAAACCAAGAAGGAAATTTTAAAATTTCTCAACAAAAAAAAAAAAGAAAGAAAATGAAGACACAAAACCACCTATGGGATACAGCAAAAGAAGTACAAAGAAAGAATTTTGTAGCAATCACTGCCCACATCAAAAGTAGAATACTCTCAAATAAACTACTTGTTACTAGTTGCATTTCAAGCAACTAGAAAAGTAAGGATGAACTATATCCAAAATTAGTAGAAGAAAACAAAACATGAAAATCAGAGAAGAAATAAGTGAAATGGAGGCTAAAACAACAGATCAATGAAACAAACAGCTATTTTTGAAAAAGACAAACAAAATAGGCAATCTCTAAACTTGACCAAAAATAGGAAAGAGAAGACTCAAATAATATTACTGCTGGAAATGGAAAATTGTCTTTTTGAATTTAACATAATGTTTTAAATTTTTATATATGATTCTTGTTTGCATTGGATAAGCAAATTATTTTAAGATTAATGTAGTTGTATATAAGAGACAATTGAACAAAGGAACAAGAATTATTTGTTCAGGCAACAATTTCTGAATATATCTCACATATGCTTGAATTCTCTTAGAAGATAAAAGTAAGATAGGTTTCAATTCAATAGACACACATTCTATTTAGACATACATCCTATGTTTTGACTCTTGATGCATGAAAGTCCAATGGATGCTGGAGCACCTCTAAGCAGACCATAACATAGAGAGAAAAATGGGGGAAAGAATGCACATTCCTTGAGCACTCATTTGCGTCAGACACTTTCCATAGACAGTCTTAAATATTCACATTGTCTAGTCAAGTGGCCCTTTTCCATTTCACAGAGAAAGGACACATGTTGAAAATGGTCATATGCTTCTTCAGTGCAACAGTGGCAAATTGTGCCAGATATGGACTCACCCTTCTGTGAAGACATAAGGAGCTGCCAAGTTGCCTTTCCAATTCTCACAACAAAATAAGGACTGAGTACCTGAACAATCAACATCCTTTAGATTCATCAGAGAATTGAAGCCAAGAAAAGACAGCTCCCTCAAGTTGGAGAGAGAGGAGGATAAAGTGAATCTCAGAATACTGGAACAAAAACCTGCTGCTAGGGCAAGCCCAGGGCAGAAAAACTTAAACATCTGTTTCTAAGTGTAACCACTAAAACTATAAATCTTTAGAGGAAATTTAGAAAGAAACACAGAGAAAAGCTTTCAGAATCAATTGGGTAATGACTTCTTGGATAAGGCACCAAGAATCCTAGGAGACACAAAATATAGAGAAAGTTTACTACATCAAAATAAAAACTGTTGGGGCATCAAAAGATACACTGTCAAGAGAGGGGAAAATTCAAATCCAAAAATGGTAGAAGTCAGCTGAAAATTATATACAAGAGCAACTACTAACATTGAGAACACATTGAAAACTACTTATTCACAACATAAAAATGAATAAGCCACCCCCAAAATAGTAAGTGATTTGAACCTGAATTACTACAAAGAATATGACCAATAAGCATGCAAAAACTGGATCAGTAGAGAAACAAAAAAACAACAAAATAAGGGGAATGGTTAAGTGTAGGTGAGTGATATCATTAACATGTTGAACTATATATACACCAAAGCCTTGCCCTAATTCCCTCCTCCTCCACCCACACTCTACCACTTCAGTTACCACTCAGTTAATCCCTATCAGGGGATCAAATCACTGAGTGGCTAAGTCTCTTACAACCCAATCATTTCTCCTTTGAAACTTCTTGCACTGTCCCGTATATAAGCTTCTGGGGAATACCTCATATCCAAACCATAAAATTCAGCCTCGGCCCCATGAAATCTAACAATTATCTGATGATGCAAAATACATTTAGTCCCTTCCAGTGTCCCCATAGTCAACAGTTGTGAGATTGTTCAAAATCCAAATGCAAAGTCTTCTCTGAGGCTCACACCAATCTCACATTGGGAGCGCCTGTAAAATTAAAAGTGATTTACAAATATCCAGCATATAAAGGTACTGAGTAAACATTTCCATTTACAAAAATAGGGGCATGGAAAGAAGGGGTAGGACCAAAGCAAGACCAAAATGCAGCTGGGCAAACAAGTCCTGTAATTCCATATCTGACACCTAGGGCGCATGACATCTTGATGTTCTATCAAAAGGGCATGTGTAGTTCTGCCCCTGTGGCCTTGTTGATTGCAGCCCAAGTGACCTTCTTGTTGGCTTTCCTCTGCTTGATTCCTGCAGCTTCCCTGGAACGAGGTCCCACATTACTAGCATTTCAAAATCTCAGGGGTCTCAGCTTTAGTTTCCTCCTCACATATCTACACTTTGCCTTCTCAGGGGGTGCCCACAGGGACTCTGACCCTGCTGTACTTTGTCTGGAATTGCAGACCTTCTTTGGAAATCTTGGTGGAATCCTACATGACCCCATAACTCCAGCATCCTGCATTCCTACAGAACCAGCACCACGTGGTTAATGCCAATGTCTGCAACCATGTTGAGCAGTTTTCAATCCTCCCCAGATCCTGGCTGTAGCGCCCTCTGAGTTCCTGGGTAGTACAGTATATTGAAAATACTTTCTAGACCCCCTTGTGCAAGAAGGATGCCCCACTGGTCTCTTCTCAAGAGAATTTTCACCTTTACTCCCTTGAGCTTGAGATGGGTATGGTCTTGCCAGCTCCTGGAATGCCCTCAAGTCACCTTTCTTATTGTCTCTGAGCAAAGTCTTCAGCATTTCTGTGGTGGTGGTAATATCTTTAATAATTGCAACTTCCTTGGCCCTAGTTTTACTCTGGCCTTTCAAGTCCGAGTTTTTCATATCTTTCTCCCTCTGATTATCACAATAAATTTGGCTGAAAGTGGCCAGCAATATCCATGCTGACAACCAAATGCTATGCTGCCTGAACATTTTTTCAACAAGATTAAGAAGTCCATTGATTTTAAAATAAGCCTCGCAGAAACTCTCTAGAAATAGGCAAAACGATGAAATCTTCTCAGTCAGAACACAACATGAATGGCCTCTATTCCGAGCTCCCATGAGAATCACCCACCAAGAACTACTTACAATATCCTAAAGCATTTCCAGTTCACACTGCTAAATATCTCAAAAATTCCTGATGAGGTCCACAACCAAGTTAAGATGGCGCCTGGCAGTATGCCAAGAGGAGTGGTTTGTGAAGTAACGCCAGCAAGCCATTAAGATGATGAAGATTCCTTAATGACTGACTGCTGTGTCAAGATGAAGTCAATTAAGTCAAGCTGTGTGTAATTAGTTGGGTATATGTACCTCTACAGTCCGGCAGAGAGGCGGCTCCTGCTACCCTGGGTGCCCGCTACTTTGAGTTCTCAGTTCCTGCTGAGTTCACTGGCAATAAAGTAGTTCCTGCTTCAACCTTCAAGTTGCTTGTCACCTCTCGGTTATTTTGCCTAGCCGGACTTGGGCAGCCTAGCTGGACTATGGCATATGGTGGCCCATATGAAGAACGCCTAAGGGTAAGTGATAAGGTAAACTGCTTGCCCCTGAGGGCAGTGTGAGAGGATGGGTAACCATTTAAAGATTCTTCTTTCATTTTGTTTCGCTTTTGTTTTAAGTTGCCTGTCCCTGGAGATAGGTGGGATGGAAGAAAAACCACTCACATCTGAGGAAAAACTATTTGCATCTGAGGAACAGATTGGGAGAAAGGACGGATGGACATTTCAAGAGGATAGAAAGGTTGATATAATGAATTTTTGTTCCATTTTTGCTTCATTTTGTCTCGGTTTTGTTTTGCATTATCTTAGTGAGGGGTATCTTCGTCACGGAAATATGGAATTAAAAATTAATAAGAACCAAACTGAAAGGGCATTAAGTAAAGTGCTAGAGGAAGGAGGCAACTCAGTAAAATCAAGAACAGTTAGGGCATACGTTAAGACGATACAAAGGTGTAGCCCATGGTTCATTAAAGAGGGATTGTTAAATATATCACAATGGAACCATCATGGTGAAGATTTTAAAAAGATACAAAAGGAAAGCCCAGGAACTCTGCCAGTTGGCACATTACCACTATGGACGTTGGTACAATCCTGTTTGCTTAGTCTAGGAGAAGACATCTTAGTTAGTCAGACAAGGGAAAAAAGTTTAGAGGAAGAAGGGCTATCAGGGGAGAAATTACAACAGGAGGTTGCCACTAACCTATTTCTATCACCAGAGGGCATAAGTATTCAACCAACAGCTCCACCTACGTATACGGAGACAACATATGCTGAGTGGCCCTCAACCCCCATAGTTGATAGATGATATCTTGAGACAGGACCTCGAAGATTAGCATGCCCTGTATTTCAGAATGAGGGAGGGCAATGAATTCACCACGCTTTGGATTTCAAAACTGTGAAAAAGTTAAAAGAGGCTGTATCAACCTATGGCCCTTAAGCCCCTTTCACTGTAAGTATGGTTGAATCCATTGCAAGTTTAAACTTGACACCAGCAGATTGGGCTAGTATGTGCAGAGCTGTGCTAAATGGAGGACAATTTTTGCTGTGGAAGGTTGCCAATCAAGAATTTTGTATGGAAACAGCTAGGTGAAATGCAGCAGCTGGTTATCCTCAGATAAATATAGAGATGTTGCTAGGAGAGGGTCCTTATGATGGTCAGCAACAACAAATTCAATATGATCCTGCCATTTATTCACAAATCGCTTCAGCTGCGCTTAGGGCATGGAAAACTTTACAAGGGCATGGAGATTTGCAAGGTCAATTATCTAAAGTAATACAAGGAACTAATGAACCTTATGTGGAATTTGTAGATAGGCTTATACAAACAGCAACCAGAGTTTTGGGGGATGCAGAACAAGCAATGCCATTAATTAAACAGCTAGCCTATGAACAAGCCAATAGATGGTGTAGGGAGGCCATTAGACCATGGAGAAATACAGATTTAAACACATATATTAATCTATGTAGAGCCATTAATGAATAGGGGCAAGTCTTGACAGCTGCAATACAACAGGCATTAGGAGCCAGGCTGAAAACATGCTTCAATTGTGGACAAATGTAACATTTTAGAAGGAGTTTCCCCATAGGAGGAGGGTTTAACAAAACTAGGTATCAAAGGGGTAGAATACCGGGTATTTGCCCATGATGCCATAAAGGGAGACATTGGGCTAATGAATGCCATTCTCAAACCACTGTAGAGGGTACTCCATATCAAAAAATGGACAAGGACCAGGTATTTACCCACGGTATCGTGGAGGAAAAAATTGGACTCCATTGCCAAAAAATGGACAGGGGGGCCCAATGCTCCGGGGCCCACGAACACAAATATATGGGGCACTGGAGGAACCCAGCAACACCATCAGGGTAGTGCCCAGGACACATTATCCATTAGATCCCTCACTAGACAAACCAGAGGAAGCGCAGGATTGGACATCTGTGCCTCCACTAGAACAGTACTAACTCCAGAGATGGGAGTTCAAATCATTCCCACAGGGGTAAGTGGACCTCTTCCCCAAGGAACAGTAGGCTTGTTATTAGGATGCAGTTCTTCTACTCTAAAAGGACTTATGATAAGTCCTGGGGTAATTGATCCTGATTTTGAAGGGGAAATAAAAATTATAGCCAGTTCTCCAAGGGGTATATCAGTAATTTCACCAGGAGACAGAATCACACAATTATTAATAATACCCAGCCTACATGATAAATTTTCCAGTTGTACTATAGAAAGAGGTTCCAGGGGATTAGGCTCCACAGGTGTAGATTGGGCTATGATTTCTTTGAATTTGGATTCTCTCCCTATGTTGAGGCTAAATATACAAGGGCATGAATTTAATGGGCTACTGGATATGGTGTAGACCTTAGCATCATCTCTCGTCAAGAATGGCCAAAATATTGGCCATTACAACAAGCCACTCAAACGCTTTGAGGCTTAGAAGTGGCAACTAATCCCCAGAGAAGTGCAATGGTATTAGACTGGAAGGATCCTGAAGGATGTGAAGGAACTATACAGCCATATGTATTGGATCATCTTCCTATAAATTTATGGGGATGAGATGTTCTAGATCAATTAGGTTTGACATTAACAAATAACATCAATTCAAATGCGCCCACTATTATGGCTAGACAAGGTTATAGGAAAGAAAAAGTATTAGGAGAACAAGGACAAGGTATAGTGGCACCAATACAAATAGATCAAAAAAAAGATAGACATGGATTGGGTTTTCAGGAGGGGTCACTGAGACAATAAAAATTACTTGGAAATCAGAAAGGCCAGTATGGGTTCCTCAGTGGCCCCTGACTAAAGAAAAGATACAAGCAGCCCATGACTTGGTCAAACAACAATTAGCAGAGGGACATATACAACCTTCTGTGTCTCCCCATAATACTCCTATTTTTGTCATCAAAAAGAAATATGGTAAATGGAGATTATTGCAAGATTTAAGAGCTATTAATAACAAGATGGTTATCATGGGACCTGCTCAATCAGGGATTCCTCAATTGTCTGCTTTGCCAAAAACCTGGTATGTTTTAGTTATAGATATTAAAGATTGTTTTTTTTTCCATCCCAATTCTTCCTGAGGATAGTCCACGTTTTGCATTTACTATCCCTGCGCTGAATCATGAAGGTCCTGATCAGAGATATGAATGGAAAGTACTCCCTCAAGGGATGGCTAACAGTCCAACTATGTGTCAAATTTATGTTAACAAAGCAATCCAGCCACTTAGAAATCAAAATCCTGAACTACAAATATTTCACTATATGGACGATGTATTATTAGCACACAAAGATAAAAACACATTGTTAGAATGTTATGCCACACTTACAAACTTATTAAAAAATTATAATCTAGAGATAGCAATAGATAAAGTACAATTGAATTTTCAGATTAATTATTTAGGAGTTCGATTATCCTCAACCATGGTCCGTCCACCAAAAATTCAAATACAAGTAGATCAACTTAAAACACTTAACGACTTTCAAAAGTTGTTAGGAGACATAAATTGGATAAGGCCTCATCTAGGCATACCAACAGGAGAGTTGGGACCTTTATTTGATATCTTAAAAGGTCCATCGGATCCAAATTCACCCCGCATATTAACACCTGAAGCAAGACAGACATTAAAACTTATTGAAACATATATGGAAAATATGCATTTGAATAGAATTTATATAAGTTTGCCTTTATTATTTATTGTACTACCAACAAAAAATATTCCTACAGGAGTATTTTGGCAAGAAGGCCCATTATTATGGATACATTTATCTTATTCTCCTAACACTGTTCTTACTAGGTATCCTGAGACTGTGGGACAATTAATACTCAAAGGAATAAAAGCAGCAAAGGGAGTGTTTGGAATTTCTCCTAACAAAATTATCACTCCATATACTATGGATCAAATTAACGAGTTAGCTAATGAGTTAAATACTTGGGCAATAATTGTGTGCAAATCTATTTGTTCATTTGATAATCACCTACCGTCCAATCCTTTGTTGTCTTTTTGGTCTTCGCATCCTGTAGTTTTTCCAAAAATGACAAGAAAAACACCTATCATGAATGCTCCAAATATATTCACTGATGGGTCAAATAATGGTTCAGCAGCAGTAATTACCCCTGATCAAGTTTTACATTTTTAGTACCCGAACAATCAGCTCAAATGGTAGAGCTTAATGCAGTATTACAAGTTTTTTTGATGTTTAAAGATTCCGTATTTATTTTCTGACCATTTGTATATAATTAATGCTATAAATTCCCATGAATATGCTGGTAGGATTTCCCCTTCCTCTACTGTTTTCTCTTTGTTTTCTGCTATACAAAGTTTAATCTGAGACAGAAAAGATCCATTTTTTATAGGACATATCAGGGCACATACAGGATTGCCTGGAGCCCTTAGTTTGGGCAATGATTTAGCAGATAAAATCACACATGACATACATATTTTTTCTACACTAGAAGAAGCTACAAATTTTAACAAATCCTTCCATGTTAATGCTAATACTTTACGAAAGCGTTTTAAAATAATTAAAGAACAAGCTAGACATATAATAAAACAATGTCAAATTGTGTGACTTTTATACCATAAGTTAATCTTGGAATCAATCCTAGAGGACTGATACCTAATCATATATGGCAAATGGACATCACACACTTGCCAGAATTTGGAAAATTAAAATATCTACATGTTACAGTTGATACTTCTTCTGAATATTTAATGGGCTCCCTTTACACCGGAGAAAAAACTAAAGATATTATATCTCATTGCTTACAAAATTTTGCCACTGTGGGCATTCCAAAACAGTTAAAAACAGATAATGGCCCTGGTTATACTTCTACTTCTTTCAAGCAATTTTGCTCATCATTTGGCATTACTCACATAACAGGAATCCCGTATAATCCATAGGGACAAGGCATAGTTGAAAGAGCTCATCAAACTACTAAGATGTACTTATTAAAACAAAAAGAAGGAATTGGGAAGGGATATAAATCCCCCAAAGATAAACTTAACATAACCCTTTTTATGTTAAACTTTTTAAATTTGGATTCATCAGGACTTAGTGCTGCAGAAAGGCACATGTGTCCAAAAAATGTACATAAGCCAAAGGTACTTTGGAAGGATATTCTAACTGGACAATGGAAAGGTCCTGACCCAGTGATTGTCTGGAGTTGGGGGTGTGTTTGTGTGTTTCCACAGGGAGTACAGCAGCCGATTTGGATTCCAGAGAGACTAACTAAAGCGATATCTACAGACCAAAAAGAAGATGATCCGGCTCAAAATCCATAACACCTGATATTCAGAACCCCAGTTTAGCTATTCTTACATCTGCGATAATGGTTTGCCTACACCTGGAGGCTAATGAGGACCATTAAGTCTTTTTCAAATGTAAAAAACCTTGAGACTTACTTGTGGGAATACCTTCAAACCCATATGCAAGTTACAAAAAGAATTTTTCTATTTTATTTTTTGAGGTCATATAGATCTAGGTTAATGTTTTTCTGATCAGTTTTATTTTTTTTAATCAACTGTGCAGTTTTTTAAACATTGCAATGGAGATTTCATCTGTGAAAAGCTACAAGGCCTTTACTGTTGTGATATGTGTGCACACTTGTGTTATATGTTGTATGTGCGTATGTCCATATATTAGGAGCACTCATGAAAAAATGGATCCAAATATTTTTTTTATTCACATGACTTAAACAGTTTACTTTAAATTGGGTATTGTTTTTAAAAATGAACAAATAATGAGGTTAACAGATCTGTTTATTTACTATCACCTTTTCTTTTCATTATATTTGATAATCCTGTTCAGGATAATGTAAATAATTTCCAGTATTACTGAAAAACCAAATGAGACTTCAGAATTACAGCTGCCATCATCACAACTGTTGCTGTTTCTGCTGTTGCTACTACAGCTTCTGCGATGGCTGTCACACAAACTGTACAAACTGTTGCATTAATATTTACTTCAAGAAGAAATAGACATATTAATGGATTCCTCTGCTTTAAGCTGCTTGCGGAACTTACCTGGACTAAGTATCATTTATATGCATTATGAACTGATACAACAAATTGTAATTAGTACCATGGTATCTTTGCTGATGGTGTCATCGGTGGTACAATTTTTCCAAAAGGAGCCGTCAATTGGCTTGGTATCGTGGCGTTTTGAATCCTCCCCCTTATGTTTGTAGCAGGTTATCCACAAGTATGGCTAAATAATGCTGGGCCGGTAGTCAATGATGGGTAAGATCCAATTGCAATGGTACCAACCTAAGATAGGAGGCTGATGCCTTGAGGTCAGCTCATCTGATTATGGGTAAGGACCATATGTATTATTGGACAACCTAAGACAGGCACGGTCCCTAAGCCATATACTTATTGTTTAAAAACAAAAAGGGGGAGATGATGAGGGCCACAATCAAATTAAGATGGCGCCTGGCATTATGCCAAGAGGAGTGGTTTGTGAAGTAACGCCAGCAAGCCATTAAGATGATGAGGATTCCTTAATGACTGACTGCTGTGTCAAGATGATGTCAATTAAGTTAAGCTGTGTGTAATTAGTTGGGTATATGTACCTCTACAGTCCGGCAGAGAGGTGGCTCCTGCTACCCTGGGTGCCTGCTACTTTGAGTTCTCAGTTCCTGCTGAGTTCACTGGCAATAAAGTAGTTCCTGCTTCAACCTTCAAGTTGCTTGTCACCTCTCGGTTATTTTGCCTAGCCAGACTTGGGCAGCCTAGCCGGACTACGCCAAATTCTCCCACCAATTCCAAAAAGCTCAAAACCTTCTGAACCACATGGTCAGGTTAGTCACTGCAATGACCCCACTTCTCAATACCAATATCTGATTAGTCACCATTTTGCCTGCTGTGCCTAAAAGATTTAACCAGGACAATTATAGAGAATAGAACATTTATTTAAGGGCTCATGGTTTCAGAGGTCTCAGTCCATAGAAGATCAGCTCCTTTCCTCAGGGCTTGAAGTGACACAGTGCATTATGGTGGGAAAGTGGCAGAGGGAAGCAGCTTACATCAGGAAGAAGAAGGAGACTCTACTCTTTAAATACAAATCTATACACCAAGACAATGTCCTAACTCCCACCTCCTCCAGCCACACCTACCACTTCAGTTACCACTCAGTTAATCCCTATCAGAGGATTAATTCACTGGTTGTTTAAGACAACCCTAATATTTCTCCTCTTAAACTTCTTTCATTGTCTCATACATGAGATTCTACAGGACAATTCATATCCAAACCATAATACCTGGTGTTAGGAGGTGATCCAACTAAGCTTGGTACTCTATTAAAATATTCCCCAAGAGGCTAGTTCCATTCTGTATTTGCCTATGGATTAAGCATTAAGCACTGGGTGCTGCCAAACCCCAGTAGCTGACGGGCAATTTCTTCAAGCCTCAGTAAATATGTTGAAGTTTCTCCTGGGACACAACTCAAGGCTTCTTACTCTGTGTGGGTGCAGAATGACCCTATTGTCTAACCCAGCCTTGAAGCCCAGTACACAACCCTGATCAACTACAGAGCTCAACATTGTCCAGTTAAGGAAAACAATGGCAACCCTACCTTATGAGAGATGACCACAAAGAACAATCAGCAATTCTGCTTGTCAGAGTCCTGTCAGTGACATCTCCAGACTGTAGAGTAGAGGGAGCTTTACCATTTGACATATGAGCACAGAAGGACACTCAGCCCAACTAGAGAAGCTAACACAAGGTTTATCCTATGCAGCATCAATATCAGCTGGTTCATCCAGTATATCAGGCCAGACTGAATAGTTAGTGTTTGTCACTCACAAAAAACATCTGCAAAGGCCAGAAGAGATGGCCGTTGTATCATTGTAAAGGCACTAACAAAAAGATTATGAAAAATCAGGGACATATGGCATTACTAAGAAAACTAATAAAGCTCCAACAATGGACCTGGAAGAGACAGAGATCTATAAATGTTGGGCAATAGATTCAGAATAATCCTTTGAGAGAATTTAGGGGAAACCAAAAGAATATGGATATAAAGTTAAATTAAAATTAGAAAACAATTCATGAACAAAATGAAAAGGTTGACAGAGAAAAGTACAAACAATAAAAAAAGAAGTGTTGATCACAAAAAAAGTAATCATCAAACTAAAATTTCAATAGCTTCAATAGCAGACTTGATTAAACAGAGGAAAAATCAGTGGGCTCATACATTGGCCATTTGAACTTATCCTGTCAAAGAAAGAAACACAAAAAAGAATGAAAAATAATGCAGAATGTCTATAAGAATCATCAAGCACATGTAAGAATCTTTGCATTATGGGAATTTTAGAAGAATGAAGTAGGGAGAGTAACAACAATCATATTTAAGCAAATAATGGCTGAAAAATTCCCAAATCTGGTGAAAGACAAAATACAGTTGAATATAGCTAAGAGATCTATAATCAAATATAGCCTGCAGAGGAGTTTGCCAAAGACTCCATAATCAAATTACCAACAATCAAAGAAAAGAAAGAATGCTGAAAGCTCTCATAGAAAAGGAAAACATCTCATTCGAGGGAACTCCATTATGGCATTCAGCAGATTTCTCAGCAGAAACCCTGCAGGTCAGGGGAGAAGAGGATGACATATTCAGTGTGCTAGTGGAAAAAGTAAATAAAAGATTAAAACCCAGACACCCAAGAACTTTTTACTTGGCAAAACACTTCTTTACAGATGAGAACAGATACATAGACCAGAGATCTTGTGCGTACTAGAAGAAAAAAAATAGGCCCAAATTTGCATCATATTGCCTGAGACTCTAACTCAATAAGACTGTGGAAGCTAAGAATCAATAAATGGGATGGTGTCAAACTAAAAAGCTCCTAGCAAAGGAAACAACCAACAACATGAACAGGGAGCCTACAGAATGGGAGAAAATCTTCATTAACTTCACCTTAGAATATTAAAAACCAGGATATGCAAAAAACTCAAAAAATTTAACACCAAAAGAGAAAGAACCCAACCAATAAGTAAGCAAAGGAACTGAACACACTTCACAGGAGAAGAAATACAATTGATCAACAAATAAATGAAAAACATGTTCAATATCTCTAACAATTTGAGAAATTAACTTTAAAACTACACTGAGATTCCATCTCACTCCAGACAGAATGGCAATTATCAAGAATGCAAGTAGCAATAAGGATGAAGGAAACAGGGTTCACTCATATATTTCTGGTGGAACTGCAAATTGGTGTAACCACTCTGGAAAACAGTATGGCAATTCCTCAGAAGACTTAGAATAGTACCACCTTTTGACCCAGTTCTCCCACTCCTCAGTTCATACCCAAAGGATTTTAAATCAGCATACTACAGTGATGCAGGAACATCAATGTTTACAGCAGCTCAATTCACAATAGCTAAACTGTGAAACCAAACTTGGTGCCCTTCAACAGATGAATGGATAAAGAAAATGTGGTATATATATACAAAATGAAATATTACTTATCCATAAAGAAGAATGAAATTATGGCATTTGCTGGTAAATGGATGGAACTGGAGACTATCATGCTAAGTGAAATAATCCAGTCCCCAGAAAAGAAAGGAAAAATGTTCTGTCTGATATGTGGATGCTAACCCAGAACAAGAGAGGGTAGAGAGGGTAAGAATAGAAGTTCATTGGATTAGAAAAAGAGAATAAGGAAAGGGAGAGGGAATGGGAATAGGAAGTACCAGAATGAATTGGACATAACTTTCTGTTGCTATGAATACATGACCAGTGTAACTCCAGAGAGGTGTGTGATGAAATTTTGTCAAAACATGAAGGTATGAATACAAGTGATAAAAACAAGAACAGCTAAAGTAAAATGTTACAGATGCAAAGTATACAAAAACATTTTTACATAAAAATCATAAAAATTTGGGTGTGGTTAGTGAAGATGTAGAATTTTGTGTGTAATTAAAGTGTTTTGTCAGTTTAAAATGGCCACTTACATGAATAAAAGGTTTTATGTAAGACTCATGGTAACTGAAAATGTAAAAACAATGGTTAAAAAAAAATTCAAGAAGGAGTCAAAGCATATTCCCACAGAAAAATGCTGAATTACAGAACATAAAAGCAAGATGGGGAAAAAGGAAGTGAAGGACCTAAGAAATATTCAATAAATGAATTATATAATGACAGTATTATTTCCTCGCCTACCAATAATGTAAATATGTTAAATTCTCCAAAGATTATAGAGTTTTGCTTGAGCAAATTTAAAAATAAAGAGGATCCAACCATATGCTTTTTACACACAGTTTCAAATAAGTCTTAATTATAGGGTGACTAAAATCATAAAAAATAACTTTGAATTCCAGTGGAATCTATGCACCAATACCAGTTGACATTTTGAGAAATATACAAATAAGTGTGAATTAAACATCATTTTTCCAAATTATCAAAAAGTCACAGAGGATATTAAAATTTTAAAAATTAATAAAGAAAAGTGAAAACAGAAACATAATATGTAAAAATTTATGGAATGCAGCAAAAGTATTTCCAAGAATCTTTAATAGCAGCAATAAACACCTACATTGTAAATGAAGGAATTTATCAAATAACAAACTAACTTTATTTTTCAAGTAAATAGAAAGAAAACTAAGCTGAAAGTGAGCAGAAGATGGGAAAAATAAAGATTATAACTGCAATAAATGAAATAGAGGCAAGAAAAGTATAGAAAAATTCATCAAAACCAGGAATTGAGTTTTTAAAAAGATTAATAAAATTGACAAGGTGTTAGCCAAACTAATGGGTAAGAGAAAAAGAGTTAAGTAAATAAAAGCAGGAATAGAAAAAGATGTTACCACAAAATGTGACAGAGATACAAAAATTCTTAAGAGAGTGTGATGAAGAATTATGTATCAAGAGATTGAATAGTCTGTAATGAATGGACAAATTCCTAGATATATACCATCTACCAAGATTGAACGATAAGGAAATAGAAAATATGAAACACAATAGTGAGTAAGGAGTTTGAATCAGTAATGAAATATCTCCTGTCAAAGAAAAGCCCAGAAGAGATGGCCTCAATGCTACTTGAAAAATCATTTAAAGAATTAATTCCAGTCCTTCTCCAACTCATACAGAAAAACAAAATGGAGAGAGTACTTTCAATCTCTTTGGATGAGACCAGGATTATTCTGATCCCAAAACCAGACAAGGACACTCCAAGAAAAGAAAGTTGTGGATAAATATTCCTGGTGAACATACAGGCAAAAATCTTCAACAAAATATTAACAATGGAAATTTAACAATCCATAAAAGAATTAATCATCATAAGTGGATTCTATCCCAGGGACACAAGGATGTTTGAACATACCTTCATAGTTAAGTGTGATACACTGCATGAACAGAATAAGGGATAAAAATCATAAGATTATTCCAATACATGCAGCAAATCACTTAAGAGAATTCGCCATGCTTCCAAGATACAAACTGTCATCTAATTAGGTATGGAGGTGCTGTGCCTCAATACAATGAAGGCTGCAGATAACAAACCCATAGCTGAAATTATTCTCAACATCAAAAATATGAAAGCTTTTTCTGTAAGATCAGGAGCAAGAAGGGGAGGTCCACCTCATCACTTCTATTCAACACAGTATTGGAAATCTTTGCTAGAACACTTAAGAAAAAGAAAGAAAGAAAAGCCACCCTAATAAGAATAAAAAGGCGAAATTGTTCCTATATGCAGATGACATGTTGTGCCAACTATAGAAAACCCTAAGAAATCCACCAAAGAACAAAAAGAACAGAAGGCAACTGGTTGAACTTATAAACCAATGCAGTAAAGTTGGAGATTAGAAATATAAAATACAAAAATCAGTAACATTTCTATATACTAATAATGAGCAATCTCAAAAGAAAATCTGAAAATAAATTCTTTAGTAGCAAGAAAAATGAAGTGCTTAGGTGTACATATAACTAAGAAGGAAATACCTGCTTAAACAAAACACTGATGAAATTGAAGAAAATGCAGATAAATGGAAAGACAAGCCATCTTCACAGATTGGAATAATTAACATAGTACAAATGTCTCTTCTATGCAAATCAAAACTACACTGAGATTTATCTCACCCCAGTCAGAATGGGAGCCATCAAGAACACAAATGATAATAAATGCTGGAGAGTTTATGGAGAATAAGGGAAACATTTACACTGTTGGTGGGACTTTAAATTTATATATCCACTATGGAAGCAGTATGGAGGTTTCTCAAAAGAGTAGGCCTGGAACCACCATATGACTCATCTGTACCCCTCCTCTGTATTTATTCTTAAGAACTAAAGGCACCATACTATATTGATACATGCATATTCATGTTTATAGCAGCAAATCATAATAGGCAAACTATGAAAAAATCCTAGGTATTCATCAACAGAATTAATGGATAGAAAATGAGATCTGTAAACACAAATGAGTTTTCCTTTATTCAGCCATAAGAGAAGAGAGAAATTACATCATTTACAGGAAAGTTGCTGGAACTTGAGAATATTATGTTAAGTGAAATAAGCCAAACTCACAAACAAGGGATATATGCTTTCTCTTATATGGGGAAACAAAAGAGTAAAAAGGAAATGAAAAGTTCAGGTGGGTGAATCTCTTGAAAATTGAAGGAAGTAAAAGGGATCAGAGGAGGCAAGAGGAAGGAAGAGGGGAAAGACTGGGAAATGATGTTGGTCAAATTATATTGTTATATCATTTTCATGTACAAGTATGTAACAAAGTATCCCTTCATTGTGTATAATTATAAAGTACCAATTAAAAAATATATAAATGAGAAATATAAAGCCTTTTATAAACACCACAAAAATGTGAAAAATGGATCTACACATCTGATAAAATCTTGATGAAATTTTTAATATCATTTTTCAGAAAAAAAATGTCATTGATTTTTAATTGAGCCACTGAAGACCCCAAATAGCCAAGACAATCCTGAGCAAGAACAAATTTGTAGGCATAACAATTTATGACATCAAACCATATTATAAAGCAACTATAATCAATACACTACTGTACAGGCTGAAAACAGACACATTGGCTCCTGGAAGAGAATTGAAAGCCCAGACAGAAGCATATTCATTTATGGTCAATTGATTTTCAACAAAGGTACTAGGAACACCAAATGGGAAGGGAACAGTCTCTTCAACAAATAGTGCTGGGCAAAGTGGCTGTCCACTGAGAAGGAATGAAAGTAGACCCTATTTCCTACCACATGCAGAATGAATGAAGCTAAATGAAAATTGATTGAAGAGCTTAGAATAAGAACTGGGGAAAAGTTCCACAAAGAGGTTCAGTAACAATTCATTTCAATATGATCCTGAAACCTTAGGCAAGAAAATAAAAATAGACAAATGAATGATATCAAACAAAACAGCTCTACACAACAAAGGGAACTATTATTGAGATGAAGAAGCAACTCACAGAATGGAAGAAGATATTTGCAGACCATCCATCCAATAAGGGGTCAACATCCAAAACGCATAAGGAGTTTGAACAACTCCACAGCAAGAAAATAAACAACCTTGTTTTTAAACCAGCATAGAATCTAAATAGACATTTCTCAAACAATGCTACATGGTCAACAGTCACAGAAAAAAATGTTAGGCAAGCATCACTAGACAAAATGAAAAGGTAAAATAAAACCAGAATACCATGTCTTAGATCTTAGATTTGCTTTAATCAAAAAGACAAAAAAAGTGTTGGAAAGGATGGGGAGAAAAGCAGTAATCCAAAGGATATCTGCACTTTTATGTTCATTGCAGCATTGTTCACAGGAGCCAAGATGTGGAAACAACCTATGTTTCCATCAATGGATCAAAAAAGAAAATGTGGCGTATGTATACACAAGGGAATACTACTTAGCCTCACAAAATAAGGATATCCTGTCATTTGCTACAAAAGGAATGATCCTGGAGGACACCGTATTAAGTGAAATAAAGTGGGCCCTGAAAGACAAATTCCATACAATCTCACTTATACATAGCATCCGAATGAGTCGAGGTCCTAGAAGTACAGAGCAAAATGATAGGTACCAAGGTTAGGAGAGGGGCTTGAGAATAAAAATAATGGGGATTTGTTGATCAGAGCATAAAATATCTGATAGGAGAAAAAATGTTTTGAGAACTGTTCCACAGTAGGCTGACCAGAGTCAATAATAATAATAATGTTTGGGGTATTTTCAAAATAAGTAAGAGTCAACTTCAAGTGCTTCACTGCAAAAAAGGACAGGTGATCAAGATGATGGGCACATGAATTAATTTGTTTTAGCAATTCTATATTTTGTGTGTGTGTGTGTGTGTATTTATATATACATGTCAAAACCTCTCCTTGTACCCCCTAAATGTCTACAATCGTGCTCTGTTAATTAAAAATAAAGAAGAAGAAAGTATAATGAGATAGAATTACACATTTATTAGGATATCTATCATTTCCAAAGGGAAAAAGCTAATGTTGTCAAGAATATGGAGAAACTGAAAGCTTTGTTCATTCCTGGTGGGAATGTAAGATTCCTTAACAACTTGAGAATGTAAGAACTATTGGCCACGTGATATAGTTATTCTACTTCAAAATCCTCATCCAAATGAATTACAGGCAGGGAACTAAAACTCCATATAGTCCAACAAAAAGAGTGAAGCTAGCATAAACTAGTAATAAAAATCCATCAATGTTAGTTCATAAGTTGGTGCAAATGTACCACACTAATGCAAGAGTTTAATAACAGAGAAAACTGTTGGTTTTGGTGAGCTCAGGGTGAATTGGGGAATCTCGATTTTCACTATATTTTTCTATGAACTAGAATGTAATAATTTCTGATTAATTAATCATTTAAACATAAAAATCAATGTTTTCCACAAAAATAAAACAAAGCACTTTGTAAAGGGGAAATAAATTTGTTCCTGCTTATAGTTGGTTAGTGCATATGCTGTGATTCCTACCCATGTCTACTGGATTCCAAAATCCCCCTCCCTGCTGAGTATCACTTGGTCCATTACCACTTGAGTTAATTTACTGACAAAGATAAATAATTGAACATCATTGTCTTTCAATGAGGTGTTATTGGTTCGAGAACAGAGAACATGTGTAACCCTATAGGTTAACTCCCAGTCTGCTTTCCTAGAACCTTCTCCCTTGTCTTCAGCTCTTGAGCTCACAAGCATTGAATATGATTTCTCAGTATCTTTTGCAGGCAGCCCTGTCCATGTGACACAGTTCTGGCTAATACAATATTAACACAACTTCGGAGTCTTTTTATTTCCTTCTGAACCATTACTAAGCATTTCTATTTCCCCTCCTTACCTGCCTGAAACAGACACTGAGAGAGGGAGATGAAACAGCTATCTTGGCACCAAAGGTGTAGAGTATCAGGAAGGAGCCTTATTTGTTAAGCATGGCTGACTTGTAAGCATGGATCTTCCTGCATCATTCAGAGGCTAACCAGTGTTGGATGCTTATTCCATAGGCATTGTTTAAACCACTGCTTTAGTGTGTTCTGTAATTCACTGAGAATACCATTCAAACTGATACATGTACAAGAACAGTAATTTTTATATAAGAATTGCATTGAGCGAATGTGATCGGTTTCTCGTGGTGTTTAGGTAGACTTTAGTAGCATAAGCACTGGATGTACTAAAGATACTAGCTGGTTGAGTATTGGTAGTAGATGGCTAACCACAGATTGTCTTTTGCTGCTATACAAGGAATTGATGGGTAAAAACTCTCCATCTCACTGCAGCCTCCACCAGCTTTTTACTCTCACTCCATTGCCATGGTCACATATTAGTTACCATTTGTCATCTTACTTTAACCTTTGTTATTAAACAATGGAAAATATGTTTTATACATAAGAGCCTAATCAAAGTGGGACAGAAAAGACGGATTGAAGGCACCACATTGAAAGAAAATTGGCATTGTCATAAAGCAGTAAATACACACTGTTCCAGAAACCCTGCCTCCATGGATTGTGTGGAGGACCAGATGCAGGACATGGATCAGGGCAGTAGTGAATAGCAGACTCGTGCATCTGGGTGGGAGCCCTTTGTGCTCTCTGGTATGTAAGTTTCTGTAAGTTTCCTGGCATTAACCTCATTGAAAGCTCCATTTTAGACTGTAATCTTCCTGACTTCATCCAAAGTGGTTCGTGGTCTCCAAGGTTTTTAGTCATTTATGAAGCTGTGCAAAGTGGCTTTGTGAGGATTTAATCAATTCTAGAAGTATCATTGTCATTAGGTGTGTATGGAATTCAAAATGCAAATTTCTGTCTTAATCCATTTAAATTCTGTTTCCAGACATTTGATGTAATATATTACCTTCCCATTTAAATGCTGGCTAACATGTACGTATACGTAATTTGAAGGAACTGGCAAAAAACGAAGATTGCAGCTATGTTATTTACTTTTCTAACAAGTTTTCATATTACTCTACAATTGCTTTGGTTAAAAGAATGGTTTGTAAGTTATAAAACATTAAGCATAAACTGTCTTTCCTTACTGAGTTAGTTCTGTAATATATATGATACTGAGTTGCTTATTCTCTTCTATATATGTCTATCCATTTATCTCCTTTAAAAATTATTTTTGTCTCTCAAAACCTACACCTGAGAATATAACCTTAGTTTATATGTCCTTAATTAAATAAAGGTGAGTGTTCAATCTGACTGCTTCTAATGAATTATTCAATAAGACATAAAAATGTTTAAAAATTAAAAGAGTCAAATCTTTGTGGTTTTAGGCATATCTAATCTAAGAATTAATGTAAATAAAAGCATTTGATCCACTTTATATAACTTCTGTTAGGCATTGCATTAAAATGAGTTATGTGTGGGTAAAGTGACAAAGATTGAAAAAAAAATTAACTAACAGCACTAAAAAGCAATAATGTAATCAGATTGTGAAAAAAAAAGACAAAAAGACTTTCAGCACAAGAAGTTTTATTCACAGAAACTACAAAACAGAAAGTACATTTCCTTTCACATCAAATGAAAAAAATCAAATAATATAGTAATTTCTCATATTCTAATAATCATGCAGCCAGAAAGAGATATCAGTAAAAATTTCATCAAGAATACATGTGAGCATCAGGTAAGATGTGCACAATTAGCTTCATCTTAGCAAAATTTAAGCATAAATCTTCTGGTACATTTACGTTGGCAACATTTCTCAGTCAGCGAATCTTCATTGATCTGTCGCTTTTTTCGGGAATGAGTATTCAAGCTTAAGTATTCTAATTTTGAAAGGCTATTTTCTGCTTCCCCTTGTCTATTGTGAATAATATCCTTCAACTCTTCAGGACTAGGCTTTGAATCCTCTATTGCAGGTTCTTGTCGTTGTAGCTCTAGTGACAATGGCGGCCTCTCAGATGGTGTTGCCCTCAGCTGTTGTGGCAAATTAGGACTGAATCCCAACATCATATTGAAGGCACCTGCATCTTCATTGAGGGAGGACGGCATGATATCTATTAAGTTTAAAAAAATAAGTGGGGAGGGGGAGAAAATATTGATGTCAAGAATCATCAGGAAAACTGTAAAAGTAAGAAGAGACAAAAACGAAGGCATTTCCTCAATATACTTGAACAGTGAACAAGAAGCAGCAAGTATCCTGCTATCTAAGCAACCCAGTTTCCTTATATTTGAGTAGCTTAAAGTACTATAATCTTGTCAAAGTTCTGCTTTACTCCACTTGGTCCTCTGTCACCTCTTTTTCTCGTCATCCCCTCTTTGCTTTGACATTCATCTCTCATCTTTCTGATGTCATGCTGTTCATTGAATCACTAATTTAAACAAAAGATGGAATTTTTTTTTCCTTTGGTACTAGAGATTGCATCCAGAGGCACTTAACCACTAAACTGCATCCCAACATCATATTGAAGGCACCTGCAGCTCACTGCAGCCTCCACCAGCTTTTTACTCTCACCCCATTGCCATGGTCACATATTAGTTACTATTTGTCATCTTACTTTAACCTTTGTTGTTCAAGCAGTGGAAAATATATTTTATACATAAGAGCCTAATCAAAGTGGGACAGAAAAGATGGATTGGAAGTACCACACTGAAAGAAAATTTGCATTGAGGCAGAGTCTCATTAAATTGCTTAGGGCCTTGCTATGATACTCAGGCTGGCTTTGAACTGGTGATCCTCCTGCCTCAGCCTCCCTAGCTGCTGGGAGTACAACTGTCGATGCCAGTGCTCCATGCTGGATTTTGATTTTTTATCTTAGTAATTTTTCCATTACTAAAAAAATTTGACTTATGATAGTAACCCTTAAAGAGGACCATAATAACCTTAACCTATCCAAACTCATGGTGGCAAGCTACTGCTTCAGAATAAAGTTTAAAATGAGGAATTTCCAAGAGCTCTGATATAATTAGCTGAGGATATGTCTCTCACAAATCTCTTTAGCAATCACTTTTCCCCAGACTATTTACTCCAAGTCAATAGACTTTGATATTGAAAAGAGAAACAGGTTAGAAGAACACAAACAAAAAGCAAATACAAAGCAATCTCATCTTTCCTAGTTTGAATTAGTAAATTCCAAGATTCTGTGGTATTCTTTATAACTATTATACAAGAATTATGAAATGAATGGCATTATATCAATCTCTGACAATGTAGAAAATAAATTTAAATCATACTTTAAATCCCATAAAGAAAAGTAAATGTGCAGTGCTGCAGACTGCAGCCCCAGAGTAGCGCCTTCTCTGCAGCACATTGGAACTGCGCTGTGACTGCCAGAGACTGCCCAGAGGATCGCTTGCAGCCACCACTGCTGCGCACGGAACAGGAAGATGTGGGACACATGGATTTGAAATTCATGTGAAAAACTGCTTTGGGGGTGTGAATGTGATTTCTGATGAAACTGGATTGGAATAATTTTCATAGTGTGTGTGTGTATGTGTGTGTGTGTGTTTTCTTTTTAAATTTTGCATTTGACTTAAAGTGCCATGAGTAAATTTGTAAATTGCAGGGTGGTCCTAGCCACCTCCTTAATTTGGGTACTGTTGGATACATTCTTGCTGCTTTACTTCAATGAATGCAACAAATGTGATGAGAAAAATGAGAGAGGACTTCCTGCTAGGAATGTTCTACAGCCAGCATAAAAAGCTCATGAAGGTCCTGGAGAAATGGGGAAACCAGTTGTCATTCCTAAAGAGGATCAAGAAAAGATGAAAGAGATGTTTAAAATCAATCAGTTCAATTAATTTAATGGCAAGTGAGATGATTGCAAACAACAGATCTTTACCAGATGTTAGGTTAGAAGGGTGTAAAACAAAGGTGTATCCAGATAATCTTCCTACACAAGTGTGGTGATTGTTTTCCATAATGAGGCTTGGAGGACACTTCTGTGAACTGTCCATAGTGTCCTTAATCGCTCACCAAGCTCATGATAGAAGATACTGTTCTAGTAAATGATGCCAATGAAAGAGACTTTTTGAAAAGACCTCTAGAGAATTATGTGAAGAAACTAAAAGTGTGGGCTGGGGATATAGCTAGTTGGTAGAGTGCTTGCCTCACATGCACAAGGCCCTGGTTCAGTCCCTAGCACCACAAAAAATACAAAATAAATAAATAAAAGTGCCAGATCATGTAATTTGAATGGAACAGCATTCTGGATTGATCAGAGCTAGATTGAAAGGAGCTACAGTGACCAAAGGCCAGGTGATCACCTTCTTAGATGTTCATCACCAGTGCACAGTGGGGTGGTTGGAGCCTCTCTTAGCAAGGATCAAACATGACAGAAGAACAGTGATATGTCCTATCATTGACGTGATCACTGATGATACTTTTGAGTACATGGCAAGCTCTGATATGACCTATGGTGGATTCAACTGGAAGCTCAATTTTTGCTGGTATCCTGTTTCCCAGAGAGAAATGGACAGAAGGAAAGATGATTAGACTCTTCCTGGTAGATCACCTACAATGGCAGGAGACCTTTTTCCAACAGACAGAGATTACGGTCAGGAAATTGGAACATATGATGCTAGAATGCATATTTGGAGAGGAGGAAAAACTAGAAATCTCCTTTAAGATTTGGCAATGTGGAGGAACTTTGGAAATTGTTACTTTCTCACATGTTGAACATGTGTTTTGGAAAGTTACCTGATCCATACACATTTCCAGGAGGCACAGGGCAAATTATCAATAAAAATAACAAACAACTTGCAGAAGTATAAATGGATGAACTCAAAAATCTTTTCTATCTAATTTCTCCAGGTGTGACAAAGATAGATTATGGGGATATATCTTCAAGACTTGGTCTAAGACACAAACTACAATACAAACATTTTTCTTGGTACTTAGAGAATATTTACCCTGATTCTCAGATTCCACATCACTATTTTTTGTTGGGAGAGATATGAAATGTGGAAACAAATTAGTGTCTAGATAACATGGCTAAAAGAGAAAATGAAAAAGTTGGAATTTTTAATTTTCATGGTATGGGAGGCAATCAGGTTTTCTCTTATACTGCCAATAAAGAAATTAGAACAGATGACTTTTGCTTGGATGTATCCAAATTTAATGGCCCAGTTACCATGCTCAAATGCCACCACCTAAAAAGCAACCAGCTCCAGGAATATGATCCAGTGAAATTAACCCTGCGGCATGTGAATAGTAATCTGTGCCTGGATAAAGCAACAGAAGAGGACAGCTAGGTGCCCAGCATTAGACTTCAATGGAAGCTGGTCCCAGCAGTGTCTTCTTCAAAATGTCACCCTTCCCGAAATATTCTGAGACCAAATTTTTTAGAAAAGAAAAAAATAAGGATTGAATGGACTACCTCAGCATGCGTTTCTGCCACATTCTTAAGTAGCAAAAAAGGAAAAGTGTTTTCCTCCTCTACAGGATATAAGGTTTATCAGCCATTAAAACTCAGACTTCTCTAGCTTTTCACTTCCTGTCCAAGAACGTGAAACTGCATAGTAGTGAGACTCGCACACTGATGTTTACAAGATTGAAACAGTCTCTCATCAAGAATCATGGAAAAGAATATTCAGACAAGGAAATAGTCAACACAATGTGCTTTCTAGAGAGCTGCATCTTTTATGGTTTGCTTGCACATCAGTAATTTCTGCTGGGTGCTGTCAATGAAGAGATTATCAAGATTTTTTTTCCTGATTAGAACTGGTAGCCAGTATATTAATTATTGACATAAAAGCAAATATAAAAGAACTGGAACCAGATCATTAAAACAACATTGAAAAAATTATATTAAACAGGGTTTAAATAAAATTAAAACAGAACTATGAGAAGTACAATTTGAGGCTGGGGGATATAGCTCAGTTGGTGGAGCGCTTGCCTAGCATGCACAAGGCCCTCAGTTCAATATCCAACACACACACACACACACACACACACACACACACACACAGAGAGAGAGAGAGAGAGAGAGAGAGAGAGAGAGAGAATACAATTTGTTACAGTATGGTATCAAATTTCTATATAGATTTTATACCTCAGGAAAATGATACCTCAGAGAAAAATAACTGATTCCAATGACATACATTTGTTTTCATCTGTGATAGTCATGGATGCTTTTATTTTCCTTGGGGTGCTGAAAACAAGCTGGGAGAAAAAGCTCTTTGAACATAGTTTTAATTTCTTTCTATAATATTTTTGTTTGATTTGTGGGCTGTTGAAATTGTGATTTTTAATTGCCTTCTAAAAAATGGAGATTTGACATGATGCCTGGTCTCAACTGAACAAATTAGACATCTCAGTTCTTCTTGGGTCAACAGGCTGACAATCCAAGTCTTCTGTCTCTCCTTCCTCCCTTTTCTCTCTCATACTCTCTAGCTCTCTCTCTCTCTCTCTCTCTCTCTCTCTCTCTCTCTCTCTCTCTCTCCCTCTCTCTCTCCATACTCAGATGTGCTTCATTGTCAAGTGCATACTTAGATTAGATTATTGAATTGTAATGTTGATCTGCTGTTGTTTTTAAATAAAATTTGACTAAAAATGTTCAATTGGCAGTTTTTAATAAGTTAGCCAAAGAAGTTAAGCTCTTGTTCCATATTAATAGTCCTGCATTCTTTCTTAAATTCCATTTATGTTAAATTGGGTTTTTCTCTGATTTTTAATACCAACAAATCACCTATTAATTAAAAGTTACATTTTTAATTTCCTAGAAAGAAAATCCCATTGCAACATTGTTTCTGATATATATTTTTCCTTCCTGTTTTGAAGATTATATTTAATGGCATTCTTTTCTTTAATTTTCAAAGACTCACTGCTGGTAGTGCTATTTCTAGTGCATAAGAATGTTTCTGAAAGTCACATCACTAACGATACTTGCCAAACTGAGCATCCGTGAAGTTTCTTATATCCTATTCAAGTTCATCAACATCAAGCACTGTAGATGTTTTAGGGTGAGGCTATGATACAGAATGCATAAATTGTCCCCAGGAAATATGAAATTATGCAGGTGCTGGATGGAACTTTTTTTCTATTCCATGAGCTGTGTAATTCTATCTTCAATAGGCCTACTGCTTAAAACAATCAAATGTCTAATCAATAAATCATTTTCATGCTCAAAAAAGAAAGAAAAGTAAATGTATTTATTTTGCACATTGATTCTACATGAGGATCACTTATGTATACTATATGCAAATGGTATCACAAATCTACTTTGTGATAAGTTTGTGATAAGTTACATACACCATATAAAATGTAAAACACTTAATTGTTGGTAATTGAGCTTGCTTTCTCTGGATTTAATAGAACCCTCTATGGGTTTTCACTGCTTCTTTAACTTGGCTTCCATTTAATCTTCCTAAATGCTTTAGAAATAATAAACATATTTTTTAAAAACCAATCCATATTTGAACTGCTCCTAGTTCTGAGATTTTGCTTTTAAAAAAAATATATTCATTGCAATTTCTAAAACTTTAGAAAGCAACAATAAAGTCTTCAGCTTTCCTGGTCTAAGAAGCAAGCTTCCCATTTCCCTGGTGTCCTTTATGTTTTTTCTGTACTCATCAAGTCATTTTTGTTTCTCTTCCATCACCTCTGTACGAGACCCAATTCAAAAGGTGGGGAGGCTAGGCTCCCACCACAAGGTACATTCAAAGGGAGTGGAGGTAATCTTTGTGGCATAGGCCACTGCCAGTTTTTAACAAGGAGGATAGTCACTAATTCTAAGACACTTGCTGTCTCACTTTTCAGGACCCCAGCAGAGGTCTCACCATGCTGCAATGTATCCTTTGGTACAGAAACTAGAAGATAACCAGCTCACCAGCTCACTTTTTGCCCCCTTTCCTTTGAATAGGAGATGCTCCACCTAGGAGCTAGGTTACCATCATGCCTGCCACCTGACCTACTCAGCTTTTCCTCTGGGGTCCAGGACTGTACCTATCTCCTGCTGGAAATTGTGCAGCATCACCTCTTCTGTGGCTTCCCCCATGTCCCCACAGTGTTGACATGGTACCAGGTGAAAAGAATACCAAGTATCTCTTAGATGAGGCTTTTTGCTATTCTTGCATTTCTCCTCCCTCTGGCAAGATTCCCTTCGAGGTTCTTTCAATAAAAGCAAGTTATAAAGGAAAGGTTCAAGCTGGGCAACAAACACCACTAGCAGGATGACATCTCAGACTTCCTGAGTCCCCTTTGGATAGGTTGGCAGGCCCATAGCAACCAATGGGAAGTGATGGACCACTGGTGGCAGATGGGGGAAGCCTAGGCAAACCAAAGTTCTCACCTGCAGATCTCCGATGGGGATATCTCACTGGCCTGTTCCAGGTCGCATGGCCACAAATGTTGATCACTTCTCGGACTAATTGGCGACCACACATCTGAACAACCTCTTCCCACCATCCTGGTTGGGGTGCTGTGGAAACTTGGCTCAGCAGCAGCCAGATTCCTAGGAGGTGGACCAAGAACAGGTGAGACATCTGGGCCTTTTTTCTTGGCACTGGCAGCCTTTCTCTAGAGAATGCAACAGATCTCACCCACAGACCTGAGCCTGTGCGGCTTCCCTGGCTTCAGCCTGCTTTTCCTACCTGGCTCAACCAGGCTTTTATATTCTCTGGGCTCTTGCTCAGCTCTTGAGCCAATGGTCCCAGCTCCACCCTTTCCCCACCCACCTCCATGGAATTTACTCAGCTCTTGTTCACCCTTCCCATCTTTCCTCCATTACCCCATTCTTTTGCCCTGGGCCTTTTTACATTGAACTTTTCTTCTCTTTTCTTACCTTCAAACCATTTGGTGTACTAAAGTCATTCTCCATTTGCAGCCTTTCCTTTATATAGAGCAAGAAATGACTTACATTGAATTCCATCACCAAAAATAAAGTAGTATCTTCTTAGAACCCAAAGTTTTCCAGCATGCATATTTGCCACACTATCTTCTAGCCTAAACAAGATAAGTTAGATAAAATAGTATAGAGTCTGGTATATCAACCCATAAAAGATATGATGCATTAATGGATAAATTGTTGACAGGAGAAAAAAAAACTGGATCTTACTATGAATCCTAGTTAAAACACACACACAATAGGTTTGTACAGTCAAATCTTAACTTTGTAACAGACATTCTTCATGGTACTTGCCTTCTCCTCTGGGAGACATCTTGATTGTAAACAATATTGTAATATGAATATTGTAATGTGAGATTATATTCTGTATTTTTATAGATTGGAGAAGAGAGAGAGAGAGAGGTGGGAGGTAGGGGTGGAGAATGAACAAACAAAAAAGAAATGAAGAAGAAATTGAATCCCACAATCTAAAAAAAAAATTTTGGTAACGTGTTTTAGCACACACAAAAAAATGTGTTTTTTTCTTACTGTAATCTATATTTGCTGCATTTGGTAAGAGTTGACTTTTTAGAACTTTATTTTAACTTTAAAAATATTCAACAGAGTTTCTGGTCATATGCTCATTAAACAACTCTGATAGATGTCCAGGGAACTTTTATGTGCAAATAGGTTTGTTTGTTTTTTCCAACAATTCATATGCTTGCATGCATAACCTACTCAGCTGTATTAGCTCAGTTACAATTTCAACAGGGCCCAATTAGCATTGGTCAAATGTGCACTGTACAATTATTAAGATCATACCTAATGAAAGCTGTGGAATGGTTAGAGGCATTGCTGTTTTAAAAGGGGGTTTCATGAAGACAAGCATTAAAGAGAGTCTTCTCAAAATTGAAGTTCAAAGATATTTTAGGGGGACAGGGGTTAAGAGTTCTTGCAAGAATAATCCATTTTCAAATCTGTCTTCCAAAGGAATCACTCATTGCATAATATAATTTTGACTAATGTTTTAATTTTTAATGTGCATTTTTTAGAAGAGGTGCTTAACAGTCCATCTTGATTTAATATTTATATGGGTAAGAGAAGTGTCAAGTTTCAATCTTCTACATGTGCTGTTTCCCCAGTACCATTTATTGAAGAGACTGGCTTTTTTTCAATGTGTGTTTTTGGCCCTGTTATCAAGAATCAGATCTCCATAGGTGTAAGTGTTTATTTCCGGGATATCTATTCTATTCAGTTGGTCTATGTGTCTGTTTTCATGCAAGCACTGTGCTGTTTTGGTTACTGTGGTTTTGTAGTATGTCATAAAATCAGATACTGCAATGCCTCCAGCTTTGTTCTTTTTGTTTAAGATTGCTTTAGCTATTTGTGCTTCCATGTGAATTTTAGGATTGTATTTTCTAGTTCTGTGAAGAATGCCATTGGTCTTCTGATGGAGATTGCATCAAATCTTGAATCACTTAGTGTAGTATGGACATTTTAACAATATTAATTCCTTTAGTCCATGAGCATGGGAGGACTTTCTACTTTTTTTTTTTTTTGTATCTTCACTTTCTTTTGTCAGTATTTTGTAATTTTCATTGTAAAAGACTTTTGCTTCCTTAGATATAGTGATTCCTAGATTCTTAATTTTTGTTTTTGTATTTTCGTTGCTGACATAAATGGGATAAATGTTTTCATGATTTCTCATCAGCAAATTTGTTACCAGTATATAAAAATACTACTGATTTTTGCATATTGATTTTGTATCTTTTACTGAAATTGTTTCACTTCTTATAGTCTTTCAGTGGAGTCTTTAGGTTTTTCTATACCTAGAATCATATCATCTACAAACATATAATTTAACCTCTTGCCCTCCTAATCAAATTCCTTTAATTCTTTCTGTAGTCAAATTGCTCTGGCTAAATCTTCCAGTACTCTGTTGAGTAGTGAGAGTGGATATCCTTGTATTTTTCCAGATATTAAAGGAAAGGCTTGCAGCTTTTCCCATTCACTCTGTACCTGTCTATGATTTTGTCACATATAGCCTTCCTTGTGTTGTTATATATTCTTTCTATACTTAATTTATTCAGGGATGTTATCATGAAGAGATGTTTAATTTTATCTGATGCCTTTTCTGCCTCTGTTGAGATAAAATCTCACTAACAGGCTGGCCTTGAATTTGTAATCCTTCTGCTCTAGCCTCCCAAGAAACTAGGATTACAGACATGTGCCACCATACCTGGTTAAACAAATTTTAAGAATGAGTGTCCATTCTTCTCAAACTATTCCAAAGAATTAAAACAAAGGGAAATCTTCCAAACTCGTTCTACCAGACCAGCATCCTTCTGATATCAATAGGAGACAAGAACACAACCAACAAAAAAAAGAACTATAGGCCAATATCTATGTTTATCAGAAATATTGGCTTATAGTTTTTGTATGTTCTGTCCTTGTCTCAACAAAATACTAAAAAATCAAATCTAAAGGCCTATCAAAAATGTAATTCATCATTTCTAAAATAGATTTATTGCAAGGATGTAAGGATGTTTCAATATACATAAATCAGTATTAACTGAATCAACAGAATAAAGGAAAAAACTCATATGATCAGCTTTCACAAACCTTCCTTATCATATTTCAAACTGCCAATATCTCTAAACCATTGAGTTGTATATATTCCACGGGAATTTCTTATCATTTTTTGAAAACTTCACCAAGCTACCTAGATTTCCATTTCTTCCTAGGACAAGCTTTCATCCTGAATTATGTTCTCTTAACAGTAAAAAACACACCTAGGCCAACTCAAGGTCAGGATCTATTCTGCCTGCACAGAATATCAATTTGCCCACAGGATTTTGCTGACTACAGATGAGAAGTACTCTAAAGAAAAAAAATAATAATAACATAAAATAAATTAACCAAGGTTAGCACTCCATCATTCAACCCCATGACACTATTAAACTAGCAGTTGTGGACTAGAACTATCGTGCAAGCCTCAGAATTAGTGATGCCACTGAGTCCCTATCAGTGGAATATAGGTTTCCAGTTGCTTTTATTCTAGGCATAATGATTTGTGATGAGCCAAATCAACTGTCATTAAAGTAGTCGCCAGAAGAACAAGTTAACAAAACAAATTAACAGGTCTGTACTACCTGTAAGAACATCCCACTGCTAACCTTGGTATTTGGAGCAGAAATAGGAGGTTCAAATTCAACAAGTCGGTAAATGAAACTTGGCAACAAATTTGATCTATCTCCCACTGGTAGCACTTGAGTCAGCTCACTCCCTTCATGAAAACTGTTCTTCCTTGACTCCATTCTTACTTTCTAGACCTGTCTCACTCCCCCAGCTCCCAACCACTCTTGGATTCCTGGTATACCTGGAGCCCAAGTATGCTCCAGTCTTCATAAACCACAGGTACTGACCCAAATTTGCCAGAAGAAAAAACAGTGGAAGTGCTAAATAGTCAGCCTTGAGGGATATACTAAAAATGCTTTCTTCAAATTAGACAATTGGTGATATACACGATATTTCTGAAATCTCCTGTGGGCATCCACATGACCAAACTCTAGGGAGAACTACTTATCCTATTATAGAATAGACACATACCAAGGCCAAAAGATACCACACTGCCAAATAAGACACTTCAATACTATTTTCTCAGGAAGAGTTTCTTCCTTACCTGAAATGGTGGAAGAGAAAAAATATCTAGGCTCTAGCTAGTTTCAGTAGGTTAGCACATTTGAACATGCATGTATTGAAACTGTTGAAGTATATAAATTAAATTGCTAATTTTATACGGTTCATACTTAGATTATATTGGTTGTAGATTATTTTTGCAATATGAGTCTGCACATTCCCCATCCTTTCTAACCTTTGTCCTCCTTTTAAAAACTAAAACATTAATATGATTTTTCTAAATAGCACATCTGGTATTTGTGCATTCAAATATTTATAGAGAACACTCTATAAAACCAAACCAAACTATTCAAAACTATGCTAAGACTTACTTAACCAAAGTCACATTTCTTAAAAAGATGCACAATTAACACAGTCTTGCTGTAATAATATTATGGGAAAAGCCAGGTAGTATAAGAAAGGAGTACAGAAACTGAAGTTTATACCAAGAGTTTTCTTTTGTTATTGCACATTTATTCTACACATTTATTATGTTACACTTTTATTTAACACTGTAATAAATATCCCTTAAAACAAAGAAAAACCATTGCATTAATACAAAAGTCAACATGCTATCTAGACCAATTTGCTTATCCACTCTCTTGGCAGGTTGGCCTTTCCAGGGTCAGGTATTATCGCAGAGTCTCTGCCATAACTTCAGGAGGATTAGGTGATAAAAAAGAAGATGAAGTTAAAAATGAAGCTCCTTTAATGATGCTACTTGAAACCTCCAGGAGAGTTTGCAATATAAGTGTCCAAGTCTTCTCCTTATTTACCCACTGTACTACCACACTAGCTTACTCCCTCCACTCCCATATTTAAAAAAAAAAAACTCTCATTTTCTTCAAAAGAAAAAGTGGGCTATTTGGTCCAGAAAATCCAAAAGGCAGCTTTAAAAACGCCAAGAAAGTATCACCTTTTTGGACAGTGGACTTTTTCAGGGCTGGTCATCCTTCTCTGGGGCAATATGGATTTTGGAGGTTTCCTGTTTAGCCTGGTGGAAGACCACGCATAGTATCTCTCCAAAGCATGGGCCAGAGAGTACCTCAGTCTCCCAAAGTGCTACTGTAATCATCTCCACTACATGCTTTTCAGTGCTAAATAATAAGCCAAAAAATAAAGTGTCATTCACTGCAGTTGACATTTAGTAGCCCTGCCATATGCATTTGAGGGTTGCCAGGTCTACTCATGCAGCACCATTTCCCTACTTCTATGTGTGATAATAAGTATCCTTTCCTCCACTGTTTCCTCAAGACTTATTGTCAAAATTAGAATCAAATCCTGCCTAGGCTCTGTCCCCTTGAAGGTGATGAAGACAAAGTGACACTTTATGGTCTGCAATAACCAGCCCAGTCCTCTTTTCCAAAGCAATGAAAGGGAAGGAGAACCCAGTCACTGAACTAACTTCATTTTGACTCCATCTTATCTTTGTAACTCTTTTTATCTCTCCTTCTGAGTTCTCCTGAGCCATTCTCTTCTAGAGTGATGTTGGATTCCAGGGACAAAAAAAAAAAAAAGCTCTAACAAACATCTTGTGACATAAGTCAAAACTATGTGCAAAATAATGGCAACTTTTCTGTGGTAACAAGGCCCCATGTGACAAGACTCCTCCTGACAAACCCTGAGATAATGATGAATCAGACCACACCTAAACAAGATCACCTGCTTTGGTAGCTCTGCAAACCATCCAGCTATGCAAACCCCAACCTTTTCCCTCAATCCCCTTTCAATCAAACCTCCAACTTATTGTCATCCCCTCAAACTCAGGGTTTAGACATGGGTCCCCCTTATCTCCCCAGTATAGCTATATTGATCCAAGCTCCTTTTCTTTTTTCCACCATTAATTTTCTATTTAGTTCTGTTTTAAGGCAAGGGGCGAGACCTGATTTATTGGATCCCCAGAATCAAGCCTCTGGTCTAGGACTTAGTTACAAAAGTCTTGCTTAGTGAAGGAGCTGTGCTCTGCAGTGGACCAGGGAACCAGATCACAACTGTGGAAATCTCCCCAGAGGAGCAGTTCTCAATCATTCACCCAACTTAAGGCATAAGGCTTGTTATGTATTGTTATGTGTGTTGCTTAAGGTTTGGATTTAGCTGTTCCGGATTTGTAGGCATCAACACCAATAGGAAACAAACGGATGTGAATAGGGGAACATAAGTTAAGGGGATAATTCTATGAAATGGGTCTACTGTGCTGATTTCACATTTTCTTTTAAAAAGCAATTCACCTGCAGCCCTGCCTACCTTAAGTCAATAGAACATGCTAAATTCCTTAGCAATAAACCTATTATCTGCAGACCTGTAATGCTCCTTCCTGACAATAAGTACTGCACAATTTATCCTAAAGGAGAGCACCAGATGAGACTTTAATGACTCTTAGATAGACCACACAGAATTCAGAAACACAGGAAAATTAGAGCTTATCAGGGTGGGCCAAAGTGACTCAGAGTTGCCTTGGATATTTACCATGTGCAGTGGAGACATGGAAGTCTGATGCAATCCTGCTGTCAGTCAATAGTCAAGAGAAGTACCTGGTCAAGGCTCTCTGGAAACTTCCCTGGAACTTCCAGTAAAACTGCTTGGCAGTAGGAGTTGACTCTGTCCTCTCTAAGAGGATGCACTTTTTTTCCTTTACAGTGTCCCCATTTTTCTTCTCCTTCCTTTTTAACAAACTCATGCCTGCTACTTTTAGTGACATCAGAAATCTATCAGAAACAAAGAAAGAAAGAAAGGAAAGAAGGAAGGGAGAGAAGGATGGAGGAAGGAAGAAAGAAATCTTTCTGGCATGATTGCAAAAACCACTAAGCAAGAACTGCTGTGGCTCTCTTCGCTCCCTGGCGGGTTTGTGCTAACAGCCACCACTTCTTCTGCTTGATCTGCAGAAAACCCTCTCGCTCCATTTGCAAGCAAAATGACTGACCAGACTTTAAGCTCCTTAAAAATGCCCAGTTGATCATTTTGAACTGGTGTAAACTGCCCTCATTAAATTCTTTAGAAGGATTAAATACGGGCAAGGTAATTCTTCATACCATCTTCTTCCTCCCTCAGCCATGATCTTACCTCACTACTTGGGAACACAAATAAACCAAGCCATCAGGGCTTCAGCCTTGCTGAACTCTGTATTGTTCAGTTCCACCATACTTCTCTGAATGGCCAGTGTCTTTTAAACTAGTATACAATATAGTGCATTTCATGGCAAACCATCAATTTAATGAAAATGGGTGCCAAGGAACAAAAGATCCCAAATTAGTCAACAATGTTATAAACCAAATGTAAAGTATCAAAATCTGTTCTGGAGTTAGCAGTAACTCAAAATCCAATAGCACATTTATGCACACATACACATACATGTGCACATGTACACAGACACACATACATTTTATTTAACATCTTGGTGATATAGCATTGTGATCCTACCCCAGAAATCAATGATGTGTGACTCTATAACTCTAAACACACTGGCACTGAGAGGAATGGGGGGATTTGTTTCCAGCTCCTTTGCTGGGGCTTTTGACCATTACAACTTGAAATTCCTGGTTACAAATATTTTTTTCTTTCTTTCATTTTGGCCCCAAAACTCACACAATCTGGTACTAAACTTAAATTTTTTAAATGGTTCTTATCACTGGGTAGAATCAAACTATTACTAGTTAGAGTCAAAATCATAAAAATAATACATTTTAATACTATTTAATGCCACCATATTGTCTCACTTACAGTCTTAGAAATATAATACAAGGAAGCAATGGTAGCATTGCCTCCATTCAATTCTGAGAACAGAACATCACATTCTTTAGCTTTTAGACATCTTAGACAATCATTTGCCACATGAATGCCATGAGACATCAATGACCTGCCCAGAATTTTCAGAGTCTTCATTGTTGAAAGCCATCACTGTCTAGGGGAATCTTAGGTTTCCTAACAAGTACCAGGTCCCTTGGGAGCACTAAGCAATGAATAAATGTCAAATTCTCCCCATGACCAAAGGGCAAGGGGATGGAAAGTGTGGAGGAGAAAGATCTTTGCTTTTAGGTAATATCATCTAGTTCTCTGTTTTTCAGCTCAGCATTAGCCTTGCATGGCTAGTCCATGGTGTCCCAGAACAGGGGCTGGACAATACTCAAGAGAGGTCTTTTAGAGAGATCATCATCCTAAAAGTCTTCCGTCAATTACCCACTCTCCTCATCAAACAAAGGGAGATGTTCTAATGGGCCCCTGCCTATATGTTGTTCTGGAGATGATCTTTCCTAGTGTACCTCTCAAATGTTTCAGGGTTCCTGAAAGTACCTAAGCAACTATGCCAAATAAGAATCCCCAAAGCATAGGCAGGTATACTATTTCTCAGCAAGTTGGGAGAAAGAGGTATTTCACTAAAATTGGTCACTTCCCTTTCCACCTTCCTTAACAAAGTACACCATTTCCTATGCACTCAAGTTTGACACTTCACAGTCATCCTTCTTCCTCTGAATTGATCTCAAATTTGTCACATGTGTTTTTGAATTGTTCCATTCATACCAACCTAAACCTGGAGATAGTCATAACCTTCTTATGTGAGTTTTTCCAATCCATATCCCCTATACCTACTGCTGCTAAGCTAATAGTACATAAGCATTTTCTTTGCATCTCCTGCCCTGCTGAAAATCTCTTTATGTTCTGTACAACAAGCCAAATTGCTCTGCAAAAATTCCAAACTCAACAAATTTATCAGCAACCTAGTTTTCCACTATTCCCCAAAAGGATTTCTTTCCTTTCATTATTATTTCTATCCTGCAACTTTCCTAGTATTTTCTCTTTTCCAGCCCCCAGGAATTTCTATCTTTCATGACACATGGTTAGAATCTGGAAACAGATATGTCAATTCAAACCTTGGGCCCATTTCTTTCCAGCTCAATGTTTTGGGGTGGGTTACTTTACTTTTACTAATCTGGTCTTAACTTTTTTCATAAAATAGACATAAAAATGGATCAACACCATTATAGACTTGTTTTCAGGATCAAATAAAGCAAAATATATACAAATATATATGACCACACTGAGTACCTCAAAGTATATACTTAGTAAATATGGGGTTTCCTTTCACCTCCATTTTTTTCAGATCTGACCCAAGTCTTACTGAAATCTCACCTGTCACACAAAATCATCAAACATTTCAAGGTTCCTTTATCCCCTCACTGAACACCAACAGTACATTACACAGGCCTTGACTTAGCATTAAATCATGTGTTGTCTTATACTGTTTCCAAATTACTTCACCTCTCCCAGTCTATCCCTTTGTTTAATTATAAGTTCATTAATGATAGAGGACAACTTCTATCATATAGGAGTTTCTCAATCAAGTAATCATATGATTATGTCAAAGAGGCATCCAAAATCATACATAGTGATTCTCACTGCCCTTTTCTTTCTCAATTCTTTACCTCTTCACATGTCCTGTGCCTGACTTAGGTTTCTCTGTTGTGGTTTCTCTCTCTAACCATGACCTTCTGCCCACATCTCTAGACATTTTATGATGACAGGGCTATATATATGACTATTTTGTTTTATTTATAGTGCTGAGATCAATACCAGGGCCTTGTGCATGCTAGGCAAGTGCTGTACCACTTAACTATATCCCAAGACCATATGTGACTGTTTTTTAGAATCACTTATTAGGACTAGAGTAGAAGATGGATTAGAGGAAATCTGCATTTTTAGTTGCTCCATGGCTCGGAATTCAAACATCAGGTGTACTACTTCTCAGCAAGTTGAGAGAAAGAGGTATTTCACTAAAATTGGTCAGTCAGAGTGTTTTAGAGACTCAGAAATTTTGGTACATTGAAAAAAGAAGAAAGAGTCCATTAGATTCAAGCCATTTGTGGCAGCAGATACGGTAGTAGTGCTGATTCACCACGGAGGGAAAGAAGAACATGAGGAGAAGCGTAACAGACAAATTTGGTGTGGAAAAACCTGAGATCAGAAAAGCATCCAGAACTTAGCTGATCCAGAGGTTGCACTGTGCACTGTTGCTTGAAAAGTGATCTGTGTTTCTCAACTGGCCACAGAAAGCTGAGGCAGCAGCCATCTTGAGGCATCCACATGTATCTTGCTGCTACAAGAGACTGGAAAATCACAGCAAATATTTAAAGACTGCCCCAATGAGGACCTACTATGTGCTCTAGGGTACAACTAGAAGAATTTGAGTGAAATAGGTGAGAAGAGAATTTTACCCAGGGTGATTAATATCAGAAAAATGAAGGGGATCCCAATTAACTTTTCTTTTGAGATTGGTCACTCATTTGTCAAGATAAAGTGGGTCATGAATTGAACAGTGTAGCTTGAATACACTTAGTGAGTTACTGGAAAGGATGTGTTCATGGGTAGCAGATCGTGTGAAGGATTGTCTCTCCTGCTCTATGAGTAGAATTCTTCAATGGCTCTGGACATTCAGAATCTCAACAGAGATTGGTATCTTCCTGGCCCTAGGGATTAGTTGATCTAATCTCTCTAGACCAGACACCATCCAAGAAAGTCTGTAGGAACACATTAGAATGAAGACCGAGTCGCTGGAACTTAATTCATAAGGCTCTGCAGCAGACCTACCCTAGGAGTGCATTGATCTTGTCTAAGACAAAACTCCAGTTGACAATACTACCTACTCCACTCATGGTGAGAAGGAAAGCTACAAGCTATTTCACCAAGCTTCATATTTCAACAAACTTCAGTTTTAGGCCACTCCAATTGGCAGGACAGTGAATAACAGAAAAGAGGTAGGAGTTAACAACCCCTAGCCACCATTGCGTGCCCTCCTTCGCACATGCTTGTGTGTGCTCTCCCACACCCCATTCTCTCTCAGTGTGGCCCAGTTAGAAATGGAAAGGACAATTGAACATAGGAAGTGAACACTGAGTTTTATTGACTATGTTGATCACCTCAGTGGAGACAATTCCCTCATTTTACAATAAGAACGTTTCCCCTTTTCTTTGCTGTTTTTCTATGCTGATTTGTTCATGTACATATATAAACAAAAATATTTGGGATTTTTTTTTCTATTTTTTAGTATTTCTTAATGCAGATATTTTTCTTTACCTTCTTTTTTGAGGGTTGTTTTTTGGGTTGCTTTATTTTGATTTTGTTTTGCTTTCATTTGTTTCTCTTTTCTAGTCCTACTAACAGCTAAGTTCTCTTGTTCTCTCATCTTCTCTCCTTTTACTAGTATTTTTTTCCTATTTTTCTCCTCTCATTATTACCATTCATCCAACATATCTTCTGCATTGTCTCTGTTTACTTTTTGAATTTTTTAAACTCCATTTCTTCTCTCTAAATGAACTGTTTTCACCATCTTTTAGAATTGCTTTGTATAATTCCTGCCCCAAGTATCAATGCTGTTGCTATTGTTATTGCTGTAGAAGACATAGTTGACACCTGTTGTTTGTTTTAAAGCCAGATTCAGTTGATGGTTACGTATTGTTTTTGATGCGGGCAAACACTGATCCACAATTCCTGCTGCATTGATTGTTAAAAGCAGTGTCAATTGCGATGCTGATTCACCACAGAAGAAGGGAAAACACAGAAAAACACAGAACAGAGAACAAAGATAGGAGAGGAATGCCACTTTAATAAAGAAATGGAAACAATGAAAAGAAACCAAGCAGAACTCCTAGAAATGATGGACACAATTCATCAAACTAAAAATTCAACTGAAAGCATCACTAACAGATTAGATTGTGTAGAAAATAGAACCTCATCACTTGAAGACAGAACTTCAGGCCTTGAAGACAGGGGATATGACCTTGAGTACACAGAATGCAATAAAGGGAAAAAATCATACGACATGACCAGAATACAGAAGAACTATGAAACAACGTTAAAAGACCAAATATGAGAATCATTGGGATAGAAGAGAACATGGAGATAAAAATAAAAGGCATAAAGAACATTTTCAATAAATTAGTTATAGAAAAAATTTCCCATATCAGAAATGAGATAGACATACACATACAGGAGGCATACAAGACCCTAACTAGACCTATTCAAGTGAGAAGCTCTCCAAGACATAATCAAAATGCCTAACATACAGCATCCCTTCATGTTTAATATACTAGAGACATTAAGGATAGAAGGAACTTACCTCAACATTGGAAAACCTGTATATGACAAACTTAAGGCCAACAATATATTTAATGGAGAAAAACTGAAAAGTGTCCTCTAAAAACAGGAACAAAACAAAGATGCCCACTTTCACCACTCCTATTCAACATGGTCCTTGAAAATCTAGCCAGAGCAATCAGGAAAGAAAAAGAAATTGAAGAAATACAAACAGGAAAAAAAGAACTCAAATCATTTCTGTTTGCTGGTCACTGTCTATGCCCAACCATCTTTCTTTTCGTTTCTTCTTTAATTATCTACTGATAGAGAAAGCAAAAGGTGGGAGTTGTTCACCCCTTCCTGTTTTTGTGTTGCTCTCTGAGTTGTCAGTTGGAACAGCCTACAATTGAAGCTGTTTGATATCAGACTATCTCTGCCCAAATTTCTGAGTCCTTAAGCCACTTTGAATGTCCAATATTGAATTTTAATGAAATGTGCCTTTCAACCACCTTGCTGAGACTCTATACACATGCTGCTTGGGTTTCAAACTATGGCATGATTTGGAATGCAAATTTCCTCTACTCTGTCATCTTTTCAAAATAATAAATTCAGCAGCATTAAAACACACCAGAAAACAGAACTTGCTAGCAGCTTTTACTTCTGGGGAGCATAAGCAGAAAGAACCTGGTTGGAAGGATAAGAAGACAAAAGGAGCAATTTTGACTGTTGCTCTAACAAACCTGTCACAAAAGGATTGGTACAATGAGCTCAATCTGTTATTTAAACAAGAATGAGATGCTTAAGTGTTTGCTTGCTAATATATGGTTAAATTATGTATACACCTAAGGGTGTGCTCACAGCATTGACAAAACAAGGAATTTTATCATTTTCTTTATATCATAAGCTAAGACTCCCTCTTCCTTTCTGTTTTCAGGAATTTGAGCCACTGTGAACTGAAATATCATCTAAATTTCTTTGTATTTATGATTACTGAATATCATTTTAATATTTGTATTTGTAGGCAATATTCAAAAAAACAAATCAAAATAAACAACAAAATGTGGTTAAGGATGAGAGAAACTTAAGAATGAAATTATGGGTAAATCGGAACCAAGGAAACTACTTTCTAAGAATATATTTTCTGGATAATATAGTGGCCAAGGAAGACAAATGTTGATTGCATGTCTTTCAAATTTTTTTGGAGGCTGGAAGGGTTAATAAAAAAAAACTCCAGTCAATAGAAATTAGGTTATGCTGCATATTTATATATGTGAAAATTTTGTTATCAGGAAAGTTGGTCACAAGTACCTTTTTCCAAAGTATGTTATGTACATTTATAATGAAAGATGACACGCTTTTTCAAAAAGTCTCAGGCACATTAAATTACTATAAATTGAAGAAAACCCACCCCTAAAAACCGACTTAAAATGGATCAAAGACCTAAATGTAAGGCCAGGAACTATTAGAAGAAAATATAAAGGAAAAATTTCAAGACATTGGGACAGGCAGTGGTTTTTCTGGATGGAACCCCAAAAGTGCAGGAAACAAGAACAAAAATTGGCAAATGAAATTATATCTAACTAAGAAGCTTCTGCACAGCAAAAGACACAAGAAATAGAATGAAGAGAAACTACAGAATGGGCCTATACTTATGTGTGACTTCCAGAGCTCCTGATGAGGATGAGAAAGCACAAAGAATCCTTTGGTTTCCTGGACAGTCAGGGGAAAACACTGGTTTGAGGTCCTTCTACAGTTGTGAGAAATTACATGCTATTAATTCCTACCAATTTCCTACTTTCCTTCTATTCCTCTGCCAATTCCAGGTGACATCATTTGTGCTTGATTGCATGGTCTTAGACCAGCATTCCACCTAAGTAGGCCTTGGTTCTAACCCAGTGTTGTGTTAGTCTTTGTGGGATGTGGGCTTAGAAAATGACATAGCTATATGGCTTTGGTGGTCATAGGTGTGACACAGGAGCCTAGAGCTTGTCCATCCACAGTGACTGTGCTCAGAGTACAGCAGATTTATGCAGTATCTGACCACATGCTGATAACTGTGGTGGAAAGGCACTTGGGCCTACCCTGGCCCCAGAGAGAGGATTATGGGGACAGCCTACTTTTTCTAGGTCTTCTTTGTTTCTTTCTGAATGATACACCAACTGTACATTTGGGACAAATCCATGCTTGGGTTATTGTCCAGTACTGAAACAATAAATCACATTAACAACATACTCCAGGCAAAGCTGGATTTGTGCACCACCCATTGCTGAAACAGTGGAAATGACTATAGCATCACAGAAAATAACCAGCTTGCTTACAATTTCTTGGAGAGATAGGCAAAAATAATGCAAAAGGGTAGTGAGTTTATTCAAAGTCATATGACAGAAAACTTTGCAGACTTAGAGAGGACATAAGTATCCAGGGAAAGAAAAGTCAAAGGTTAAGAAAGGGTTAAAAATATGTTCTGCAAGGCTGCAGCAGAAAAGAAACAAATAATAATAGGGGTATCTCAGTTCACTTGACAGCACACTTCTTAGCCGGAACTTTATAGGGCAGGAAAGAGTGATTTGAGATTTTCTCTTGTATTTTTCTTTTATATTGGTGCATTATAGTTGTACATAACGTAAAGATTTGTTGTTACATATTAGTAGATGCACACAATATAATATGTAATTCAGACAATACCCCTCCCTAGTGCTTTCCTCCTCCCTCCTCTCTTCCACCTCCTGGTACCATTCCTCTATTCTAATGATCTCACTTTTGCTTTCCATGTAATCACTCCCCACCTTTCTTTTCACTTTTACTCTCTGACCTTCAATATGAGAGAAAAGATATGCCTTGGCCTCACATATGAGAGAAAAGATATGATCTTCTGACTTTGGCCTATTTCACTTAACATAATGTTCTCAAGTTCCAGCCATTTCCAGGCAAATGACATAATCTCATTTTTTATGACTGGATAAAACTCCATTGTGTATGTATATTGCTTTTTCTTTATCCATTCATCTATATTGATGGTCACTTAGACTGGTTCCATAGTTTGGTTTTTGTGAATTGTACTACTATAAACATAGGTATACACGTATAACTATAGTATGATGGTTTTAATTCTTTAGGATAAATACCTGGAAGTGATACAGCTGAGTATAATTATTTATATATGTATATTCATATATATGTTCATATATTTATTCATATTTATTCAACTATATATGTTCATATATTTATGAATAAATATATGAACATATATATGTATAGCTTTACATATATATGTATATATGTATAGCTTTACATATATATGTATATATGTATAGCTTTACATATATATTTTTTCATATATATTATCTTGATATATAATTTCATATCTATCTTCATATGTATTTTTATATGCGTAGTTTTGTTTGTTTATTTTTGGCAACCTCCATAGTACTTTCCATTGTATTATAGACCCACCATGTGTATCTGGGTCTATAATTTGTAATCCTACCAACAGTGTGAAAAGCTTCCTTTTACTTCACATACTCTCCAGTATTTATTATTATTTGCTGAATCGATGGCTGCCATTCTAATGTGGTATGAAATCTTGATGTAATTTTGATCGGAATTTCCCTAATTGCCAATGTTTTTGAACATTTTTTTTCATATATTTGTTGGCCATTTGTACTTTGTCTCCTTAGAGTGTCTATTTAATTCATTTTCCCACTTATTAATTGGGTTATTGGGGTTTTTGATGTTAACTGCTTTGAGGTTTTTTTTTTTAAACATTCTAGGAATTAATGCTTTGTAGATTATTAGCCAGCAATGATTTTCTGTAAATTCTCTCTTGACATCCCTAATAGTTTCCTTTGCTGTGCAGAAGCTTTTTAATTTGATGCTATTCCATTCATTAACTCTTAGCATTATTTCCTGAGCTTTAGGACTTCTACTGAGAAAGTTGGTGCCTGTACTTATATGCTGGAGTGTTGACAGTCCATTTTCTTCAGAGTTTCATACTTTCTGGTCTAATTCTTAAGACTTGATTCATCATGAGTTAAGCTTCATTCCACTTTTATGCCGGGTGAGAGTTAAGAGTATAGTTTAATTCTTCTGCATATGGATTCCCAGATTTCACAGTCAATTTGTCTAAAAGACATTATTTTATTCAAGGTATAATTTTGGCACATTTGTCAAGGATCATGAGTGTAAATGGGTGGGTTTGTCTAAGTGGCTTCTATCCTATACTATTGGTCTATGTGTCTGTTTTATGCTGGTACCAACTTATACCACTAGTATAATTTGAAGTCAGGTATTGTGATTTTTTTGACTTACAATTTCTTTGGTTATTCTGGGTGTTTTATTTTTCCAAATGAATTTTAGGACTGCTTTTTCTAGTTCCAGGAAGAATGTCATTGGTATTTTCATGGAGATTGCATTGAATCTGCATATTGCTTTTGGTAGTATGGCCATTTTAACAATATTCATTATGCCTATGCATGAGCATGGGAGGTCTTGCCATCTTCTGAGATCTTCAAGTTATTTCTTCAATGTTCTATAGTTCACATTGTAGAGGTCTTTCTGCTCCTTGGTTAGATTTATTCCTATGTATTATTTTATAAGGCATTTTGAATGGGATTATTTTGCTAATATTTCCCAGCAGATTCATTGCTGGTATATGTGAAATACTTAATTTTTGTACATTGTTTTTGTAATTGATACCTTGCTGAATTTGCTTTATCAGTCTTTTGTGAGGTTGTTTGGATCCTATAAGTATAGAATCATATTATCTGCAGTGATAATTTGAACACTTCCTCTCCTATCTTTATCCTTTTATTTCCTTCTTTTGCCTAATTATTCTGTCTAGAATTTCTAGCCCTATATTAAATAAGAGTGGTAAGAGTGCAAATCCAGGATGCTTTCAATTTTTTCCATTTACGATGAGTTTGGTGTGGGGGTTTTTTATATGTAGCCTTTATGATGTTGAGGTGGGATTATTCTATCACTAGTTTCTTCAGTTCTTTTATTGGGAATGCATCCCAAATTTTGTCAAAGACTTTCACTGCATTTATTGAAATGAATAATTATTTTTGTCCTTAATTTTATTTATGTGATGAATTACATTTCTTGATTAGTATATATTGATCTATCCTTGCACCTCTGGGATAAAACCAGCTTGGTCGTGATATACAATCATCTTAATATGTTGTTGAACATGATTTGCTAGTATATTATTAAGGGTTTAAGCATCTAGGCTCTTCAGGGATTTGGTCTGTAGTGTTCTTTCCATGATGTGTTCTTACCTGGTTTTGGTATGAGTGTGATACTGGCTTCATAGAATGAATTTGGAAGTGTTCCATCCCTTTCTATTTCATGGAATAATTTGAGGAACATTGGCATTAGTTCTTCTTTAGATATCTGGTAGAATTCAGTTGCAAATTCTTCTAGTTTTGGACTTTTATTTTTTGGAAAGCTTTCTATTAATGATTCTTTCTCATGGCAAGATATTGGTCTTTTTAGGTTTTCTATGATCTCTTGATTCAATTTTGGCAGATTGTATCTGTCTAGAAATGTATTTATTTCTTCTAGGTTTTCCATTTTATTGAGGTATAAGTTTTCTAAATAGTACCTAATCAGCTCCTGGGTTTCTATGATGTCTGTGGTTACTTCTTTTTCACCCTAGTTGTATTCATATTTGTCTCCTCTCTTTTTCTTTAGGTATTTTTGGCTAAGGGCTTAATCAATCCTCTTTATCTTTGCAAACAACCATTTCTTGGAGCTGGGATTGTGGTTCAGTGGTAGAGTGCTTGCCAGGCATGTGTGAGGCAATGAGTTTGATTCCAGCACCACGTATAAGTGAATAAGGGTTCATCATCAACTAATAAAATATTTTTAAAAAAAAAAACAATTCTTTGTTTCGGTCATCACTTGTAATTTTTTATTCTCTATTTCATTGATATTTGCTGTGATCTTAATTATTTACTTCCTTCTACTGGTTTTAGAATTGGTTTGTTCTTTTTCAAGGACCTTGAGATGCAGCATTAGATTTTACATGGGTTCTATATGATTTTCTTATGTAGATATTCATAGTTATAAACTTTCCTCTTAGTACTGCCTTCATAGTGTCCCAGAGGTTCTGGTATGTTGTATCACCATTCTCATTTGAGTCTAAGATTTGTTAACTTTCTCCTCTGATTTCTTATGTCATTCATCATTCAAAAGTGTACTATTCAATCTCCATATGTTTGTATGATTCCTTTAGGATTTTGACATGTTGATTTCTAATTTAATTCCATTATGTTCTGATAAGGTACAAAGCATTACAACTCTCTTTTTTATTTGCTAAGAGTTGGTTTGTGGCTTAAAATATTATCTATTTCAGAAAACATTCCCAGAGCAGCTGAGAAGAAAGGATATTCAGCTGTTGTTGAATGAAATATTCTGTAGATGACTATTAAGTTTATAATATTTTTCAGGTCCAAAGTGTATTTACTGAGTTTATAGCTGGATGATATATCTAATGGTGAGAGAGGGGTATTGAAATCATCCAGTATTATTTTACTGGGGTCTATCTGAGGCTTCAATTTGTGTAGTATCTCTTGTATGTGATTTGTTACACCCAAGCTTGGGGCATAAATATTTATTATTATCATATCCTCGTGGAATGGTCCTTTTATCAGTATGAAGTTACCTTCATTGTCTCTTCTGAATTATTTTGCTTTGAAGTCTGCTTTTTCATTCATGTGAGAATCTACTCTTTCTTATTTCAAACTTTATTTGCATGGGATATCAATTTCCATCCTTTCACTTTCATTCTGTTGCTGTCTTTGCCTGTAGGGTTAATCTCCTGCAAACAACATATAGTTAGCTCTTGTTTTTGAATCCATCTGCCAGCAAATGTCCTTTAATTTGAGAGTTGAGAAGATTTATCTTTAGTGTTATTATATAGAGATATTTATTAATTCCTACAGTTTAAATTTATTTCTGATGTTTAAGTTGTTTCTGTTTCTCATTTGCTCAGATACTCTTCAAATGAGATTTCTACATTTGTGAGCTCTGGGAGGTTTTTTTTTCTTCTGTGTAGTGTATTTCTTTAATAAATTTCTGTTGTGCCTGCTTTGTAGTCGTGAATTGTTTTAGTTTCTGCTTACCTTGGAAGGTTTTTATTTCCAGTTTGATCTTGGAACACAGCTTTAGAGGATCAAGCAATCTTGGTCAACAATTATTTTCTTTCAGTACTTGGAACACAACATTGAGCCCTCCTAGCTTGTAGCATTTATGCTCCAAAATGAGGAGTGATTCTGACTGGTTTGCTTCTAAATGTGAACCATAATTTTCTCTTGGGGCATTTAAAATTCTATCCTTGTTCTGTATGTTAGGCATTTTAATTACAATGTGTCATGGAGAAGTTATTTTTTGATCTTGTCTATTTGAGATTCTGATTTCTCCTCCATATTGATATCCATCTCATTCTGAAGGTTTGGGGGATTTTTTATTATTATTTCCATTAAGAGGTTACTTATTCCATTAGCCTGCATCTCACAACCCTCCTTAATTCCCATGATTCTTAAATTGGTCTCTTATTGTTGTCCCAGTGTTCTTGTATGTTCATATCATGGTTACTTATTTTCTTTTCTTTAATACTGTCTGAATGTTTAATCTAAAAAATTGTCCTCCAGCTCTGAGCTTCTGTTTTCAGCATGGTCTACTCTGTTAGCAGGAATTGCAACTGAACATTTTATTTGATTATGGTCTCTTTTAGTTCCACCATTTCTGTGTGGGTGTTTTTCTAAATCTCTATCTGCTTATATAAGGTCACCTATATATAGGTGAAGTTTGAATGTCATTAATTTGTGAGTGTGCTATATTTTGGCTGAGCTTAGGACAGTAGAATAGTCTCTGCCATAGTAATCTGTTGTGTTCCTGGTATGTTCCCAGCAATTTACAGGACAATGAGAAACAAACAATAGCAACAAAAAATGCAAACAATATACAGCATTAAAAAGAGTACCCATTTCTGCTATGACAGCTACAACATTAATCACCACAAAAACAGGAATATTGAGATCATTATGTGGAAACAGCAAAAACAATAAATAACCATGTAGTGGATCTGGTTTTAAAGCAACATCATGTTTCTCAATGTTATCCACAGCATAATAATTGCAACAAAATGAGTGGTGGAGGTAGAAGTTATGTAAACCAATGAGTTATAAAAGATGTTATAATCACAGTTAAGAGAACTGAAAATGTAATAGGAAGGTAGAAGAGAGTTTACAATGTACATATGTGAGCAGAGAGAATGCAGAAGAGATGTCATAGATGATCTACAAGAAAAGAAATGAAAAAAAATAGGAAAAAAACAAGCAAAAGTAGAGTGAAAGAGAGAACAAAAAAATTAAAGCATGCATAAAAAATAAAGAAATAAAAAATAAAAACCCTAAAAGATAAAGTAAGGAAAATACATTTTTTAAAATGCTAAAAATGAGAAAATACAAACAAACATATATATGTATGAACAAATAAACACAGCAAGAACACCAAAACACAGACAAAAAAAATCAAACAAATCAAAAAGGAAGGGATTCTTAATTTAAAAAAAATACAAAATTGGATATTTATTGTCTATGCCCAACCATCCTTCTTTCCATTTCTAATAGGCCCTGAACTGAAAGAAACAGAAAGGCAGAACAAGAACTAGAGGTTGGTAATACAGTCCTCCTTTCATGTTATTCACTGAGCTGCCAGTTGGAGTGGCCTAAGATTGAAGCTGGTTGAAACAGCTCTCAGCTTCCCTTCTTACCAGGCTAAGATAGGTTAGAGTGCAGAGTACTGCCAAAGGAGTTTTGCGTGCACAGACCAGATCAAGGCACCCCCAGGGTGGGACTGCTACAGAGTTCTATGAGGGGAGTTCCAATGGTTGTGTCTTATGTCTAATAAGGCCCTAGAGGGTTTGTTGTGTGGTGTCTGCTCTGAAGAGATTAGCTCAACAAACCCTAGGGCCAGGAAGATACTGATCTCTGTTGGTAGTCTGAATCTCTAGAGCTTCCCAGGAATTCTACTTGTGGGGCAAGGGAGTCAGTCCTCCACACACTCCGCTGCCCATGAACACAACCTTCCAAGCCTTAATCCCTTAGAGTATTCACCCCTGCCTGTTCAGATTCACCACCCTGTTCCCTGGACACTAGAGATGCAGAGTCAAAGGAAAAGCCACGTTAGGTTCTTCTTCTTTTTTATGACTTGAATCCCCCTGGGTAAAATTTTCTCTGTATCTCTTTCACTCACATACTTCCAGGTACACCCTAGGCCATGTGGTAGATGCTTGCCAGGGCAGTACAATCTCTGACCTCACAGTAGCATCTATAGAGTCGCCACCTCAAGATGGCTCCTGTGTCAGCTCTCAGTTTGCCAGTTGAGAAATACAGAACATTTTTCAAACACCAGATTGCAGTGTAGCTTCTGGATTAGATAAATTCAAATTGCTTTTCTCATCTCAGGTTTTTACATAACAAATCTGATCATTGTGTTTCTTTTTGTGTTCTCTCTCTCTCCCTTGTCTGGTAGACTAGTGCTATTGCTGCTACAACCTCTGGCTTGGATCCAAAACTTTCTTGTTTGTTCAATTCAACTGAATTTCTGAGTCTCTAAGACACTCTGACCAAAATTGAATTTAATGAAATCCCTCTTTCACCCACCTCACTTTGAAACAATACTTGTATTGCTTGAATCCCAGGTTATTGGGCAACTAGGAATGCAGCCTTCCTCTAATCTGCCATCTTCAAATCCTGGAAATTTTCATAGAAGTTAAGGGAAAAAAATCTATCACCCCCAAAAATTGTATTCGGCAAAGTTATTCTTTAGAATGGAAGAGGTGATAAAGACATCCCCCAAACAAACAAACAAAGAAGCTGAGAGAATATGCATTTATCAGACTTGTTTCACAAGAAGTGCTAAAGCAAATGGAAAGAAAAAGATGTTAAAAGTAAGAAAACATAGGAAGGTATAACCTCATTGGTAAGAATGATTATACAAACTTAGAATGCTCTAATATTATAAATTGTTCATATATTTAGTATGAAGACCAAAATAGAATTAAAAATAATAATTACATTAATATTGTAAGCCATAGGCAATCTAGAAAGATGTAAAATGAAATATGAAAAATTCAAAATGCAGGAAGAAATGGAACACAACTGGAGAATTGTCTTCATGTGTTTTCTTTTATGCATTGTTTTGTTTCTGTTCTTATTTTTACAATTATGTTAAGTTGCTATTATCTTGAAATAGCTAGTTACAATCAAATGATGTTTTTGTGAACCTTATGATAACCACAAAGCAATAATATATCATAGGATATCAAAATATAATAAGCAAGGAATCAAAACACTTCTAGAGCAATTTGTTTCTCAAGAAGAGAAAGAAAAAAAGAGACAGAAAGAAACTACAGCAAAACCAGAAAAAAAATTTATAAAATGGCTGTTATGTGGCATTACTTATAAACAGTTACCCTGAAGGTAAATAGCTTGAATTTTCCAATTAAAAGACATAAAGTTGGGCTGGGGAGGTGGCTCAAGCGGTAATGCGCTCGCCTGGCATGTGTCCACCAAAAACTAAAAAATTAATATTAAAAAACTCTCTCTATCTCTTAAAAAAAGATATACAGTAACTGAATGGATAAATAACAGCAACCCAAGAAACTTATTTCATATCTAGAACACATAAAGACTGAAATCAAAGTGATGGAATGATATTCCATGCAAATGGAAACCAAAAGAAAGCTGGAGTGACCATACTTATATTATAGAAAATAGACTTTAACACAAATGCAGTAAAAAGAGACGAAAAGGTTATCATAGAATTATAAAAGGATCAACTCAGCAAGAAGAAACAACAATTCTAAATATATACACCTCTACTATTTAAGTACACAAATATATAAACAACTCTTCATAGGACAAATGAGAGAGGGCAAGCCAATGAATCATAGTTGGAGACTTTAATATCCCATTTTCAGATATGGAAAGATCATCCAGGCAGAAAATCAACAAATGAATAAGCAAATTTCAATTGCACTCTAGAGCAAATGTACCTAATAGACATCTACAGAACATTCCTTCCAACAGTGGCATTCCATCAACACATGGAACATTCTCCAAGGTAGATCATACGATGGGACACAAAACAAGTCTTAACAAATTTAAGAAAACTAAAATCATATTGATTATGTTTTTTATCACATGTAATAAAACCAGAAGTCAAAAATGTGAACATTTTTGGAAAGTATACAAATGTATGAAAATTAAACAACTTATTTGTGAACAACCAATGGATAGAGGAAGAAATCAAGAAGGAAGTTTAAAAATTTAAAAACAAATGAAAATGGAACACAACACACCAAAACCAATGGAATACAGCAAAAGAAGGACTGAGAGGGAAGTTTATAACAACCAACAACCACACCAACTATTAGAATTATCTCAAATAAACAATTTGTTACTACATCTTAAGCAACTAGAAAAACAAAGATGAACTAGATCTAAACTTAGCAGAACAAAATCATAAAGATGAGAGCAGAAATAAGTGAAATGGAGACTAAAAATAACACAAAGGATCAGTGAAATAAAGAGCTCATTGTACAAAAAGAAAAAACAAAATTGCAAACCCTGAGGTAGACTAAGAATAGGGGAGAGAGGACTCAAATAATTACATATCACTACTTAATAAAAATAGATGCTTTTCTTTTTGACTTTAGCATAATGTTTAAATTTTTTACAAGTGATTATTGCTTGTCTTAGATAAGTAAATTGTTTTAATACCAACATAGCTGTAGATGAGAAACAATTGAACAAAGTACCAAGAATTATTTGTTCAGGCAGATAATTGGACAAAGTGACAAACTTCATATATGCCTGGATTCTCAGAAGATAAAAGTTAGGTCTCAATTCAAGAGCCATAGATTCTATTTAGACATACATCCTGTGCCTTGACTATTTATACATGAAAACCAAATAGATCTCGGAGCACCTCTAAGCAGAAAGTAACACAGAGAGAAAGAAGGGGAAAGAGTACACATTCCCTGAGTATTCATTTGCAACAGACACTTTCCATGGATAGTGGGGGTTTTGTTTGTTTGTTTGTTTGTACCAGGGATTGAACCCACATGTGCTTTTAACAACCCAGCCACATCCCTGGCCCATTTTAAAATATTTTATCAGAGACAGAGTCTTGCTGAGTTGCTCAGGGTCCCTTGCTAAATTGCTGAAGCTGGGTTTGAACTCAGGTTCCTCCTGCCTCAGCCTCTTGAGTTACTGAGATTACAAGTGTCCACCACCATGCCTGGCTCCATGGATAGTCTTATAGGTGTCTTCATACTGTCTAGTCAAGTAGCCATTTTTACTTTTCACAGAGAAAGAACACATGTTGAAAATGGTTATATACTTCTTCCATACAACAGTGGCTGGTTGTGCCAGATATGGGCTCACCCTTCTGTGAAGACATATAAGGAGCTGCCAAGTTGCCTTTCCAATTCTCACAACAAAATATTGACTGAGTACCTGAAAAACCAACAACCCTTTAGATTCATTAGAAAATTGAAGTCCAAGAAAAGACAGCTTCCTCAAGTTGGATAGATAAGAAGATAAAGTGAATCTCAGAAAACTGGAACAAAAGTCCAGGAACAAAAACCTGCTGCTGGAGCAAGCCCAGGGCAGGAAAACTTAAACTTTAATCTGTTTCTAAAACTATAAAACTTTAGAGGAAATTTATAAAGAAACACAGGGGAAAGTTTGCTGAATGAATTTGGTAATGACTTCTTGAATAAGGCACCAAAAATCCCAGCAGACAGAAAATATAGGTAAATTTTACTACATCAAAATGAAAACCTTTGGAGCATCAAAAGACACACTGTCAAGAGAGGGGAAAATTCAAATCCAAAAATGGAAGAAGTTAGCTGAAAATTGTATACCAGACCAACTACTAACATTGAGAACACATTCAAAACTACTTATTAACAACATAAAAATGAATAAGCCAACTCAAAACTAGGCAAGTGATTTAAACCAGAATTACCCCAGAGAAGATGGCCAATAAGCATGTGAAAAGAGATATATCTCAGAAGGGATATGCAAACAAATGGGGAGCAGGAGAGTGATGTCAGCAAGAAGTAATGAGGTTGATATAGTTCTATAGTCCCACTACCCCTAACCCACAGAATCAAAGTATCAAATACTCACAGCCAATAATATCTTTGTTGATATCCCAGAACTCAGAATTGAGGCTAAGGCACCTGTTACACAGTAGAATTGACAAAAACATGTTTGACTGATAAGAGGAATGATTTCTTTTTAACTGTACACCCCTATCACAAGAGGGCACAATGCCACACTCAGTAGAGTCTACTGGGCCCATGGTTCCTACCTTCCAAAAAAGAGAGCTAGAGGGCATTTGTTCCCCACCATTCTGGTACTCTTTGGAGGGAGTTCTCTTTTGTCTCATTTCATGGGAAAACCTTGGCCTCCTCACCTGTGGTCAGTTAGAAGCAAAGAGCAAAGATGGGGTTCTTAGTGAGTACCATGCATATCTGGGTGGTTGCTCTGCATTTTGTCTAATAGGGGGCACAACACCAGAGAGACCAGCTAATAACATAGTACTGCAGGAAGGGTGGTTCATAAATCTGCCAGGCAAAAGTCCCTAGGCAGCTTCCCAGTTAGATTCAGAATTCTCCTTAAGCCTTCCCTAGGCAGGAACACAAGTAGAGATCAACATTAACCTGTAGGGGAGCAGCTGGCCTTTCCCAAACCCAGGGTTGTTGAACTAAGCCTTGGTATTCTTATAAAACTAACCCCAGGCCAAGAGGCAAGTTTTATTCTGTGTTTGCCAATGGAAGGAGCATCATGCCCAGCCCAACCTCAGTAGCCGAGTGGCAAATTTTCAAGCCTCAGCACACTGTTGAACCTTATCCTTGTGCACAACTCAAGCCTAGGTCTGGAGATATCTGTGGAGTATAGCATCTGACCCTGGCTGCACTGTGTGGCTGAGAAATGACACACAGTTCTCACACATCCTTGAAGCACACAGCACTTCTCAACCACAGAACCCAAACGTTAGTATTGCCCAGTTAGGGCAGACACATACAACACTATACAATGAGAGATAATTGAGATTATCACAAAGACCAGTAAATAACTCTGCCTGTCCAGAGTCTAGTCAGTGATATCTCCAGACTTCAGAGTAGAAATAGGATTACCTTCTGACCTCAGAGCACAGAGTCTCAGTAGAATCAGAGAACCTAACCCAGGTTCTACCTGTGTGGGGTCAATACTAGCTGGTCCATCCAGAATCCTAGGCTAGAGTAAATATCTAGCATCTGTCACTGACAAAAACATTTTCAAAGACCAAAAGAGATGGTCATATCCTCAATGCAAAGGCACCAAAAGACGGATTGTGAAAAATAAGGGAACTCTGGCATCACTATAGTAACTAACAAAGCTTCAATAATGGACCTGTAAGAAATAGGGATCTAAAAATGATTAACAATGGATTCAGAATAATCTTTTGAAAGAATTTAGGTAAAACAAACAAAAAAAAAAAAAGAATATGGGTAGAGAGTTAAATAAAATTTGGAAAACAGTTCATGAACAAAATGAGAAGTTTGACAAAGAAATAGAAACAATGAAAAAGAAATATTGGAGATTAGGTAATAACCAAAATGAAAATTCAATAGCAAGCTTGAACAGCAGGCTTGACAAGTAGAAGAAAGAATCAGTGGGTTCATTCATTGGACATGTGACATTATCTTATCAAAGGAACTAACACACACAAAAAAAATAAGAATGAAAAATAATTAATTTATAATATGTCATCAAGCACATGAAACATTTTTGCATAATTGAAGTTCCAGAAGAATGGGGTGAGGGAGCATTCCAAAAGAAATTTAAGAAAATAATAAAAAAAAATCTCCAAATCTGCTGAAAAACAATATCCAGGTAAAGTAAGCCACAAGATCTCCAATGAAATTTAACCACAGAACAGTTCACCAAAGACTCCATAATCAAATTACCAACGAAGACAAAGAAGGACAAATGAAAGCAGCAAGAAGGAAAGAAAACATCACATTCAAGGGAACTCTATTATGGCTTTCAGCAGATTTCTCATCAGAAACACTACAGGCCAGGAGAGAAGAGGATGATATATTCAGTATGCTGAGGCAAATAAACAAACAAACAAAACACTGCAACCCAAGAACCTTTTTATCTAGCAAAGCTATTCTTCAGAAGTGAGAAATGCATAAAAGTTCTCCCAGACAAATAAAAACTAAAAGAATTCATCATCACTGGTAATGCTTTGTAGGAATTGATGACGAAAGATATTTAAACTGAAATGAAAGGTTAATAACACAAACCACATGAAAGAAAAAATCCTTAAAAATATGTCATAACAGTCATATTCAGAAATCTTCCAATATTTAGTGTAATGTGCATTGAAATGCTGTCAAACTATGAAGGTTAGAAGACTGTTTCAGTCAGCTATTTTACTGCTGTGACTAACAGATCCAACCAGCAGAATTACAGAGGAGGAAAAGTTTATTAGAGGGCTCACAGTTTCAGGGGTCTTAGTCCATAGAAAGCTGGCACCATTCCTTGGGGCTGGAGGTAAGGCAGGTGGAAGAGTATGGAATAGAGAAGCAGTTCTCATGGTGATCAGGAGGCCAAGAGAGACTCCACTCTTCAGAATTAAATACATACTCCATAGCCATGCCTCCTGTGATTCACTTCCTCCAGCCACACCCCACCTTCCTCCAGCTACCACTCAGTTACTCCCATAGGAATTAATTCACTGACTAGATTAAGCCTATGACCCAATCAGCTTTCCTCCAAACCTTTTTGTATTGTCTCACATGTGAGCTTTTTGGGGGATACCACAAAGACATAAACCATAACAAGGACAAAACTATTAAAAATAGGAACAGATAAATAAATTGATACAGGTTGCAAATTAGAAAAATTACAAGTTTTCAAAAGAAAATCATAAAAATTGGGGGGATGGCAATAAAGATGTAGAATTTTGTGTGTAAAGTTTTTATTAGTTTAAGCTGGCTTATTAAAAGGATAATATGTTTAATGTAAGATCTGTGGTAACTATAAACATATAGAAGTTACATAAAATATAAGGATTTAAAGCATATTACTACAGAAAGCTATTGAATTACACAGTATAAACACAAGACAAAAAGAAACATGACCTATAAAACATTCAAAAAATAAATTTAAAAATGGCAGTATCATGTACTTACCTACCAATTACCTTGCATTTATATGTCTTAAAATTTTCAGTCAAAAATTATAGTGTCTGAACAGATTTAAAAATTTAAAAATCAAAATCCAACCATATGCTTCCTCTTAAATATATGAGGACTAAAATTATATTAAATATCTATTTGAACTCCAGTGGAAACTATGAATCAATAACAGTTGACATTTTGGAAAACATACAAATGTGTGCAAATTACAAAACATTCTTCCAAATGACCAAAAGGTAACAGAGGATATTAAAATTTTAAAAAATACTGGAGAAAAGTAAAAATGGAAACATTTTATGGGATGCAGCAAAAGTATTTCCAAGAGTTTTTAATAGCAGCAATAAACACCACATTATAAATGAATGAAGTTCTCAAATTAACAACATAGCATTATCTTTCAAGTAAATAGGAAGAAATCTAAGCTGAAAGTGAGCAGAATAAAAGAAAAATAAAGATTATAACTGCAATAAATAAAATAGAGGCTAGAAAACTATAGAAAAATTCAACAAAGTCAGGAATTGTGTTTTTAAAAAAATAAATAAAATTGACAAGGCATTAGCTAAAATAATGGGTGAGAGAAAAAGAGTTAAATAAATAAAAGCGGGAATTAACAGAGACATTACCACAAATACCACAGAAATACAAAAGTTTGTAAGAGACTACTATGAAAAATTATATATCAACAGATTGAATAATCTGTGAGAAATGGACAAATTCTTAGCTATATACAATATACCAAGTTTAAACAATGAAGAAATAGAAAAATATGAACACACAATAGTGAGTAAGGAGATTGAATCAGTAATAAAATATCTCCTGTCAAAGAAAAGCCCAGAAGAGATGGCCTCACTGCTACTTCAAAAACCATTTAAAGAACTAATGCCAGTCATTCTCAAACTCATACAGAAAAACAAAATGGAGGGAGTACATCTAAACTCTTTAGATAAGGCCAGGATTATTCTGATCCCAAAGCCAGACAAAGACACTACAAGAAAATAAAATTGTGGGCCAATATTCCTGGTGAACATAAAGGCAAACATCTTCAACAAAATATTAGCAACTGAAGTTCAACATATCTTAAAAGAATAAATCATCATGATCAAGTGGATTCTATCCCAGGGATGTAAGAATGTTTCAACATACACTAATAGTTAAATGTGATACACTGCATTAACAGAATGAGGGATAAAAATCATACTATTATCCCAATACATGCAGCAAATCATTTAAGAGAATTCACCATGCTTTTAAGATACAAACTGTCATCTAATTAGGTATGGAGGTGCTGTGCCTCAATACAATGAATGCTGTAGATGACAAACCCATAGCTGAAATTATTCTCAATGTCAAAAACTTGAAAGCATTTTCTCTAAGATCAGGAGCAAGATGAGGATGTTCACTTCACCACTTCTATTCAACACAGTATTGGAAGTCCTTGCCAGAACACTTATGAAAAAGAAAGAAAGAAAAGGCACCTTAATAGGAATGAAAAGGTGAAATTGTTCCTATATGCAGATGACATGATGTGCCAATTATAGAAAACCCTAAGAAATCCACCAAAAACAAAAATAAAAGATGACAACTGGTTGAACTGATAAACCAATTCAGTAAAGTTGGAGGATAGAAATGCAAAATACAAAAATCTATAGCATTTCTATATACTAATAATGAGCTATCTGAAAACGAATTCTATAGTAGCAAGAAAAATGAAGTGCCGAGGTATACATATAACTAAGAAGGAACCATCTATTTAAATAAAACACTGATGAGATTGAAGAAAACATAGATAAATGGAAAGACAAGCCATCTTCCAGATTGGAAGAGTTAATATAGTACAAATATCTCTTCTATGCAAATCAAAACTACACTAAGATTTATCTCACTCCAGTCAGAATGAGAGCCATCAAGAACACAAATGATAATAAATGCTGGAGAGTTTATGGAGAAAAAGTAACATGTTTACACTGTTGGTGGGACTGTAAATTAGTACAAGCACTACGGGAATCAGTATGAAAGCTTTTCAAAAGACTAGGGATGGAACCACCATATTACCAATATATATCACTTCTCAGTATATTAAAGAACTAAGGTCAGCATACTATAGCAATACAATAACACCCAAAGCCAGACAAGGATACTACAAGAAAAGAAAATTGTGGGCCAATATTCCTGGTGAACATAAAGGCAAAAATCTTCAACAAAATATTTGCAACTGAAGTTCAACATATCTTAAAAGAATTAATCATCATGATTAATCATCATGTTTATAGGAGCACAATTTACAATAACAAAACTATGGAACCAGCATAGATATCCTTCAATGGATGTATGGATAAAGAAAATGTAGTATATATACACAATGGAGTTTTATTCAGTCATAAAGAGAGTGAAATTACTGGCAAATCACATACAAAACACACTATAAAGAAAGTGCACCATGATCAAGTGAGTTTTATCCCACAGATGCAAAGTTGGTTCAATGTATGGAAATCAATAAATGTAATACATCACATAAATAGACTTAAAGATGAGAAGCACATGATGATCTTAATAGATTCAAAAAAAGCATTTGACAAAACAGAGCATCTGTTCATATTCAAAACACTAGAAAATCTTAGAATGAACACACCTCAATATTGTAAAAGCTATATTTAATAAACCCAAAGCCAACATTATTCTAAACAGAGAAAAATTGAAAGAAGTCCCTCTAAAAACAGGAACAAGACAAGGATGACTTTTTTCACCACTTTCCTTCAACATATTCCTTGAAAATTTAGCCAAAGTAATTAGTCAAAAGAAAGAAATTAAATGGATACAATTAGGAAAAGAAGAGCTCAAACTACCCCTATTATCTGGTAACAAAGTTGTATATTTAGAAGACCCAAAAAACTCCATCATCAGTAAAATTCCAGAACTTATAAATGAATTAAGAATAGTAGCAGGATACAAAATTAACACTCATAAATCAATTGCATTCCTATACTATAATGATGAAGCAGTTGAAAGAGAAATTAGGAAAACCATCCCATTCACATTAGCCTCAAAAAAAGTACTTAGAAATTAATCTAACAAAAGAGGGGAAGGTTTCCTACAATTAAAACTAAAGAACATTAAAAAAAGATATTGAAGAAGACCTTAGAAGATGGAAAGATCACCCATGTTCTTGGATAGGCAGAATTAATATTGTTAAAATGGCCATACTACCAAAAGCACAATACAGATTCAATGCAATTTCCATCAAAATTCCAATGATGTTCTTCATAGAAATAGAAAAACTGTCATGATATTTATTTGGAAAAATAAGAGGTCTAGAAAAACTAAAGCAATCCTAAATGAGAAAAATTAAGTAGGATTCATCACAATACCAGACCTTAAATTATACTAGAGAGCTACAGTAACAAAAACAGCATGGTATTGGCACCAAAATAGGCAAGAAGATCCCTGGAACAAAATAGAAGACAAGAGACAAACCCACATAAATTCAGTTACTTCATACTGAATAAAGACATGCACGCGTGTGCGCGCACACACACACACACGAGATAGCCTCTTCAAATGGTGCTGAGAAAACTGGAAATTCATATGTAATAGAGTAAAATTTAACCACCATCTCTCATCCTGCACAAAAATAATGTCTAAATGGATCAAAGACCTAGCACTTAGATCAGAAACCCTACACATACTAGAAGAAAATATAGGCCCAACATTTCAAAATATTGGCTCAGGAACTGACTTTCTTAACAAGAGTCCTAAAGTACAAAAAAAAATAAAATTTAAAAATCAATAAATGGAATGGCATCAAACTAAAAAGCTTATTAGCAAAAGAAACAATCAAGAGTATAAAGAGAAAGCCCACAGAATGTGAGAAAATCTTTGTCACCTGCACATCAGACAGGGTGTTAATTTCCAGGATATATAAACAACTCAAAAAACTTAACACAAAATGAATAAATAAATAGCCCAATCAATAAATAGGCAAAGCCACTGAATAGATCCTTCTCAAGAAGAAATACAAATGGTCAACACACACATAAAAAATGTTTAACATCACTAGCAATTAGAGAAATGCACATTAAAACTACACTGAGAGTTCATCTCACTCCAGTCAGAATGGCAGCTATCAAGAATACAAGTAATAACAAATGTTGGCAACGATGTGAACAAAAGGGAACACTCATACATTGTTGGTGGGACTGCAAATTGGTGCAACCACTATGGAAATCAGTATGGAGATTCCTCAAAATCCAGAAATTGGACCATTATTTGACCCAGTTATCCCACTTCTCAGTATATTAAAATCAGCATATTACAGTGGCACAGCACATCAACGTTTATAGCAGCACAATTTACAATAGCTAATGTAGGGGTTCTGTGTTTGGGATTGGGGTCTCTGATAGCTTCATGACTGTGGCATGCTTGGTGGCTAAGGAAGTTTCTGTGCAAAGACACAGAATGCCTGGCTGATAGGAAATGCCAGGCTGCTGTAGCAATGCCCTCCCTGCATGAGGAGGCTCTGTGCTAGAGTCTTATCAGCCTTGACCTTAATCTCAGGCAAACAATTCCTGAGAATAAAGAAACACTCTTGTTAGACAATCACAATGTTTCAACAAGCTCTGCTGCTCCTGAACCTCTTCAGGTAATAGTAGCTTTAAACAATGGACTTTCTTGAGAGCTACCCAAAGCTCCTAACATTACACATTGCAACTATAGTATGTAACTGAGGAATAAACTGCATAATGTTGCTAACTCTGTAACTTACCTAATTGCAAAATGAACTATAATCTATTACTGATACCAATGACCTAATGTAACCTATTGATATAAATAAAGCTGGTAGCTTGGCCATTCTGCCATTCAGCCATCTTTCCTGCCTCTGCATCTTGTCTATGTGTCTCTTTTTGTTTTCCCTACAAGCTAAGATATGGAACCATCCTAGATTCCCATTAACAGATGGGTGGATGGATAAAGAAACTGTGGTATATTTACACAATAGAATATTACTCAGCCACAAGCAGAACGACTTTATGAAATTTTGCAGTAAATGGATGGATCTGAAGACTATCTTTCTAAGTGAAATAAGCCAATCCCAAAAAAACCAAAAGTTGACATGGAAGCTAAACTACAGTATAAGAGGGGTGGGGAAGAAGAGAAGTTCAGTAGATTACACAAAGGATAACAAAGGGAAGGATGGGAGGAAAAGAATAGGAAAGACAGTAGAATGAATCTAACATAATTTTTCTATATACACATATGAAAAATACCTAAGTGAATCCCACCATCATGTCTACTGACAAGAATGAGGTCCTAATTAGAATGTGATATATTCCATGCTTGTATAATTTTATCAAAATTGATTCTACTGCCATGTACAAGAACCAATGAAAAAAAAAATAGAAAAAAAAGAATTTCTTAGAAAATCAAAATAATCCACATCATCCATTAAATTTCTTTCCTACTAAAATAGTGTTATAATTAATCTTCAAATAATTTTAATATAGCTTTATGGCTATCAAATACTTTGCAGTAATAAACATAATTTTATTTATAATTGAATTTTCTACCAATTAGCTAACATAAGAGATAACTCTACCTTCTAGAATAAAATAATGTGGAAATAAAATTGTTTTCTATATTCACAAAACTGAACTTCTTAAACTAAGACATCACTCTCAAATTATAGCTACATCATTTCATTGCTAGATATAATAATTTGATTTTACTAATTTACCTTCTTGGAGAAAGTTTATGGGGAAACATAAAAACTAGCACCAGTATAATTATTTCAGGATATCTTCATTCAAAAATTTCCTGTTTCTCTAAGCTCTTAGTATCTAAATAGAATAGAGGCAAATCTAAACACTGTAGTTATATAAATTAAAATCACACTTTTAAAACCAAGAGTGAGAAAGAAAGAACAAAATTAGCAGACTAGAAAAAGTGAATCATGAAATAAAATGTGACAAAAAATTTTAAAAATTACATGATTTATAGGAAAATGGATGGAACACATTATGTTAAAATAACTGGAAAGTTCAGGGTCACATGACTTCTGAAATGTGGAAATTAGAAAATAAAGTGGAAAAGAAAATTGGGGGTGGATCTCACCAAAATTAAAGACAGATCAGTAGAGTAGAAGAAAGAGAATATGGGGAGGGAGGATGATGGGGAAAGAAAATATTAATTATCATTTGTCATTTTACTTGCATTATTACTCAAGTAGTGGGAAATATTTTTTACTTATAAGAGCCTAATCAAAGTGGGACATAAAAGAGATTGAAGGCATCACATTAAAAGAACAGTGGCCGTATCATGAGAAGCAGTAAATACACACTGATTCCAGGAAGACTGCCTCCGTGGATTGTGTGGAGGACAAGATGTAGGACATGGACCAGGACAAGGCTGAAGACATGTACTTCTGGGTAGTGGCCCTTTGTTCTGTCTGGCCTGTAAATTTCCTTGGCATTGTCCTCATTCTTTTAGGTTGAAGGCGCCATTTTAGATAGCACTCTCCCTGGCTTTGTCCAAGGCATTTCATGGTATTACAGCCATTTATGAAGCTGTGCAAGACAGCTGTGAGAGGAGTTAGCCAATCCTGGAGGTTTTGTTAGGATCAGTCATGAAATATAGGAATTTCTATCTTAATCCCTTTAAATTCTGATTGCAGACATACATGACAATGAGTTGTTTATCCTCTTCTTATATGTCTATTAGGATGTGGGGGAAAAGGTACACTCATACATTGCTGGTAGGACTGCAAATTGGTGTAGTCAATATGGAAAGCAGTATGGAGATTTCTTGGAAAATTGGGAATGGAACCACCATTTGACCAAGCTATCCCACTCCTCAGTCTATACCCAAAGGACTTAAAAACTGCATACTACAGGGACACAGCCACATCAATGTTTATAGCAGCACAATTCATAATAGGTAAACTGTGGAACCAACCTAGATGCCCTTCAATAGATGAAAGGATAAAAAAACATGTGGCATATATACACAATGGAATATTACTCAGCAATAAAAGAGAATAAAATCATGGCATTTGTAGGTAAATGGATGGAATTAGAGAAGATAATGCTAAGTGAAGTTAGCCAATCCCCCAAAAAAACAAACACCAAATGTTTTCTCTGATATAAGGAGGCTGATTCGTAGTTGGGTAGGGAGGGGGAGCATTGGAGGAATACACAAACTCTAGATAGAGGAGAGGGGTGGGAGGGTAAGGGAGGGGGGCATGGGTTTGGAAATGTTGGTGGAATATGATGGACATTATTATTCAGAGTTCATGTATGAAGACACAAATTGGTGTGAATATACTTTGTATACAACCAGAGATATGAAAAATTGTGCTATATGTGTAGTAAAAATTGTAATGCATTCTGCTGTCATATATAAATTTAAAAAATTAATTTGAAAAAAGAAATCTATACTTCAGAGATATAGAATGCTAATAAATATGTGTGATCAATAGCCTATACATGTGTTATTATAATGTTAAAATCAATATTATACAATATATATAAATCATATAATAATAAATATAAAATATTCTAAAAAAATTTTTGCTCTTTTTTTTTCATTTTTATCTCTCAGAACAGTTCACCTGAGAGTATAACCTCAATCTGTATATCCTTGACTAAATAAAATTCATGGTGTGGAGGCCAGCACAGTGTCACATGCCTGAAATCTCAATGGCTAGGGAGGCTGAGGCAGGAGGATCATGAGTTCACCAAAGTACTAAGCAACTTAGTGAGACCCTGTCTCTAAATAAAATGCAAAATATGGCTGTGGATGTAGCTCAGAGGTTGAGTGTCCCTGAATTCAATCCCTGGACCAAAAAAAAAAAAATTGAGATTGTCGAGTCTCACTGTTTCCTACAAATTACAGGATTTCATTCATCTTTATGGTGGAAAAATATTCTACTGTGTGTCCATTCATCAGTCAGTGGCCACATAGGTTAGGATTTTTCTGGGCTATTATAAATCGGCCCTCAGTCAACATTGGATTGGAAGTCTTTTTGGTATGCTGATCTCCTTTCCTTTTTTATTCTTTTGGGATAGCTGGATTATACAGTAGATCCAATTCTAATTATTTCAGGACCCTCCATACTTTTCTGGATATAATTTACATTCCCAACAACAATGTATAAGAGTTCTTTTACTTCACACCCTTGCCAGCATTTATGTTTTTGTTTTCTTGGTTTTTGTTTGTTTGTTTGTCTTTTTGATCATTGCCATTCTGACAGGGGTAAGATGATATCTCATTGTAGTTTTTATCTCCATTTCTCTGATGACTAATGATATTGGGCATTTTCATATATTTGCTGGTCATTTGCATTTCTTATTTTGAGAAATACTTATCCAGATCACATGCCCATTTTTAAATGGATGGTTTCACTGGTACTGACTTTTTTGAGTTTCTTTGTCTCCTGGCTATTAATCCCTGGTCATAAGAATACTTTGCAAAATATTTTCCCATTCTATTACTTCTTTTTTTAACTGTTAAGAGTATTCCCTTTGCTGAAAAGAAGCTTCTTAGTTTGATAATTATGTGTTTATTTTACTTTTATTTCCTGTGTTTTGGGGTCATATCTGAAAAATCACTAATTATACCAATGTCTTGAAGTATTCCCTCCATGTTTTCTTATAGTAGTTTCATAGTTAGTGGTCTCATTTTTAGGAGTTGATACATTTTGAGAGAAATTTTTTAATATTTATTTTTTAGTTTTCGGCGGACACAACATCTTTGTTTGTATGTGGTGCTGAGGATCGAACCTGGGCCCCACGCATGCCAGGCAAGCGTGCTACCGCTTGAGCCACATCCCCAGCCTTAGGAGTTGATACATTTTGAGTTGAATTTTGAAGAAGGTGAGAAAATGGTCAAGTTTAAAACTTCGGCTTGTGTTGTTTCCCCAGCACATTTATTGAAGAGACTGGCTGTTTTCCAATGTATGTTCTTGGCACTGTTATCAAGAATCAGTTGTACATAGAGGTGGTTATATATTTCTGGGATATATATTCTATTCAGTTGGTCTATGTGTCTGTTTTCATGCAAACACTGTGCTATTTTGGTTACTGTGGTTCTGTAGTATGTCTTAAAATCAGATACTACAATGCCTCCAGCTTTGTCCTTTTTTTTTTTTTTTTTTTTTTTTGAGATTGCTTTAGCTATTTGTGCTTCCATATGAATTTTAGGATTGTTTTCTCTAGTTCTGTGAAGAATGCCATTGGTTTTCTAATGAAGATTGCATTGAACCTTAAATCATTTAGTGTAGTATGGACATTTTAACAGTGTTAATTCCTCCAATCCATGAATATAGGTGGACTTATCACTTTTTTCTTTTTTTTTTCTTTTTGGTATCTTCACTTTCTTTCATCAGTAATTTTCGTTGTAGACGACTTTTGTTTCCTTAGATAAATTGATTCCTAGGTTCTTTTAGTTTTGTTTTTGTATTTTTGTTGCTGACATAATGGGGTCATTTTCATGATTTCTCATTAGCAAATTTGTGACCAGTTTATAAAAATGCTACTGATTTTTGTTGATATTCTTTACTGAAATTGTTTATCACTTCTTGTAGTTTTTTAGTCTTCAGGTTTTTCCATACCTATATCATATCATCCACAATAGATAATTTAACCTCCTGCCCTCCTAATCATATTTCTTTTATTTCTTTCTGTACTCCAATTGCTCTGACTAAATCTTCCAGTACTCTATTGATTAAGAGTAGTGAGAGTAGACATCCTTGTATTTTTCCTGATCTTAAAGGAAAGGCTTGCAGCTTTTCCCATTCACTATGTAGTTGCCTATGATTTTGTCATATATAGCCTTCCTTGTGTTGTTGTACATTCTTTCTATATTTAATTTATTCAGGGATGTTATCATGAAGAGACGTTGAATTTTATCTAATGCATTTAATGCCTCTGCTGAACGTCTTGCTAATTTGCTCAGGCTGGACTTGAACCTGTAATCCTCCTGCCTCAGCCTCCCTAGAAACTGAAATAATAGGCATGTGCCACAACACCTTAACCAAATTTTAAGAAAGAATGCCCATTCTTCTCAAACTATTTTTTAGTTCCAAAAAATTAAAACAAAGAAAAACCTTCCAAACTCATTATACTAGAACATCATCCCCCTGATACCAATAGGAGACGAGAACACAACAAACAAAAAAGAACTATAGGCCAATATCCCTGATACCCATCCTTATCTCAACAAAATACTAGAAAATCAAATCAAATCTACAAGCCTATACAAAAGGTCATTCACAGATTCAGGATGGTTCAATATACATAAATCAGTAAGTGTTAATCACAATAACAGAATGAAAGACAAAAATTACATAATCAACTTACACAAACCTCCCTATAATATTTCAATCTATCAATATCTCTAAACCATTGACTTGTACATATATTCCACAGAATGTTGTTGACCACAAATTAAGTCTTCTAAGGAAAAAACAAATTGAGATTAGCACTCTATCATTTAACCCCATGACACTTTTGACTGGGAACAGAAGGTTTTCAGCTGTTAGTTCTCATTTCAGAATGAAAGGGAGATTGCTCGAATCAAAAAGGTGGTTAAAACCTTTAAACTCAAAATTGTCTGAATCATGAATTACAGGGAATGGAAACTCCATTTTTCATCAATAATTTGATGTTACCCCACTTTTGAGTTTGAAAATTAAGTTGGCTGTTTAAAGGATTCTGATATACTTTATACATAGCAACAAACATTTTTATAACTGTACATTATCAAAATTAATTGTATTGGCATGCTAAATAAAATCTGATAATTTCAGTTTAAAAAAAAAAAGTCTTACTCAATGAAGGAGCTGATCTATGCAGACTATCAGGAAACCAGGACATGTGGAAACCACCCCAAAAGAAACAGTCCTAAGTCACTCACCCAACAATGTTGCTGCTAGCTCTTGAGACTTGGATTTAACTGGTCCAGATTTATAAGCATCACCACTGATAGAAAATAAATAGATGTGAACTGTAGGAACATGAGGTTAAGGGGATAATTCTATGAACCGGGCTGATTCTGCTGATCCCACATACTTTCTTCTAAAAAGCAATTTACCACAGCTCCTTCATTCTTCTTTGGTTTGTATAGGGGGAATGAGGAAAGGGATGAGGTTGTGGGGATGGGAAGAATGGTAAACAGAAACAGACATTACCCTATATACATGTATGATTACACTACTAGAATAACTCTGAACCATATACAGATAGAGGAATGAGAAGTTGTACTCCATTTGTATACTATATGTCAAAATGCATTCTACTGTAAAATAAATAAATAAATTTTAAAGAATAAAAAAAATTATGCTGACTCATAGTGGGGTAGGCAGGGGGAACATGGGAGGAATAGATGAATTCTAGATTGGGAAGAGGGGTGGGAAGGAAAGGGAGGGGCAGGAGATTAGCAAGGATGGTGGAACATGATAGATATCATTATCCAAAGTACATGTCTGAAGACACGAATTGGGTGTCAACATACTTTATATACAGAATTATGAAAAATTGTGGTATATATGTGTAATAAGAATTATAATGCATTCTGCTGTCATTTATTTTATTAATAAAATAAAGCAATTTTTACCTGCCTGGCTTAAGTCAATAGAATATGTTAAATTCCTCAGCAATAAACCTGTTATCTGTAAACCCAAAAGGCTCCTTATGCCAATAATAAGAGTACAAGTTACCCTGAAGAGAAGGGGTAGATCTTATTTTATGACCCTTATATAGACCAGATTCCAGAATTCAGGGAAATGGGATCCTCAAAATTGTCAGTATGAACCAAAGTGACTGAGAGTAGCCTTCAATCTTTACCAGGTGCATTGGAAACTTAAAGTCTAATACAATCCTGGTCTCAGTCGAAAGTCAAGAGGTAGACCTGGGTAGGACTCTCTGGAAATGAATTTCATGACTACTTTTTCTATTTCTATGAAGAACTTATTGGAATTTTAATAGAAATTGCATTGAATGTCTACAGCACTTTTGGAGTATGGCCATTTTCACATTATTAATTCTGCCTATCTATGAATATGGGAGATCTTTTGTTCTTCTAAGGTCCTTTTCAATTCCTTTCTTTAGTGTTAAGTATTTTTTATTGTAGAGGTCCTCTATTTTTTGTTAGATGGATTTGCAAGTATTTTTTTAGGCTATTGTGAATGAGATGGTTTTCCTAATTTCTCTTTCAGATACTACATTATTGGAGTTATGGGTGCTAGTTTTATATCCTTCAACTTTGTTGAATTCATTTATGAGTTCTAAAAGTTTTCTTATGGAGATTTTTGGATCTTCTAATATAGAATCATGTCGTGACAAACAGGAAGAGTTTGAGCTCTTCTTTTCCTATTTGCATCCATTTAATTTCTTTCTTCTGCCTAATTGCTCCAGCTAGAATTTTAAGGAATATGTTGAATAGAAGTGGTGATAGAGGACATCCCTGTCTTGTTCCAGTTTTTAGAAGGAATGCTTTTAATTTTTCTCCATTCAGAATGATGTTGGCCTTGGGTTTGTCATATATAGCTTTTACAATGTTGAGGTATGTTTCTACTACCCCTAGTCTCTGTAGTATTTTGAATGTGAACAATGCTATATTTTGTCAAATGCTTTTTCTGCATCTATTGAGATAATGTGATTTTTGTCTTTAAGTCTATAGATGTGATAAATTATGTTTATTGATTCTGTATATTGAACCAACCTTGCATTCCCTCAATGAACCCCACTATGCTTTTTGTATGCAATTTTCCAGTATTTTATTAAGAATTTTTGCGTCTATATCCATCAGGGATATTGGGCTGAAGGTTTCTTTCCTTGATGTATTTTTGTCTGCTTTTGGTATTATGGTGATACTACCTTCATAGAATGAGTTTGTAAGGTTGCCTCCTTTTATATTTCATAGAATAATTTGAGGATGATTGGTCCTGGGTTCGATCCTCAACACCAAATTAATTAATTAATTAAAATAAAGTAAAAAAAAAACGTAAATTCATGTGTGAGTGTGCTTATCAGCAGTACTTCTCTTGAGATAGAATTATGAATGAACTCAGTTTTAATGCCAAGATAAATCAATATAAGTGAATGGCTTGGTGGTTCCTAGGGGTCCCAGGATCTAGTTATGGTGCACACCAGCACAAACCCCATGTAAGGTCTTTAGCCAGGTCAACACTTGTAAGAGCCTCAAAACTATACTTGGTGAGCCCTGGCTAGAGTATATCAGGAAAGTTTGGATAACATGATTGAACTTAAGGGGGGAAAAATACAATTCCAGATTTTGACGTGGTCTACAAATAATTTTAGGCACCCATTAGCTACCAGTATTCTTCCTACCATTTCTTTGTTCCCATGTTCTCCAGGGTCCCCAGTTAACCCATTATTAAATGATGGAAAATTGCTTTCTCCTCCCTCTATGACTTCAAATTAGTTTCCTAGCCCTGTTCGTCTTTCTTTTTCCTCAGAGTATCCTCAAGGCCAAACCCCTAATTCAGGACCTCCAGTCAGTGCTCAAGTGGACCACTCTATCTTATGTCATTGCTTGAACTCTAGGATTTTTCCCTTCCAATCCACTAATCCTGGTAAAAATCCAAAATTGGATTTTTTCACTCAAATCACCCTAATTAGAGTTCAGGAGTTCTTGGTGTTACATCCAAGGCCCTCCAGGAGTTGAATTGTGTCGCTAGGTTCATTTCTTTCAATTCCTACATGTGCCAGGCATGGTATCAGTTGTATCCCACATTTCCAGCTATGTGGGAGATAACAAGTTTAAGTCCAGCCTGGTCAATTTAGCAAGATCATGCCTCAAAATATAAGATAAAATGGGCTGGAAATGTTGTTCAGTGATGAGTTTCACTAGGATCAATCTCCAGTACACACACACACACACACACATACAAAGTTTCCCAGCTGAAAAGTCCCTTGCCCCAGACAGCAGAATGATCCTTTGAGTTTTGCACATATGGTCCTGCACTTGTTCAAGCTCCTTTTCCTGAGATACCATTCATCCAACTTTCTTTTTCTTTGTGGAGAATGTATATGCATCTTTTGAGACTTGGCCTGAGGTTCTCTTACAATTACAACATAATTGTAATTGCATGAACATTGATATGTCATCAGCTCCTTAAAGATAGGGTCCCCATCACATTCACGCTTGCTCCCACCCTCAGATTTCATCACTTGCTACTCCCCCTGACTTTCTTTCATTCTTTGGACATATGGAGTCTCAGAGCCTTTCCTATATCTCTTCTCTTTGCCTAGAGATGCCTTCTCTGACCCCACACCCTGCTCTGCTCTTCACGACTGGCTTAGTCATCATTCAGGTCACAGTTCAAATGTCACCACTGCAGAGACACAGTGTCTGCAGTTCCAGATCTAAAGAAGCCCTACCCTATGCTCCCAATCATTCTCTTAGCATCTGGTTCCATTTCCTTTGAAGCATTCGTCACCACAAAAAATAACTTTGTTTATCTCATGTTAGTTTGCTGCCCTCCCTTGTTCTCCCACCCCTCTCCAGAACTTACTCATATAACCAGGATGTGGGTTTCTCTTATTCTTCACTGATATAGCTCCATTGCATACAACAGTACTGGTCACACAGTAGCCTTCAATAAATACCATTGGAATGAGAGTAATATATGCAGGGTATACATCTGAAGGAATAGTATAAATAGAAGTGTAGGTTTCCCAGTGAATCCAAATTAACCAATGTGATTCTATAACATGTACAATCAGAAAAATGAGAAAGTATATTCCATCCATGTACTTCAAAGTGCATAAATGCATTCTACTGTTGTATATAGCTAATTAAAATAAATTTAAAAGGTAAGCATTCCAATCAACCTCCTTCTACCTCTCTCAACTATGTCCTGAGTCATTATTTGAATGTTGCCACATTTTGTGTTTCATAGCACTTCTTTGCATGTTCAATATAAGACCTAACTATTTCAAGGTTTTTTCCAATACAAACAGTGTAGCCAAACTATTGAGGTTCAGATCCAAACTCTACCCATGTATGACCTTGAGCAAGGAATTTCACCTCTTTTTGCCCCAGTTCCAACATTCATAAAATGATACCTCATGGACTTACTAGGATGATTACAAGAACATGTACACAACACTCCAAACAGTCTCTCCATAGCAAGTTCAGTATACATGTTAGTCATTGATATTGGTTGTTTGCTATTATGTGGGGACAGGGCACTATTGATAAATTGAAACAAAAGAATCACCTGTAACAGTTGAATGTGATGCAGAGTGTTTATGTGCCAAAAAAAAAAACTGTAAGCAGCAGGATATTTGCTTCCAGGCAGTATAATTTATTATTTTTTATTTAGATAATTATAAAACACACATATATATGAAATGTAAAATTTTTTGGAGTACCCCCATGATTTTGTGTTGAATGTTATAAACTTTATTTTAAAATATTTCAACAAAATTCATCTTGCATTTTATTATTTCAAAATAAAATCCATTATATCAAAATCTTGAGCATTTAAAAAAATTATGAAAAACCATGATTCAAGCCAACAATTCTGTGCTTTGAGAATCAGTGGGTAAACCCTGCTTCATTTGTCCATGAGAAATTTACTCTGTTCCCTTCTGGCTTTTTCAAGGCTTTCAAAAGTGATCATTCCTTTTGGCATCTGCAGCATACTCTTTTCTGTTTCTAGTATGTCCTCAGCTTCACCTTAAACAAAGCATAGATAGATATATGCAAGGTGACAAAGTGGTCATCAGCATGTTGTGAGATGGCCTGATTGCTGTGTTCCTATGACAAGCTGTAACACCATATGGGGCCATGTCCTCATATGCCACAGTTAAACTTTTCACCCATTTTCCTCAGAAGTAATGCAATGCACCAATGCATACCAGAGAAAACACAATGATGAATTCTGAAACTTGTAGACCAATCAGATGCCAGAAGTTTTTTGAAACAAGACAGCATTTGAAAATGAGAGGAGAAAGAACACCAAGATGAGCAATATTTCTTTCCTTGAACCAAAGCCAGGATCATCAGTATTAATTGTGTCTGAACTCTATGTAATTTCTCCATTTCACGATGAAATGAGATGCAGAAATTACAGTCATTCCTGTTGTCCCTTAATATAAATGAAGTGACAGGAGATAAAGTCAATTCTACTAAAAAAACTCTAATTTTTCAGGAAAGCTATGTTTTGACCTGAAATCACTCACAAACACCCAAAATAATATTAAATATTCTGTAGTCTGTAAACATGCAGGCACACACATGAACATTGTTTTTATACATCCCCAGACATTTTTATATATTTTTTTGAGACAGGGTCTCACTAAGTTGCTTAAGACCTCACAAAGTTGCTGAGGCTGGCTTTGAACTTGCGATCCTCCTGCCTCAGCCGCCCAAGCTTCTGGGATTATAGACATGTGCCACTGTGCCTGGTGTATATACCTTTTTTTATAAATAATTCCTCTTTCAAACAAGAACTAAACAATGTAGTAATTTCTTGGGCCCAGTGACATTTGCTTTTATTACTGAAAACAAATTAACAAAAATTTTAAGAATTTGTTGTTGACATTCTATAACCCTGCATATGAATGAAGACAACTGCTTGCTATACGTACTCCTCTTTTAATACACTGTTTAATTAATTAATAAATTTCTATTGACAATTTATAAGTACATACTTAGGGGCATAGGTTGATGTTTGTATTCATTTATACATTGTATATTTTAAAATCATGGTACTTAGCATATCCATGACCTTACTCATTTATCATTTCTTAATTGTACTCCAAACCCATGAAGCAGGCTACAATTTTCAAATTATAAGAACATTTTAACTATCTTCCAACATCTTTTTTTGCCTCAATTTTAAATACCAAGTAAAAAAATAATAAAATTATATATAAATAGTTGGCCTTTGAGGAAAGACTAGATGTTTTCCATGTAAGATTCAGTCAAGCAGGAATTGCATATTTTAGAATCATCACTATTAGCAGGGGAAAATACATAATCTCAACTTTCTATTGTGATGTTTCCTGATGGATTCTAAAGCTGTAATATTTTTAAAGGAAACTCACATAATTTGCCTTGAAATTTGAAATTTTTGATTGATAAAATTAATTTCCAAACAGATAATCAAATTTTTCTAGAAAAAAAAACTTGCTTTCCTTTAGTAATATGTTCAAGTGAATGCTATACAATGGAATTGATATTCCTTAATATTACAAATCATCTTTTACGAGGCACTAAGAATTCTATTCTCCATATAAATAGGCATATTTGAGCATAGACTAGTGAATTCTTAAGCAGATGAGTAATATGAAACTGATCAGGCAATGGACATGAAATTTAATATTTGTAAATAAGTTGTGTACTGTTTCCATCTTAAAATGAGTTTATATTCCAAAAGTTAATTCATAAATTAGTGTTTTTGGAACTCAGAATGCAACACAGTAGTAATGCTATCAATCAATTTCAAGGCTATCTACAAAAACTGTTTAGCCCACAATACAGTTAAACCATGATACCAATAGTACCTGAGTCTAAATGAACATTTTTTCTGTGTGGAAAATGCATTTCCATTTTCAAATGGAAATTTTGAAGAATCCCTCCATCTCCCTAGGCCTGGGAATGAAATGTTCTGCTCTTTACTCCCAATACCTGGAGAGGAGTGTACAACTCTTCCTTTGCCATACCAAACCAGTATAATAGAACAATGGCCCTGGGCTCATGGCCCAGGACAACACAGGTTGGTAAAGCCCATGATCAATGTGCTCTGTATTGAAGGGTTAAAAAGAAGGGACACAGGAATCTTTATTAGAGTGTGAATCTCGGAGAAGTGGTAGAAATTTGGGAGACACTTATGTCCTAGACTAATGGGCAACCCTATCTCCCTAGAACAGGAATGGCTTCTTTGGCAGCAGCACCATCTTCTAAGGTAGCAAGAGCCAGGATCCTGTGAGAATAGTGTTATTGCAGAGAGTATTTAACAACCAGCTCTCAAAATAAATAAATAAATAAACCTGTTTACTATAAATTTCACATATATATATATAGCATACAATAAAGCATGTAATACTCCTGATCATAAATTTCATGTAGCAAACTGATTCTCACTGAACATTTTTTGCTGATTTTTGTGGAACTCTTGAATCCATAACTAAACTATATTTGCAGTTGATGAGAGAGTAAAATTTCAACATGAATGATGATTGATGTTTTCATATACACTAGAAGTAGAACAAAAGTGAAACAATGATGATTGTATTGGAACTTCACTCATTTGAGAATGTTGTGAACAACTTTGCTAAATCAGATAATAGTTTTTAAACACTTGAAGAATATTTTCTTGCATTTTTACACTGTTCACAATATAAAAGAGCTAGTAAGCTTTTTCACTGCTGTGACTGAAAGAGCTGACAAGAACAATTTTAGAGGAGGGAAAGTTTATTTGAGGGCTCATAGTGTCAGAGGTCTCAATCTATTAACAGCAGACTCCATTCCTCAGGGCTCAAGGTGAGGCTAAACATTATGGCAGAAGAGTGTGGCAGAGGGAAGCAGCTCACATGATGATCAGAAGCAGAGCTAGAGACTCTACTCCCCAAATACAAATATATATATATATATACAAAATATATATCCCAAAGCCATGCCCCCAATGCCCACCTCAAGCCCTGAGGAATGGAGTCTGCTGTCTATGAATTGAGACCTCTGAAACCATGAGCCCATAAATAAACTTTTCTTCCTCTAAAATTGTTCTTGTCAGGTCTTTCAGTCACAGCAGCAAAAAAGCTGAATAAAACAGAAATTGGTCCCGAGAGTGACCATGTGGTTCATCAGCATTTGGAGCCTTTTGGAACTGGTATGAGGAATACTGAGATGGTTAGCAGTGCAAGCTGGAAATGCTTTAGATTATTGTAAGCAAAGGTTAGTGGACGATTCCGGTGGGAGCTCAGAAGACCAGAATGCCAATAGGACTGTGAACAGTGAAAACAGGGCTCAAGAGAAAAAGGAACACACTATTGGAATTTGGAGTAGAGGCCATTCATGTTATGGTCTGACTGAGAAGTAGGCTGAATTTTGCCCATGTCCAGAGACTTTCTGGGAAGATGATTTCAAAAGCAATGGACTTCCTAATCTGGCAGAAGATATTTCTAGACAGCATACCACTCAGGTGGTGACACAGACATTGCTGGTCATTTTTTAGCCAAATTTACTATGATAATCTGGAGCAAAAATCAGAGCAGAAAGATGTGAAAAACTTGGACTTGAAAGGCAGGAGAAAAACAGGGACTAAGGAAGTTGCAGACCTTACTACCACTAAAGAAATGCTAGAGACCTTGCCCAGAGACAATGAGAAAGCTTGAGGGCATCTTAGGAGCTGGTAAGACTATATCCATCTCAAGATCAAGGGATAAAAAGTAAAAATTCTCTTGAGATAAGACCAGTGGAATACCTTTCTTGCACAAGGTGGCCTAGGAAGTTTTTTTCAACATGCTCAGCTACCCAGGAACTCATAGGCTGCTGTAGCCAAGGTCCCTGGAGACTTGGCTACTGCTCGAGATGGTGGCAGACCTTGGTATCAACCCATGGTGCTGATTCTGCAGGATTACAGGATGCTGGAGTTAGGGGGTTATGGAGGCTTCCACTGAGATTTCAGAGGAAGGCCTTGGAGGCCAGGCAAAGTGCAGCAGGGTCAGAGTCCTGCAAGCACTCCCTGAGAGGACAATGTGTGGAGATTTGAGGAGGAACCCAAAGCTGCAGTGGAGATCCCCAAGAAGTGCCAGTAATGTGGGACGTCATCTTGGGAAAGCTGCAGGAATAGAGGTGAGACAAGCAAACAGAAAGGCCACTTGGGCTTCAACAAACAGGGCCACAGAAGAAGATCTACACAAGCCCTTTGGAGAGAACATCATAATGACACGGCTCCAGATGCCAGACACAGAATTACCGGACTTATTTCCCCAGCTGATTTTCAGTCTTGCTTTGGTCCTATCCCTTCTATCTAGGCCCCCTACTTTTCTGAATGGAAATGTTTACTCTGTACCATTATATATTGGTTACTTGTAAATTGTTTTGATTTTTATAGGAACCCATAATGCAACTTTTCCCTGAGTCTCAGAAGAAACTTTAGCCTTGAACTTTGAGCAGTCTCAGGACTGTTGAGTCTAGGGGGAATAGACTAAATGTATTTTGCATTGTTAGATGAATATGAATTTTTGGGGGTCAGGAGCAGAATGTTATAGTTTGGATGTGAGGTGTCCCCCAAAAACTCACATGTGAGAAAAGGCAAGAAGGTCAGAGAAGAAATAATTGGGTTACAAGAGCTTTAACCCAATCAATGAATTAATCCCCCGATGACATTAATTTAGTGGTAACTGAAGGCAGGTGGGGTACGGCTGGAGGAGGTAGGAACTGGAACATGGCTTTGGGGCAGATATTTGTATTTGGCAAGTGGAGATGTCTCTCTCTCTCTCTCTCTCTCTCTCTCTCTCTCTCTCTCTCTCTCTCTCTGCTTTCTGATCATCATGTGAACAGCTTCCCTCTCCCACACTCTTTTGCCAGGATGTTCTGCTTCACCTCAAGCCCTGAGGAATTGAGCCAGCCTTTTATGGACTGAGAACTCTGATACTGTGAACCCTCAAATAAACTTTTCTTTCTTTATAATTGTTCCAGTCAGATCTTTTAGTCACAGCAGCTAAAAAGCTGACTAAAACAAATGGCTACAGATACAACAATTTAGCTTAATTACTACTATTATTTGGCAATTTTTTTTCATCTATTTCTGAAGTCTAGACTATGGGTTGGCAAACTTTCATGAAGGGTAAAACATTTAGGCTTATGAGTTCAAATGTCTCCATTTCAATGACTCAGCTATTTCATAGTCATGAGAAAATAGTCATAGATAATGAAAAAATAAGTAGGCACAGATTTGTTTCAGTAAAACTTTATTGTCAAAAATAGTGAGCTAGACCAACCCCTGATATAGAAGATCAACAAAATAAAAATTTAAGCCTTGACTTGGCATTTAAAGTTTTCCATGGTGTCAATACTCCCACTATGACTTACCTAACCCACTGGGATGTCACTAAAATGAAAGTTTTAATAAGTAGATATGTACTGGAGATTGAACCCAGGGGTGATTTACCACTGATGTACATCCACAGCCCTTTTGTTTATTTTTTATTTTGAGACAAGGTCTTGCTAAGCCTCTTAGGACCTTGCTGAATTGCTGCAGTTAACCTCAATCTTGTGATCCTCCTGTCTTAGCCTCCTGAATCTCTAGGAGACTTACCTTTCATTCTTTGTAGAAGAGTACCATAGCCCAAGTCATACTGATAGATGAAGACGAAGCTTAATGGAACTATAGGGAAGAGGAAGGCTGGCTTCTTTTGTTTTATTGCTCTGTTTCAAGAATGAAAAAAAAAAAAAAACATTATCAAGGAATAACCTGTAAATACATAGATCCATACTTGAAGAAAAAAAGATACCTGCTTTCTGGAAGAATGCCCTCTATGGCAGAAGTTATTTAATTCATTTAAATCTTGTAGGGAAATAAGAATTCCCTCACCCCAAATCCCCCCCTCTTTTTTTTTTTAGTACCAAGGGTTGAACCCAAAGGCAATTAACCACTGAGCCACATCCCCATCCTGTTTGTTTGTTTGTTTGTTTGTTTGTTTTAATTATTGAGACAGGGTCTTGCTATATTGCTTAGAGCCTCGCTAAGTTGCTAAGGCTGGCTTTGAACTTGCAATCCTCCTGTCTCAGCCTCTTGAGACACTGGAATTACAGGTATGCACCATCAGCTGCTCATTTTTATTTGACTTTGACACTCAAATTCCTGTTTTTAAAATGGATGAAGATTAAGAGCTACCATTCAGGGACTGCAGAGATAAACCCACAAAGGCCCCCTATCTTGGTGTCAAGTCAGTCCTCTCCCTAATTTACAAAGTGGAGAAAAGGACAGATGAAATCTAAGGAACTAAAGGCAGGATTTACTATTATTAAGCTGGTTCTACAGAGTTACCACCAAGGATTAATCAATAAGAGGTTTCTTTGTTTACATGTACACTGTTTGGACCAAAGTCCTATTTTTGCCAAATTAATGTGATTATAGTAAAGACAAAAGAAGCAGATTATTTTTTAAAAATGTTAAAGTAAATAGAAAACATACCCAGCTGTTAAAAAGATGGTTGAAATGCCATAAAATGTTCCAAAATATTTGAGGAATTCCCGAGACCAAGCAACCTGCATGGCCATTTGTCTTTCCCTCATTTCATTCTGCAACGTTAGCTGCCTTTCCAGCTGAGGACAAAATGAAAGACAATATGTGGTTACTTGTCTTTGAATCTAAACACAGAGTTGATAATCTGGTTTTCCAGTGGATTTTCATTCTTAATTGTTTTGAGTCCTTTTTTTTTTTTAATCTCAATAGACTTTGACTAAAGTCCCTCTGGACACTGATCCCCAACTGTTACTTTGACTGTGAAATTTTGGAATATATACAGAATAGATATTGATATTCCATGTTTGCTTTCTGAGGTCTTAATTGCATTTGGTCCAAGCCTCAAATATATGTTCAACTTTTTCTATTATATGTGAGGAAAGATCTATGGATTTTTAAACATAGATACATCTTATCTGGCTTTATTGTTACCACTTGCATGAAACTAATTTTGCCTTCCAAATCCATCCAACTACAGATTGAGATTCACTTTGAGCATCAGATCCATATCACATGAAGATAAAGAGGTGCTATTTGGGGACATCAGTGGAGATTTTTCTTTTCCTCTTTTTTTTTTTCTTGTGTCAAGTTCTTTGCCAATTTAGTCAGTGCCTTTTGCTGCTTTGGAACATAAAGCAAATAATAGTTCAGAACACAGGAGTCTGAATATCAGAGTGTGTTTTTAGGAAATACACAAAGAAGTAACAGACTGAAATCCCAAGCCTATTATTTGAAGAGAATCCAACTCTGGAGAGACAAAAGTATTGTTTTCCTTTTGGCTTTTTAATCCTAAAATATTGGGACTGCATATCAATAGTAACTCTGGAGGACAGAAAGTCTAGGTTTTATGATGAAAGAGTAATAGCATGACTCAGTTTCCTTGCCATTCCCTCTTTGTATAGTGGGTAGGAACTGGGAGAGGAGAATGAGAGTTTCCATGTAAGATAAGTCTTAGCTATTTGGGGGTTTCTTGGGGGTTAAAGTACCAGGAAATGTAAAGCAAACCTTAGATGGACTTGGGGTTCACAAACAAAAGGATTTGTGGCCCTGCCTCCTATTGAGAATTCTTAGAGGGGACAGCTACAGTAGGGTAGCAATGGTTCTGGGGCATATCCAGGCATAGTCTCTCTCATTTATCAATGGGTGTGGAGAAAGTCTGCAAGATTTCCATGTCACCTGGAGAGGGGCACAGGAGAAATACAAAAATTTAAGGCAGGTAGCATATCAGAGTTGCCATGGGACCCCAAAACAGATACTTGGTAGTGATTATAAGCTAGAGACTGAGAAGACAGCTGGATCTCAGAGGATTCACAGCACCCAAATCTGTAAAGGTGGTGACTAATCCAGCCTGGAACATGACTAGATGCCCTCAGAGAAAATCACCTGGTACTGCCCAGGTTGATCAAATAGAAAATAACAGCAAAAAGGCCTGCTTCTACCAGATATGCCTCCCCTAATATCTGATCTCAAACCTAGATTGTTCCAAGGAAAAAAAATGAACAGAGAAAGAGGGCAAAACTAAATTCAGTATGAGAAGTGAGTTTTAAATTGAAGTAATTAAATCATTTTGACTTATCAAAATTCCGTTTGCCCTCATCAGTAGAAATAGAGGTTCATTTTGAGCTCAGAGAGTAAAGAATAAATAATGTGTTTTGTGTACATGATTATTTAGTGTATGAAATCCACCCTTGCTGTGTTACTTATTCACAAAATTTAGATGATATTTCATATCATTTCCCAAAGTTATGTAAATGTAGCAATCATTGATGTTTTTGATCAAAAGGCATCTGGATCAAACAAGATATGGAAGAATTCAAGATTAGTAGTTCTAAACCGTAGTTTACCACCATGAGCATCTGGGGAGTTTTTCAAAGTTCCAATGCCCAGACTCACATACCAAACCAATTAAACCAGGTGGGACCCATTAAATCAGGATCTGAAGGTGGAATCAGGTCTAAGTATTTTTAAAAGACATCCAGGAATTCCAGGGGGCACCCAGGATTAAGAAGCATTGCCTGAAAAGAACTAACTCACAGCTTAAGTTTTGTTTTTTTGTTTGTTTGTTTTTTTCTACCAAAGATCAAGCTGAGTTAACATTCTGGAATGAATGACCTGGGAACTCTCAAAAATTATGAGGGTTTTTAAGGGTGGAAGGACTAACCAGTATTGTCCTATTATAATGAACATACAACACTATCAAATGCATACAACTTTACATCAGAGACCAAACCTCAGTGTAGACAAATTTTATGAATCATCCAAGAAGTCAAGAAGAAGAAGAAGAAGGAGGAGGAGGAGGAAGAGGAGGAGGAGGAGGAGGAGAAGGAGGAGAAGGAGGAGAAGGAGAAGGAGGAGAAGGAAGAAGGAAGAAGGAAGAAGGAAGAAGAAGAAGAAGAAGAAGAAGAAGAAGAAGAAGAAGAAGAAGAAGAAGAAGAAGAAGAAGAAGTCGTCATGGGATACAAGATGGAACACAGACTGTGACAAAATACTCTGATCGTATTACAAATGTGTGATATAACCTCACTGAAGGGATAGAAGGAAAGGAATGATCTAACTGACCTGGAAAATAGTGTTTTGTCTAGAAACTATAGAACTGAAGATTAAAAGAACAACATGAGCATTGTGCTCTATTTGGGAAAAATATTTCTCACAGGTATAGGTTAACAATTCTGAAACGGTTTTACCTGTCTACTGGACAGGAACAAACAAGGAAGTTGATGGCAGATGGTGGGAGACATGTTTCTAACTATTGGAGATTTTAAACAAGCAAGGGGAAAAGGATAGAATAAACCATGTGGTCATGGATTAGAGTCATGACATCAGTCTGAACTCATGGTTAGGTTAATGTGGATGCATTTGGAGAGATAACAATTCAGATATGCATGCAAAATGAATTGGTGTAATCATATACACCAACTTAGTTCTGTCACTGGGAGGACACAGAAGTGATCACAGCCTTTTGCCAACAAGCACACCCAATACTCAGATGTAGGTTCTAATACTACTCTCCAATAAAACTTTCCCCCAAAATCCAAAACTTCTAAATTATTATCAAAAACTCTTTAAAGCCTCAGCTCCAAGCAGTATCTGGTATGTTATACACCCTATTAACTGAGGTTAAGACAATCCTAGAACTTAAGTAAAAATCATAAGGATGTTTTCTTTCCTCCTGGATGTCCCCCATTTGAAAGAGTACAGACTTCTTAGTTTAATATTTAATGTTCGACTGTCAATTCTAACAATGTACAAAGCTAAGAGCTCTACTCTGCAATCCATACATCAAAGAGTTACAGAATCAAGAAATAATTTTTAAAAAGATCAGAAAACCCTTAAGCAAACCAGGATGCTTGTTTCTAATTTATTATGGCAACTGATACACATAAAAATCATAATGTGGCTTCCATGGAGTTTTATTCAGCCATAAAAAAAGAATGAGATTATGTCTTTTGCAGGAAAATGGATGCACCTGGATGGAACACCATGTTAAGTGAGATACGTCAGACTTGGAAAATCAGTGTTTGTATGTTTTCTTTCATACAGGGAAGCTAGAGAGGGAAAAGGAAGGAAAAGAGACCTCATGAAAATAGAATAGAGAGCAGTGGTATAGAGAAAGGGAATGGGGAGGGAGAAGGGGAGAGAAATGGGAGGAATGGAGGCATGAAGTAGACCAATTTATACCGAGTACATGTACAAATATATCACGATGAATTCTCTATTATGTATAATTATAATACTCTGATAAAATTTTAAATAATAATAATGATTTTGTTGGGCTGGGTTGAGGCTCAGTGGCACAGTGCTTGCCTAGCATGTGTGAGGCACTGGGTTTGTTTCTCAGCACTATAAATACATAAATAAAATAAAAGGCCCACTGAAAATTTTTAAAAATATTTTAAAAAATAATAAAAATCTGTGTCACAGTGTATGTGAAATTCTGTGCTAGTTACATATATCAACTTTTCCCCAAAATCCTAGGTTAGTCTCTGAGTTGCAGACAATGGAATTCACTCTTACCACTAGCTTAAACAAAACAAAATTAATATAGGATGTTTGGAAGCTTAAGAATTTTGGGGGGAGCCATGTAAATAAGTTTGCATTCTACACTTTCAGGAACATAACCAGGAAAAACTCATTCAGAACTTGAGACTACCCTGGGGGAACCACACAGCTTCTGCCATCTCCACAGATGCTCAGGATTAAATACTGAAACTCCACATCCATGACTCCCAAAATACCAGTCACATCTACTACAGTGCTTACAAGAAGACACAATGTCTTCTCAAAGCCTTTACACCACCTATTTCACCTACTTCACCTCCCACGTCACCTTCAATGGTGTTTTCACCTCTCAAGTCTCATTGAAGGGTGCCTTTATCTCCCAAGTCTCCTTCAGGGCTTTACAAACTCCCTTGAAGAATCAGGCCAGATGTGAAACCGCACTGCAGGGGAGTTTGGGAAACTTGTCTTTGGCTTCTAGCCTCTGTTGTTAGATAGGCATGTTGTAAGGGAGTTTGAGTGGAATGGAAGTTGAACAACCTATTCTCTGACACTTAAGGTACTATCTCAATTTATAGTTGAGGTAACTTAAGAGCAGAGTTTGAGTGATTTCCCTTTGGTTACAGTTAATAAGTGCAGGTCTGAGATTCAAACCCAAGCCTGCCTGCTCTAAACTCAACCTTGCAGTCTACTGTAAGTAAACTTGCAAAAATTGAACCAATATCAAAAATAGAGGTGGAATGGACAGGGTATATGAGTGCCATCTCAAATATCTTTGGCTTTCTGTATAATGAAGTATTTGTTTTTAAAGGGAGGGAAATTCTGACACATTCTTCGACCTGGATTAACCTTGAATACACTATGCTTAATAAAATAAAAAGCCATCATAAAAGGAAAAATATTATATAATTCCACTTACATGTGAAATAAGTACTAAAATTCATGGAGACAAAATACAATGGTGATTTCCAGGGACTGGGGGGAATGGGGAGTAGAATTTAATGGGAACAGAGTTTCTGTTACGGAAAATGAGTATGTTCTGAAGATGTTTGCTGGTGATGGTTGCACAAGGAAGAGGCCTGGTGCAGAAGCTGAGTGCAGGCCTCACAGTAACACTGACTACATTTGAGTCCTGATACTACCACTTACTAGCTTTGCACCCTTGGGCAAATCCCTTAATCTATCTGTATCTCAGTTTAATCATAAATGTGGATAATCATGGTAAACACCTGAAGGGGTATTTCAGCATACTTCAGCATACTGAAGACTTTATTATTAATGAGAATAGCATGTGAAAATAGTAAGTTGATTTTATAAACAACTAAATTTAAAATGCACCTCTCTTCAATCTAGTAATTTCACTTTCCAGCAGTGTTACCATTCAGTAAACACTAATTTTTTTCCTCTTCTTCCTTTCCTTTTCTTTTTTGTTTTTATTTTTATCATCATTATTATTCCTATGTATCTATATGTTCTGATGTGGAAAAATCTGTAAGTTATTGTTAGATGGGAAAAGTAAAGTATAAAGAGGGTATACTATGCAACCACATGTCATTTGTGTGCACACACATACTCATTCACTCATTCCAATATGCCTAACTATGTACTTCCTTTGAAAGACTATTAAGAAACTAGTAATAGTGGTTGAATCTGAGGAGATGAACCAGGTACCTGGGGAGAGGGGTATAAGGGAGCTATGATTATAGACAGACCCTCTTGTTCTTTCAGAATTTTGGTTCATGCATGAATCAAAAATATTACATTTGGGGTTTTTTCTTTCTTTCTTTCTTTTTCTTTTTTTTTTTTAAGAAAGAAAACAAATTTGCTAAGCCAACATTTCAGAATGAATATGTACCCAGGGTGCCTGAGAAGTAGATGTCTATTTTTCCATCTGACAACAGGGAAGTGAATAAGTAGTGCAATCTTTATACAATTAAATGTGCTGAAGCTTTGTACAATCTACATTGTAAAGGCTGTCTACAATACTAGAAAATGATAAGACAGTGTCAACTCAAAAGGCCTAATACAAAAATGTATAGAATATGATAACAACTAAACAAAAATAAATGTAACACAGGAAAAAAATAAGAAGAAATGGTAAGCATGGCTGTATTGGGTAGCACTGTGGTAATCTTTTCTTCTTTCTATATATATGCATTACATAAATTTTGTTTATGAGTTGTTTCATTCCTTTATAATAAAAATGATAATAAAAAGAAGAAATGTAGGAGGGATTACTGGTAGTGACTTTTTTTGATATTGATATATACATATATATGAACTAATAACATTTTTTTAAGTATAAATCCATAATGGTGCTGGGAAACAAGGAAGGATGACATCAGCAAGCCAGAAATGTTGAGTTCTGAAAGAGATAAAGTAGATGCAATCAGTCAAGATCAGGCATGTTCAGGGGGTGTGGCCATAGATAAGCAGATGCAATCAGAAGGATGGTAACTACAGAGGAGAAGAAACTATAATCTAATGCTATGGGGAGGACCAGTAGGTCTGTCTGTAAAAATGCTGGAGAAGCTCTAAATTTGGGACATAATTTAATGATTACCTATGCAATGACAAATGATACTCTTCCCTTTCAACACACACAGATATGACTGCTTGTCCCCAGCCAAATTTTTCTCCAAAGTGGAACATTTCTTGGGGAAAGCTCCATTCTAGGGTACATGGTCAAAGATAGAAGAGGTTCTTTTGAAGCAATTGTGTACTCCAACAGAGAAGGGAGAAAAAAACAAAAGAGAAGCAGTAACACTGGGACCTGAAATATGGCACCATGCTCCACCTAAGTATCAATCTTTGCTCTTCAGGGTGTTTTTTTTTTCAATGTTTTTATTAGTGCTATAAGGCTAAACATAATAGTGGGGTTCATTTTGACATAATCACATATGCATGGAAGAAAATTGCTCCATTTCAGTCCCTAGTACCTCTTACCTCCCTGACCCTCCTGCCATTTATTATTTTATAAATTGGTACTTTTGCTCATCCATACTAAGGGAAGTTTTTTTTTGTTATCCCATGTTGCCCATTCCATAAAGCCCACAGACTGCAGAGAAAAATTCAAGCTAGCTACTTACATTAATCTCCCTAGTTTTTCATCATGCATGTTAACAGGCAACCAATAGCTATCAGACTTCTGATGGAAGCAAAGAGTATAATAGAGAAGGAGCAAGATGCATTAAAAAGTGGAAGATAAAAGGAATTATTCAGGACAGAAGAAAAAATGTAATCCATATGATCAGAGTCTGCTTTCCCTATTTCTGCATGTATCCCTGAAGGGAAATTGCCTTCAGGGAAAGGATTTCTCTTGCTGGCTTGCAGTTCTAGGTCCCACTAAGGTAGTCCACAAGGGGGCTGCTGGCACTGTGCACAAGATGAAAGAATCTTACAATCAATGCTGAAACAAAAGAAGTCAGCATAATACACTACAAACCTAGGAATCCAATGTGTAAAGATAAAGAATAGACTATGCTGCTGGGAGTCGGGATAGAGATTATCCTTACGTAAAGGAAAGAATGAGAAGGGGTCAAGCTGAGGCTTACAGTTTTGTTGAATCTATAAAAATTAATTGAGCTGTACACTGTAAAACTATAGAAAGCATATACAATAAATCAAAAAATTCACTGGAGTGGAAGGGAGAAGGGATGGAAATGGGAAAGACAGTAGAATGAGTTGGAATCAACTTTCCTGTGTTCATATACAAATATATGACTAGCATAACTCCACATCATGTATAACCACAAAAATAGAAAGTTATACTCTATATATGTATAATGTGTCAAAATACAGTATAGTGTCATGTATAACTAAAAAGAACAAATAAAAAAATTTTTAAACACACAAAAAGATACATTAGTAAAGAACTTTTAGACTTTAGTATAGCTTTTGAATATATAAAGCAAAACTATTTTTTTAAAAAAGGAAAAATTTACAAGTTATTAGCAATAACGGTAAAATTTAGCTACCCCTTTTACTCCTCACACTTCAGATAGAACCCTAATATCCAGAGTATACAAAGAACTCAAAAAATTAGACAATAAGATAACAAATAACCCAATCAACAAATGGGCCAAGGACCTGAACAGACACTTCTCAGAGGAGGACATACAATCAATCAACAAGTACATGAAAAAATGCTCAACATCTCTAGCTGTCAGAGAAATGCAAATCAAAACCACCCTAAGATACCATCTCACTCCAGTAAGATTGGCAGCCATTATGAAGTCAAACAACAACAAGTGCTGGCGAGGATGTGGGGAAAAGGGTACTCTTATACATTGCTGGTGGGACTGCAAACTGGTGCGGCCAATTTGGAAAGCAGTATGGAGATTCCTGGGAAAACTGGGAATGGAACCACCATTTGACCCAGCTATTGCCCTTCTCGGACTATTCCCTGAAGACCTTAAAAGAGCGTACTACAGGGATACTGCCACATCGATGTTCATAGCAGCACAATTCACAATAGCTAGACTGTGGAACCAACCCAGATGCCCTTCAACAGATGAATGGATAAAAAAAATGTGGCATTTATACACCATGGAGTATTACGCAGCACTAAAAAAATGACAAAATCATGGAATTTGCAGGGAAATGGATGGCACTAGAGCAGATTATGCTTAGTGAAGCTAACCGATCCCTAAAAAACAAATACCAAATGTCTTCTTTGATATAATGAGAGCAACTAAGAACAGAGCAGGGAGGAAGAGCAGGAAGAAAAGATTAACATTAAACAGAGACATGAGGTGGGAGGGAAAGGGAGAGAAAAGGGAAATTGCATGGTAATGGAGGGAGACCCTCATTGTTATACAAAATTACATATAAGAGGTTGTGAGGGGAATGGGAAAATAAACAAGGAGAGAAATGAATTACAGTAGATGGGGTAGAGAGAGAAGATGGGAGGGGAGGGGAGGGGGGATAGTAGAGGATAGGAAAGGTAGCAGAATACAACAGTTACTAATAGGGCATTATGTAAAAATGTGGATGTGTAACCGATATGATTCTGCAATCTGTATTTGGGGTAAAATTGGGAGTTCATAACCAACTTGAATCTAATGTATGAAATATGATATGTCAAGAGCTTTGTAATGTTTTGAACAACCAATAAAAAAATAGCTACCCCTTTTACAAGTTTACAGATCTAATTTTTTGAATGTAGGAAAATTGAGGGTTTAAGCAATTAAATTAACAAGCTTAATTGTGTATATGTGTTATGCTCAACAAACATAGAACAATATTCTTTACAAATATTTAGAGAACATTGTAATATACCACAATAAAATGTCCCAATAAATTCAGGCCTTTTTTTAATTGTAGTGCAGTAAAAGTAAAAATTAAGACAACTGGATAATTATTGTCTAGCTATAAGAATTCAAGAAAATTAACTTAAAAAAAATACTATTAGAAGCAACAATATAATTTCATTGTATGGATGAATGTAAGATCAACAGACAAAAGTTAAAGATTTCCTATGTGCCAAAACCATTAAAAATCAATAATACAAATACTGTGTAACTCCCACAAAAATCCTAATCAGAATTCTGTCAGAAATTACCTTAATAAACTTGACAAGCTCACTGTAAAATATACTTAGAGGAAAAACTATACAAGAAAAGAAAAGGTAATTTTGAAAATTGTCTTACCTTCCAGACATCCAAAGTTACTATGGAAACATGTTCAATATGGTAGACATTAGCTATATCTAGGTATTTACATTAAAATTAAAAATTAAGTTTATCAGTGGCCCTAGTCATATTTCAAGCACTTAATATCCACATATGTGTATGTATGTGCATACGTGTAAATATAAACTCATGTTTATATAAACATACATAAAATGCATACTTTCAGTTTATCAGATATATGAATATATAAGAAACAAAAGAAGTTTAGCAAATAATAAATCTGCAAATCAATAAAATGAAGTTAACACAGTAGAAAAAAGGGCAAAGGTATAAATAAACATTTCACAGAAAAAAATACAAAATAAATACAAAATAAATACAAAACTTCATTAGTAGTCAGAAAAATAAAATTTATATAATATGCATATCTGATTTTTTATCATATACATACAAATTGGCAATACCCTGTCTTAGTAAGAGAATATGAAAAGGGCACTCAAATACTGCAAGTGGGACACACAAATGAGTACGGGAGTTTTGAAGATAATTTGGCAGCACCAGAAGACAAAATACTTGGGCTTTCTTCTCCTGTAATTTTAGGTTAGGAAGATATCTACTGAAATATTTGTATATCTGATCAAAGACATCTGTATGAGACTTTTCAGTATTAGCATTATTTATTATATGGGGGCCATCTAAATACCTACCAATAATTAAATAGTTCAATAAATTTTGATACATTCTTAATGTAGACATGGGATTTAAAACAATATTAAAAAATGCTAATATTTATAGAATGTTATAGTTATTATGTGCCAGATACTATTCTACTAACTTATTTAATAGAATAAAACTCTAGGGCTTGGGTGGTAGTGTTATCACCAAATTGCATTTTCTCATGAGGGCTTCTCTGATCCTACTTTCAATTTGCAAGGCCATGCTGACAATGTTGGACTTCATGGGGAGCCACCAAAAACAACAGTGATGTGATTATATTTGCATTTAAAATGGCCCCTAACTACACTGTGTGGAATAGAACGGAGGGGAACAGAACTGGGTGCAGGCAGACCACTAGGAATTTTTCCACAGTAGGATGGTAGAAATGGGGGGAAACAGATGGGCTCCAAAAGGCATAGAATGGGTAGGAACTGGTGAGAAACTGGATCTAGGAAAAGAAGGAGAGAAGAATCGGCTCCCTATGTTGGGTTGAATGATGCCCCCAGCAAAGAAATAAAAAAAAATATGTGTGCATCCTAATCCCTGGAATCTAAGAATGTGACCTTATGTAGAAAAGAAATCTTTGCAGATGTAATTAAGAATCTTGAGACGAAGCATCCTGGATTATCCCATTGGGCTCTAAATTCATTGACAAATATCCTTACAAAAGACACATGGAGGAGAAATGTGTGAAAATGGAGGCAGAGATTGGGGTGAAGCAACCACAAGCCAAAGAAACTTGGGGCCACCAGAAGTGGGAAGAAGCAAAGAACAATTCTCCCTAGAGTCCTTGTAGGGACATAGTCCTGATGACGATGACACACCTTCACATTGGACTTCTGGCCTCCAAAACTGTGAAAAAATGAACTTCTGCTGTTTAAAGTCACCACATTTGTTAAAGCAGCCCTAGAAGTGAAGGCCCTAGGACACTACTCTGAGGAATGGCAAACTAGCAAGACACTAGAAAAGGAAATTGAGGACATAAAAAAATGTACAGGTGATCAGATCAAAACTAGATAGGATAAATGTTTAATTATATCTGAGTAAAACAATAATTTCTATAAAATTTCAGGTAAAATTTATAAAATAATTCATATTCCCCATTATTTAGATGTTCTGTTAGCAAGGAAGGAGGAAGCCAATAGTGCATGCTATGCCACACTTTATGAGAATTGGCTGGATGTGAAATAGAATGAAATCACACCAGGACAATGATATATTTGGATAGTGGCTTGTAACCAGCAGAGAAAGTCAAAATCTCACTAAAGAGTGAGATTGATTTTCATATTAATTCTTACTTATGGAGATAGCATACTGGTTTAGTCCAAATCATCTGTGGAAGGAAAACCAAACTGTACAGATATAAGATGAAGAAAGACTGACTATATGTAAGCACATCATGAAAAAAGAGCTAAGATCATAATGTACCAAATTGAGACATGAGTTAGAAATTCATAGCTACTCTTCACTAACACACAGAACATAATCATCACCACCCACACAAAAAACAGAGTGCAGATTCCAGCACAAGAACTCTGCATAGCTTCTGTCACGCAGAAAGTACCTAATTAATTTGAATTTCTTCCCCATTCCCCAAGGTGTAGTACTTAAATTTATAAACACAATATAATAATTTTGATAAATGAGTTAATTTTTCTCAGATATTTGGTATTGCTCAAACGTTTACTTAATAAGAATAATAACAAAAACAGTCAAACTGAGGGAAGACAAGGTCAGAGATGGGGAGACAGGTGAGATAAGGTCAAATGGGGGTTTGACTAGGAAGAACAGGTCAATGGGATTTTATAGGTTGTTGTAAATGAATGTCCCAGGTTTTATTCCTAGTGATATGAAAAGCTTGTGGAAGGTTTTGAGGAAAAAAGTGACATTGTGATTATTATTTCTATAATAGTTCATAGTTATATCTCAATAAATGCTTCTCTAGCCTATAAAATTTAAGACAGCAAATAAATATTATGATAACTTTTTTTGAATTGGTATAAACTTATAACTCTCCTAATGTTTGTTATTTTTGTGGCCTTCCAGATAAATTATTTGGGTTGAAAAAGACACCTTAATTGATGTCTTAATAGTACCTGTATGTTTGTTCTAGAGAAAACAGAAAAAGAGAGTCTGCTTGTAAAAATCTTATGGGGAAGGGATGGTCAAAGGGAGAGGAAGGCAGCCAAAATCTGTGATCTACTGTTCAAAAGACATTGTTGAGAGGCAGTTCTCAAAGGGTCTCCAACATTTCTGTATGCCTTGTGAGCAAAGGCATTAATTTCCTTTTTTCCAGATTGTATTTTGAAGGATGCTGTTTAGAAAAAGCCTTGGAAAACAGAGAACATCTGTTTCAGGAGATAAAGATGGGCGAGATCATTGTCCATTATAAAACATTTGGGTTCCTTTAGCTCAGTCACCATCTCCTGTAATAGAGCCCACTGCATATCCACATGTTTCCTGGCCCTGTTCACATAGCTCCCATGGGACTTGAGGGCACAGGGAACCAATGCAAGGCAATGCTAACACACTCAACACTGCTACTGACATGTATAATAAAGTCCTTCTTCTGACCCAGGACTGCTGTCTCTTCTGCCAGCATTCATAAAATTATGCATAAAATTATCCTCCAGCTAAAGACACCAACCTGCAAGTAGGATATAGTCTCAGATCTTGGAGAGTTCCCTCTACAGTTCTTGGATACTGGTTGATGTTAGCTGAGAAGAAGCAGGGGGAAGTCTTCCTGGGGCTGAAAATGTTCTATCTATTGATCTGGGTAGAAATTTTATAGATATAAATAGAAATTTATCAAATTATACATTTGATTTTATGTACTCCATTGTGTCTATGTTATACCTTAGCATAAGAAGAAAAGAAGAACTTTTAAAGTGACAAAGATAAAAACGAGGAGACCAATTAGGAAGCTATAACATTAATCCAGGCAAGACATCAGGGAATGGAGCAGAACTATGGCAGTAGAAGTGGTGAAAAGTGGTTAGGTTCTGGATATGTTTGGAATTTAGGACTGAAATTACTTTTCTGATGGACTGGAGAAAGGTATGGGAGAGAAAGGGGAGCATATAGTGTCATTTATGGAACTGGGGAACAACACAGAATTAGCATATTCAGTTCAGTAAGGATGAGGAATTGTGTTTCGGACATGTTAGTCTGAGATGTTTATGGACATCTAGGTGAAGTGTCAAGTAGACAATCTTATAGATCACTCTGTAGTTATGGTCAAAGTTCAGGTTATAAATATTAATTTAAACACATTTGGAATTATGAGACTGAACAAGATTGCCTAGACATAAAACTTGTTGGCTGAGAAGACAATGGCAAACTGAACCAGGGCTACTCCAGGAAGGTGCAACCATCAGAGAGAAGTGGAGGCAAAGGAGACTGAGATTGATGGCATTGTGGGGACGGGGACAGAAAAGCATGAGCTCCAGGAAACAACTGAGAAGTGTTTTTCAAGGAAGGAGTAATTAGTGATCGGCTGTATCAAAAGGTGCTGAAAAATTAAGTAAGACGTCTCTGAGATATTATAAGCATATTATTGATTAGTGAACATCTAAAACATTCCTGTGTCAAAGAAAGCCCCCAATAATCACAGAACATATAAAGAAGATGTATAAAAATCTACACAAGGCCAGGTGTGGTGGATCACACATGTAATCCCAGTGGCTCGGGAGACAGAGGCAGAAGAATCACAAGTTCAAAGCCAGCCTCAGCAATTTAGAGAGGTGCTAAGAAACTCAGAGAGATCCTGTCTAATAAAATACAAAGTAGGGCTGGAATGTGGCTCAGTGGTTGAGTGACCCCGAGTTCAATCCTTGGTACCAAAAAAAAAATCTATACATGAACTCATTGTTCTCAACAAAAGATCATATTTTTTGCATTGAAGAAAATAAAGTTCACAAATTTGTCCACTCTTTTCCTCTTTCCTCAGTCCTTGAGGTTTTGACTTAGAATGAGCAATTAGAGAAGATCTTCTCCCCATTTAGTCTTAGGGAATGAGCCCTCAGTCACTCAGATCCTGAAGATAATAGAGAAATGAAATGTTCTTGGCCTATTCTATACTTTAAATACTGCCCAAACTTTTGAGGAAATGTCTCTCTTTGGGGAAACAGGACTGCTATTTAAGTTATGTTTCAGTTTCCTCATGTAAAAAATAAGAATAGCAATAGTGCCAATCTCAAAATTTGTTACAAGGATTGTAAATGTCAATATATGCAAAGAATTAACAATAGTGCCTAGCACATGGTAAATGCTAAATAAGAATTAGATATTTAGTATAGCATCATTGTATTATCAGTATCCTCCAGCTAAAGACACCAGGAACATACCTACAGTAAGAAAAGCCATTTATTACATTATTGCAATGAAGGAGACACACTATAGAAACTATGGGAAGCCTCAGTAAAAGGATATTAGAAAGAACTTCCCATAGGACATAGACTTCTGTTAAGTGATTTGGGAATGGTCGATAGATGATCTGGAATGGGTCCCATCAGGAAATGGCATTTGTTCTATGACTGGATATCTTATGACTTCACTAGAAGCAGGAGGGACAAAGCAGGTCCATGTGATAAACAGTAAAGATATAGTGGTATGCATATTAGCCAGAATGGGGATTCTTGGTCACCACTGTAGTCTGGACAACATTTATGTTGTCCTCTGTGTTTTAATATGGTTACAAAATGCTCTTGTTTTTTGTCTTACTGCATCATGGTCACGGCATGGCCTTATCTGATGATGACCTGTGACATTTCTATATTCTACAGGAGAACACCATGGCCTTGCTGATCGCTCCAGGGAAGAGCCCAGCTGTGAGGGGTGTGTGTGTGTGTGTGTGTGTTTTAATCAGTATAAAATGTCATGTGGTTTGAGGAGGAAGAACTTTCATAGTTTACAGTGACACTATCTGAGTAATGTATCATGAGACAAAGCCTGGGGGTGGCCTAGAGCCTGAGGGTGGCCTGGGGCCTGAAATGTAAAAGGGTAGGAAGGTTGTAGCATGGCCAAAAGGTGTCTGTGGTCATATATTCATTCAGGAGCCCCAGCGGAGTCAGACCAATCAGAGCAGGCTGTCTAAGAGGCTCTGAAACTGAGGTGCCAGCGTTTGTCTGCCTCAGGCTAGGGTGCTATTATATAAAATCCCAGAAATTTCCAATTCTGTGTCTAATTCAGACTTTATTATATTCTATTTGCCTTTCTCCATGTAAAAGTAGCCTTGCAAAACCATGGGACTGGCAGGGAAGACCTGAACCTGTTGACACTATTATTGAATTGATCAAGACAGCCTGGTGCTGGACAACTTTCAGAATCTGAAAGATTAAAGGAAGGGGAAGAGGAACCTCTGGCAAAAAGAGTCAAAGAGGGAGGCTGTGAGGGCCTAGAGACACTTCCTGTCTGGATTCCATAACCACAGTGTTCAAGAGTAGAAGAGGACACAATGTCGTCATTCCTATCTATCCTCTACAATTTTTATTCTCTTTGGCATGCTATAAATCACTGTTATAGTTTGGATCTGGAATGTCCCCCAAAGACTCATATATTGAAGAACTGGTCCCCAGCTCGTGGCATAACTGGAAGGTAGTGAAAACTTTAGGAGGTAAGACTTAGTTGGGAGAAGTAAGTCACTTGGACCATGCCTCTGAAAGTTTATTTTATCTCTGTCCCCTTCCTCCCTCCCCCACCCCCTCTTTCTCTCTCCTTCCCACCATCATGAGGTAAGCAGCTTTGCTCCACCATGTCTCTCTGCCATGATGTTCAGCCTCACCTCACACCCAAAGTCTGAGGGACTAAGTGACCATGGACAGAAACCCATGAAACCAGGAGCCAAGATAAATCTTTTCTCCTTTAATTTGATTTTCTTAGGTTTTTGACACAGTGATGGAAAACTGACTCACACAATTATCAAATCAAATTGGGGTCTATTACTTTGGAGCCAGAGAGACCCCAATCTTCAAATCAGACATCCATGGTACTCCTCTAAGATGCAACTCTTCCACCTATAAAATGCATTTACTAACATATTCCTTGAAAAACTTTTGTGAGGCTTAAGGATAGTATATGCTAAAAAGCAAGCTCTGATGTCACCAATATTAGAGGACAGGGCCAAGTCAGATCTACGATACTGTTACTTTTCATCATTCACATCAAATGGGGATGTGTGAAGTGGAAAAGGAAGGAATTTTTAAATGTCTTTAAACTATAAAATAATTAAATCTTTTCTAAAAAGTTTTATTTACTAATGGACTATTCAACACTCAGAAAATTGTAACACTGGGGATATTTTTTTCATTTGCCCATCTTAAATAACAAAACAGCACATTTTCTAAGTGTTCTAAAGAACATTTAGCGTAACCCAATAGATGGAAAAATACTTTGCAGATTTATGTTGGCCACAGAAGACCCTAAAAACTTGACTGGAATAGTTAAGCATTTGTGTGTGCTTATAGCATCATTAACTAAACCATTGATTTGAGGCTGTCTTGGATCATGTAAAATGGCTTTCATTTGTGCTAAATCTGAATAGGATTAATTTTCTTTGGAATAATTGCAGTTTATGATACTTGATTTCTCAGGGTGGAACAGATAACAGCCAAGATAGCACAGAACATTGCCTGAGGATAAAATAAAGATAAGGGAAGGAAGTCATAAACTGCTGCCAAGACTAGTTTATCTAGTTTATCACAATAATTCTCCTAATGGTAGGATACTTTGGTTTCATATCAGAAGATTACACAAAACTCATTTGTCACATAATGAATTGTACACCTGGATACAAAAAGATTGCCACATTTACTATTAGAGTCTTTGATCAGTAGAGCTAATAAACTGGAGAAGATCCAGCTCTGCTTTCTCCTCATTGCTCTGTGATAAGGGACACAGATTTTGGAAACTGTCCTTCAGGTTTTATGGCCTTGAAGTAAGAGTAAGTCTGCCCTTTTACCATGGTGGAACCAAGAAACAAAGCAGACAGTCCCATAGGTATCTTGATGTGTTCAATCACAATGATGCTTTGTCCAGTTTAACTGTCCTCAAACTATTAGTAAGCCAAGATGCACTGGAGTGGGTAACTTATTAGGAATGTTGGTTGAAAAAGCCCCACAGGTAATTTGAATGAACTGTCTCACCCCCACTGCTACAATGCAAAGTGAAGGGAGGGCATGTTTCTCTGTGTTGGACAATCCTAGGCTCATCTCCTAGGCTCTCACCTCTTAGAGTTCTAACATTTGTACTGACATCTAGAGGAAGAAAGTGGACAAGGCAGCAAATCTCTTAGAACAATGCTGGGAAATTGGTGTTTAAACAAATCAAGGCTCATGCATGCTAAGAATGCATGCACAACTCTTGTGCCTTTGGATTTCTTCTGTTTACATTTTAGACAATATACTAACAGATATATCATCTAATCTCTTCAGGATTACTCCTGGGATGTGCTATGAGGATAAACTAAGAGATACTTGTCAAGCTACAATAGATGCTCACAATAACATACTAACATAATTCTGAGTAGATACTTAAGGTTAATATATTTATGTAAACCAATTGCCAAAGCTGATGGACGGGTTAACTCGCTGCTAGCTCCAGCTTGTCTGTTTTTCACTGTTTCTATTTTACCTCCCTCTTCTGTGCCTTACTTCCTAAATAATTAACCCATAATGTCAACTTTGCCTATAAAGAAGAATAATGGAAAAGATCAAAGAATAATACCAGTAATCCAACCTCATAATCAGTAATTTTTCTTTGAATTTGCAGAAACTAGGAATATCTAGAACACCTGGTGACCTATGGACAAAATCCAAACCAAGTCAAGAGAACTAATTACTGCTCTGAATTAGATCATCTAGTGCCTGTCTGGGTATGGATAAAATTAGATTCTTCAAAGATCCCATGTAAACTTTTGCACCTGTGATGCCTAGCAAGATGGAATTTGGGTCACAATTCTTCATCTTCTCTCTACCAGCTTATTATCTTCTCCCATCACTTTCTCTCTAATCATTGACTTCACTGGGCAGCAGCAGAATACATACATGCACACACACACACACACACACACACGTGTATATATATACATTAAAAACTGAATCATGATAATAATATATAGATGTTGACTGATTTGAGAAGAAAATCATCTTACATTTTACTGGGATGTATTTTTCTTTGATTGATAAATCTATAGAAATTAACATCTCCATAGACCAGCCTTCTATATAGCATTGCTATTTTTATTATAAACATAAATCTCATACAACCATTTCCTAATGAACTATGAACACATCAGTTTTTATGTTACCTTTGTTAAGTGAAATTTTCAAACGTCTAGCAATCTAGACTTTCTGACGCAATAACAGGTTTTTTTAACTACTGGGAAGTAAAAGCAGAAAGCCTGTATGACATGCTGATAAGTTGAAGACAGGGGGAGGAAAGCAGCTCAGGACGTGACAGCCAGGAAATGGGGAGGAAGGAGTCATGGCCAGGGAAGGGGTCAGAAGAAAAAAGGGTACATCCCCTGTGACCCACCTCAACTAGCCATGTCTCACCTGCTTACCAGTCAGTCCATTCAAACTAGGATGAACTGTTTATATTACAGCTCTCATAATGCAATTATTTTAACTCTGAATATTTCTGCACTAATTGGAGCTTTGCAGGGACACTTCATATTCAAACTATAACAAAAACTGAAAGGTATTTTTGTCTAAGTCCTGTTCCCCCAACCCCACTCTGAGTCCCTTCTTTCTCCAATTTATTGCCTTTTTTTTTTTGAAGACTAGAATTGGGAGGCATAAAAACTCAAAGAAGGGCATAGTTGAGATCAGTATGAATAAAAAACGTAGAAGGGAGATTAGGATATCCAGTCAGTGGACAGCAAGAAATGCAAGCAGATCACAAATAACGTTCTTTCAGGTGTGAGGTTCTCCCTGGATGAGCTGACAGGGCAGTGGGTGCATCCTCACCTTCCTCCTTCTTTCCCCCAGAGGAACTATCAGGGCTTATACTCCAAAAATGCTTTGCTGCTCTATGAAGCCCTGAAAATGGCACAAGCCATAACCTGAAGAAGTCCACAGATAATTTAGTCTCTGAGTTTTTCATATTAAGATGCACTAAGCTTTCATTTTCATAAAACTATGAACATGCGGGCATTCTTCATCCACTGCACCCAACCCCATTACAACTATGAGTGATTTAAAGTAAATAGCTGTGCCCTTGGGATCTTCTCACAGAGAGATCTGCATCTGAAATGCCTCATCTTTATCATAAAGCTTTAGGAAAATTATGTAGTGTTTAAATATTTTTTATAGATAGCATCATGCATTGTTATGCCACCAAGTAGTAATGGGGTTCAAAAATCATTTCATCTCCAAATATTCCACTCTGGCATGTTGATTATTTCAAAGTAAAAGATAGTAATTGAGCAGTTATAGTTGCTAATGTTAAGGTTCATAACTATAACTGCAACTTTTGTTGTATTTTTTGTCTTATTTATTTACATGCCTAAAAAGAAAACATATTTGCAAAAAAGATTTCCCAAGAAAAAACATCACTCATAATTTTCTCACTAAATATAATTTTTAACTCTGAAGACTTCATGTTCAAAATTTCCTCAAAATAAATATGACTTTAAATTTCTAAATGCACAACTGAAAATAATTATTTACACTGTAAGCTTACATTCAAATTATGTACAATGATTTTTTAAAAAATCAAATGATGTGCCCTTCTTTAATAAAAATTTAAATACTAAGTGACACAATTTTATTATCATAAAGAAATAAATTTTTAATCTGATGGCCCCCATATTTCTAATTTATCTATGATAAATATACCAGAACTGAACCAAACTAAGCCTCCCACATCACTGGAATTATAGGTCTGCACTACTGGGTCCAGCTAAAATTTTTGTTTATTAAGCATGATCCAAATACTTCTTCTTCCAATGAAAGTATTATGTGTAATAACTTGAACCACCAGAACATATGAATTAATATTATAAAAATATTTAATCTTGTCTTTTTATCTTTATATCCTTATTGACCAGTATAGGGACTGGCATATAGTCAACATTTAATAAATACTGAATACATAAATCACTATTAGAACATTCTCTTTGGGGTTCTATCCCTAACATAAACATTAATGTGAAGAGACAAATGAAAATATTAACATATTTAATGGCCTATAACATGTTTAATGACTACTTGTCACCAATATGATATAATTCTAACATGTATTTCCAGAAGTATTCTAAGTTATTGCTTTGAAAATTCATGCTCAAGTATAAGAACAAAGATAGAAGTTGGGGTCTTGGGAGACTTTAGCCTCAAAACCCTAAGAACCAAATTAGATAATATTTTAAAATAATGGTCTTAGAAATAATCAAATAACATTTTATCTTAAATATTTTTTAAGGAAAGAAAAACTTCTTTTGCTGGCCTTAATTATTACTCCTAGTTTGTGGGGAAGGTGACTAATGTTAGTATTGAGGCTGTTCATTTTCAGGTATACAAGTTTAGTGTTCCATTACTCAATTTGTACAATAGACCTCCTGTTATGCTCAAATCATGAAAATTAGAAGAAGCCCATCAAAGATATAAATAAATAATAAAGACAATAAGTTTAAATAGATGAGGCTGAAAATAGTTGCAGATACAATTATGCTTCTTTAGAAAAATGCATTAATTTGTTCACATTGAAACTCTGTCCAATGATGTTGTGTGTGGCATGGCATTTAGAATGAGCTAAACATCTTATAGAACAAACAAGAAAACTTAATAAAGCAATAGAGTTAATAATTAAGATGGTGTACCTCCAGTACAGTTCTATGGCCTGTACCCCATACAAAAATTAGAATAGATTTCAAATCTCTTGACAAGAAAAACTGAAAACAGGAAATACACAAGGAACATTAAAAATAGTAGAGAAATTTATAGGAGAGACAAAACCTAACAAAAATAATTTTCCCATCTGGGTAAACTATGAGGGAAGTCTGAGTAGAAATAAGTATTATTATGTTACATTTACATAATTATTGGTCCATTATAGAATATAGGAGCCAGCACTGGATTATTCTAAATAAACAACAAAGATTAGAATGATTTATCTACGAAAATTAGGCACTTTATTTAAGAGTGAGTTGAGAGACCACAAAACAATTCTTTGTGCTGTAAATTTTGAAATGGTTCATACTTCACAATTAGAATATGTTTCTACTAAATCAGAATAAAACAAAATCACAGTTTTAAACATATACTTAAATTTTAATATTATTCTTACATTCTGTTTTGAGTTAACCTCTACCCTAAATACAAATATATCAGTGCTAAGTATGAATGTGAGGACGAGGACACAAAATTATGAACTCACCAATAGGTGGTGACAGATGGATCAATCCATTACTAAATGAACTTATGTACTTTCATGTAAGATGACAAAAGGAAATGCTATTTCTTTTCCCTCCATCTGGTTCATAGCTTTCCCTTCAGTTGATTCAAGTCTCTGCCCAAATACTTCTTCCTCAGAGAATGGCCTTCCTTGAATCCCACATCCCTCTCTCGTGTTCATCACATGACTTTACTGGACCCAACAGTATTCATGTCTGTTTATCTGTATCTTTCCTATTTAAAAGTAGACTCCATTTGAGCAGTGACTTAGTTCAAGTCTGTATTTCACTACTTTAGATGGATATACAATAAGTATTTGCTGAATGAAGAAATAAAAGAATGAAGTAGTGGTCAGCATGGAGGGAGCTGAGGTATTTCCCCTAAAAAAAAAAAAAAAGAAAGGAAAAAAAGCCACTCTTGCTGGAGCCTTGGGAGAAGGAGCACCTGCTGCAGGCAGCTATCACAGATGCCGCTCTGAGATCCATTGAATTCATGGGAAATAAAGGCATGGGAGTGTTGGCTGGCTGTGGTGCAAACCTGCTGAGGTTTATGAGCTTCTTCCTATCTTTGTTCCTAGCACGAGGCACCCAAGGGATTTCACATCACTCCCTTGTCTATTCTATTTAATTTAATATAATAAGAAAAAGAACTGGGAAATTAGAATCTGAAGGACAGCATAGTTGAGATTTGTGCATGTAAGAATGTTGTAGAAAAGTTACCAAATTTCAAATGTATAAGATAAAGCAGAACTTGGACCATATCATTTGATGACAGGTAGCAGGAGATTAATTAATCCAGTGAATTATGAGCAACCAGGAGCAGACAGCTGAACAGGGTCCCCTTCAACTGTGAGGTTTTCTGATGCTGGGCCAGCTGATAGGGCAACAAGTTGAATCCTCAACTTCCAACCCTGCCACCCCTACAAAAAGGGAACATCAGAGGTTATGCTCCAGAAATGCTTTGCTGCTCAGATTAAGGAAGAATGAGAAACTTAAGACCAGTCTTGAAACTTCAGAATGAACAAGTCAGAAACTCTCTAGAAGTAAGGCACTTTTAATTGCAGAAAGATATAAATACTAAACTTAAAAAAAAAAAAAAAACAGGTAAAGTGATCCATGGGAAAAGTTAACTCTGTTAAGCCAAGAAAGTAACATAAAATTTCACCTGGAGGAAGGAAAACTGAGAGAAGTGAGTAATGATCTTCCCTCCTTAAGCAACTGCTTTGAGTGCCCCTGGTGAAGAAAGTCTACAGACAAACATTTCATCTCTAAGTCTTAATATTAAGATGTGCTAAGTTTTCAGTTTGGTAAAGCTATGAACATGATGGGAATTTCTCCCCCATTACACCCAAGTTCACAATAGAATATATGAATGGCATAAAGCAAATGGATGTGCTTTTTAGATCCTCTCATGGAGGAATATATCTGAAATATCTCATTTTACACTATAAAACTTCTGGGAAATTATATCATGTTTATACATTTTTTTTTTAGAAGGAAGCACCATATGGTGACATGATGCCAGGGGGCATTTTACCACTAGGTTGCTTTTCGTCTCACAAAATACATGAAGAAGACAAAACTACCGCTATGTTCATTTACTTTCACCCACGTTTCTTGGGATTACTTGTTCTTCCTTCTATCTCTCACAACAGACAGATTGCTGGTATTTTTTTTATATATTTTATGTATTTGGATATCTAGTTCTTGTGAATGACAGTGTTCAAATATGAAATTTCTAACTGGTATATTTATTAAAGGGTTATAGAAACAAAATATTACTTAGAAATGAATTAATTTTTAGAGGTTTAAACAAATCTAACCTAATATAGATTTCTTTGCTCATAAGTACCCTAAACTTTAAATATACAAACATTTTAAAACTAAAAATATGAACAAAAGTTGAATTAAAGTATATATTCTCAATCAGAAAATTAGCAGTAGTTACTTTTTTAATATTTATTTTTATAGTTGGACACAATACCTTTATTGTATTTATTTATTTTTATGTGGTGCTGAGGATCAAACCCAAGGCCTCGAAATTGCTAGGCGAGCTCTCTATTGCTGAGCTACAAGCCCAGCCCAGTAGTTAATGTTAAGGTAACTGAAATCTAGAATTTCAGTTCACTGTGCTGTTCACTTGTTTGTGTAAATAGTAAGATAAATTTTTAGTTTTTCAAGAAAAGCAAATTACTCATAATTGCCATTCTGTTATAGCATTTAAAACTTTGAGATCTTTATGCTCAAAATTTCCTTAAAGCAAATATTGTTTAAAATTAATACATTTTGCCAGCAGTGGTGGCACTCACCTGCAATTTCAGTGGCTCAGGAGACTGAGGCAGGAGGATCATGAGTTCAAAGTCAGCCTCAGCAAAATTGAGGTGCTAATAAGCAACTCAGTGAGACCCTGTCTCTAAATAAAAAATACTAAATAAGACTGAGGATGTGGCTCACTGTGTCTCAGTGGTCAAGTGCCCCTGAGTTCAATTCCTGACACCACACCCCCCCAAAAAAATTAATATATTCCTTTTTGAGCACATAACTAAAAATATACCTCAATTTGGCATCAAAAGAATGCACAATGATTGAAAAATCAAAATGTGCCCATAAATAACAAAACTTCAAATCCTAAATAACATAATAAATAAAAAATAAATAAATATCCAATGTTCCCCACATTTATAATTTACATTCAGTAAATATACTTGAACTGAACCTAACTATGAACTTAAAACTAATATCATTAATTTTCCTAATAGATTCAAAATTTTGTTTCCTGAACATAATCCAAATATTTTTTCTTCTAATAAAAGCACTACATGAAATAAGTTAAACCACGTCAGAACATACAAACATAGTAGAACTTTTCAACCTTGTCTTTTCATGTTTATATCCTCATTATCTAGTACAGGGTCTGGTAGTCTGCCAATGCCAAGGAAATATTGAATAAATAAATCAGTATCAAAAATGAAATTTAAAAATAAACTAAAAACTAAAACTTTAAAAGAAACAAAACTTAAATAAAAAATAAATCAGTATTAGAACATTCTCTTTGGGATTCTATCCTTAATATAAACATTAATAGAAGCAGCAAAAGAAAAAGCCAACATAGTCAATTTCACTGCTAGGCAGTTGTAAAATATAATTCTGACACTTTTCCAGAAACATTCTGAGGCAATGTTTTTTCTAATTTTTGCTTAAGTTTAAGAACAAGTATAGGAAAAGTGGGGTTATAGGGAGATATCTTTAAAAAATCTTAGAAACCACATTAGATAAGCTTTTGAAATAATTGGCTTAAAATAATATGAAGGCTTTACTCAGGTAAAGACCTCAGGTTATACCTCTGTTCAGATATTTCCCCCTCAGAGACAGCTTTTTCATTCATATATATGAAAATAAAGTAAATGAAGGCTATATATGGGCAGTGAATCTGTTTGTTCATTGTTGTATCCCCATCACCTTAAATAGATGTTTAATAAATATTTGTGAAATGTGTGAATCAATGAATGAATGAAAGGGGGGATGAAGTAAGGGTCAGGCAGTTAGTGGGCTTGTAAGTATTTCCCTAACCAAGTCCAGCCTGGCTGGGTCAGGAGGAGCATAGTCACTACAGGTAGTTGTCTGAAATGCTGACCTGAGGTCACTGAATTCAAAGGGCACAAAGAGACAGCAAATGTCCGCTGATTCTGGTTGCACTCAACATAACCCCTAAAGTTTGTGAGCTTCTTCCCCATTTCTAAATGTGACTCTGAGGCAGCCCTTTGGAGCCCTGGGCACTTCTTTCTCTACCTTATTTCCATTTATTTAAAAACTAGAACTGGGAGGCATAAAACTTGAAGGAAGGCATAGCTGAGGCTATGTAAATATGAACTTCATAGCAGAGAAATCGAAATATGAAGGAAGAGGTTAAAGCTGTGTCTGGACCACATCTTATGAGGACATGTAGCAAGGAGATTAGATTATCCCGCAGATGGACAGCAAAATAGGGTAAACAATAAATAAAGTCTCTTTCAAGATTGAGATTCTCTTTGTGACTGCAAGCAAGCTGATAAGGCAGCAGCAATATCCTCACCCATTCCCCAATCCCACCTATCAAAAGGGAAACACCAGGGATAGGGATGCTCCAGAAATGCTTTGCTGCTCAGATTTAGGAAGAATGAGAAACCTACCACCCAGTTGTGGAACTTGAGCATGCCAGAGACCCTCCAGAAGAAATATAATCTTTAATCACAGAAGAAATATAGAAGCTGAACTGCCTAAAGAGAACACATCAAGTGGTCCAGGGAGAAAAAATGAATTTTGTTAACCTGCAAAATTGGCACAAGCCTTCTAACGGAAGGAAGGAAAACTGAAAGAAGTGAGCATTGATCTTCCCTCCTTCTAGCAACTGCTTTGAGTCTTTTTGAGGAAGGAAGCCCACAGAAAACGATTTCTGAGCGATTAATATTTAGGTGCTCTAACTTTTCATAAAATTTTGGTGACTCTATGAGTATTCTGGCATTTCTACCACATTGTACCCCAACCCACTATAAAATATGAGGAATATAAAGCAAAGAGCTATGCCTTTGAGATCCTCTCACTGGAGAGGTCCACATCTGAAATACCCTTTTTTATACCATAAAACTTTGGAGAAATTTAAAAGCATACTTTTAAAAAGGAAAGAAAGCATTTGTAAATGATGGCTTTTGAAAATGAAAGCTCTAATAGCTCTATTTATGAAAAGGGCAAATAACAAAGCACTGTGTAAAAAAGGAAATAATATTAAAAGGCTTTTAAAACTAACTGAATAAAATTTCCTTTGCTTTTTAGTGTCCTAAAGTCTTTGCATATGCAAATATCTAAATGCTAAAAATATGAACAGAATATCAAATTAAAATATTCATTGCCAAATAGACCTTTTGGTGGTTTGGATTTTTATTATAATATGTGCAAGGAACGATTCATGAGAAGTCTGTGGGCTGAGTAAGAGTTGCTACTGTTAAGGTATAGGTCTGCTGCTGCATTATATACATTATAAATATATAACTATATACATTATAAATATAATATATAATCAGAGTTTTTCAAGAGAGGAAAATCACTCATAAACCCACTACAATATAGCTTTTAAAACTTGAGGTCTTCATGTTCAAGCTTTTTTCAAAACAAATATGGCTTCAAATTAATATCTTTATTTTAAGTACATAACTAGAAATAATTATTTTATAACAAAAATTGACATTTAAGTCACCAACAATAATTGTAAAATCAAGCGGGTATTTCCATATATAACAAAAATTCAGATCCCAAATGATACATTCATATTACTATAAAAAAAATCTCTAATATAATGGCCCACATGTTTCTAATTTATCTTCAATAAATAATATTTGAATTTAACCAGTAAATCCAAAACTAACATCATTAATTTACAAAATAGATTCAGAGAACACAAAATTTTTGTTTACTGAATATAATCCAACTATCTCTTCTTCCAAGAAAAATACCATGTAAAGTAATTTGAACTATTTCAGAACACACAAATACCATAAAACTTCTAAACCTTGTCTTTTTATCTTTAGATCCTCATTAGCACAGGGCCTGGCATACAGCTGTCCTTAATAAGAATTGAATAAACAACTTGGTTTTAGAATATTCTTCTTGGGGTTCTATCTTTAACATAAACATTAATAAGAAAATTCAAATGAAAATGCCAATATGCTCCAACACACTGCTAGGCAGAAGTATAAGGTAATTCTGACATATTTTTCGGAAACATCCTGAGGTGTTACTTTACAAATTCTTGTCTAAGTTTAAGGATAAGTATAGAAGTGAGATTTAGATAGATTTTACCTTCGAAACTCCAGAATCCAAGCTCATAGGACAATAAAATAATTGACTTTAAAATAATAAAATTAGATTTTGGCTTTCAAACTTGATTTTTGAAAGCAAGAAAAATTATAACTTACCTTCATTGTACCCTGTTAATTTTTTTTTATTCATTCATTATTGTTATTTTTGGCAACAGAAGTGAGCATCTAAGGTTGTCATTTTCAAGTATAAATGATTTTATTTCATTACCCAATCTATGCAACCAACATTGCTGTCAACTTAAGACATAGAAATTAACAGAAGCCACAAACATAAAAATCATAATTAAGGCAATAACTAGTTCTAATATCAAAGGGACCGGAAAAATTGTTGTAGATATGCTTCTCTAGAAAAATACACTAAAACTTTTGTTCACACTAAAACTTTGTCTAACACTAAGGTCTGTTGCAAGGCATTTGGAATAACACAGATCCACAGTATGGCCTAGATCCAAGAGCAAGGCAAAAAATGGCTCCAGAGCCTCAAATAAGCTTTAAAAACGAACAAGAAGATTTTGTCTCCTCCACCCCCAAGCAGAGGATTTCACCTAGGAACCAATATGTACCACTCTCATTTGAAATAAATCAGCATTATTTACTTGGGCTTGATGTCATACTGTTAATTATTACATAACTAAATAAAATGGTATTTGGAAAACAGCATTTAGTCTATCTTATTTTCCCAGTATGTACATAAGTTGTAGTTCTGTAATGTATCTGTGGTTCCATATCTAGAACTGAAAAGGGACATCAATTTTATTAAAGAATCAGCTGCTTTATTGTAAATTTTGTATAACACACTTGAGTTCTAGGTCTCTTCTCTGTGGTCAGCATAAACAATCATTATTTTATTTAATGTACATATGCAATGTGGGAATCAAAGAAGAAATCACCAACTAGTTCAGAGAACTAAATTGGGACCAGAGTTATAGAAAAGACAGGTCTAAAGTTTTAATTTATAATTTTGGTATTTATCTGAAGCAGTCTTATAAGCATCACATTAAATTTGCAACTGCCAGAAACCTTATTGTAGTTTGAGATTAACTTAAAATATTACCTTTTTAGTGCTCATGATAAATGCAGGTACCTTTTAAATTTCAGATAATGGCTTATACAAAAACATGAACATGCTCATTATCTTCTTCAATATCAACAGGAAATAGAGAGTGCACGCCCTCTTAGACTTGAAAACAGTGTAACTAAAAAGAATTTAATTAAAGGACAGTGTGATGGGGTTTAAGCAACCACAGTGATAGGAAGGCACCAGAGTCTGGCAACAACAGGAAGTCACTAGCACTTCTAGTGCAGAAGGAGAAAGGAAATGGAGCTGGGTAAGGGTAAGGGTGGAGTCAAACAAAATAACCAACATAGTGGTTGCCTGATTGATATGAAATAATGATTTGAAGCAGCATGAGAGAATATGTTCAGAATTCTGGTTTGTATCAGACTTAAAAGTCTTAGAAACTATTAAAGGTAAGCAATGATTTTTCAATCATTAACTTTAAAAAAAATTCCAGTTAAAAAATAAATGTGGTTACAAACAGATTGTAAATAGTTACAAAGTAAATGATAAGTATGGGAATAGATGTCAAATCTCTGGACAAAAAAAAAATATGGAAACAGGAAATATCCTTATGCAATGATTGTAATCAATCAGCTTTAAATACATGATTCAGTACAATCTCTACTCAGTAACTCCCTAACTTTGTGCTGGTTTCTTTGCAATATTCGACATACCACCCAAGTCACGTTGCTGTTTACTGAACTCATTTTAAACTGGGAATGTTTTGTTCTGAAGTTTCCTTAAAAAAAAAAAATCATGAGAACCCAGAAATATCTTTTATACAAAAGGATGGAAGAAGCAGAAATTCCATTTTTGTACAAGTTGAACACAAAGGAACACACCATGTTCTTTAGGTCAGGTCACAGGAAACTTTTGGAATGTCCCTGGTTCTTCCATGGCTCTGGAGGGAACACTCACAAATGTTCCCTAGTGTTTCAGAGCTAAGCATGCCCATGGGGATCCAGAGATCCAAGAAAGGCTGTGGGCTGACAGGCAAATTGGCCCTTCAGCCATTTGCCAGGATTGATTGTTTAAAGTGCTAAATATCCTACATGGCAGTGGTGAGAGAGAACTGGAAGAGCATGTGCTTACTCTAAAACTGAAGGTATAGGGATGAAGAAGTTTAAAAAAAAAAAAAAGATGACAAAGAGTGAAAAATGGGAAAATGAAATTCGAGATAGAAGAATAAAATAGTGATTGTGAGCAAATGGAGAGGAAAGTAGACAACAAAAAAAAGGGAAAGTTATTGAGCCACATGACCTAGTACTTCAATATTGTCCCATCTTAGAGATGAAGAAGCCTATGTTATTTACACACAGTCACTGTCATGTCCCCCAGGAAAGGGGGGAGAGGATCAAAGGCTGGGGCTGCAATGTTATCAGTGTATAGAGATGGGGTCTTTGGAGGTGGTTGGATCATGTGGGCTCTGACATCATGAATGGATTAATTCATTTATGGATTCATAGCTTAATGGGATTCAGGAAAGGGGCTTTGTTACAAAAACAAGCCCTCTTGCTTTGCTTCATGGCCACCATGAGGTGGGAAGCTGTGCTCTTCCACACCATAATAATCTGCCTCATCACAGGCCCAGAATGATGGAGCCAAGTAACCATAAACTAAAAACCTTGAGAAAAATCCTACCTCCTTTTAAATTGTTCATTGGGGTATTTTGCCACAGCAACAGAAAGCTGCCTGACACAGTCATTCAACCAGTAAGTGATGAAGGCAGGGTTGGACCAGATGTGTCTGACTCTAATGCCAGTGACCTTCCAGTTACACACAAAAGAAAATGAATCCACAGTCCTTAGCAGTCATGCCCTGGACTTAAACCCTGTAAGTGAGAACCTGAAGCCTTGCCAACCTGCCTGAAAGTTCAGTCATCCTCTCTCTTCATAATCTTAAGTCTCAAAAAGAGTAAGACCGATTCCTTCTTGCTTAAGCAATAAAGGACTAAAAACAACATAAGGTTTACTCCAATCAGAAAATAAACTTATAGCTTCAGAGAAAAAAAAAGAAAAAGAAGAGCCTTTTGATTTTCTATAACTAGATTCACTGGTTTCACTTAAGTTTGTGAACAACCCTAGAACCAGTGTGTCCCCCTCAGAGAAGTGAATATTAAGTGTTTGGTCCCACTTTCTGGATGGGAGGGGCAGGTAGCAAAGAGTCAGCTTGGTGGCTTGACCTTCATTTGCCTTTGTAGACATGTGTCTATGGCACCAACAATCTTCCTAATTGTTTCATTTTCACTCCCTATCATTCCTAGACAAAGACCACTAATAAGTCAAGATTTCCTCTATGAGGGGTTACATAGATAGGATCTTCATCTGAGGCAGTTATGGACTTAGTCTGTAACCCCAAATCTTTGCTGCATGGTAGTTAACTTTTTTAGGCTCATAAAGAACAGACTTCATCAGGAGGAATGAAAGTTCAAAACTAACCTCAGCAACTTAGCAAGGTCCTAAGCAACTTAGCAAGACCCTGTCTCAAAATAAAAAATAAGGGCTGGGGTTGTGGCTCAGTGATGGAGTACTTGCCTCACATGTGTGAGGCCCTGGGTTTGATCCTCACACCACATTAAAAATAGATAAATAAAAATAAAGATATTGTGTCCATCTATGGCTATATATATATATATATATATATATATATATTTTAAATAAACTAATTAAAAGGGCTGAGGATGTGGCTCAGTTGTTAAGTGCCCTGGGTTCAACCCCTGGTGAAAGGAAGAAAAAGAGAAGGAAGGAGGGAGGAAGGGAGAAGAAAAGAAAAGGAAAGAAATAAAGAAAAGGAATTTTAAAAAATGATTGGATCTCAGGCTAGGACAACTGGATAGTCACATGCAGTATGTGTTTATATCACATACCATATAAAAAATTAACTAAAAAATGGGTCAAAAACCAAAGTAAGAGATAATGCCTTAAACGTCTTAGAAGAAAAAAATAGGAACAAATCTTTATTACCCTGAATTTAGTAACAGTTTCTCAGATATGACACCAAAAGTACAAACAATAAAAGAAAAATTGGATTTCACAAAAATTAGAAACGTGTACTACAAAGGACACCATTGAATAAATACAACCCACAGATTAGGAAAAAAAAATATTTGCAAATTGTGTATCTGACAAAGATCTAGTACCCATAATATGTAAAGAATTCTTACAACTCAACAATAAAAAGACAAATGACCCAATTTTAAAATTGTCAATTTCAAATTTTAAAATTGTCCTTCTGGGCGAAGGACCAGAACAGACATCTTACCAAAGACATATCCAAATGGGCAAACAAGCATATAAAAAAGTTCAATAGTTTCCTCATTATGGAAACTCTAATCAAAACCACGATGAGATACCACTTTAAACCCACTAGATGGCAAGAAGAAGGAGGAGGAGGCAGAGAGAAAGACGAAGAACGGAGAAAATACAAGTATTGGTAGGAATCAGAAAAATCCTTCTACATATAATGGGAATGTAAAAAGAGATTTAAAAAGTACAGATACTGTGGAAAACAATTTCGTGGTTTCTCAGTGAGTTAAACGTAAAATTTCCACATGACTCAGCAATTCCATTCCTAGTATTTACCCAAGATAATTGAAAACAAGTGTTCAAAAAAAAAAAAAAAATCCTAGTACAAGAATGTTTATAGCAGCATCATTCACAATAGCAAAATGGTAGAAACAACCCAAATACCCACCAAGAGATGAAAGGATAAACAAAATGTGATACATCTATAATGGAATGTTATTCAGCCATTTAAAAAAAAAAAAAAGAACAAAGTGCTGATACATGCTACAACATGGCTGAATCTTGGAAAGACATTTGCTAAGTAAAGGAAGCTAGACAAATATAAAGTGTTGTATGATTCAATTTATATGAAATGTCCATAGAGACAAATCCATAGAAACAGAAAACAGATTCATGGTTGCCAAGAGCTGGGGTTGGGGTTTGGAGGGATTATGAGTGACTGCTTTACAGATATAGGGTTCCTTTTTGGGGTGATGCAAATGTTATAAAAGTAAGTAGTGACAGCCTGGGATATAGCTCAGTTGCTAGAGTGCTAGCCTATCACATGTACAAGGCTCTGGGTTCAATCCCCCAGTACTGCTAAAAAAAATAATAATAATAATTAAAAACTAGCAATGATTGCACAACATTGTAGATTTACTAAATGCCATTGAATTGTACATTTTAGAATGGTGATTTTTATATGTATATTTTATCACAATTTTTTAAAAGACCTCAGAAAAAATGATTATGGGTAAGTGACACGGGGAGACTAGGAACAGATAGTGGGTGAGGGGAGCATGGATATAAATGAGTCCCAGAGGATAAGCTGAGGATAGTTGGAGACACAAACATAGAAATTTGATCACGCCTCCTCACAGCCCCACAGGGTCCTGGTGAACTTGTGATCAGTCTGCCCCTTTTATTCAAGGCACTTCCTAGCTAAATCCCCTGACACTTCCTGGCTCTGCATCCACCTGCCACCTACTCTCTCGTTTATCCACCTGCAGAAGATCTGGCTACTCTCCTCACCTTCTCACCACCTACTCTACATTTTGGGTTCCTTGACACCCCAAGTCCACAAAGTGCATGCTGTGCTGTTTTGCTTTTCTGAGAACACAAAGCCCTTTCCAGTTCAAGATGCTGGCAAAATTTCCACCTAAATCAAAAAGAAAAACAGATGGGAGGGCACAAGAAGGACAGACTTTGGAGTTATGAGGGCTTAGGCAATTTTATAGTGTTCTTTCTTATGAAAGTTATTTTGTTGTATTTTTATGTATTTGAAAAAGCAAATATATTTCATGTCACAAAAACCATTGGGTCATGCTATTCCTCTACACCAGACCCTTTAATGACTTTCCAGGTCACTCAGAATACATTTCAAAACAGTTATGCTGAATGATGGCCCTATGTAGCCTCTGACCTTGTCCCCTTCTCCCCCCCCCACATCCCCTCCCCACCCCGCCACTTCCAGAGCTCAGGGTACCCGGTCTTTGGTCTTTTTGGTGCTCCTCCCACTCAGCACAGGTTCTCCCCCTCCAAGTCTCTGCTCTTGCTTTCCTTTGCCTAAAACCATCTTTTCTTGACTTTCTTTTGGCTTACATTTTTAGTTCCCTCAAGGCTCTGTTCAAATGTCACCTTTTTGAGAGGTCCTCACCATCTATTCCACTGAAAATAGCATCTCCCCACCAATCCACATTCTCCTGAAATTACACCCTCAACCTGCTTTTTTCCCTCACAGAACTTGATACCCATAACACACTCTGGCTAGTTGGCTTGTGCCTGCTCTCCTGTTGGCATGTAAGCTCCATGAGGGAAGGACTTGGCCAGCATCATGCACCTTCCAAATTACTGCCTAGACTAGAGCAAGGCTTCACAAATATATGGTGAGTAAATGAATGACACTGCTAGTAATAAAAGTTTGGCTCACATTACTGACCTTGCTGAGTGTTACATGGGGTCAATGGTCTGTGCTAAATTCCTGCACAGGTATCACCTCATTTAAACCTCAGAGCAACTACACAAAGTATAATAATCCTTATTACTAAGCTATATACTTTAATGTAGGAAATGAGACCTGCTTACAATCAAATATTGATTGGGTCTTATCCAAAGGACACAGATGTCAAGTTGAAAGATCTCCCCCCAGCCAAAACTGGGACAATTTGAGCATCAAAAACAATGATGACTGCAACTAATTAAAATACATCAAGAGTTTATGATCATAGTATACAAATAAAAAAATATTTTGTTAAATATGTATATTGCTCTGATATCAGTTCATTATTATGAAAATGGCTAAATTAAAGGAAAGGGTCAAGAATTCATTTTGTGCTTTCTGTACCAACTGACTTTGCGATATCCAATAGTTAGTAAAGAAAAGTTCTTAATAAACTTCCAGCTAATAAATACAGAAAGAAGGAATCTTTTTAAATCACCATTTTTCAAGCCCTAATGAAGTAATATATATAGGCAATGATCACAAATGGGTAGTAAAGTCATACAATTACAGGTTGGTGGGGAACTTTATAAGGGATAGGTCAGGCCGACATCACTGAGAGTAAGACAACCAGGCCTTATGTGCTTGTGGTGTGATGTACAAGCTCCACTTCTAACAGATCCTTGGAAAAGAAAAACTGAGCCTGAGTCTCAGCAAAACCTTGAATTATGCCAGCATCTAGGAAGAAGGAAGGACAGGCAGAAGGACAGAAGAACATGTTCAATAATTTAATGAGGAAGCCATCAGGGGATTGCTTAGAACAGATGACCTGGCTTCTTCAATAAACAAATATTATAGCAGGTCAAAAGGAAGGAATATTGTCACAAATTAAGAAAGAGTTGGGAGCCCTACTAACCAAGTGTGATGGAGAAACTGAGATGAAAACTGTTTGGGGGCAACTTCCATGATATGATTAACAGACTTTAGGAAGACTGATAAATAAAATTATTACAAAAGAAAATATAACTTGCTCAGATACTTATTTCAAACAATTATAAAAAGACATGTATGAGATAATTGAGATGAGGGATCACAATAGAAAAGAATTATTGTAAATTTAGTTAAATATGGTTATTAATAACCATATTAATTATGGTTATTAATAACATATTTAGTCACTGCTCCACTAATCTTTGGCACCAATTGATTTGTCTAATAGCATTGTGGTATAGCATACAATCTGTTGGAGATTCATACTGAAGTATTTACAGTTAAGTTGAAATTTCCCATAAAGTACATTCCAGCCAAAACCAAAATAATAATAATAAAGGTAAAGGAAGATGTGATAGAAGAAACAAGATTGCCAAAATATTGGTTTAAAATTATACCTTTTCCTCTCCTCTATATGCACATTAGCAAGTTAGATTTTGCTGGTAGCTCTTAATATTTCTTTATTAATTGGCAACATTATACAACTTCAGTTAATTTTTTCAATAACACCTAGTTGACTCATTTTCTGAATATCTGCATGTCTGAATTTCTCTTTTCATCTGCAGTATGTACAATGTAGCTAAATATAGAATGAGGGGGTTTTCCTCTCAAAACTGAAGATGTTGCTCCATAATCTTCTAGCACTTTGAAAATATCTGACACCAACTCAATTTTGGTTCATAAACATTACAGAATTTTCAGTTCTGAACACGATGTTGAAACTTCTGGTTGCCACTGCCCCTTGGACAAAAGCAAGAATTGCTTGGAAGAAGAAATCCATTTAGCAAAGTATCATGTGGCACATGTTAGGCATTCCATAGAAATTTATATAAATGGACAAATGACTATTGAAATGGCTAAGAAAAGCCTCACGGTATGTGTTTGAAACTGTTTTGTTTTTATTAGTACATTTGGAACAATGTCTTTCATGTGCTTTTAAGGAAAATGAAAGGAGTCTCTAAATCCTGACTTCATTTTTTTACTATATAGGTTAAAGTCTGTTTTTCATGGGTTTTTGTTCTGTTTTGGTTTGAATTTTTGTCTTGATTTTTTTGCTCTTGATGTTTTGTTTTTGGTTTTTGTTCTGTTTTGTTTTGTTTGTTCTTGTTTTTTAATCTTCAGTTTGTTGCCCAAACTTTGTAACAAACAATGAATAAATATTTATTCACTGCACAACTAATCTTTAACTATAATAGCAATGTAGCATAGCATGGACCTATGGAATCTGTTCTGTCTCTCTGCTTTAGACTTCCTGTTTCCATCCTATTTCATAACAACAAGATATTTTTCTGACAATGAAGTGAAATAAAATTGATTTAGGTGTGCCACCTAGTGGCATTTTAAGAAAGCATTCATTTTTATAGGAGTGAAAGCTTGCTAATTACCTATCTATCATCTTCAATAAGAGGTTAGAAAAGGGAATTTCTAGTGGGAAATTGAAGATTGCTCATGATTTGAAAATATCATTACAACTAAGAGTGTGAATTCCCTCCATCTTTCAATAGAAGAAAACATTTCAATTTCAGACTTAGAAATTTTGATTGACCAGACCCCAATGATTAATTTCATGATTAAGTTACTATGAAGTGAAAACTTATTTGGTTCTATCTGCTACATAGATTTTATAAAATCACTGTCAATCACTAGTTATGTTTATGTAACATCACAGAGAAGAAAAGGACAAAGCTTCTCATCCTGGGCAGTGTACTATGAACCCCCTAGAAAGCTTCAAGTATCAACAATGACACCCACACACAGCCATGAGGGATCCAACTGGTCTGGGGCAAGACCTAAATATTCAAGAGCCTCTGAATGAACCAAATGTACAGCCAGGATTGAGAACCTGGCCACGGGTATAGGAGATGTTGCTGAATTTCTAATTTTAGTCCTTTTCCATGAAAGAAAAAACAATAATAAGTAATCATTGAGTTGTGTTTTTTTTATTTTACAAATAAAGTAGAAATAAAACCCACTAGACTAAGGATTCAAGTAATTATGCTTTCTGTAATAAAAATCTTGCTTATTTATTCTATCATTTCCCTTAAAGAAAATAATCAACACACATATATAATCATAAGCTAAATATATTATTTAAGCATGGTATTTCAATCATAACACATATATAATCATAAGCTAAATATATTATTTAAGCATGGTATTTCAATCATTTTTGTAATTTCTCTTTTGAATATCTTATAAAGACAAGTCATTCTCCATTCCAGTGGTCCATGTCATCACAACTGCAGGGTCTTCTTCTGTCCTACGGACTTCTGGGACAGAAGGTCAAGTACAGCCTAGCTTTAGCAGTTTGGAGTCACTCAACAAGTAGGGAAGAAGTTACATATGGCTCCAGAGTATTGTGATAACGTAATTCTTAAGTTTAGTGGAGGGGTAGTTGATGTTCATTTTACTATACTTCATAATTTAAACATTTATTATAAATATATTCTGTTGTGTCAAATACTTCATGATACTTTTAAAAAAAAGAAAGAAAGAATAGCTCTAAACCTAAGAATGATCGGGAAGTTTAATTCTTTTAAATACGGAACATTCAAGGATGAACCTGATCTTCCAAAACTATTACTATGTTTCTCTCAAGGCTGCCCAAATTAGGATCAGAACTTATTCAAGTAGCTTCAGGGTTCCAAGACTTGTTCAACTGTATTATCTATATTCTCCTGGCCATCCTTCCTTGAAATTAACAGATAAATAATAATCAACAAGGAAATAACAACCAATGGAAAAACTAGTCTTCTTAACCAGCACATATGTTAGGAGAATCAATCCCCCATGTCTCTGGGTCTTCCTGCAGCTCTTACTGGGTAGGACAGGGATGCAGCTCTCTCTTTGGGCACTTTCCCATAGTTGTGGTTAGCAGCATTAAGCAATGAGGTAGCATCTCCTCCTCATTAAATTGCAGGTTTGCTTGACACATATAATAAAAGTGGTAGATTTCACAAGACCCAGTGTTCCTCAGTTATGTCACAAACACACTGTATTTATCTCAACCTCCAACTAGGCTCACCTACATCCCCTCCATGGGAAATGGAGTACATGGAAAACTGCTGCCAACATGCTGCATGCTGTGCTGTGAGAATAAGGTCTTCCACAAGCATCTGTAAAATCATGACAAGCTAACTTGCTAATTTACAAGTCAGGTAAAAACCAGTTTGGGCAACAAGAGTGAGATGATGATTGAGATATGGCTTTCTGGAAAAGATAATGGCTCTCATTGTTTGAGTTAGAGGGTGTGAGTAAAATCCCTAAGATCTCATAACAAATTCTCTCTCCTCTCATAGACAGGAGGGTAAAGTAACACACTGTCCTGTGTGTTGAGTGAGATTGAGCAACAAAATTTAGGGTTGAAAGCTTGGGATATAGCTCAGTGGTGAGTGCTTGCCCTGCTTGTACTAGGACCTGGGCTCCATCCCCAGTATTGCAAATAAATAAATAAATAAACATATAGGGTTGAAACAAGCTGCCCAAATAGTTCTTGAGTTATGGCAATGCTTTCCTCTGGGGTTGGTGAAAGGAAGGATGCTCTTACGACAATAGGGCAGCAGGTTCCACAGCCAAAGGCAACATGATGTGGCTGCAGCTGCTGAAGCAAGAGGTCCCTGAAGCCTAAATAAATGGTGTCAAGGATGAGTATATAGAACTTTGGGTCAACTGAAATCATTAGCAATGTATTTGCTGAGCTGTGGCAAGAGGCCACTTGAAACTAAAAGTAAATACAAAAACTTGCTTTCCTATGCCAAGCTGTTTCTCAACTTCCTTGCCCTCAGAACCTCATTCTGTGTACTCTCCTCCCCAACTTGAGATCTTTCAGGAAGAAGTCTGGGTATGATAGGGGAACTTTGAGGAAGGACCCAACTTTTATGGCTCTGTTGGTTGCAGGTGCCAGAGTCTACTTGGTCCCATGGAGAGAGTTGTGTTATGCACCAAGATGGCCAAGGTTACCAAGGACCAACCGAAAGCACTGTGGTACCAAGGAAGGCTAAAAAGTCAATTCCCCTGAACACAACCAGGGGCACACAGGAGTGTCCATTCTGTGATGAGGAGTCAAAGAACAAAAAGTCCTTCCTACCCTTGTGTACTCCTGATCTCCCCCACCCACCTACTCTCCTGATATGATAACCCCTGAAGTATTTATGTTAAACTCTTTTTTTGTGTGTGTTCCAAATGGGCAGGGAGATGGGTGTTGGGGAACTTGGATTCAACTGGTAAAGTTTGAGCAAAGTTTACAGTGAAGAAGGAAAATTAGAGGGACCTTGAACCAATTCAAAATACTGTACTGAATATCCACCCTTTCCCACTGCATACAAATATTTTATGAAATTGATGTGTTACATGTTTGTATTATAAAACCCATAGTGAACCAGAGGATCTGAATGTCCGACCCCCTCCCAGGTGGTCTTACAGAAACATTGTAAGCTCCCTGGAAAAAATAGGGAAAATGAAAGGTGACCTGCAAAGAGGCTCAATGCCTTGTACAACAGCGCCACCTGCTGGAAATAGCACTAAATACTCTTGGTAATGTTTAGCCAAGACTGCAGTAACAAGAGAAGGGCCATAAACTGGCTGGTTTGAGCAATGCAAGTTCATTTTCTAGGTCCTAGCCAATAGACCAGTGGGCCTACTAGAATAATATGTAGGCCCAACTTTCAATCATTTCAGCTTAGGAACTGGCTTCCTCAATAAGACTCCTAAAGCACAAGACGTAAATCAAGAATCAATAAATGGGATGGATTCAAAATGAAAAGCTTCTTCACAGCAAAGGAAACAATTAAAAATGTGAAAATATAGCCTACAGAATGGGAGAAAATATTTACCACATGCACCTCAGATAGAGCATTAATCTCAAGGATATATAAAGAACTCAAAAAATTCACATAAAATAAAAATAACCCAATCAATAAATGGGCTAAGGAATTAAACAGACACTTCACAGAAGAAATAATCAATCAACAAATATTTGAAAAAATGTTCAACACCTCTGACAATTAGAGAAATGCAAATCAAAACTCTACTGAGATTCTATCTCATTCCAGTCAGAATGGCAATTATCAAGAATACTAGTAACAATAAATGTTAGCAAGGATGTAGGGGGAAAAGTTCATGTATACATTGCTAGTGGAACTGTAAATTGGTGCAACCACTATGGAAAGCAGTATGGAGATTCCTCATAAAACTTGGAATGGAGCCACTATTTCACCTAGTTATCCCACTCCTGGTATACACTCAAGGGACTTAAAATCAGCATATCCCAGTGACATAGGCGGTGAATATTTATAGCAGCTCAATTCACATAGCCAACCTATAGAATCAACCATGGTGCCCTTCAACAGATGCATTAATAAAGAAAATGTGATATATATACACAATTGAATATCATTCAGCCATAAAATGAATGACTTTATGACTTTTGCCAGTAAATGGATGGATCTGGAGACTACCATGCTGAGTGGAAATAATACTGTACCAAAGGCCAATTGTTCTCTCTGATATAAAGATGATAACACACAATAAGAGGTGGGAAGAAAAAATAGAAGTTCAGTGGATTAGAATGAGGAATGAAGGAAAGAGAGGGAGAATGGAAATAGGAAAGACAGTAGAATGAATCAGACATAACTGCCCTATGTTCCTATATGAATACACCACCGTGAAACTCCACACCATGTACAACCACAAGAATCAGATACTAATTAGAATAACTAATACTCCACACATGTATAATATGTCAAAATACACTCCACTGTCATGTATCTCTAAAAAGAATAAATTAAAAAATAAAACTTAAAAGACAAGGATGTGTTTGAGAATATGACTGGCCTGGTCATATCTCAGTTTTGCATAAGAGAGTAATAACCACTCTCTGGGGAAAACTTTATTCCCCACCCCACTCTTCCATTTAAGACAATACTGCCATCTCAATAGGGTCCTAGATTAACAGGACCTAACAGATATTTCCCTAAATGCCTGGATTCACCTTTGGTTCAGCTAAGCTGAAAACCAGTATCTACACTGGAACCATTTGGCCTCAGCCCCAGCTTTGTAACACCTGGTCACTGGGATCAGTGTTAAAAACGTCAAAGCTGTTCCCAGAATCTGACAAATCAGGGTATTATCATGAGCCCAGAATGTCCCTATACATTCTTGCAGGTTAGGTCAAGAATGAAGGCCCTAACTGCTCTTTACATGGGTCATTTCTTGCTTGTGCTTCAGTGAGCCATTTGAGGAATGAGACAAAAGAAATTTCCTCTCTTCTTGCCCTCACCCCTTCCTTGCTCATGGCTTATTATAAATGCAGTAGATTTCAGAAGCTAAACATTCCTCAAATGTGACACAAATCCACTGTATAGCACCCAACTAGTCCTTGCCCATCTTTGTCACCTCCATGAGTCTTGCAGGGCATGGGGAAATAACACCAACATCATGATTATGCTGCTTTCTATGATGTAAGTAATGAAGTCCTCCATCTCTGCTCTAGGTGTCTCTGGGCTTCTGTAATGAGTTTTCCATTAGGCTAAAATTCCCCAACCTTTCACAGACCCTGACCGTCATGGGAACTATAGTTTCTAAAGATCTTTGACCAGGATGTTCTAAGTATCTGACATACTTGACTGATTTAAATATCTAATATTTGGTCTCTTGTAGGTCACTTTGCTCTGTTATAATAATTCAATTTTCCATTCTTTCAATTGTTCCATTCCCCCAAAAGAAATCTTTATCTTGCACAGGACACTCTTATCAGTCTTTAGTAGCAATAACAACAGCAATACCTAATATACCCTAATGCCTACAGGCACTTTTCTAACTACTGGAGGTGTGATTTATATAATATATATTGACTTTATTCCTTAAAACATCTCTCTGAGGAGGAATGTTATTACCTCTAGAGTACAGATCATGAGACTGATCTGTACTTATACAGTTATACAGTTAGTCATGGGTGCAACTAGGATTCAAATCCAGGCAGTCTGGCTTTGGTCCTCATTAAATCACTAGCTCTACTGTCTCATAGTAGAACCTTCAACTCCGGGCACTATAAAGGATAACCGAGACCTAGAAATCTTTATCTAAAATCTTAAGAAAATAATTTGGGTCAAACTTTTAACCCTTGATTTTGAATTCCAACATTTCAATGTACGTTTTGACAACTTTTATTAGGCAACTGGACAACCCTCTACTGTGCTTGGATCTTTTTTTATCTACTCATTGTATAATCTGATGTAAAGGTATCATTATCTGTATTTGTTCCCTACTGCTACTGTGACAAATTATAAGAATTTAATGATTTAAAACAACACAAATCTATTACTTTATAGTTGTGAGGTTTAAAGTACAAAATGGCCTGACAGGACTTGGTCCCTCTGGAGACTACAGTGCAGAATCTGTTTGTCTTTTCCACGTTCTAGAGGTTACCTGTATGCCTTGGCTCTCAATCCCAACTGATTCCATCTTCAAAGCCAGAAGTAGAACAGTACAGTACCTTAAAATCCCCACCCCCTTCCTTCTTTACTCTTATGATTACAATGGACCTATCTGAATAATCCAGGATAATATTCCCATCTCAAACTCCTTAGATGATCACATTATAAAATCTCTTTTGCTGTGCAAGGTAACATTCTTGACATAGTCACAGTTCCTGGGAATTAGGACACATATATCTTGGGGAGGGCATTATTCCACCTATCATACTCTTAAGTAGTTATCTCTTTCTACAGAATGGAAATTTTGACACAAGTGTCTGGATTGGAGACTTAAACAAGGACATTCACCAGATTATTAGCAATCCATTTCATCTTGTATTTGAGGAAGAGGCCCCAAGAGCATTTTAGGTTTTTTATTTAATTTTTTGGAAGGGGAAGGTCAAAAAGAACAGCCGAAGTACAAGTGATAGAACTGAACCATTGTAACAACATAATAGCTTAATTGTTTCAAAACATACCTGAAGTCGGGCATGGGTAAGCATGAACTCTTGTTGATTTTTCATGTTTTCATTCATAGATTTTGAAAATATAAACCCCATCTTGATCTAAAGTGTAAAACATATAAAGAAAATTTAAATAATATACTATGTACATCCTTGCATGCTCTGCTTTGGGCTACCAAGACCTTATGACAAAGTGAAAAAAGAAAAACTTCTGACTTAGAACACAGTGTAAATTCTAGTCCTTACTCCTTATTAGCCATCCAGCTTAACCATCTTGGCCATAATTTACTCACCTAAGTATAGCTGATTGGATCAGACCATTTCCAAAATCTCTCTCTACTCTATAAAGTATATATTTCCTAGTTTTTCTTTCTGCTATAATTCTTGAGAGCAGGTTGGATAGCACTCATCCTCTTACCCACTATACAGGTGGACAATAAAACTTGCATTTCTGGAGAGTTGAATCAGAACATACTTTGAGTATCTTGTGAACAGATTTTTCTGTGCTCACTGAATTTGTGTTTTAAGAAGATTTAGGTGTCTCAAGGTCAGTACATTAATCCTGCCATAACTTGTGTCCCTCTTCAACATGTCACTTATTTAAACTCATTATAAATTGAAAATATCATTGTCAAAAATGCATTTAATATCCCTAACCCATCCAACATCATAGCTTAGCCTAGACTACCTGAAACATATGCAGAACACCTACATTAGCCTACAGTTGGGCAAAGTCATCTAACACAAAGCCTATTTTACAAAGTGCTGGATATTTCATGTAATTTATTAAATACTTTACTGAAAGTAAAAACGGAATGGTTGTTGTATATTGTAGCCCAGGAAAAGACTGAAATTCAAATTTTGAAGTATATTTTCTATTGAATACATGTTGCATTTGCACCATAATAAAGTCAAAAATCCTAAGTCAAACCATCATGTAAATCAGAGATTATCTTTATCCTCTACTTTATAATCTTCCCTGAGAAGTACTGTCAATTCTGGGTGGGTCAGAATTCCAAATTTTTTTCTCTATCCAATTGGGTAGATAGAGAATACACTTAGTTCTTGATTTTACTTTTAAAAGATGGGAAAACCCAGGGAAAGTCACATCTTCTCTACCTTCCTCAACAATGTTGCTGATACTGCTCCCCTCTAGTAGGCTGATGAATAGTGTGGTAGAGCTCATGTGAGGGTGGCCAGACTTAATGCTTCATATCCAGGAGTCACAAGTATTCTCTAAGAAGCCCAGACAGCTCCTATTTTCCTATCCTTCCATATCAGGAAATCTTGGGTTCTGGCTAATTTAGGAGATGTTGGAGGGGGTATTTAATGTCAGGTAGAATGGTTTACCCCTGCCAATGGTGCTCCAGGTGAGTGGGAGCCACAAACCAGACTTCAATGGCTTCCCTGTGTTCTGGCTAAGGACACAGCCTAGAATTATTGGGGCCAATGAGCCAGAATCAGCATTAAAACTGGGCAAAAGAGAAAAGACAGGACCCAGAACAGACCTGGGTAATCATAAGGTTCTCTCCCTCTGTTCCACTCCAACACCTGTGGCCAAAGATAGAGGCCACCTAATGAAGGTAGAAGAACTAGCAATTCTCTTCTTTCTAAAAGTTTTAGCACCCCATGTACAGACCAGACAGCAGACCTAGAACTTGCCTAAAATGCTCCAGCAATATGTTATCCATCTTGACAGTCTCCATGGTGTCTACTTCCCACAGTGTTTGCATAAAGCAAATGATGCAGTACAAGAACTTTGGCTCAAGTCATTGCCGTTCCTTATTATTTTTTCTTTTGCATATGTACAGAATGATTGAATTTTTACATCTGCTGCAAACATAAAGAAAACATTTGTCCTCTAGTTTTTATGCACACATTCTGTATGTCACCATTCTGTGTCCCTTAGAGTGCTTCTGTTTGTAAGGGGGTGGGATCTCCCCTGAAGTGGGACAGTCCTCATGTCAATCATCTAGAGAAGAGAAATATTCTATAAAGTTAGGATTTAGATTTACCTCTTTCTGGGCCTTGCTTCCTTGGGACTGGGCTTATAGTTCAGACAGATTATGGGACACTCCCAGATAGAAGGGTTAAAGGTGGAAGCTGAGCAGAAAGAAAATCTCTCTTTCGAGAGACTACACCTGAAAATTTGTGTGCCACACCTTGTAAATTTCGCCCTCAATGGAGTTTTTCAAACCTCCTCCCTTTTCTTACTGATAACCAATCCATTTTCCAAAGTCTGGGAGTGTTCCTTAAGATGTTCAGAATATTCTCAACTTTCTGTCTCCCACTTACAAAAAAAAAAATTTATCAGAAAATAAGCAATAGAAATAACTTTTATTTCATTGATTTTTTTATGAGATAAGTCTGTCAAAAATCCAACACTTTATCATGGATTACAAATGTTTTACTACTTTTACAATGTATGACACAGGTGAGTCTCAGAAGGCTGAGAAAATTGACTTGGGATCTCTTCTGCCTTCATTACTTGTGAGACCTCGAAGAGTCTGTAATGCTCCAGCCCTATCTAGGCTGTCCTATAGATTACTGAGGGAAGATTTATTTGCCCTGAGGAGAATTGCACAATCCAGGCAGTCTTTCCTTGGAAACCTGAATTTGATTTTCAGAGAGAGAAAATGAATTCCATGACTTCTAACATCCAAATTTCTGCACTTATTTCCTGATTTAAAAAAAAAAAAAATTGTTTGAATTTATGACTGGTCACATAATCACAATCATTTTCAATAAAGGTCTGCCATCCAAACTAGGCCATTCCCCTCTGCAAATTTCAACCCGGTGACAGGAGGCTTTCTGTAATAATCTCCACTCTCGATTTTGGACGCAATTTCTGTAATTGAGACATTCCCCTCAAGTGGCATGCTGATTTCCTCAGCGACTTTTCCCAACTCCATTCTAACAATACAAAGAGACCTCAAGTCAATGCAAACAGAACCAGCTTTTCTGAAATGAGGTTGGCAATAGCTATCAGCATCAGGGGCAGTGGGAGAGCCGCCTCTCCAGCCCCGGCCCGGGAGCTGCGCCGGCCAACGCTGCGGTGCCGACCCTCCCTCCCCACACGGCCGCGGCGGGCTCTCACTCACCGGCTATGAGTAAAGGGGCGCGGTGACCAGGTGATGGCTGCCGAGGCCTGCAAGCTAGGGCCCCCTAGTACCGCGGCGGGATCGAGGCCCTGCCCACAGAGCCTCGGGATTGGCTGGCCATGACAGTTGTTAAGAGCCCCAGCCAATCAGTGCGGCCCTTGGCTTTCTTAAAGGGCCCGCAATCGTCACAGAAGCCGGCGTATTCTTCCGGTCGAGGCGAGAATGGAAGTGGAACAGGTGTGTCGAAGAGGCAAATTCAAAAACATAACAACTCAGCAGTCGTTTTGTTGTTGTTGTTGTTGTTGTTTGTTTGTTTGTTTTTTGTTGTTGTTTGGGGGTTTTTTTGGTAATGGAATTTGTATTTTGTTTACATTTTTATATTTACAAAGCAATTTTCTCTGGCCTGATATTCGACTTGTAAGGTGCACTAAAACATGATGTCGAATTGTAATGTATTCTATTTCTGTCGTGTATTTTTTAAAAAATAAAATCAATAAAAGATTTTTTAAATAACAAATAAATAAATAAAAAGAACTGGGGATGTAGATTCATGCCAATTTCCTCTGGGTTCAATCCCCAGTATTAAAAAAAAAAAAAAAAAAAAAAAACCTAAAACATGATATAAATAAGTACATTGCAATGCTAAATAAAGGACAGAAAAATATATTAAAAATAAACCATAATCAGAATATTTAATTTTTTTAAAAGAAGGACTGGGTCAATTTATATAGTTTACTGTTTAGAAACTAGTACTGTTAAAAAGATAAAAAGTATTCTGAAATAACTTGAAAAGTGGAAAGACATTATAAAACAGGTTCTTTGAAAATGTACTTCAGCTTCACCATGACTTCATTGGCAAGTTTTCAAATAACAGATGTTTATTAAACACTCAGTTTTAGTTAATGAGTTGGGGTCTCAGAACAAAACAGTTGATCACATAGAAAGAGTTTTAATCCTTCCTCTTGGAGCTTTTGTTACCTGGTAAGGCAGAGGGCATTTCTGCATGTGTATATATATTCACATATGTATACACTTGTATACATATGTGTACATTCTACTAACTGGCTAATTTAATAGGGGTATTACACCATTGCAATTGTAGCTGATATTTGACATCTAGTGAGCTTAAATGGTCTTTCTTGATTTTGCCAGTTACATTTCATCTTAAAAATGTCAGCAGTTGTTTTTAAGGCAGAAGAAGTAGAATGGAAATCTCAAATAAGTGCCTGTTTCCTCAGCTGGAAAGCTGCCACCATTCAAGTAGCAAAATATATATACACAAAAGGAACAAACTTGACCAGAATTATGGGTTCTTTTTTGGATAAAGCCATATTTATCCTCTGCTCCTCTGAGAAATGCCCACTTTTCATTCAGACCAGCAATTTCTATCTTGAGTAAACCAAGTTTCTCTCCCAGCCTCCTTGAGAGACTATTTGAAGAGCTATCTTTTGTTATCAAATGGCCTGGGGTAGTAGCATAGATTTCAAATGGATTTCACTAGTCTCTGGCCTTGAGAAAGGTCCAGCCCTCAGTTTTTAGCTTTCAAACACTATTTGTTCAATGGCTGAATGGGAAAATTGCAACAACATCCCCACTTCCAGTTGTGGGAGCAAGAGTGTGTTGTTAGGAGCAAAACCATGAAGAAGTTTAAATTTTTAAGGGATGTTGAACTGTTCCACGAAGTAGGAAGTAATATTTGAGAACATGGAGTAGTGTTTGAGTGCACATACTGGCATGAACACACCTAGATTCAATTTTCAGCTGTCATTGTCACCCTCTCACATTATCACCTCTATCTATAATAGAATTAAAAACATCTAATTTATTGGGTTATTAGGACCAAATCAGATAACATAGTTAGACAAACTGTCTGGCATAAAGGATTTAATAAATTGTAGTGGCCAGAACAATGAGAACTGTTACTAATTCTAAGTCTGAAGGAGAGAAAGAGGGGGAAATTACCAAAACCAGGTGAGATTTGAAGCTGCAGCTACAGGAGAGGTTACCCAATAGCAGCCATATTGTTTATAGAGAAAAGCAGTCAATGCCAACCTTTGGCAGAGCAGGATGAGATTCTATAGTTGTAGCCGCTGTTGGGACCTCACTTCAAAGTGGAAACAGAGTGAAGATAGAAGGCCCACTTCTCTGTCCTTCCATGCTCCCATATCCTGTCAGGTCTTCCATTGGCTAGATCCACATGACATCCAGAAGACAAGGAAGTCAGGTTGACGCAGTCTATGGTAGTCAGGCTCCTAGGCGCAATGCCTAGAGGGAAAACCAGAAAATATGCAGTACACCATTTCTCTGATCTTGGGTTTGTCATGCTTGAAAGTCCTAGTTCAAAAGGAAGAAATGCTTCTACTGGAGAATCCAGACATGGTTCTAGGGAATTGGAAGTTGGAAGTGCCCTCTGGTAATTTTGGATCATCATAGTGACAAAATTGAGAAGATTGATCCCAATTACTAAAAGGAAATTGAGTTGCAGCTATTCAAGAAGGGCAAAGAGAACTATGTGTGACAACCAGAGATTCACTGGGTATCTCCTAATCCTCTCATGAACAATAATAATGATCATTAGATGACTGCAGTAAGCCAGTAAAGTTGGGACCAATTAAATTTCAGATTATGCAAAAACTGAAGTATTATATCACTACTTCAGGTAAAAAATCCTGATCTACCAAGGTGCTGGCAGAGGGCAGAGGGAACATGAGTGAATGAATAGGAAGCTATGATTATCAACTTTAGCTCAGCCAAGAAACTGGAAAGGCAGAAATTATAGTAGCTCCACATATAAAGTGTTAATTCACTATTCCTTCCCTGCCCCTTTTCTCCTGCTACCTTGCATAAAGAGTACTGGTGAAGACAAATATAATTTAATAATTAAGTGAGAGAACACCTGAATTGACCTCAACTCAAGGCAATGTGGTAGCTGATGAGACTTACAGAAAATCAGAGCCAGGGGCTGGGTTGTGGCTCAGCGGTAGAGTGCTCGCCTAGCATGTGTGAGGCGCTGCATTCGATCCTCAGCACCACATAAGAATAAATGAATAAATAAAATAAAGGTATTTTGTTCTACTATAACTGAAAGCAAAATATTTAAAAAAAAATAAAGAAAATCAGAGCCAGACAGTAGTTAAGGGAATAAAAATTGCTTTTAAACAATTGAACTACTGAAATAGGAGGGAAAAGGAGCTCTGTGGAGAACTGGATTCCACTTTAAATATAGCAAGGAGAAGTGGAGGTTTATAGCTAAGAAACAAGGGCGGTAGAAGCAGTCAGTGGATGAAAAATTACTAAGTGGAGACATGAAGGACAGTGGGAATTCTTACTAAACGGATCTAAAAATTCTTGATGAAAGCAGGTAAGAATGATCAGAGATCGCCTGAGAGGTAGTGGAGAATGAGGAATTGGATCCGATATCGAAGGTAATCATATATCCACATCCAAGGAATTTTCTTTAAACTGTCTTTGCAGGATTCTTGCTAAAATTGACTCTTCAAGGAAGAACACAGGAGCCTGAGTTCAAAGTCTAAGTGAGGAGAAGGCTTCAAGAAGCCTTATAGAAGTTTGTTGTGTTTAACACTAGTCACACTTCATGATTCCTGTGAGTAGGGGATCAGTTTCCTATTCATCTGAGCAAAGGACAAGAATGATGCTGGATGGTAAAGTCCATAGACTCTCTGGCTCTTCAGTTTGCCTTCCCTTATAAACATTCTCCTCCCTTCCTTGTACTCACTGGATGGCCTCTTAGGAAAGCATCACCTGGGCTCTCCCCAGCTGGTATCCCTTTGGGGCTTTTGCAGGAGATGAAAGACAGGAAGGAAGAGGCATCAGGGTATGTTTTCTCCATTCTTTCTCTGGTGGTGGCTATGTTCCTTCACAACTGCACCTCCTGACAAGTGTTCCCTCCTCCATTGTTCCAGATTACTGGACGCTGGACATACTTCTGACCTTATGCTACAGCCTAGACATGACACAGGCTTCCCATTGTTACTAGACTCTCTAGAGACCTCAGCTTGATGGTTCTCTTAACCTACTCCACAGCCTTTTAAATATTGTCTTCATTGATATGTCTTTAGTTGAGCCAACAAATAAAATTCCAATCCTGATTGCAAACCCTCTATACCTTAAATTATATATACAATTATAAATATATTACATATAGGATATTGGTCATAATTTCAAAATGTAAGTGAAAAAGATGACCATGAGAATATGCCTAGGGAATTGAGAAAAATCATGGTATAGCTATAGGACACATTTTATGAAATGTGGGCTAAAATGATTAAAGGAAATGTTTCAATACCAAGTGACATATAATTTTAACTGGTATGTAGATTACATCCAGTTATATGAATTTGTGAATATACATTTTTATATTTTTACACACATACAAATGTGGGCTTTTTATCATCTTGCATTATAGCATGAGAATTTTCATGTACATAACATTCATACTACTGATTTTTAACAACTATATGATTTTCAGAAGATGTGTGTACAACAACTTCCATTTTTAACATTTCTGATTTTTTTCTATTGGGAAGAACATCATAATAGGCATCTTAATGTATATGTAGCTTTTTGTATTTTGATTAGAAATACTGGATTAAATAATATAATACTTTAGAGAAAATTAATGTAAAATTCTCCACTCAATGGAAACTCCTTACACCAGGATGGTAAAATTGTTCAATAGTTCTCTATCCTTCTAAAAAGTCTTAAAAAATAAAATAATCTTAAAAAAAATAATGAGTTTGAAGGTTCAAAATGGACTTAGAGCACACCTCCAGCAGCACCTCTGCCTATTCATCCTTCCTATTGGGCACTGACTCACTTCCATTTGAAATAGACCCCAACTGTGACTGCACCAGTAGTGGTTCCTGCAGATTGTAAAGAGAGCAGATGTACTGTCTGCAAGAAAAGCTATTGCCACGGGCCATGCCAAGTGTGCCCAGGAATGTGTCTACAAAGGGACATCAGACAAGTGCAACCGCTTCCCCATCATGGAGAGAGGTCTGCTCCCACAGGTACATAGAGTGACATGTACAAACTGCATTACTTGTCATAGTCTCCTGACCTATTTGAAGCATTTCTTTTTCTACAAAGTATGTGTATGATAATAAAAAACAGTTGCCTTAAAAGAAAGGGTGTGCAGGAGCCATGATGCAGGCATGTAATCCCAATAGCTCAGGAGGTTGAGGCAGGAAGATCAGGAGTCCAAAGCCAGTCTCAGCAATTTAGCAAGGCCCTAAATAACTCAGCAAAACCCTATCTCTAAATAAAATATTTTTTAAAAGGGCAGAGGTTAAGCGCCCCTGGATTCAATCCCCTGTACCAAAAACAAAAGCGGGGAGGGGCTTTGGATGTTTTCACAGGAGTATGAAACTTCTGCCATTAATCTGAGAACCAGTTTAGCCAAGAACCTCAGCTTGTAAAGAACTGCAAGTAGTTGCAAAGTGTGGGACTGAGGGTAAATGCTCTTTTAAACCATTCTGGAATGGGGTTCCCTAAATTCCAAATTTTAATTTTTCACTCCAATTCTGGGGCACGACTGTAGCCTGAGCACAATCTGGACCAGACAATCATCATAGAAACTCTGTAGGAGCCTTGTTTGGACTTCCTGCATTCCTCAACACCTTGGAACAATGTGTTATGTGTCAGCAGAGAACTCCTTAGGTCCTGTATTTTCCCTGCCTAAAGATTTTTAAATTGAAGAAGAATTTACATACCATAAAATTCACCACTCCAAAGTGTATGTAATTAGTGGCTAACATATTTAAAAACTGTACAAGCATCACCACTACTTAATTCCAGAATGTTTTCATCAGCCCCTACAGAAAACTCAAGACTGGGAGGAGATGGGGTGGGTTGCATGCCTGTAATCCCAGCAATTTGGGAAGTTCAGGCAGGAGGATCACAAGTTCAAAGCTAGCTAAGTAACTTAGTGAGGCCCTAAGCAACTTAGTGAGTTGCAGTCAATCCCATTCTTCCCTTTCCCTGGGCCCTGGTAACTCCTAATCTAATTTCTGTTTTTATAGATTTGCATATGCTGGAAATTTCATAAAAATTGAATGATCTTCTGTGTCTGGTTTCCTTTATTTAGCATACGGTTTTCCAGGTTCATCCAAGTTTATAGCATGTATCAGTTCTTCATTTTATGTTCCAGTGTGTAAATACACCACATTTTGTTTTATCTATTCAAAATTGATAGATATTTAAATTGCTCCCACTTTTTGCTATTATGAATAATACTGCTAAGTTTATGTGAACATATTTCAGTTTGCTAGGGTATATATGTAGGAGTAAATTTTCTATAGCATATGATAACTCTGGGTTTAACTTTTAGGAGTTAAACAAATATATAATCCCACTAGCAGTGAATAAGGACACCAATCAATCCTTTGTAGGTGTTAAGAGCAGACACTGGAGACATAATGTCTGGGTTTGAATCCTAGTTGTGCCATTGTTCTAGCTGTGTAAGCTTAGATAATTTCTTAAGTTGTATGTCTCAGTTTCCACATCACTAACATGAAGCCAATAATAGTAACTTCCTCATAGGATTGTTATTACATTTTAATAAGCTAACATATATAAATCACTAAGACAGTATCTGACATTTTTTTAAAATCCTCTTTTAGTATCACTGCTCCTCTTAATCTTTATTGTTATGATTATTGCATTTTGTTTTATTAATTTAAAAAGTAATGATATAGTTTGTTGAGGTTTGGCATGGAAAAACAGTATTGGAAATGACACTCATGTTAGTGGACAGGAAAGTCAAGGAAAGCTTTTCTGAGCAGGGACGATTATATTTTAGAGTATAATCTGAATCAAACCAAGAATTCACACAGTTCGGTCCAAGCATGCAATAGCATTCTAAGAAAACTACTGGTGAAGCATTACAGAATGATCAAATGTTCTGTACAGCATAACCTCTTAAAATCTTCTTTAGATATTTCTCTTTCCAGATTTTTTTCACTCACAGTAGCTGCTTGTGTCTATATTTTTTCTCACCTGTGATGTCACCATACCACTTGACTAGGACCCTGCTAACTTCCTTCTGAAACTTACGAAACTCACATGACACTGTTCTCAGTCTGTGAAACTCAGTCTCTTGTAGCCTTGAGAAATTCAGTCTACTCTTCTACCTGAATGCTTCTGTTTTTACAGAAAACATTCACCTAAGACTGATGAGTAAAATGATCTACCTTATTTTTTTTGTGTGTGATATTGTGGACACTCTTGGTCTCCATCCCCATTTTCTGGCACACAACTTCTAAAGCTTTGTAATTTCTTGAGGGACAGTGGTAGTAGGTGCATCTTTTCTTCTGATAGCTTATCTTTAATCTAGTTCCTGACACAGAGCTCCTAAAGCCATTGGAATTTCCTGAGTCACAGGACTGACTGTCTTTGGTCCTGAATAAGAGATGGTCATCAGAGACCAAGACATGATCACAAGTTTGGAATTTTCAGCCCAACCCCCACCCTCCACAAGGGGGAGAAGGCTGAAGATTGAGTTAACAGTTGCTGATGTGTGTGTGAAGAATCTCGTTATTCTCCATAAAGATCTAGAGAGTCCATGGGGCTTCTGAGTTGCTGAACACCTGAAGTTTTCAGAGGGCTTGGAAGCTCCCTGCCCCTTCCCCCATACATCACCCTGTGTACCTCTTTATCTGGCTGTTCATCTGTATCATTTGTAATTTCCACTACTATAAACTGGTAAATGTAAGTATACTGTTTCCCTAAGTTCTGAGAGCCACTCTAACAAATTAATCAAACCTGAGGAGAAAGTCATGGGAAACCACAATGCGTAGCTGGTCTGTCAGAGGTTCCAAGGGCCTGGACTCAGGGTTCCCTGAAGTAGGAGCCCTCCTGTAGGGCTGGGCCCGTAAATTGTGGGATTTTTCTGTAACTCCCCATAGTGTCAGAATTTAATTGAATTCTAGAACACTTAATCCATATCTGCTGGAGAACTGCTTGGTGTGTAGGGAAAACTCCATGCACACTTTGGAGATCTTAAGTGTTCTGTGCTGTGTTGCATATGAGAGTAGGGAAAAGTTTGTTTTAGTTTTTCCTATCTTATTTACATTATATATTCCCCTTTTTTAAATAGTTCTCCACAAGAAAGACACCAAAAAACCAAATCTAGACCTCATCTTCTTTCTTTTTCTCCTCTTTCTATGGTAATCATTATTGAAAGTACTGCACAGCTTGGCCTAGAAGTGTCCATCAGAGTTCTTCCAAGCCAACCTGTGACCAAACATGTCAATGTTAGAGCTTGTTCTTCCCCATGCCAACTCACCATCTTCCTCTTGCCCTCTAAAAACATGTGGAAAAGAGGAATTAACATGTTAAAATTTTCGCAGTTACAGCAGGCATTAACTATCCCCTTTACCAAAACCAAGCAAATTAGGGTTGGTTATTGCCGTATCTATTGGGAGTCTTAAATATAGGGAAATGGATACCAAATGATCTTACTTGAGACCAATTTTATGATCAGAAGTAAAATAGGGCTACCCTTTCCAACCCAAACCTAAGCTAGGCCTCACTGTGTTGGGAGAAATTGCTTTTCTGCATTCCCCAGGGACTTGCCTAAAAAAAAGTTAAACTTAATGGGGTAGACGTATTTCTGTATTGCTCTCACTCACCTGGAATCTTGTTATTCTGTCTTACTCTGAAAATGCTGCCCCCAACTTCTCCATTCTCTCAGCCTTTGCTTTGTCGGTTCTTACTAGCACAAAAATCAACAAAAACTTCTGGGTTAAGAGCCTTCCCTTGAGATTGTGAGATGTCTATAACTCTAGACTCTAATTCACATTTTTATTTGGTTTGTCCATGCACAGGCATCATGAAATCTATGCTTTCCACTTAGTCTCCTCCCTGCCCTGAATGATTCATCCTAAGTTCATATGCACCTGCCTTAATGCCAATGCCCAGGCCAATGGCACTGTTCAGCCAATGAGGCTTTCCCTCTGTGTACTTTGTCAAAGAAATGTTCTAACCTCTACTCAGAACTCTGCTCTCATACCTGACCTGGCATTCCCCACCAATTTCTTCAACTTCTGAGGGAAGCAGTTATTTCCCAGCCTGGTTAACAGTAAGCCCCAGGAGCAGGGCTAAGGCCCTGAACCACTCCCAGCAACTGCCACCAACTTCCTCTCTATTTCCAGAAAGGGTTGTAAGTTTATCTTCAGAAATTATTAGTCTCTTGATTGCTAATTTCCCAGTTGTCAATGTAACAGAAGACTTTTGTTTTTGTTTTCAGACTCTTTAGAGTACTCATATAATCTTGGTGAAAGACTGGTATAGGTTATCTGGCTGTGGTACCTTACTCTGGAAGAGTATATCACTAATATCTATCAACAGGTCCTAATGATTCTACTTCCAAACTGTCATTTGAAATTTGTTTACAGCAATCACTCCTAAAGACCTCTCAGCTTCCATGAACATAAGGCCCCTGTAAACTCCAAACTTCAGAATGTCCACTAGGTTCTTGTGTTTTAAACTATCCAGTGGCTTTTAATTGCAGTTAGAATCCAGCCTCTATCCTCTATCCAAGATTTCAAGGCCATTCAAGATGTGATCTAATCTACCATCCCTTTCTTTCCTCTATACACAGGACACAATGATCTTTCCAGTCTTGAAAGTTGCCTGGCTCCTCCCCTGGCTCTTACATAGTCTTTGCACCTATTCTTTCCTAAAATATATTGTTCCTAGAGATCTTTTCATGATTATCTTCACAATTTATTTTTCCAAAACCATCTCTATGTATTCCCTAACCACTGAGTGAACACCACACTTGCACACTCTGTTGCATTATTCTTCCTACATTCTAATTCTTTTTTATTTTTAGTAGAACTCTTTGGTATCTGAAATTGTTATGCATTAATTTATACTTGGAATGTACCTCTCTCAGAACAGAATGGCCTTGTTGCCTTTTCAGGAAAAGGTGGGGAAAGGAAAAAACTACTTCTCATTCTTTTATGATGAGCCTACATCATAGCAGATATAAAGTGCTCCAATTCACGTGGAGGTAACCATAACTGGTCTTTGAATAAATACTTACTCATACCAAAACCAAACCAAAAGTAGTTGTTCCCTTCAAAGTAGAAGTTTCATAGAATTTTAGGTTTGCGAGTCATGTTTTATCAGTTTACAACCAAGTGTCAGTATAAGATAATGCTTCTGGAGATCATTCTATATGAGACATTTAAACAAAGTTGTGGGCTTACAGCAAGTAGATGACCCATGAGTACCTGTTTCATTTGTATGACATTCACTTAGGTTATTTAGGATATTAAATCAACAAAACATTTCCCGGCATCTCCTAAAAACTCATCTCCCTACTGCAAACTCTTATTTAGTGGCTTTCTGTTGATTTATCGAGAATCCCTGGAATTAAAGCATTGACCACAAAGTGTTCCCAAATTCTCACAGTATTTACCTAGTTCATAACTATTTATACATAGTTTTGTGCACTTGATAAGGACAGGGAATATTTTTGGAGACTTTGTTTTTGAGTCCCTGTGACCTGGGAGCTCCTCAACAAAGGCATGAGCTCTACCACACATCAGGAGAGGAAGGAGATAAATACAGCACTAAGAAGGGAAGCATCTGAGTGTCAGGGATGACAGCTGTTACTCTCTGGTCCCCACATGTTAATAACTTCTGAAATCTACGTCATTGTTTTGTGGAATCCGGCTTAAGCATTCTGCTCCAGGAGTCTTTAGCAAAGATGGGACAACCAAGGTCAGGGGTTGGAATGGGAACAGTGGGAGAAAAATGGGCTTTGCAGAGGGTAGTGGTTTACCACCCTGCACAATTCAAATAAAAAATGGGGATAAATCTGAACATTGTCTTTTCATATAATAAAGTGGATTTTAAAATATTCATTGCAAACGAAGCAGTTTGCCAATTTTTGTTGTTACTGCTTTGTTTTGACGTTCATCTCTCTTGTTTAAGGGAAGAAAGTGGCAAGTGGAGTACACAGAGGCAGAGTGAAAGGTGAATTAATCTAAATCAAATTAGATAGAAGAAGAAGAGCTGGAACTGTCCTTACAAAGAATTCTTGATTTGATTTTTCCCCCTTTAAACCTTAAGTCATCTGTTTTCAAAATTTCAATATGAACATCACTCACCTGAGAACAGTATTAAAATGTCAACTTCCAAGACCCCCACCCCATCCTGCCGCATAGTTCAGATGTAGCAGGTCTATGGCAGAGCTCTAGAATGGATATCTTAACACTTACCCCAAGTCAACCATGATGCAAGTGACCCTAGAACATTACCAGGGCATGGTACCACACACATGTAATCCCAGTGACTCAGGAGACTGAGGAAGGAGGATCATAAGCTCAAGGCCGGCCTGGGCAATTTAGAAAGACCCAGAGTCAAAATAATAATAAAAAGGGCTGGAGATGTAGCTCTGTGGTAAAGTGCTCCTGGGTCAAATTCCCAGTACCAAAAAGAAGGAGGAGGAGGAGGAGAAGGAGAAAAGGAAGGGAAAAAGGGAGAGGAAGAGGAGGAAAATGAGGAGGAGGGGGAGGAAGGGAAGCACATTGGCAATGATGAGTTTTTACCTCTAAAAATTAATGAGGGGAGTGAATGGGAATGGAAAATGGTGACATTCGAGGTGACCAAGGTGTTTAGCTTTTCAACCCTGGGTAGTCACTGCTCTTGTGTCTCAGCACTTCTCCATCCACTTTGCCCAAATCATAAAACACAGTTTCTCAAGATAACACTTCCTAACACCCCAGTTCTTTGGATTTATGTATATTTTTAGAGCTGATAAATGAAATTTCTCTTTTTCTAGGCACATTCTGTTTTTCTGTTTCTGGAGGATACCAAAAACCTCATTAAGAAGTTTGATCAATTGCATGGGAGTATGAGCAGCTGAAGAGAAGAAAGAGATGAAATAGATGAAAAAAGAACACAAATCCTCAGATTACTAATATGCAAATCCCTAAGCACAAGCTGAGTAAATACCTACAATTCCCACTAACAGCTTCAGAGAAAGGCAAATTTTATTCACTTCCTGCTTTCCCTGCTAATCATTTGTGTAGACCTTTCATAAAATAATCAAAAAACAAAACATCCCTCTTTCCAGGTTTAAAAGGGATTCATAGATTATAAATACTATCCAAGAGAATATGATCTAATCCTGATGACTTGGTAAACTATTTGACCAAGATAACTTAGCTGGCTTGTGGTAGGTGACTCTAGAGCCATTTTTTTTAAAGATCTTAATAGTGATGACTGAACTAGCAGATCATGAAGTCTATTTCCTGGATCTTGAACATTATTTTTAGAAAAATTAAACATTAAAAAGGAAATGTCAGAGGTATTAATTACATACACAGCCACTGTTGCATGAAACATGTTTATATATGTGTGTACACTCAACACACCTGTACACAAATATGTGCAAATTGGATTACCACATAAAGTCTATATTTTTATCACAGGTTAGACCTTAAGTTGGGAAACCTGTTCTATTCCATTATATGGCCTCAAAAACTATTTGAAAGAAGGAGCACTGGAACTGGGTCTTCAAAGTCTGTTACAATTTTACTGATACCAGAGAGAATCCCACATTTCCTACCAGATCTCTAAGGAAGTATCATCCTCAGTATTTAAAAATTAAAATCTGCCAGGCATGGTGGCACAGGCCTATAATCCCAGTGACTCCAGAGCCTGAGGTAGTAGGATCTCAAGTTCAAAGCCAGCCTCAACAACTTAGTGAGGCTACCTCAAAATTTTAAAAAAATTTAAAAAGGGGAGCGCTGGGATGTGGCTCAGTGGTAAAGTGCCCATAAATTCAATCTCTAGTACTAAAAAAATAAAAATCTGTAATGCCTTGTGTGAAAATTTGTACTGGGGAAGCATATGCCACAATCAAGCCAAAGGCAATCTCAATATTCATTCATCATGCAGTATTTTGAATTGTAGTTGAAATGAATAAGACGGAAAGGCAAACGAAAATGAATTCAATTGATGGACAGGAGGAAGGAAGGAAAGACTTAGAAGTCCAACAATGGGCATTTTTAAGTAAATTAAGACACCATACTCTATTGTAGTCACATGATTTCAGTTGGGGAATACCCTCTGATTCAGAGTTTCCAGAAGGGTGTTATTCATCATCTAGAATATGCTTCCCCAACTTAGATCCCAAAGATGGTAGTATAGCAAGGATCCAGAGCATTCTTAAAAGGTATATAGCTCAGCTTGTGATGGGAAGTTCTTTTAATGACAAAGCAATTGAAGTTTCACTATGTCGAGGAACTTTGAGGAAGTCACAAAAATCCACAATTTAAAAATATATTTCCTATTATACACACATAACTACTTTCTAGAGTAAAAACCAAAGCCTTATGAGTCTGTTGTTTACCGTGTATATGTTGTACCAAGGTATATCAAGTAATATCAAGATGTTCAGTCACCTTCCAAAGGTTCTTATTAGAACGGGGCAGAACCTGACAGTAGAATTTACTAAGATGTCCTGGAGTAAGAATAAAAGAACCTAAAATCAAAGACTAAAATCTTTGTGATTTCAGGTGTTTGTTTATTTTAAATTTTTGTTTAAGATATAATAGATGTAAGTTTATTTTAGTTTTGGGCACTGTTTGTTAAGAGTAGTTAAGTTAGATTCTTTTTTTGTTTTTTTTACACATTTTTGGCACATATAGTTGTATGCCCGATTTTTGTTAGATATTTATACATGCACGCAATATAATTATACAATTTGGTCAATATCATTCCCTAGTATTTCCCCTTTCCCTCTTCTTCCTCCCCTATTTTTTTTTCACTATAGTATGATGACTTTAATTTTTTAGGATAAATACTGAGTAGTGATATTGCTGGGTCATAGGGTGGTCCCATGCCTAGTCTTTTGGAACTGCCATGCTGATTTCCACAGTGGTTATACTAATTTACAATCCCACCAAAGTGTAAAAGTGTTCCTTTGTCTCCACAACCTCTCTAGCATTTATTACTGTGTTTTTGATGGCTGCCATTCTGACTGGTGTGAGATGAAATCTCAGCTGCAGTTTTGATTTGCTCTAATTGCTAATGATGCTGAACATTTTTTTTCATGTGTTTGGGAGGCTTTGTAAAAAAATTTTTCTTTTGAGAATATCCATTTAATTCACTTGTAGAGCGCTGTTCTTCATGAAAACCTTACTTACTTACAGGAAAAAGCGGGGCTGGAAAGTTTCACTTTTCGTTTCGTTTTCACATTTATTTATCCCAAGAACCCAGCAGGCTGGGAAAAGCCCATACACCTAGTGGAATTGCCCTGGGGCGGAGCTTTGTGCCAGAGGGCGGGGACGCCCTCTCGCCTGCGAGGTCTTTAGAGCGCACACACGCTACATCCCCTGGTCGCTTAATCTTGGGTACCGGCTCCTGACTCTTTGCGCAGCCAGCCACGAGTCTCCCCACCCGCAGGTAGGGAGCGTCCTTCTCCCGCCCCGCACCCACTCCAGGTGTCTCTGGTCGCTACAGGAGGCATTTAAAAGACAGGGTCTTTGGGATGGAGAGAGGAGAGGGAAATGGGAAGTGTGATACTTTGTGGTGCAGCAGAACTCATTTGTATGGTAGGGTTAAGACCTAAAAACAGGCAATATATCTGGCCTTTTGACAGTTGCTGTTGTTTTGCACTAATGTCAATCTTTTATGCATGTGCATGGATACGGTCATGAGAGGTAGCTGGGTCTAGAGAGAAATTACTAGATTGGAAACCGGGATATTTGGGTTCTAGTCCAACATTAAGTTATCACTTGTAATATGACTCAGGGTAAGTCATCCCACCTTCACCATCTCCTAAGGTCCCTTCCAGTCTTGAGATCCAGGACGCAAAGGCCTAAGTTTCTTGCTGTATCTGCTTGAAAGATCAAAGGGAATCCTGGAGGAAGAGTGGAAGAGCCTAAGAATAAAAATGTTAAGACCTTTCTTAGATACATTGACTTTGACCTGTGTCTAAATTCAGTTTGGGATTGCTTTAAAACACAAGGAGTAAAAGTACCATTGTTCTAACTAGTTGTTATTATTGTATATTTAACTGTGAATGCTTTTCTATGAATTAAGTAGCCTTCTAAAATATTTTTTAATTATTGAATTTCATGGTGCTAGGGAACCAATATTATGAGATTACTCTCCCATTGCTGAACATAATGGTTATTCCTAGGGTTCACTGCGCTAGCCATTCACCAAACCATTGCACATAAGTCTCTAGGAAATTGCCAATTTTTGCCTTCAGATAAACTGTAGAAGTGTTAATAGTCAGTGTCTTGTATATTTGGAAGACCTTTTCATGAATATTTAAAATTGCCTTCCAGAAAAGATGTACCAGTTGACAATGACAGTGGTCAACAATATATAAGGAGAACAATGATACTCTGAAGAAAAAACAAAAAGTAGATTTTTTTTTCAATGGAAAGTGATAGGTGGAAGCTACATGATAGCAGTCAGAGTATGGTCTTTCACAAAGCCTGAGAAATAGCTTGGGGGTTTGAAGTCGCATGTGGAAAATGTACAAGAGTGATTCAGTGTGACTGGGGCAGGGGGATGAGGTTTAGTACAGTTTAATAGAGCTTTAAAATTTACTAAAGATTTGATAGATCAACTCTCTTAGTCCTTGCTTTTACTTTTGAGAAAGAAAACTTGCATTGTTGCATCTTCCTCATAGCCGTCCTACCCTGGGAAGATAGAAACATGGTATCACTTCCTTGGTGTTTGTACTGGACTTCTCCCAGGGGCAAACCCACTTCCCCATCCTGAAAGAGCCCTTGTTTCTTCCCCAGGTCACATTTCATTGCTCGTGAAAGTGTCCACTCTTGTCTGGGAATTCACACAAGGTCAGTTTCTTACCGGAAGAAGATATCAGTGTTCTCTTGGACCAACTACTCTCATGTGAGTTTTAGAGATCAAAGAACACGTTTATTTACATGGTCTCTTTCCTCCCCCTTTTCTTCTCCCACTCATGATAGTTGCACTCCAAGGGAACAAAGCCTTAGAGGAGAAGGGATGATGAAGAATTAGGTAAATATCAAATCTAACCCATCACCTTCAGTAAACTTTAATTGCATCTAAAATTTCAACCAGATTCATTAAAGGATTAAAACTCCACCAGAGTATGCCATAAACATTTTCAAAATTAGTTGTAACCCACAAGTGAATTTAGTGTCTCTCTGTTTTATTCAACAGTGCTTTGCTTGTAATTAGGGGTATCCCAAATCCTCTACTGCCTGATAAACATATTTGTGTTTATAATATCACATTAATATTTTATAATTGTGCTATATTCAATACTGGCTCATCGAAAAGACACTCAGATGCTGCAGCCTCATTTTTGCAACCTTTGTGTCCTCAAAGGATTAGTTATATTCCTGCTTCTCATCTGCAGTGTAGCTGGAGAGGAAAGAAATAAGAATTGTGCACCTTGAACTAGCAAGAGGATGATTCATTTTATTTTTAATATTTTCATATATGCATTTTTAACATGAAAACATGTTAGCATAACTATACAAAGAAGTTATCAGATAATTCCCAAAGAACTAAATGATAAACAAACCCACAAAAAATTCAAATTGTACTTTTCAGTAATGAAATTAGGAAAAAAAAATTTAAATAATGCCAGAGGTGGATGAATATACTATATAATGGTACCAATTTTCCAGAATAAGTCAAGAACCAAGAAAATATTTTTTTCTCCTTGATCAGCAATTCTTTTGGGGGAAATCTATCTTTAGGGGCTAACCTGGGGCCTGGCACATAATAAACACTCAATAAATAGTTTCTGAATACACAACACTTGTGATTTTTTTAAATTGGCAATAATTTGATACCTAACAATAAATGAATAAAATGAGACTATTAAATAATGTCTATGAATATCACACACCAAATGGAAAACATTTATCATAAGCTTCAATAAAAAATGAATATTAAATGTATGTTAACATTCTCTTCTTTTAAAGATTCATAGGGAAAAAGACTGAAAGAAAAATATTTTCCTGAAATAAAATGGTCACAGAGTTTCTCAACCTTGGCACTTATTGTTTTCTAGGCCAGATATGTCTTTTCTGTAGGAATGCTGTCCTGTGCTTCAGAGCACCTTCCTAGCCTCACCCCTAGATACCAGCAGCAACTCTCCCCTGCCCAAAACCTGTTTTGACAACCAAAAATGTTTCCAGGTTATTACTAAATGTCCCTGCATGACAGTGATAGAACAGGGGGTTTTCTCCTTCCTTTCTCTTTTTTCTGTAATGTGGTTATATCAAATTTATAATGAAGAAAAACATTAGATTAATATCCTCATTCTACCTCAATTTGGACTCCATTTCTGGGGTTCTTCCATTATAACACTTTAGTTTGCCAAAAACTCATCATTTTTTTTTCTGATAAGAAAAGTAAAACCATTATTCATTTGAAAACTCAGAAAAACACTGATGAAATCAATCACAATCCCATTTATCCTTTTTCTGTCTTTTCTTCCTTTTAAAAACTATAAGTGGGTGAAAACTTACTTGCCTTCCCTCTAATTTCACTCATAGATATGATCATTGTTGGTATTTTGGACATTTCCTATGTCTAAAGACACACACACACACACACACACACACACATACTTTTTATTTGTTGAACAAAAATGGATTTCTGCTTCATATACTGTTCTGAAGTTCTCTTTCTATGCCTCCTTTTGCAAAAGTAATACATATACATGTACTGAATTCTATCCTTAATGGTATCATATCAACAGAACAAAATTTATTTAACCATTCAGACCATCTAGGGTATTTTTTTCCGTTTGGAGCTATTATTAACAATGCAATGTCTTTACATATATTATTGTATGTATTTGTTTGTGGGTTTGTATGATAGATTTTTAGGAGAGGAGTGAAAGGTCACAGAGACATATACATTTGAAATTTCAAAAAAGATTACCAAATAGCCCTCGAAAAAAAGATATACAGCTTCTCCTTCCCACCATTGATGGGCAAGAAAGCCTATTTGTTTATGTCCTTATAAACACCAAACATTAGTAATCTTTGTAATTTTGGTCAAGCTAATAAGTGAAAATGGTACCTTATATCCTAAATATACATTTTATTGGTGCCATCCTTTCCTATGTTTACTGGTATTTTTTAGTCTCTGAGCTGTATGTTAGAAATTATTACTTGTTTTACTCTTGGGTTACTGTAATTTTCTTATTGATTTTTAGGAGCTGTTTATATATTGGGAACATTAATCTTCTGCTTTATATATCTGTAGCATTGATTAATTGTGTGTATTTATATAGAGGTTGGAGAGATACTGACTTTCTTATCAAAGTGTATAAATGTAACACAAAAGACAAAAATGTGTTAATAAATAAATAGCATGGCTGAAATACCACAAATTTCTCTTCCTCCCCTACTTGAATATGAACTTCAAGAGAAGAATGACTTTTCTTTTATATTCATTGCTATATCTCCAGTTCCTAAAATAGTGCCAATCACAGAAGAAGTGCTCAATCAATGGTTTGCTGAATAAAAAAATCAGTAAAACTTTAAGCAAGATGACAAAATGAAGAAAAGAATGAATATAGATAACTCTGGGAGAGTGACCACAAGACATTCATATCTTAACATAAATTGACCAACTCTCTCATCTTCCCATCTCTTGTAACTAACAAATTCTGTTTATTGAGAGAGTAGGATTTGTAGTTTGGAATAAGTGAGAGGCATAAAAGATTTTGAGGGATGCATCTGGCCTACTTGTTATAGTAGAGTGGAAGTCTTGAAGAGCCAAAGGTTAAAATGAAAATATTTAGTCATAGAAGGAAAAAAAATATTGGAAGGTGAGAAGTAGAAGTCAAATTTTCCTTACTTTGAAATTTTTGCATAGGGCACATTTGAGTTTCTAGATAAGTTACCGTGCAGAAAACATGAAATAGCTGAGAGGATTTGGGCAAAGTATTTTCTTCTTGGCTTTTGTTGAGTGTACTTTACAATTTACAATTTTTTTTCAGGCCTGTAACCAAATTTAAAAATGCTCATCACAGTAACTCTATTCACTTGGCTTTATGTGGTTCTGTGCTATTAAATAAAGGTATTTAACTTCCAAATTCCCCTGCTATGGTTCCACACTTAGACATCAGTTATCACCTGGTTATCAGGACTGTTTCACTTAGAACTGCCAAGTGCCCTCCTGTTGTGCTATGTGTTCAACTGTTGAATAAAGCAGTCTTCTTTTTGTGTTTTCCATAACTAGGTCATTGCAAAAAGATGAGGATGTTTAATGTCTTTATATTCACATCCTTCTGTCATTTGCTGAACGGTAAGACACCAAATCCTTTCATTAGGTTCTGTATTTTAACTATTTTAACCATGAGTTAAAAACTTAAATAATAATTTTAAGTGGACATAATTTGTATAGAGAGAACAGTCTACTTATTTCATTTAAAAAAAATCACCTGTGTCATTGTATAAAGACAGACAAACTGAAAGAAACAAAATTCAATGATTTCCCATGAATACCTTATTGAAAATTTCTAGAGAAATGGCCTATACGTACATTATTTGCTTGTATTAAACAAAGCCAGGATCACAGTTGATATTGCTTATGACCTGCTTTTCCTGATGAAAATATTCTAAGGAAGAATTTTAGTGTGTATCAAAGTTTTAAGGGTAATACAGCACTGGTAACATACTGGGGCCCTCTCTAAATTTCCATATCCACTTACCTCTGACCAGAGAATGGATCAAAAATGCAGGGGAGTAAGAAGAGAAGATTATGAAATCTACCACTCAGGCTGTGTTGAAAGCAAAGGACATTCTGGGGATGTCCATGTGAAAATAGGTCTCTGTGGTTATAAGTTCTCCATCACCATATAATATTTTTACAGGAATGTATGTTTACAAATTGCGGGGCAACTTGTTTAACTAGTTTTATAATTCTAATGCAGGGATCAGAACTAGTGTCCCAAAACATGTTTCAAGCCCACTGGATAAAACATGTATTTTAAGAAACTAAAATCCTTGAAATATGATATGTCAAGAGCTTTATAATGTTTTGAACAACCAATAAAAAAAAATAAAAAATAAAATAAAAAAAAGAAACTAAAATCCTTAAATATAATTATCTTATAACTCACCAGATAAGGTGATTGCAAGCCCTCTACCCATTTTGTAAATGTTTTAAGGAATTTTCTATGTTCTGAAGATTTGCCATCTTTCTTTTCAGCCTTTAGTATCACTGTTCCCAAGGACCTGTATGTAGTTGAATATGGCAGCAATGTGACAATCGAATGCAAATTCCCAGTAGAAAAACAACTAGACTTGGGTTCATTAGTTGTCTACTGGGGAAAGGAGGATGAGGAAATTATTCAGTTTGTGAATGGGAAAGAAGACCTGAAGGTTCAGCACAGTAGCTACAGGCAGAGGGCCTGGCTGTTGAAAGACCAGCTCTACCAGGGAAATGCTGTCCTTCAGATCACGAATGTGAAATTGCAGGATGCTGGGGTTTACTGCTGCATGATCAGCTATGGTGGTGCAGACTACAAGTGGATTACCTTGAAAGTCAATGGTAAGAATTATTGTAGATAAAGAAAGCTAAACCTTAATGAAAAACATATCCCAAGTGTTGAGAGCTTATCATTCTTAGAAGTTCAGACTTAATTTCCAACAGAATACCAGCAACCTGTTCACTAATTCATTCATTCATTCATTCATATACTCATCTAGTGAGTACTTCTTTGAGCACCTTTTATTTGGCAGTCACTGGTGACCCAGAGTCAAGTAACACAGAGCCATGTTATACAGTATGTTCAGTTTTCCACATAATAAATTCCCATTTTTTACTTTTTTATTATTATAAAAGCAATACATGTACCTGTAAATAATTTGGATGCTATGGAAAGGAATAAAATGAATTGCAAAAGCTTCCTTCCTCCCTTTACCACTATCTTTCACAGCATGCAAATATAGTTAATACTATTTGTATAACCCTTTGGAAGCTTTTTTTCATTATTTTAATTCAATTGCTGTTTTTTAATTTTATTAGGTCTGCTGTATTTTCCTTCCTTGGAATGTCTGTATGTCTCAAACCCCAATAAATATATTTAAAACAAATCCCATAATTAGGTTCACATTCAATAACAGTTTAAGCCAATCTATGAAGGCAAAAAAATAATCACATCAAGTATAAAGAAAGCCATTTGTCCCCAGAGATGCCAACAAACTCTGATCACCAAGCATGTATTTATCTTAAGAGTGTATGCACCAGTGTTATCTTGGAGTGTTGAAGAGGAACTGTAAGTGTTAATTCCTGAGTACTGACCCATAACTATGTCATCAGGTCACTAGAGTTCAAAGTATTGGGTTGGTACTAGCTAAGGGAAGGAAAGCACCTTAGCTGACCACCTCTGCTTTCACTGTTGAGTTTCATAGAATTGAGAGGTAAAAAGATCCCAGGAATGAGCAGCTAATCCAAACTCCCACAAAGAACAACAACAACAACAAAAAAACCCAAAGGATTTTCTGTTTCTGGTTTGTTTGTTTATTTGTTTGTTTTTGTATCAGGGATTGAGCCCTTAACCACTGAGCCTCATCCCCAGCCCTTTTTATTTTTTATTTTAAAACAGGGTCTTGCTAAATTGCTTAGGGTCTTGCTAAGTTGCTGAGGCTGGACTTTGAACTTGCAATCCTATTGCCTTGGCCTCCCCAGCCACTGGGATTATAGGCATGTACCACCTCGCCTGGCAGATCTTCTATTCTTATACTCCCCATATTTACCAGAATTCATTCATCTCCCCTTGGTCTTCCTATTCCTAAGATAGCTATCATCAATCTGAAGGTCCATGATATAAACAGGAAAATTTAGATTTATTATGAAAGATCACTGATAATTATAAACTCAAAAATAAAATTATATAGTGATTAGGAGAAATGCATCCATTTTATGGCACATTACTGGGTGTCTAATGCTGGCTTAATTAATGCTACTGATGTTAAGAAAATGTCACTTGCCTCATGAAGTAGACTTGATTTTCATTATGTTTTACCATTTGCTTCTCCTTCAAGACAGTCATGGAAAAAAAAAAAAACTTGGGATATGGTTGTTTAAATTGTCAACTTTTCTTGGGTTCATCAGCGATATTAGGTATCTATTGTGTTCAAAGGCAATTAAATAAATTAGCAAGCTTTAAGCCATAAGCTTGCTAGATCTAGGATGGGGTGAAAGAACATCAACCTGGCAGTCAGGAAGAAGGAAGCATAGAGTTTAAGTTTCTGTTTCCAAAGATCTCTGATCAGCCTGTCAGGAGTATGCAGGCAGATGGCTGACTTTGTAAATGAGAAAGAGTTTATACCAGGTTATCTGGGGCTCTATAATATCTCTTCAACATAATAAAAGATCTTCTAGCACTGAAGGTTTTTCCTAGGAGGGGTCCTTGATGGAGCAAAGCAAATGACCAAGCAGATTTGACACCTGGTTTGTTGAGCCATTCCATTTTGTTTTATAAATTAGCCTCTCATCCCAAACCATCTTGTTATTTGCATACAGGAAGATGAGTTGAGCTAAAGCAAGTCTCAACATTCTGTGTTGAGAACAAGCCAGCCACCAAGCTTCAGTTGCACTGAGGCACTGCCACCTGTGGACATTTGGTGGCTACACTTGCACAATTTTACAACCTAAGGAAATAGAACTACTGAGTCACCTCCTTATGCAAATGATTTCACAGTAATGCTCTTGGACTTCTCTTCCCATCACTGCAAATATGTGGTAACACAGCTCCCCACAGGGAGTTTACTCACCACGGGGCTTTATAAGTGAAGCATTTCAAAAGTGAAATTTGGAAAGGTTTGGTTTTGGATTAACTCAATTCTTATCACTTTGGGTGTTATTGCACCTTTTGTGAACAGGTTATAATATGTGGAAATTTATTTCCAATGGTGTTCATCAGGAACTGCCACAAGAGTACACTTCAGTATTAAAAGAGGAAGAGAAGCAGCTCTACCAGTACTACTGCTAACACTTGGGTAGCACTTCTATGGGTTAAGCTCTGTATTAAGCTTTTTTGCCTAAATCATTTCATTTAATCTTCAACATGACTCTTGTCTAAGGTGAATATTTTTCACATTTTACTAGCTCTGAAATTTGAATGTGTACTTTTGATAGGTATCTTAGATTCAATGATATGTGGCATTATTCTTCCCATTTTAAGAATGGGGAAACTGAGGGCTGAGAAATCAAGCAATTTATCCGAGGCCATCAGACTAGTAAGTGGTAAAGCTGAGTTCTAAACCCAAGCAGACTGGCTCTAAAATCTGTTATTAATAATCATGTTTTTCTGCCTACCTTTATACCTCTGGCATGTGTATCAGGTTGTATGACTTCAAAACTACTTTGAACTTTTCTTAATCTTGATCAACCAACATTAGCATAGTGCTCTAGATCTAGTAAAACAGAAGTCAGCAAAAATTGTAAAACATTTTAAACTAATGTGTATATAATTATAAAGAATATACTTTGTACTAATATATAGATTGTATTATAAGGAATTGACATTTTAAAAGGCAAAGAGGATGACTTTCACCAACTTCATATGGTACATGATATGTTCTAGGAATATACAAAAATAGACATTTCAAAAGGTAAAGTAAAATTACCAAGCAATACTTTTAATATCTTGCTAATTGAGATGCTTCACTCATTAGTTTATATGGCAAGGCATAATGCACCTTAGGGTAAAATTCATCATTAGCAAAGGTAGACAGTCTTGATAATCTTGAGGATTTTAGTCCACACTTTGTCAAGTCCAATTAGGTCTTTATTGTTTTAACCTCATAAAGTAGTTGATAAAAAAAAATCCCTTCTGACATTTCCTTTTGGTTTGTATTTAAATTACTAGTATTATCTTCAATTCTTGGTTTCTTTGTGGAAAAGTTTTTAATTAGTTGTTCATTTCATGAGAATATTAGTTAAAAGTAGATATTAGAATTTGAAAATCCATAGTAAGTACAAACTGGGTCCCCATTCTCCCTTTGGTGTTGTGAAAGTCCTCTTCCTGTAAGACCCCTGTGTGGCTGACTGAGACCCAGTGTCAAAAAGCAAAGCTTGTGAAGCTTAAATTATTTTTTAATTGATATGACAGAAATGCATATAAGTGGAAGTTCTAGCATTTTCTTCCCATACCTTCACACATGTGCCCCACTTTAGGGACTAATGCGCAGCTATGTACTCAGTCCTTGTGGAGTGAACCACTCACTTGTTAGCTCTTAGGGCTGCATCATATGTGTACTTGCTCCTCTATGTGAAACAGCATCCTTCTTCACCCTTCTTCCATTAAAAATGATAATAGAAGGGTTAAAAAAAAAAAAGGCAAAAGCATTTTAACCCTAGTATTTATCACTAACAGTAAGTTTAGGTTGAAATTCTAATCGCCCATAAACCAAGCTCTGTGCTATGTGAACTTGATCCTGTTATGTTAATAGCAGTTTGTGAAGTATAATCAGTGGATTCATTTTTAAGTGGTCTTTAAATATGACAGTTAAAAGATGGATGGCCGAATTATTTTTGTGTTTCAAAATCATAATTATACTGATTTCATTGGTTGTGATTTCCTTGATTTAAGAGCACCAAAACATCACATCATTATTTATTTATTTTGTTTTAAGCTAGTCGCTTTGTTAAATCTCTGTGAAAGTATTATATCACAAAGCTTTTGTTATGTCTTTGGTAAAGAATTGGAGAGTTATAGATGATTAGTTGTTCATTAAAGTATTAGGTATAAAGCAATGGTTATGTCAACAGAATTAAAAATATGTTGATGTACTTGTAATGAGTAAACATGAATATAAATCTTATGCTATATATAAGCATTAAACAATCTACTAGAATAGTCAGCAGACTGAGTATCTTAATCCTAAAAAGTTCTCAAACCAATTATCTAAAAACTAATTAGACTTTCTGCCATGAATATAATAATTAAAAGATGTACTAAAATAGCAAACATAAAAAAAAATTTTAAATCATATTATGGTAACCCAGATGGGATCCTAGAGCAGGAAAAGTACATTAGGGAAAAGTTGGTGGAATGGAATAAATGATGGAATGTGGTTAATAGTGATGTACTAACGTTGGCACTTCAGTCATAGCAGTTGTACCAGAGTAATGTAAGATGTGAATAATGAGGGAATCTTGGTAAGGAGTATATAGTAACTATTATTTTTACAACATTTTTGTAGATCTTAACCCATTCTCAAATTTAAAAATGTACTTAAACTTTAAAAAGGGTCACTAGGAACAAGTATTAATTTTCACAAGTGACATAGTATGTCTTTTCAAATCTAACTTCTGATCATTGACTCAAAGTTGAACAAGTAAATGACTATCAAAATCAGTTTATTCAATTAAATCTAAGGTATAGTGCGTGCTAGCTATAAAGGTTCATGTTTATGAAGACAGCTTTACAATAAAACAAAGGAAATATCCAGGATTAAATTTAAGAAGAAACAGAGCCTTTTATGAAAGCTATAGCATTTTGCTGGGAAAAACATAAAAATGTGAATAAATAGACATTTCAGTGGATTCATTTTTAAGTGGTCTTTATTTGAATAGAAAGACTACTTGTTTAAAGATGACAGTTTACTTTAGTCTATATTTTGAGTCCAATACATATATTAACATAGTTTTTAAATTTTTTTATTTGTTCTTTTTATTTATTCATGAGAGTAGAAGGTATTTTGACATACATACATGGAGTATAACTTCCCATTCTTGTGGTTGTATATGATGTGGAGTTACACTGGTTCGTGTATTCATATACCAACATGATTTTTATAGCAAGACAGTTGTTTCTTAAAGCTCAGACTTGGCCTGTGCTTTGAAGAGAAGTGTTGAGGTCAACAGGCAGGGCTTCCCTACTGCTAAAACAGCTGACCATTAAGCCTATTTCTCTGAGAATCAGCCTGCATTGATAGATTCTAATGTAGACAACACCAAGACACATGTCTAGAGAAAACTTTCACTTCTTTTTTTCTCATGACGCAGCCCCATACCGCGAGATCAGCCAAAGAATTTCTATGGATCCGGTCACCTCTGAATATGAACTAACATGTCAGGCTGAGGGCTACCCTGAGGCTGAAGTCATCTGGACAAGCAGTGACCACCAAATACTGAGTGCTAAAACCACCATCACCAAATCCCAGAGGGAAGAGAAGTTTTTCAATGTGACCAGCACACTGAGAATCAACACAACAGCTAATGAGATTTTCTACTGTACTTTTAAGAGATTAAGTTTCACAGAAAACAATACAGCTGAATTGGTCATCCCAGGTAATATTCTGAATGTGTTTACTAAAACATGTCTAACGCTGTCCCCTAACAGCTACCATTATGCCTGCTCATCATAGTCATTCAGTGATGGTTGAATGAAAGAATAGCATAGTACTTACAAAATATATGCCATTATGCTATTCCCTCACTTCCATGCATCCAAGTCATAATGCTACTTAATACACATTCAGCAAATATTTATGGAATATTCCCTACTTGCCACGTAGTATATTAAGGATTGGGTATTTGTAGAAGAATAGGACACAGTTCATACTATCCAGGAAACAGGTAAGAAAAGAGGCAATCCAGTTGTATGTTGGAAATGCTCTTGTAGTTGGGGCATCAGGAGGAACCTGAGAACAATACTCAATTCAGGACTTTGTTTTAGGAATCCAAAGTCTAGCATATCAGAGCTGCTCCCTTCTCTCCACAGTTTCTATGCCAGGAAGCAAAGGGAATGTACTTTTTTATCTTACTCCAAATGTGGGAGATCCTTTCTCCCCATGCGCCTCTCTCAAGCTATTCTATGGGTTTTCAACTCAAGACATCCTGGTTGGACCATAGAATGAAAGGCTGCATGTCCCTGGGTAAATACTAGACTTTTGTGGGTTCCACATTCCCTGAAGGGGGTATACATATATAAGGCAAGGTTTTTGTAGGGGAAAAATAAGCTATAGTATATGCAAATGATTTGAGACCCTTGTGAGCACAAATTCAAGTATTTTTATTCCCACTACTCAGCAGTAGTAGGTAGAATAGGAGACAATGTCTGATGAGTCTTGGGCCATTTGAATAAGTGAGGAGGATAAGCATGATGATTAGTACAAACCCAAAGGTGTTCTTATGAGAAGTGCTTTTCACTGCCCCTTCCCCCCTATAGATGTTGACAGAAAAACTCCATGTACTTCAGAGAAAACTACTGGAAAATTGGATAGAAAGGTCAACCCATTTGAAAAACCAATCCAGGGTGCTCTTTTAAACAAAAAGAGCGAAAAGGCTTTAAAAAATAGAGATGTTGTTTCTGGGATTGGCCTTCAATTAAGAGCTGTATTAGTGGACTCCTGCCATTTAAAAATTGTCTTATGACAACTTATTTGTGTGGCAACTTGGAGTAAGTCACCTAAAGGCTATGAGTCTGTTTTCTCAACTGCAACTTGGGGATTTTTTCTTACCTGGTATGCCTAACTTGTAATGTTGTTTTGAGACTCAAAATATGTATGAACAGGCTTTATAAACTAACAGGCTTTATAAACAAAGTCCAGCTGCTGTTGTGACTTTAAAATTCAAAGTAGGAAGTTAGGAATCACGGGTCTCAGCTGATAGTGAGGTTAAGCAAGAACAGACTTATGGTGAAAGAGGAGTTAGCAGTCTCCAAGCATGCATGTGCTGTGGGATCCCTTTAGCCCCTGCATCAGACTGCAGACAGAGAAACTGGTGAGAGAAACCAATGGTGTCCCAAGGTGTTCAAACTCAGGAAAAAGATAACAAGTATTGGTCCTTGCTCATGACCATGGATGTGGAGAGGCAGAAAATCCTTGAACAGTGCCACTTGGCCTTCCAGGTTCCACAGTGGGCCATCCTTGCCATGTACAGTAGACTTCCAACTTCTATATTAAAGAATGTAAGACAAAGTAACATAGTGCATTCTGCCATTTAATATTGAGCAGGCATTCCCTGTGGTACTACGTAAGCACCACACAAGAAATTTCACCTCTCAAGAAATTTCTTAGCCTTTCCATTTTGTAGTCTGGTTAAAGGACTTGCTATAGATCTCAAAGCTGGCCAGTGGGGCCAGAATTAAGTCCCAAGTCCATCTGTCCAAGTCCAGGCCGTCTTCCACTTTTCCATGCTACTTCTATTCTCTTGTCAGAGATATCTCATCATTCTAGCCAGGAGCTTCAGGATTTAAGAAAATTAACCTGAAACTAAATTAAATTAAACTTCAAGGGATGATTATTTCCCTGACTAGTTCCCATGAAAATTTTCTCTTTGGTCTTGTTTTCTTTTTCAGAACCATCTACATTACTTCAAAGGACTCACTTTGTGAAGCTGGGAGCTGTCCTGTTTTGCTTTGGTGCAGCATTGACAATCCTGTTCTGCTTAAGAAAAAATGGTATTTCTTTAATTGCAATGGTCTCCCCTGGGGATGTGAAGTCTGTGAAGGTTTCATTGTTGCCACAGTGACACTTAATAGGCAGAGCCAGAGATGCTAAATGTCCTGCATGTATAGGACAGTCCCCATCAGGGGGGATCTATCCCACTCAGAATGTTAGAGTACTGCCTTATGCTGCCTTCCTATTAGCTTTCCCTCTCAGGGCCCACTTTCAATTATGCAAATGGATTTTAGCTTTGCCACTGAGTGAAACTGGGTATTATCTCTTCCTTCAATGCTGCTCATTTTGCTACACCTATATTGAAGGGTGGCATTGAACCCTGTAGTTGCATTTTCAAAGGGTGAGAGTTGAATAATGTCTGCAAGGAAACTGGCTTGGCTTTGCATGGTGGCACCAAGATTTCTGACTGTTAATAGCAATCACAGTGAAGCTGAGTGGAATTGCCAGAAGATTGGGTGTATAGTGGCAAGAGGTAGAAGAATGGGCATGTATGGAGGCTGAAGAAAACTCAGTGTCATGCAGCTTCTTTCTACTATGCAAATAACCACAAATTTATAGAAGAGAATGTACTTAAATTCCTGTTGGTTTCCATTGAATTTGAGTCTTATATTAGTTACAACATTATATTGAGCTGGTTTCTTTTTTAAATTTTTTTTTTTATTTTTTAGTTGTAGTTGGATACAATACCTTTATTTTATTTATTTATTTTGATGTGGTACTGAGGATCGAACCCAGGGCCTCACACGGGCTAGGTGAGCACTCTACCACTGACCCACAATCCCAGCCCTTGAGCTCATTTCTGAGTTTCCTAAGAAATAAATAGTTCCTTCTATAGAGCTATATATTTACCATGGAGTATACTGCAAGATTTCTGGAGGAGAGTGTTACATAATTTTAAAAACAAATTGCATGTGCTTATTTATTTACATACCCATAGGAATGATTAAAATGCAAGAAAATGAGTATATTCAAATAATTTCCTCCTAAGATGATTCAGAGTAAACACTTCCCCCAATACTTTGAGATTATGTACCGAGAGATCCAATGATGATGTTCACATAGAGGTGTCTGATGTCACATAGGGAAGTAGAATATGAAGGGAATTCCAATACTCATTTAGAAATTCCCCACAACCCCCTAGGAGGGTGGGTGGACCTGGGAAAGTATGTAACTGAATGAGTACAGATCGGTTGTTTTCAAAGAGTAGGCCCTTAACAGAACTGAGACAGTTAGCCAGAATATATGGGTCAAGTTTCAGTAACAGAGAGGTATCAAGACGGAATGGATTTGCATGAGGAAATGATTATTACCAACTTGCATTTTGAATATTCCCTTGGAGAAAAGATTAGTTGGCATTGGGAATGGCCAGAAAACCAATAAAGTGCCTCAGAATATGGTCCATTTCTTTTTAAAAGGATGGAAATGAAAGTATATACTCCTAAAGAAAATCTAAGAGCAAAAGTATATATTCTAAACTGCTGAATTAATTAACCTCGTGGGTTTGGACCTTGGAATAAGGAAATTCACCTGAGTTTCTAAGGAATTAAAAATGTTTCATAGGAACCTGGAGTTTAAACTTGAGTCACTGTGTAAGGTACGGTGTTGTACTACATGAAAATGAAAATTATTTCTCTTTCTTCAGTGAGAATGCTAGATGTGGAGAATGGTGGCATCCAAGATATAAACTCAAGGAAGCAAAATGGTAAGAATGTCATAAAGAATTGGGAAGTTGAAGGAAAATGAATAAAAAAACTAAAGTAATAACAAGGAGAATTCTGTCTATCACAGTCTCCCCTCCTTTTGGAAAAGGCTGGTTGTTGGAATTGCTGGTTCCTCTTTGCCTCACAACTCTAAGAACTCCTTCCATTCTGAGGAGGTTTAGGACTGACCCTCCATAGGAGAGAGGAGACAAGAGGGGAAAGGAGAAGGCAGCTTCTCTTCACTAACCTTCTATTGTCCTGCATCCCAACATCTCCTGCCACAGGGGCCCATGTTGACTTAAGTGAGTGGATAATTAATTCTACAGTGTTGCATATCAGGCACTGTTAACTGATTAGTGTGTGGTATATAGTGTCTCATTTAATCCCCTCCCCCCACACACCAAAAGAATGAGAGAATTCTAGTATTCTAATACTAGAATTATCTCCATTTTAGGGCAGAGAACAGAGGTTCATGACAGTAATGAAAAGTACCCCAAAATACACCGCTTGTGACCAAAAACCAAGTTTGTGGGCCCACTAACCTGACCATGGACCCTTACTCTTCACCTATCTGCTTCAATTCATTTTGCTACAAATGCCTACATTTATAAAACAGCAGAGAAACCTCATCCAGCTGATAGAACTTAAAACAATTATATCAAATCTTCTAATTCATTTTAATGTAGTTAGAAACAAAATTTAACAATGAGCCCCATTTTAAAAAGCCCAGGTAGGTTTCATCAGGTGGTTAATTTGCTCTGTAAAGCTAATTAGTCTACGTGTGGGTCATCCTAGGGAACTGACCCTCCCAGTTTGCTCAAAACTTGGGGGTTTCTTGGGACATCAGACTTTCAGTTTTAAAACCAGGACATTCCCGTGCAAACCAGAAGTTAGTCATCTTTTATCATTCAAGGGTAATTGAGCATAAATATAATCTGCCTCTTTCTCTTATTGAAAACTGATCAAATGGTTAGAAAATATGAGTTTTGTTTCTTGTCAATTTCTTGTTTTTCCAGAACCCTGACCCCATGCAATTAATATACTGTTATCATTCTTCAGATACACAGTTTGAAGAGACGTAACCAGCATTGAAAATTACATTTTACAAGCAGGGATTCTTTGCCTGTTGTTTGGGAGTTCACGGATGAAAGGGCCCATGGGATGCTGCTGATGATGTTGGAATTAAAAGGCCCAAATATTGAAAATAGAACCTGGGGAAAGAAGAGGAGAACAAAGAAAGATGGGAGTAGAAAGGGGAGCCTGGAAGGAAACCTGGGCACTTCAACATAAGCTGAGAGACTTGTTGGTGCATGTAAAAGGGACAAAGAACACTTCTGAATGAGGCGTCTCCAAGCAAACCATCCATCACTCATGCTAGGAAAGTGGGTTGAGGATCCCTGATTTCATGGATGTTCTTGCAGAAGTGCCCTTTGCCTCTCCTTGTCTTCTCCACCTCCTCGTGTTGCAACAGTGTTGAAGAATGAGTTGTTTCTATTTATTTCCAGTCTGAGGGGTCTTGTCATATGACTGTGGCTATGAATGATTTCTTTTGAAGACATACTATAGTAGAAGTTAAAATTTTGTCACCAAACTCTATACTTAACTGCTTGTTTGTGTTCAGTGAAACATCTAGTATTTGTTAGATACTAGTATTCTCTGTAACTGACATTACAAATTGGAAGCATAGAAAATAAGCCATTGGTTTGTATAGGATTTGACCTTATATAACTTATTGATACTTTGTTTGACTTGACTAATCCTATTCTCAGACCTCAGGGGTCTGCTGCAAAATCTGTTCCCTTTAAATATCAGATTTATAACTGTGTGGTACTATACACACATGATCTCATGTATTCCTGTCATCACAACCACTATTATACCCATTTAACAGCTGAGGAAACAGAGAGATTAAGTAGCTTGTACACAGCAGTAAATAGCAGTCTTCAGATTTCCTCAATTTATCTGCTGTCCTTTTGGAATACAATTAACATCTCTATTTTAAGAAATGTGTTTATTTAAAAAGTGTTTAAATATCTTTGTATGATACATGTGCCTTGCATTGGGCCAGGCATTGAGTCTACAGAAGTGAGCAAGACAAAATATCAGTTGCATAAACATGATAATAATCAAAGCAATTTTTAGATTATAGGAAGTCAGTATTTTTTAAAAAACTGTGGAAAATAACTCTGGAATTCCTTTTCTAGCATTATATTTATCCCTGATATGTCTTTACCATACTTCTCTATGTAGTGTGTGGTATTTTTAGCACCTTCTTTTTATTTTTTCTCCATTTATGCTTATTTTATGTTTGCACAGTGATGCCCATGGGTTCTCAGGTTACAGTGAGTCAATCCAGAGTCAATTCAGCATTGAAGGGCAGAGATGTTTTGTTGTTGTTGTTGTTGTTTGGTTTGGTTTGGTTTGGTTTTCTACTGAGGATTGAACCCAGGGCCCTATAAACTCTCTATCTCTGATCTGATCTGCACCCTCAGCCCTTTTTATTTTGAAACAGGGTCTTGCTAAGTTGCAGAGAATGGCCTCCAACTTGCAATCCTGCTGTGTTTGCTACCTGTGGTGGAATTACAGGTATGTACCATTGTACCTAGCAATGGCCTTATTATTAACTCTTTATGCAAGAAACATGTCAAAAACTTTTTAAATATATTTTCTTTTTTTTTTTATACCAAGGATTGAAATCAGGAGTGCTTAACCACTGAGCCACATCACCAGCCCTTTTTATATTTTACTTTGAGACAGTGTCTCACTAAGTTGCTGAGGGCCTCCCTAAATTGCTGAGGCTGGCTTTGTACTTGCAATCCTCCTGCCTCAGCTTCCCCAGCCTCTGGGAATACAGGCATGCCCCACCACACCCTTAGTATAAATTTCACCTTGAATGTTGCACTTGCATAATTACATGTTATTTCTGGAAATTCCAGCAAAGTACCTTGGCTGCTGGCTACCCTGGACCCTTGTCTGTACCAGAAAGGGACCATTTTCTCTGCTTAAACCCTATAATATCATCATCTTTTATCCCTACATGGGCCTCATAAGATATTTTTTTCCAGAGGCACTGAGATTCAGATGACCTTTCAAAACTTTTCCTTCACTCCTGGCAATTTATTAGCATCTTCTTTGTTGCCACGTGTCAATACTGAAGAAACAAAGTCTCCAACAGAACCCCTTATATTATGTGTTTCTACTTTATTTATTTATACAATAATTTGTGTGAAAATGTCCTTTGTTTGATACAAAGACTGTGGATGAGCAAGACATTCATTTGTTCCATACATTCACTCCATTCCTAAGTCTCAACACCTCGTGGTGTTGGATTTATAAGCACTTTAACCCTGTTGTCTTGTGTTTCATTGTAAATTACATATGCAGAAATGTCATCTAATTCTATATTTGATTGTCATTGTTTGTACCTGCATTAATTTAATAAAATATTTATTTTGTTTCTCATTATGCCAATATGTCCATTGTCTTATTTTCTTGGTGTTGTATAAAGCACTTCCAGTTTTACCTACCAATAGGAAAAGTTACTTGGAATATCTGCAGCTCTCTTCATAGATATATTGAATGGATGGATGGATAGATGATTAGATAGATAGATAGATAGATAATAGATTCTGCGTTTACACAGTATGTTCTTTTTGGGTACCAGAGATTGAATTCAGAGGCACTCTACCACTAAGCCACATCCTCCGCCCTATTTTGCATTTTTTATTTAGAGACAGGGTCTCATTGAGTTGCTTAGCACCTTGCCATTGCTGAGGCTGGCTTTGAACTCACAATCCTCCTGCCTCAGCCTCCAGAGCTGCTGGGATTATAGGCATGTGCCACCATGCCCAGCTTACACAGTATGTTCTTGAATCCTACATAATGAAAGAAATCAAAATAATTCATTTTTTAAAATAATTAACTGAAAATTTTTATTTTCTTTCTGGTTTCTTTTAGGACAATACCAAGACAAAATACAAATTTTGTCACTCTGCCAGGTGCAGTGGTACACACCTCTAATTCCAGGAACTCAGGAGGCCGAGGCAGGAGGATCACAAGTTCAAAACCAGTGTCAGCAACTTAGCCAGGCCCTAAGCAACTTAGCCTGCCTCAAAATTTAAATAAATAAATAGGGCTGGATATGTGGTTCAGAAATTAAGAGTTCCTGGCTTCCACTCCCAGTACAATAAAAAAAAAAAAAAATTCTGTCATCCATATTGAAGATCTGAGGGAGAGAAGATAGGAGATAAGGAGGGAGACTCAAGAGGCATATGGAAATCAAGGGGCTTTCCTCCCAGAGTACACCCTTCTCAGATGTGTAAACATGATGTACAAGCTAAAGCACATAAAGCTAGACGTATTTCAATCTCCAGGTTTTAAAAAGGAACTGAGAAACCTAGAACTAGGCCAAATTGAGGATGAAGGTCTAAGAATTGAGTGGGACCATGAAAAACATCTAGATTTTAAAACAAGATATCATTCAAGGAAGAATGGATCTTTTAATGTGTCATCTCGTTTGAGTACTTAGTCATCAAATTCAATTTAATGAGGCTTTTGATCATTTCTCTGAATCAGATGTTTTTAAAGGATGATGTTGGCTATTTCTAATAAATATACATTAGATTCTTCGTTTATTTTCCAGTACTGGGGATTGAAACTGAGGTCACTTTACCACTGAGCTATATTTCCAGCCCTTTATTTTATTTTGAGACAGGCTCTCACTAAATTGCTCAGGCTGGCTTCAGACTTGCAATCCTCCTGCCTTATCCTCCCGTGTAGCTGGGATTATATGCACATTCCCTAGTACACCCAGCAATATCTCACCATTTTTATCTGGGAAAAACATAAAGAAACAATCTTCCTGGCTGGCTTTGGTGATCATAGTTACAGCTGGAATTTTGTGACATTGGGAGGGTTTGTGTATAGAAAAGATAACCTGAGAGCTGAAGATGTAGCTCAGTGGTACAGTGATTGACTGACATATAGGAGACTCTGGGTTCAACTTCTAGTGAAAAAAAAACTGAAAATGAGCCATAGCTTTCATTAAACTTTCCTCCAGCCACTTTTCAAGCTGTGGCTGTCTGCCATAAGCAGGTAAATATATTTTTATCTAAATATTTTAGAAAATTTACAGATTATTGCTATTTTTATTTTTTTTATCAGGGTAGGGGGGAACCAGGGAGTGAACCTAGGGACACATAACCACTGAGCCACCCACCTCCCCAGCATCTTTTCATTTTTTACTTTGAGACAGGATCTTGCTAAATTGCTTAGGGCCCTATTAAATTACTAAGGCTGTATTTGAACTCACAATGCTCCTGCATTAGTGTCTATAACTTCTGAGATTATAGGCATGCACCACCATGCACAGAAAGATTATTACTATTTTAAAGCTGAGAATTCAGAAATGACTTTGCACTATTGATATCCCTGATCAAATTTGTGAAGACAGATTATCCTGTTTTTAGAACTTTTCCCTACCCTAGGCTCCCAAAGTTTCAAGAAAATTTTTATAATAAACCAACTTACCCCCTGTTGTAATTTAAAATACCCAGAATCATTTACATTTTTAAGGAAGTCAGTTTTGACCAAATGAAGTAAGTGTAAGTGGAAGGGTCTTATCATTAATTAATTACAATGATTATTACCATTTGGTGAATGTATACTGTATTCCAGGCACTGTGTTTCATACATTATCTCATTTAATGCTAGGTTCTGACAGGGAGTTGTACCAAATAAAGGCACTGTGTTTGCCTGGAGAGTCAAATCAGGAACATTAAATAAACTGGAATATTTAAAAAGCAAAAAAGTGTATAGTGATATTACTTGGAAGTTTTAAAAACAGAAGTTCTTTTTTTTTCTTTTTGAGAAAAAAGGAAAAAGAAGTTTTATTGTTTTGCTAGCAAAGGAGAAACACAGGGGACTCCTGTCCCAGAGACTGTGATTCTGCCCATCAGCAGGAACAGAGGGAAAACAAAAGTTCTTATTATCATTCTTGCTAAAAATTTACTTATATCTTTTCTCCTCAACACAAGAACATAAAATGGCCATTTATAAGTAATGCATATAAAAATAAGACATTAATTTTGAATGGGCAATAAGTGGCCACACCATGGCTAAAATATATGGTTCTGAGATTCATAGTTGTGAAACTATCATATGTAATATCCAGTTGTCACCAATCTCAGGTCTGATTGTGAATTCTAAAGTAGAAAATTGCAGGAAGTTTATAAATCCATTTCAATCCAAGGAAGCGCTATCACTAAACACAAATTTCCAACTTCCTCCTTCCAGTCAGTGTGACCTTTCTAGGAGGTCTCTTGCACAGGATGAGAGCTGCTGGGTATGGTAACACACACCTCCTGCTAATGCAGGAGGATACAAATTCAAAGCCAGCCTCAACAACTTAGCAAGACCCTGTCTCAAAGTAAAAAAATAAAAAGGCTGAAAATGTAGCTCAGTGATAAAATGTCCCTGGGTTCAATCTTCAGTATTAAAAAAAAAAAAGCAAGATGAGAACTGCTAACCCTATCTTGCCAGGAAGAGAGAAGAGAGTACAGTCCAGAACTTGGTCAGCAGTCAGAAATCTCACTCATGACTTAATCCCACATCAGTTTTTCAGGCTAGGGTTACCAAGGTGAGATGGAGAGGTTAGGAATGTTAAGATCTCTTGATGAAAGGGAGGCTAAGATCTACCCAGTCTTTAAATTTAAATTTCTCCAGGCTGAAGAAGTAGATGGGTTTACCAGCAGGTTTTGTGGCAGAATTGCAGCATATCTCAACACATGGAATTTTTCTTTGTTTCTTTCTACCTCTGTTCTCCTTCTCTGAGGATCAGATAAACATTTCCCTTCCCTACCCCATGACAAAGCTGAGACATACACAGTTACCATTTAATACCTGAATTTCCACTTGGCTTTTCCACAATTCCACTATAAACATCTCAATGAAACAGTTACTCACTGGGTGTCTTCCACAGGCTGAGCACTTACTGGGTATTGTGAGGGATTCAGAGAAACATTTAGGTCCTCATGGAGTCTACAGTCTAACTGAGGAGATGGTATATATAAATTCATGAATAATTAAGTAATAGTTCAAATAATAGAGAATATGAGACTTTGAGAAAACATCTCAAATAGTAAGAGAGGACGGCAATACTGAAGTAGAGGAGAGAAAATGTTATAGTTTGTGTGTGGTTTGTACCACAAAGATTCATATGCTGAAGCTTGGTCCCCAGTCCAACATTGGTGGTGGTGGGACTTTTAAGATCTTTAAGGTGGTAGTTAGGCTTTAAGAGAGATTGATGCCTTTCTCAGAAAGTGAGTTAGGTCTCAGGAGAGTGCAGGAGTGCTGTTCTCGGTTCTTGTTCTCAGGGGCTGGATAAATTACCTGAAGCGAGCTCAGTTTCCTCTATTTGTCCTCTTGCTTCTTCTCTGGCTGTGTTAGTTCTGCATGTGCTGCTGGCTGGTGTCACACAGGCTCCCACCCTGTGATGCCATCCTCTATGTTGTGACACCACATGAAGCCCTCACCAGTTGTAGCCACCCAGTTTGGACTTTTCAGCCTCCAAAACCACAAGCTGAATATAAAAAACTCTTTTCTTTATAAAGTACTCAGATTTCACTTTGGGTACAGCAACACAAAACAAACTAAAGCAGAGAGAATCCTAGAGCCTAGGAAGCCTTCACAAAAGAGTCTGCTTCACATTTCATTAAGGGTAAACATAACAAAGAAAATCTGTGCTCTTTACACTTCTAGTCATAATGTAAATTGGTACCACATCTAGAAAGAATCATTTGGCACTATCAAAAGTATAAATGAGTGAGATGGAATTTCAGTGTAGTTTTAATTTGCATTTCTCCAATTGCTAGAAATGTTAAATATTTTTTTTATATATTTTTTGACCATTCATATTTCTTCTTCTGTGAAGTGTTGGTTCAGTTCCTTTGCCCATTTATTGATTGGTTTATTTGTTTTTCTGGTGCTAAGTTTTTTGAGTTCTTTGTATATCCTGAAAATTAATGCTTTATCTGAGGTACTGGTGGTAAAGATTCTCTCCCCGTCTGTAGGATCTCTGTACACAATATTGATTGCTTCCTGTGTTGTTTGATACCATCCCATTTATTGATTCTTGATTTTACTTCTTGTGCCTTAGGAGTCTTGTTGAGGAATTTGGTTCCCAAGCTGACATGTTGGACAATTGGGTCTAATTTTTCTTCTAGTAAGTGCAGGTTCTCTAGTCTAATGATCCACTTAGAGTTGAGTTTTGTGCAAGGTAAGGTATAGGGGTTCAATTTTATTCTACTATGTATGGATTTCCAGTTATACCAGCACCATTTGTTAAAGAGACTATCCCTTCTCCAATGTACATTTATGATGCCTCGGTCTAGGATGAGATAACTGTATTTATGTAGATGTTATCTCTGTGTCTTCTATTCTGTTCCACTGGTCTTCATGTCTGTTTTGGTGCTAATACCATGCTGGTTTTATTACTATAGCTCTGTAGTGTAATTTAAGGTCTGATATTGTGATGCCTCCTGCATCACTTTTCACACTAAGGATTGCTTTGGCTATTCTGGGCCTTTCTTTTTCCAAATGAATTTCATGATTGCTTTCCCTATTTCTGTGAAGGATGTCATTGGGATCTTTATAGGAATTGCATTAAGTCTATATGGCATTTTGGGTAGTATGGCCATTTGATAGTATTGATTCTGCCTATCCAGGAACATGAGAGATCTTTCCATTTTCTGAGATCTTCTTCAATTTTTTTCTTTAGTGTTCTATAGTTTTCATTTACCTCTTTTGTTGATTCCCAAATATTTTTAGAGGCTATTGTAAAAGGGATAGTTTTCCTGATTTCTCTTTTACCTGATACATCATTGGTGTATAGAAATGGCAGATATGAAGAATATAAGCAAAAATAAACATTGGTGAGAATGTGGGGAGAAAGATACTCTCAATATGTTGTTGGTGGGACTGCAAATTGGTGAAACCACTGTAGAAAGCAATATAGAGATTCCTTAGAAAACTTGGAATGGACTCACCTTTTGACCCAATTATCCCATTCCTTGGTCTATACCCAAAGGACTTAAAAACAGCGTACTACAGCCACATCCATGTTTATAGCAGCTCACCTCACAATAGTCAAGCTATGGAAAAACCTAGATGTCCTTCAACAGATGGATGGATAAATACACACACACACACACAATGGAATATTACTCAGCCATAAAAAACAATGAAATTATTGCATTTGCCAGTAAATGGATGGAACTGGAGAATATCATGCTATGTGAAACAAGCCAGTACCCCAAAACCAAAGGCCAAATGTTCTCTCTGATTTGTGGATCATAACCCAAAGCAAAGGAGGTTGAGGAGGGGGATAATAGAAATAGATTGGATTAGACAAAGGATAATTAAGAGAAGGAGGTGGGAGAGAAATAGGAAAAACAATGGAATTAATTGGTCATAACTTTCCTAGCCTGTATTTGTATATATGACAAGGGTAGCTCCACATCATGTACGACCACAAGAGTGAGAACCTAATAGAATAAGTTATACTTTATATATGTATATTCTGCCAAAATACATTCTACTGTCATGTATAACTAAAAAAAAAAATTTAAGTATAATTGAGGGCTGGGGATGTGGCTCAGTGGTATGCCTTAAACCCAGGGCATGTATGAGGCCCTGGGTTCAAGCCCCAGCACTGTGAAATAAAACAAAACAAAAAGTATAAATGACCTAGCAATTCTACTTCTAAAATTTATCCTACATCTGTTTTCATGTGTATTAAAATGACACACATATAAGAAAATTCATTGCATCTTTGCATTTTTGTTCATAATAACAAAACACTGGAAACAACCCAAATGTCCATTAATAGGGAACTTGTTAAATAAATGTGGTGGCACATCCAAAGTACATAGCCCATAGTACACAGCCACAAAAACAAGTAAGAAATTCTTTCTGTACCAATATGAAGCAGATCTATAAACATATATTTTTTGTTGATTAAAAAAGGAAGATCTAGACAAAGGGTACAGTGCACTATATTAATTATATATAAAATAAGCATACTATGAAAATTAGTTTGCATACTGGGTCCTAGTATGAATACTTGTACACTGAGATTGTATATTATGTACTTTATGTATCTTTCCAGATAAAAACTTTTCACTTTGGGGAAAAAAAAGTCATATGTGTTTTTGCTTGCATACACAAAAACCATATGCAAATAAAACTACTTGCCTGGGGCAGGGGGCAAATTGGGTTCCTAGTGGGAGAATTTTACTATATGTCTTTTTGTACCTTTTGATTTTTGAAACTAGTGAACATATTATCTATTCCAAATAAATTATAATTTTTTAAAAGTCTAAGCTCAATTATTTGCCTTATAACTCTTAGTGGTGTATGAGGCCAAATACAAACTTTAGAGATGAGAGAGTCTAAAAAGCTCAATTTAGTCATCCTGGGATTTCAGTCTGGACTTAACTGAATCAATAATTTCTTCATTTTTCCCTATGTTAAGCTGGTCTCACACCCAACATAGCCTCTAATTTGTGGACGCATGATCAGTTTATTTATGGCCTTCAATTAAGCAATTGTAGGCTTAGATCTGCATGCTGATAAATGATATTATCATATTATAAAAGAACAAATGAACCAAATCAACCCAAGATTTATGCTTCCATAGACATAAAAAAATTAAGAGAGTTGAACCTTGGGAAAGCTTGCAAGAATGATCTTGATTTATATTCATGCATTCTGATAACTAAATTTAATACACCTTTGCCAGTGAAATTTCAGCATGACAGAGATGAGGCTTTTGGTCAGCATTTTGGGGCTATTCATAGCTATCAAAATCTTCCAAACCTAGGCTTCCCGTCTCAGCATCTTGGCTTCTTCATGGGAAATTTTGGCTGCCTCCCTTAAGATCAAGTATCCAGCCTTCCAGAGACACACAAACCTGCTTTCACCTCAATGCTCTGTGATGGAGAAGAATAAAGAGGAAGATCAGGAGAAGTGATGCAACAGACAACAAAATTTGCATAAATTAAACTGATTAAGAGAAACTTTGTTGTTATTGTGAAAATTGAAAAAAATGCCACTTCAGGGCTAAATAATGGGGAAAAAAACTACATCAACAATGGCACATGGCCAAAAGTAGGCTTCTTGTAACAATCATCTATCTCTTCTTTCTGGACAGAGATGACTTAGCAAGCGTCAAGCAAGTTCTGACTGTTAAAGTGTATGAAATCAAGTATAATGATCTCTTTCTAAGACACTTTGCGGACTTCAAAACTTGATTAACATTATTTAGGTATCTAGTAAAAAACTGCAAAAAACAAACCCCACAAACAACAACAACAAAAATCTATTTGTACATACCAGGAAACTCATTGATCTAAGACTTGTTTTATTCCAAGTGACAATGACAGAAAAGAAAATTCAGGGGCTGGGGATGTGGCTCAAGCGGTAGCGCGCTCGCCTGGCATGCGTGCAGCCCGGGTTCGATCCTCAGCACCACATACAAACAAAGATGTTGTGTCCGCCGAAAACTAAAAATTAAATAATAAAAAAAAATTAAAAAAAAAAGAAAAAGAAAATTCACCTGTATTAAGGCATGTATTCATATTTGAGACGAGGAGAACGCATTGAAAGCCTGAAGTCAGTCAGACCCAAACTCCAGTTTTCTTAGCTGTATGACCTTGTGTTTGTCATTTCACTGAGACTTTCTTCTTCTGGGAAAAAATAAGGACTAAATAAGGCCGCATATCTAAAGAGTTTAGCATAATGCCCAGTAGTTAGAAAGCCTGAAATTCATTTGTATATTGATGCTATTGATACCAAGAAATGGTTTATTAAATTATTTTAAGGTCCAAGAATGATAAATCCAGCCAGATTGTTACTGTTATGGGCGACTTAAAAACTGCTTTTAATGAATGTTTTTATTTATTAAAATGTTTAAATATTTTGAAAATTAAAGTGTTTAACTCTTGTATCTATAGTAAAAATTAAAACAACTGCATTAAAATGCACCAGGTGGAAGATCTAAATTGATATACAGTAATTTTATAATCTTTCATAATGTCAAAATTAACTATTTTTTTCTTTTTCAATTTGCACATTTAAAATTCCAGCATCAGTTCCTTTTAGAATTATTTGGGTCTCTATCATCCATAAGTGCTGAGCTGTGGCAAAGCCAAAGTTACTTATACAGGATAACATAACTTAATCTACGGGCAATTTAGTAGAAGTTTGTTTTGAATAAACTGTGTTTTGTTTTAAAAAAGATGCCTCACTTTGCTAATTTCAGAACAAACAGCTTTCTAATGGAAAGCATTTGCTGTTTTTATACCTCAAGTTAAATATTTCTGTCCACTCTTTAGTCAAAATGAAAACAGAACATAAAAAAACAATGACCTGGTTTGGTTTCTAACAGAACGATGTCAACAATCCTACATGATAAGTTAACCTCTCTGTTAAACATTCATTGAGTGCCTACCGGATTCTCTAGGCATTATGGGAAATGCAAAAATGACTCAGACGTGAAGATGGAAACACACTACCTTGATTTATGAGTTCAGTTCCTACTTGTCCAAAAGCAAAACAAAAGACAAATAAATGTTCATCAAAAATCTAAACACAAACCACTGAAGCATGAAATCATATGCTATCTCTCTCTTTCCACCTGGGATGTGAATTTATCCAGTGTACTCTTGCTATATACACTCTTTAGTCACTGAGCAGTCATCTTGGTTATCAGACTGACTATTACAGTATTGCAATGTTAGTGTTCAAGTAACCCTGATTTTACTTAATAACAATACCAAAGCAGGAAATTTGACTATGCCAAAGAGAAGGAATAACATGCTTTCTTAAGAGAAGGGTAAAAAGTTCTTGATTCAGGAAAGAAAAGGAATTGTATGCTAAGGTTGCTAAAATCTATAATACAATAAGATACTTAGAGAAAAAAACTACATTCATATGACTTATTACAGTATATTGATACAATTTTCCTATGTTATTATTTATTGTTTTAATACCTTACTATGCCAAATTTATAAACTTCATCATATATATATATATATATATATAACACATATTATATATAGGGTTTAGTACTTACTACCTGTGGTTTGGGGCATCCACTGGGAGACTTGGAAAGTATCCTACAAGTAAAAATGATAAGGGATAAGGAGTTACTATCTTTTCTATTTTGTAGAAATTCTTAACAGATTTTAGATTCAAGTCCTTTTTCCAATACATGAGTTGAAAATATCTTGGGCTGGGGCTGTAGCTCAGTGGCAGAGCACATGCCTAGCATGTGTGAGGCACTGGGTTTGATCCTCAGCACCACATAAAAAAATAAATAAAATAAAGGCATACTATCCATCTATAACTATAAAAAATTTAAAAAAGAAAATATCTTTTCCCACTCTGTGGGTGCCTATTACCTTTCTCTTAAGATCCCTCTTTTTCTTCCCCTCTGAAGGTGTTGGGAATTGAACCCAAGCCCAGGACCTCTTGCTTGCTAGGCAAGTGCTCTGTCACTGAGCCACACCCCCAGCCCAGCCTATTTCTTCTCTTAATGGAGTCTTTTGACAAATGGCAGTTGTTAATTTTATGTGGTCCAATTTGCCAATTTTTTCCTTATGGCTAGCACATTTTTTGTGTGTGTACTGGTTCAAGCGAACTGCTTACTCCAAAGTCATGAAGATTTCTCCAGTTTTTCTTTTAAAATCTATGTTGTTTTATTTTTCACATTTAGATCTGCAATCCTTCTGGAATCAGTTGTTTGCATATGATGTGAGATAGGCGTTAAAATATATTTTTTCATATGGATGACTCCCCTGTGCCATTTACCGTATTGAAAATATCATCGTTTCCTCCACTGTATGGCAGTGTCACCTTTATCACAAAACCAGGTGACTATGTCTGTATCTATGTCTTTCTATCTATCTAACTTTATCTGTGTTTGGACTCTGTTCTATTACATTGATCAGCTTATTTATTTTTATGTTTAGAAAACTTCATTAAAATAGTATTGGGTCTGGGGTTATGGCTCAGCAGTAGAGCGCTCGCCTCGCACATGCAAGGTCCTGGGTTTGATCCTCAGCACCACATAAAAATAAATAAATAAATAAATAAATAAATAAAGGTTATTGTATACAACTACAAAAAAAAATTTTTAAATAGTGTTTATGAGTTTGAATTTTGCCTCCTGGAACCAAGACAACACTTGAGGTGTGATTTCTCACCTGCAGCCCTCGCCATGCCATGGCAATTATCAAGGCACCCATCCTGTGGGTATATATGCAACACAAAAAATAGCACCATCACTCTCTCCTGCTCTTTCTTTCTCACCTTTACCCCAAGTCTTCATTCAGTCTCCATCTTCTCTCTATATGTGTTTGTCTCTCCATAATTATAAAAGTATGTTTTTATCATTAATCTGTTGAATATCTTATGCATCATTTTAAAAGCAATTGAATACAGAATTTACCATATTATTTTAAAAAATGGAATTGAATTACACTTACCCATATAGCTTTCAGTGCATATTTTCTACTATAAATTCAGTGGTTTTTGATTTTATAAAAAGATTCTACACTCTTACTATTCTTCCTCCTATGAGAAGGAGATTTTATTCCCATCTGATAATTTTATTCCCATCATGATAAAACTACATTCCATTTCTATTGTAATATAAACCCTTATAATAAAAATACATATTAAATATAATTGTGCCTTCCTAGAATGTGTAGAGATCATATTATCACATGTTGGGAATAGAGTCACGCAGTAATATAAAAAGCAGATTCCTTGTTGGAATGTCAGTTGTCTCAGTCTGGCTCACTTATGGGACAATAACCTGCCCAAAGCAGAGACTGTGGGTCATGCTCAACATTTCTGTATTTCTGTTAATTATTATTCAATCTCTCAGTTACCAGAGCTAAAATCCTCAGGACTATCTTTTACTCCTCCCTTTTCCCCATGGTGCAACTTTATATACACTTAAAAGCCCTTTTCACAGAATCTTGTGTCCAGTGCTTCCTGTGAACTCACTGTTACTATTTTCTCTTGGGTTTGTTTGATTTTTTAATCAGACTCTTCATATTGGCTTAAACAATAAGAAAGGTCATTATCTCTTAAAATAAGAAATATACAGGTAGAATGACCATTTCTGCTTCTCTGAAGTTCTCTTGGTCCCACCCTACTGGTCTGTTGACTCTGTACCCAACCTGGTACCAAGATGGCTGCACTGGTTCCAGGTTACACCCAGCAGACCTCTTCTCATCTAACTTCTGATATCATCGACTTCTGACATTACAGTAATTTGTTGGTCAGGGAGCACAGGTGGCTTCATTCTGATTGAACCTTGACCTCTCCATTTGAGATTCCCACAATCAGACTCCAAACTAACCTTTATCCTTTCTTCTCCCTAGTCCTTTATAACAGTGGTGTGGGCAAATGTTTCTGTAGAAGTCCAGATAGTAAATGTTTCAGGCTTTGAGAGTCATGTGGTCCTGTCACAATTACTTATCTCTACCCTTGTAGTACAGGAGCAGCCATATACATACAAGATAAGACAAAGTGGTGAGCAAGGGGATGAGGAGCACAAACAGATGTTAAAGCTCATCATGTAGACTCCCAAGGGCCATGATAAAGAGTTCAAATTCTGTTCTAAAGGTGATGAGAAGTGGTTGAAGGTGCTAAGTAGAGGAATGGTTGATCTGACTCTTAGGAGACTATTTCACTGTGATGTGTGGGGGTGTGCACTACAGGGGCATGAGAGCAGAGAGAATACTAGGGGTTTGTTGTCACAGTTTGGAAAAGGCTGACGGTGGTTCAGCCCTGGAAAGCCAGTGGGTCCTGGCAGCAAGCACACCCTCTTCTTGGTTTGTGCCCAGGGAAAGGAGCAGGCTCTGGCTTCAAGTTCTGTTCTTATTTCCCTCCTCTTTCTAGCCCCACTTCTTATCTGTGCCCTTTGCTGCATATTATAGTCCACTGTCAATATCCTTAAATCCTTTCTGAATATCCTGGGCAGTCCTAGAATCCTAGAACAGATTCTTTCTTTGTCCTCAAAATAACTTCATTATATTACCTGAAAAGAAGAAATGCCCTGCCAGGCATAGTGATGCAAGCCTGGAATTCCAGCAGCTGGTGAGGCTGAGTTAGGAAGATCACTTGAGTTCAAAGCCAGCCTCAGCAATTTAGCAGGGCCCTAATTAACTCAGTGAGACCTTATCTCAAAATAAAAAATAAAAGAGCTGGTGATGTGGCTTAGTGGTTAAGTGTTCCTGGGTTTAATCTCCATTACCAAAAAGAAAAGGGGGTGGGGGGAGAAAGAAAAGAAATGTCCCTCTTGTGTCTCCAGTGTGTTGGTGTTTCTCAATTAAAAGTATTAAGTTGGGAAAATAGTTGGGACTTGAGAGAAAGTAGATCCATAAAATGCAAATTGCCACAAGGAATAATTGATGATTGTAGATGATAGATCTCAAAAAGAAGTTTCTCTTTGACATTTTTCCTGGATTATGTGAAAGGGACACAATTGTGTAGACAGAATCAAGAAAGTCTTGGGCTGGAGATATGGCTCAGTGATAGACTGCCCCTGTGCTCAATCCCAGTACCTAAAAAAAAAAGTCTCAAGTTCTATTGCTATGAAGGGAAGGGCTACAACTAGAGAATTGAGGAATGAATGTGGACAGGGTGAAGTAAAATAGGAAGCTACTCCTTCAAAGGTCAGGGTGATTATGAAAATGCTTTGGTTTGAACTTTAAAATGTTACTGGAAATGAATCATTACACATGCATGTGTTCATGCATGCACCCCCACCCCCACCCACAGGCACACACATCAGAAAGAAGACAAACATCTTTTGTGAGTGGGCTTGTGTCAAATCAAAATACCATGATTATCCTTAAAATTTCTTGGGAGTGAATATAGAAGCTGTTTTATTCATAATAAAAATGTGGTCCCTCTCAAGACCAACTCTCCCAGCATGCTAGTCTCTTTCCTGTACATTGCAAAATGGCTTGCTGGCTTATCCACTCTTTGGTCACTTCTGCCTCTCTTCATTCTTAGTATATCCAGTGATGGCTCAGCCAGTCTGATGGAGCCCCTGACAGTTTTAGGTACCTCATTTGACCCAATCATTTATCTGTCTTGACAGTGAGGTCATAATTTCAAACATGGTATGGAAGTAAAATGTTTATTAAATTAGATGACTTACTAACACTTCTAGAACATTAAAAATCCATGGAGAAAATTTTTGTATGTCACACACACATACACACACACACACAAAACATGCACATACAAAACAAATCCATGGTGTGTCTATTGTATACAATATAGTTGCAGCCTATGAAGAAAGGACACAAGAAAAAGGAAGGAAAAGGGTAAGAAACTAGAGTTGACAAAGAGTAAAAGCAAAGATGGACCATGCATTCTACTTTTGGTGCAAATCCTCTAGCTGGAATTTCCATTGTTCTCTAAAGATGCTGTTGTCTTTCCCAGTCGCAGGCCAGGTAGGGCTCCAATCAGTACTCTTGTTGGGAAGCTAGGGAGTGGTGAGCAAGGGGATGAGGAGCACAAACAGATGTAGATCCATAAAATCCTTGTTGGATCAGTTTTTGATCACTTTTAGGAGACTTCACTTTGATCAACTGGCTCCAGATTGATCCCATTAAGTTCTCTAGAGTCACTGGCATGTCTAATCTGTTTTTCTTGGGAGTATTTGATCAAAGATAGAATGACACATGCCCATTATTACCAATACTAACATAATGATAAAGAGAAGCAATGGAAAGTAAAAGGAACCTGAAACAAGATTATAGGAGTTAAATCTCAGTTCTCTCATTCACTTGATGTGTGACCTTCAGCAAATTGTCTACCCTCTCTTGCCTCAGTTTTCCTATTCATAAAATGGGAATCGATGAGGGCATCTCCCTCCCAGGATTGTTGTGAGAGTTAGATGGATTAAAACATATAGGGCACTTGGAATTGCCCTGGTGATTTTTTTTTAGACCTCTGTAGAAGTTAGCCTGAACTTCTGCTTTTGTCTCAGTTAGGAATAACTGAAAGTGAAGGCAGGTAGCACATCCCACTGGTCCTCTCTGATTACCCCTCAACCACCCCAAGCCTGTGTGGCACAATGCTCTACCCTAGGTCTCCCTCTGAGGGGTCCGGAAGGGAGGCTGAAGAGAAATATGTAGACTGGTGGACTTCTGGTTTCCACTGGGGGCTCAGGCATTTCCTCCCCTCCCCCACCTATGAGAGGAGCCATCAGGATCTGGCCAAGCCTTGACGCAGTCCTCCTCTGGCTTTTCCTCCCACTTTCTGTCCACCCTTTGCTAATCTTCAGCCAGTAGAAGCTGGTGGGCTTCCTGGCCACCACTGTTGTGTGTTGCTTCACACTCCAGCTTCATGTGCTGAGGAAGATGCTCAGGATTACTCCCAAGGGATAAGGAAGTTTGGTGCCTGCAAAAATCTGCCCTAATCTTGATTGGAGTAAAATACCTATGGACATTATACCCACAGAAGGTTCCTCAAAAGTTATGTGACATTTTTTCAACCAATTGAACTTCCCTAACCTGATTTCCTAGAAAAGCCAGAAATTCAGAGAAATTGTAGGGCACTGGACTGACAAATAAGTCAGTAAATTCTCCCATAGACTTCCCTCTCAGGTCTGAAAATTTACCTGATAGCACAGGAATGACATCTCTGAAGCCTATAGGCAAAGACAGATAGTAAGAAATTGCCCTCCCACAAATTGGCCATCAGCCCATGTGTGTTCCCACAGCCAGGCCCTGAGTGGTTGCAAAAGCCACACCATGTCAGTTCTTGTCAAACCAGCTGACTAGCTGAACTGTTTTCCCAATATGTAAGTTCCTCTATTGGGACATGTGTCCATAGGTATCCACCCTTGATCCACTTACAGCAAGTTGCCCCAAGGAAATACTCAGACAAGTTCCCAGAGCTGGCTGTGCAGAGTTTTTTGTGGTCATTGTTTTGTAGTAGCAACAGTACTGTATTGGAAACAGCCTAGATGGCCACCAATAGAGAATAGCTTAAGTAAGTTATGGCACACCGTAAAATGAAGTACTTCTTAATCTCCACAAATAAGCATGGGATCTGTAACTATTGACATGAAAAGGTGTCTATAGAACCTTTGCTGAATGATAAAAGCTGTTCATTGAATTGATTCTGATATAATGGCACTTATTAAAATTAAATTTTTATGAATGTGTCCAAAGAGTCATAGAGAGTTATGATTATAAAAATACTAACAAGTATTTTATTTTTTTTGAAGATATTTTGAATGGAGTGGTTGTCCTCACTTCCATTTCAGAGGATTTGTCGCTGATATACAGGAATGCCTTTGATTTATGCGTGTTGATTTTATATCCTGCCACTTTGCTGAATTCATTTATTAGCTCTAATAGTTTCTTTGTAGAGCCTTTTGGGTCTGCTAGGTATAGAATCATATCATCTGCAAATAGTGATAATTTAAGTTCTTCTTTTCCTATTTTTATGCCTTTAATTTCTTTCGTCTGTCTAATTGCTCTGGCCAGTGTTTCGAGAACTATGTTGAACAGAAGTGGAGAGAGAGGGCATCCCTGTCTTGTTCCAGATTTTAGAGGGAATGCCTTCAGTTTTTCTCCATTCAGAATGATGCTAGCCTGAGGCTTAGCATAGATTGCTTTTACAATATTGAGGTATGTTCCTGTTATCCCTAGTTTTTCTAGAGTTTTGAACATAAAGGGATGCTGTACTTTGTCAAATGCTTTTTCCGCATCTATCGAGATGATCATATGGTTCTTATTTTTAAGTCTATTGATGTGGTGAATAACATTTATTGATTTCCGTATATTGAACCAGCCTTGCATCCCAGGGATGAAGCCTACTTGATCATGGTGTACAATTTTTTTGATATGTTTTTGTATCCGATTCGCCAGAATTTTATTGAGGATTTTTGCATCTAGGTTCATTAGAGATATTGGTCTGTAGTTTTCTTTCTTTGAAGTGTCTTTGTCTGGTTTAGGTATCAGGGTGATGTTGGCCTCATAGAATGAATTTGGAAGTTCTCCCTCCTTTTCTATTTCCTGAAGTAGCTTGAAAAGTATTGGTATTAGTTCTTCTTTAAAGGTTTTGTAAAATTCTGCTGTATACCCATCCGGTCCTGGAAAATACTTGGGAATCAACCTAACAAAAGAGGTGAAAGACTTATACAATGAAAACTACGGAACCCTAAAGAGAGAAATAGAAGAAGATCTTAGAAGATGGAAAAATATACCCTGTTCATGGATAGGCAGAACTAACATCATCAAAATGGTGATATTACCAAAAGTTCTCTATAGGTTTAATGCAATGCCAATCAAAATCCCAACGGCATTTCTTGTAGAAATAGAGAAAGCAATCATGAAATTCATATGGAAAAATAAAAGACCCAGAATAGCAAAAACAGTGCTAAGCAGGAAGTGTGAATCAGGCGGTATAGCGATACCAGACTTCAAACTATACTACAGAGCAATAGTAACAAAAACAGCATGGTACTGGTACCAAAACAGGCGTGTGGAACAATGGTACAGAATAGAGGACACAGAAACCACTCCACAAAACTACAACTATCTTATATTTGATAAAGGGGCTAAAAGCATGCAATGGAGGAAGGATAGCATCTTCAACAAATGGTGCTGGGAAAACTGGAAATCCATATGCAACAAAATGAAACTGAATCCCTTTCTCTCGCCATGCACAAAAGTTAATTCAAAATGGATCAAGGAGCTTGGTATCAAATCAGAGACGCGCCGTCTGATAGAAGAAAAAGTTGGCTACGATCTACATTTGGTGGGGTCGGGCTCCAAATTCCTCAATAGGACACCCATAGCACAAAAGTTAATAACTAGAATCAACAAATGGGACTTACTCAAACTAAAAAGTTTTTTCTCAGCAAAAGAAACAATAAGAGAGGTAAATAGGGAGCCTACACCCTGGGAACAAATCTTTACTCCTCACACTTCAGATAGAGCCCTAATATCCAGAGTATACAAAGAACTCAAAAAATTAGACAATAAGAGAACAAACAACCCAATCAACAAATGGGCCAAGGACCTGAACAGACACTTCTCAGAGGAGGACATACAGTCAATCAACAAGTACATGAAAAAATGCTCACCATCTCTAGCTGTCAGAGAAATGCAAATCAAAACCACCCTAAGATACCATCTCACTCCAGTAAGATTGGCAGCCATTAGGAAGTCAAACAACAACAAGTGCTGGCGAGGATGTGGGGAAAAGGGTACACTTGTTCATTGCTGGTGGGACTGCAAATTGGTGCAGCCAATTTGGAAAGCAGTAGGGAGATTTCTTGGAAAGCTGGGAATGGAGCCACCATTTGACCCAGCTATTCCCCTTCTCGGTCTATGCCCTAAAGACCTAAAAAGAGCATGCTACAGGGACACTGCTACATTGATGTTCATAGCACCACAGTTCACAATACCAAGACTGTGGAACCAACCTAGATGCCCTTCAATAGACGAATGGATAAAAAAAATGTGGCATTTATACACAATGGAGTATTACTCTGCATTAAAAAATGACAAAATCGAGAGGAGGGAAGATGGCGGCGAGGGGAGTGCATTACCCCCGTGTGCTGCTTCACTGTGTGGGAGTATGACAAGTCAGGACGGCTAAAGGATATCTTGTTAGGAATTTCCAGCAATAGTGGGGTGCGCCGGAACCTGGAGGAAGGATTTCCATCGCATGAGGATCGGCTACGGGGACTCAAACGCGAGAGGTTTGTCGCACGGAGGGTAATACTGCTTATTCAGCAAATCGCCCCGCGGCTAGAGTCTGCAAGGCGCGCTGGGATAGAGACGCAGGGTTACAGCGCTGCAGTTTCTGCCAGACGCGCAAGCACCGCACTCAGGGCTGAATTCTGGGTTCGAGACGGGGAAGGAAGCGGTCCATCTCGGTTCTCCACACCGGTCAGACCACAGAGGAGGCCAGCAGCCACCATGTTGGTAAACTGACGTCACCACACCTGTTTTTGACTGACCGCAGCTCATTCAGCCATAGAACAGGTAATTTCAGGCTGCAATTCGCCTGCGGCTTGCAGACAGATTGCTAGGGTTCAGCGCCTGGGGGCTTCTTAAAATCTGATCTTATCGGAGTGAACACGGAGCGCGGGGCGGCCAAGTCCCGGCTCCCGGAACCGTCCCGGAACCGCCCTGGCTCAGGGCTGCGGAGCCTGCGGAGGCTGCTTCTTGGACCCTGCTAATATCAGAGCAAACACAAAACACCAAGAAGCCGAATTCCAGCTCCCGGAACTGAGCCCGCGGGGACTGCTTCTTGGAGCTTACACTTATAGGAGCTTACACCGAGCACAGAGCGGCCGAGTTCCGGCTCCCGGAACCGTCCCGGAACCGCCCTGGCTCAGGGCTGCGGAGCCCGCGGAGGCTGCTTCTTGGACCCTGCTACTATCAGAGCATACACCAAACACTAAGCGGCCGAATTCCGGCTCCCGGAACTGAGCCCGCGGGGGCTGCTTCTTGGAGCCTACACTTATAGGAGCTTACACCGAGCACGGAGCGGCCGAGTTCCGGCTCCCGGAACTTCCCTGGACCGGGGCTAGGAGCCCGCGGAAACTGTGTCTCGGTCCGGGTCCTGCTGAGGGCAGGTCAGGACTCACCCATTGCTTGGGTTGCCTGGCAAGGGGAACGAAATGCTGCCATTCGCATAGGATACCAACATGGCAGAGATCTGATGTCAGCAGAAAGCGGTGGAGGAGACATCTTCATCAATACCAGCGGTGACATAAGCAGTTGGTCTTCTGGTAAGGGGGGTGAGGCTCAGTCACCCGAGTCTCCTCAATTTGTCCTCGAGCCGGAGGGAAGGAGCCGGGCCGCCGCCAGCCCCCGGAGCAGGCCCAGCGGCTCGCCAGCGTGGTGACCGCGTGACCCCAATTGGAGAGGGGGCGGAGCGGAGCCGCCACCCACACCCGCCAGGTGGGCAGACCCACGACCCAGTAGTACATGGGCGTGGTAGGAGGGGCAGGGCAGAGCCGCCCTTCGCGCTTGCAAGGTAAACAGACCTGTGACAGCCTGGCGGGTCAGGCCCAGTGGCCTGCCAGTGTGGTACACACGTCACCCCAACTCGAGTAGGGGCAGAGCAGATCCTTATCCCACGCCCGGATCAGGCCCTGCCGGTGTGGTGGTCACGTGACCCCAATTGGAGTGGGGGTGGAGCGGAACCGCCACCCGTGCCCGCAGGGTGAGCAGACCAGTGATCAACCTGCAGATCAGGCCCAGGGGTCCGCAGGCGTGGTAGGAGGGGCAGGGCAGATCCGCCGCCCGCGCCTTCAAGGTAGGCAGACCTACAACAGACCGGCGGATCAGGCCCAGGAGCCTGCCGGCGGGGTACAAACACCACCCTAATTGGAGTAGTGACAGAGCAGAGTCGCCTCCCTTGCCAGGAACAGACCCAGCATCCTGCAGGCGGGGTAGTCACGACACCCCAATTGGAGTAGGGGCAAAGCAGAGCCTCCACTCGTGCCCGAAAGGTGGGCAGATCTGCGACCGACCAGCAGGACAGGCCCAGTGGCCTGCTGGTACGACAGACACGTCACCCCAATTGGAGTAGGGGCAGAACAGAGCCGCCACCAGCTCCCAGAACAGGCCCAGTGACCTGCCGGCGTGGTAGCCACGACACCCCAATTGGAATAAGGAGAGAGCAGAGCCGCCGCCCGCACCTGCAGGAAAGATACGCAAGCAGTATGAAAAGACAAGGAAAGAAAGGACCACAAGCAATGCAGGTCAACGCAACTTTAGAAGAGGTAACAGCTGCAGCAGATGGAATGTCAGATAAAGAATTCAGGATATACATGCTTCAGATGATCTGGAGTATCAAGGAAGACATTAAACAGCAAAATCAGACAATGAAAGATCACTTCGACAACGAATTACGCAAACAAATCCAGGAAGCAAAGGATCAACTATACAGGGAGATAGAGGTTATAAAAAACAAGCAATCAGAAATCCTAGAAATGCAGGAAGCAATAAACCAACTTAAAAACTCAATGGAGAATACTACCAACAGAGTAGAACACTTAGAAGATAGAACATCAGACAATGAAGACAAAGTATTTCAACTGGAAAAGAACATAGACAGCTCAGCAAGACTGTTAAGAAACCATGAGCAGAACATCCAAGAAATATGGGATAACATTAAGAGACCAAACTTAAGAGTCATTGGGATACAGGAAGGTACAGAGCTCCAAACCAAAGGAATGAGCAGTCTATTCCATGAAATAATACAAGAAAACTTCCCAGACTTGAAGAATGAGACAGAATCCCAAATCCTAGAAGCCTACAGGACGCCGAATGTGCAAAATCATAAGAGATCCACACCTAGACACATTATAATGAAGATGCCCAACATACAGAATAAGGAGAGAATTTTAAAAGCTACAAGAGAAAGGAAGCAGATTACATTTAGGGGCAAGCCAATCAGGATAACAGCTGATCTTTCAACACAGACTCTGAAAGCTAGAAGATCCTGGAATAACATATTTCAAACACTGAAAGATAATGGGTTCCAACCAAGAATGGTGTATCCAGCGAAATTAAGCTTCAGGATGGAGAATGAAATTAAAACCTTCCACGATAAACAAAAGTTTAAAGAATTCGCAGCTAGAAAACCATCTCTTCAAAACATCCTAGCCAAAGTATTACAGGAAGAGGAAATGGAAAATAACAATGAAAACCAACAGTGGGAGGTAGGACAGTAAAGGGGGGGGGGAAACAATCAAAGAGGAAAACAAACAATGTTTAGTAACAGAAATAAACAAATATGGCTGGAAGAACAACCCATATCTCAATAATAACCCTAAATGTTAATGGCTTAAACTCACCAATTAAGAGACACAGGCTAGTAGAATGGATCACAAAACAAGACCCAACAATATGCTGCCTACAGGAGACGCATTTGATAGGAAAAGACATACATAGGCTGAAGGTGAAAGGTTGGGAAAAATCATATCACTCATATGGACTTCGGAAACAAGCAGGCGTGTCCATACTCATATCAAATAAAATAGATTTCAAGCCAAAGTTAATCAAAAGAGATAAAGAGGGACACTACATACTGCTTAAGGGAACCATACACCAACAAGACATAACAATCATAAATATTTATGCCCCAAACAATGGTGCAGCTATGTTCGTCAAACAAACTCTTCTCAAGTTCAAGAGTCTAATAGACCACCACACCATAATCATGGGAGACTTCAACACACCTCTCTCGCCACTGGACAGATCTTCCAAACAAAAGTTGAATAAGGAAACTATAGAACTCAATAACACTATTAATAACCTAGACCTAATTGACATATATAGAGTATACCACCCAACATCAAGCAGTTACACTTTTTTCTCAGCAGCACATGGATCCTTCTCAAAAATAGATCATATATTATGTCACAGGGCAACTCTTAGACAATATAAAGGAGTAGAGATATTACCATGCATCTTATCTGATCATAATGGAATGAAACTGAAAATCAACGATAAAAGAAGGAAGGAAAAAGCATACATCAATTGGAGAATGAACAATAGGTTACTGAATGATCAATGGGTTATAGAAGACATCAAGGAGGAAATTAAAAAATTCTTAGAGATAAATGAAAACACAGACACAACATATCGGAATCTATGGGACACATTGAAAGCAGTTCTAAGAGGAAAATTCATTGCTTGGAGTTCATTCCTTAAAAAAAGAAAAAACCAACAAATAAATGATCTCATACTTCATCTCAAAATCCTTGAAAAAGAAGAGCAAAACAACAGCAAAAGAAGTAGAAGGCAAGAAATAATTAAAATCAGAGCTGAAATTAATGAAATCGAAACAAAAGAAACAATTGAAAAAATTGACAAAACTAAAAGTTGGTTCTTTGAAAAAATAAACAAAATCGACAGACCCTTAGCGATGCTAGTGAAGAGAAGAAGAGAGAGAACTCAAATTACTAGCATACGGGATGAAAAAGGCAATATCACAACAGACACTTCAGAAATACAGAAGATAATCAAAAACTATTTTGAATCCTTATACTCCAATAAATTAGAAGATAGTGAAGGCATAGATAAATTTCTTAAGTCATATGATCTGCCCAGATTGAGTCAGGAGGATATAGAAAACCTAAACAGACCAATATCAATTGAGGAGATAGAAGAAACCATCAAAAGACTACCAACTAAGAAAAGCCCAGGTCCCGATGGGTATACAGCAGAATTTTACAAAACCTTTAAAGAAGAACTAATACCAATACTTTTCAAGCTACTTCAGGAAATAGAAAAGGAGGGAGAACTTCCAAATTCATTCTATGAGGCCAACATCACCCTGATACCTAAACCAGACAAAGACACTTCAAAGAAAGAAAACTACAGACCAATATCTCTAATGAACCTAGATGCAAAAATCCTCAATAAAATTCTGGCGAATCGGATACAAAAACATATAAAAAAAATTGTACACCATGATCAAGTAGGATTCATCCCTGGGATGCAAGGCTGGTTCAATATACGGAAATCAATAAATGTTATTCACCACATCAATAGACTTAAAAATAAGAACCATATGATCATCTCGATAGATGCGGAAAAAGCATTTGACAAAGTACAGCATCCCTTTATGTTCAAAACTCTAGAAAAACTAGGGATAACAGGAACATACCTCAATATTGTAAAAGCAATCTATGCTAAGCCTCAGGCTAGCATTATTCTGAATGGAGAAAAACTGAAGGCATTCCCTCTAAAATCTGGAACAAGACAGGGATGCCCTCTCTCTCCACTTCTCTTCAACATAGTTCTCGAAACACTGGCCAGAGCAATTAGACAGACGAAAGAAATTAAAGGCATAAAAATAGGAAAAGAAGAAACTAAATTATCACTATTTGCAGATGATATGATTCTATATCTAGCAGACCCAAAAGGCTCTACAAAGAAACTATTAGAGCTAATAAATGAATTCAGCAAAGTGGCAGGATTTAAAATCAACACGCATAAATCAAAGGCATTCCTGTATATCAGCGACAAATCCTCTGAAATGGAAATGAGGACAACCACTCCATTCAAAATATCTTCAAAAAAAATAAAATACTTGGGAATCAACCTAACAAAAGAGGTGAAAGACTTATACAATGAAAACTACAGAACCCTAAAGAGAGAAATAGAAGAAGATCTTAGAAGATGGAAAAATATACCCTGTTCATGGATAGGCAGAACTAACATCATCAAAATGGCGATATTACCAAAAGTTCTCTATAGGTTTAATGCAATGCCAATCAAAATCCCAATGGCATTTCTTGTAGAAATAGAGAAAGCAATCATGAAATTCATATGGAAAAATAAAAGACCCAGAATAGCAAAAACAATGCTAAGCAGGAAGTGTGAATCAGGCGGTATAGCGATACCAGACTTCAAACTATACTACAGAGCAATAGTAACAAAAACAGCATGGTACTGGTACCAAAACAGGCGTGTGGACCAATGGTACAGAATAGAGGACACAGAAACCAATCCACAAAACTACAACTATCTTATATTTGATAAAGGGGCTAAAAGCATGCAATGGAGGAAGGATAGCATCTTCAACAAATGGTGCTGGGAAAACTGGAAATCCTTATGCAACAAAATGAAACTGAATCCCTTTCTCTCGCCATGCACAAAAGTGAATTCAAAATGGATCAAGGAACTTGATATCAAATCAGAGACGCGCCGTCTGATAGAAGAAAAAGTTGGCTACGATCTACAGTCGGTGGGGTCAGGCTCCAAATTCCTCAATAGGACACCCATAGCACAAAAGTTAATAACTAGAATCAACAAATGGGACTTACTCAAACTAAGAAGTTTTTTCTCAGCAAAAGAAACAATAAGAGAGGTAAATAGGGAGCCTACATCCTGGGAACAAATCTTTACTCCTCACACTTCAGATAGAGCCCTAATATCCAGAGTATACAAAGAACTCAAAAAATTAGACAATAAGAGAACAAACAACCCAATCAACAAATGGGCCAAGGACCTGAACAGACACTTCACAGAGGAGGACATACAGTCAATCAACAAGTACATGAAAAAATGCTCAACATCTCTAGCTGTCAGAGAAATGCAAATCAAAACCACCCTAAGATACCATCTCACTCCAGTAAGATTGGAAGCCATTAGGAAGTCAAACAACAACAAGTGCTGGCGAGGATGTGGGGAAAAGGGTACACTTGTACATTGCTGGTGGGACTGCAGATTGGTGCAGCCAATTTGGAAAGCAGTATGGAGATTTCTTGGAAAGCTGGGAATGGAGCCACCATTTGACCCAGCTATTCCCCTTCTTGGTCTATTCCCTAAAGACCTAAAAAGAGCATGCTACAGGGACACTGCTACATCGATGTTCATAGCAGCACAGTTCACAATAGCAAGACTGTGGAACCAACCTAGATGCCCTTCAATAGACGAATGGATAAAAAAAATGTGGCATTTATACACAATGGAGTATTACTCTGCATTAAAAAATGACAAAATCATAGAATTTACAGGGAAATGGATGGCATTAGAGCAGATTATGCTAAGTGAAGCTAGCCAATCCCTAAAAAACAAATGCCAAATGTCTTCTTTGATATAAGGAAAGTAACTAAGAACAGAGTAGGGACGAAGAACAGGAGAAGAAGATTAACATTTAACAGGGATGAGAGGTGGGAGGGAAAGGGAGAGAGAAGGTAAATTGCACGGTAATGGAAGGAGACCCTCAGGGTTATACAGTGGAGGGGGTAGAGAGAGAGGAGGGGAGGGGAGGGGAGAGGTGGGGAGGGGGGAGGGTGGATGATGGGAAAGGCAGCGGAGCACAACAGACACTAGTATGGCAATTTGTAAATCAATGGATGTGTAACTGATGTGAATCCGCAATCTGTGTATGGGGTGAAGGTGGGAGTTCATAACCCACTAGAATCAAAGTGTGGAATATGATATGTCAAGAAATTTGTAATGTTTTGAACAACCCACAATAAAAAATTAAAAAAAAGAAAAGAAAAGAAAAAGCATTTAATAGTAGGGGCTTCCTACCTGAAGGGAACATTCATATTCAGATGGAATGGGGAGGGAGAGGACAGTGAAGACTTCGTTCTTGCAGGTGCAGTTCTCACACTTCAAACATATGATGCCATAATTGAGCTGCCCTTCAAACAGCCGTGTGATGATAGACGTCTCATTGGCAATCACCTTCCTGCAGCATCTCTGAGCAGATCCTTTCTCATGTGATCGTCTTCGGTGGTACTGAATCAAGAATAAACCCTCATATCAACTATTGGTTATCAAAAAAAAAAAAAAAAATGACAAAATCATAGAATTTACAGGGAAATGGATGGCATTAGAGCAGATTATGCTACGTGAAGCTAGCCAATCCCTAGAAAACAAATGTCAAATGTCTTCTTTGATATAAGGAGAGTAACTAAGAACAGAGTAGGGACGAAGAGCAGGAGAAGAAGATTAACATTTAACAGGGATGAGAGGTGGGAGGGAAAGGGAGAGAGAAGGGAAATTGCATGGTAATGGAAGGAGACCCTCAGGGTTATACAGTGGAGGGGGTAGAGAGAGAGGAGGGGAGGGGAGGGGAGAGGTGGGGAGGGGGGAGGGTGGAGGATGGGAAAGGCAGCGGAGCACAACAGACACTAGTATGGCAATATGTAAATCAATGGATGTGTAACTGATGTGATTCTGCAATCTGTGTATGGGGTGAAGGTGGGAGTTCATAACCCACTTGAATCAAAGTGTGGAATATGATATGTCAAGAAATTTGTAATGTTTTGAACAACCCACAATAAAAAATTAAAAATATTTAAAAAAAAAATAAATAAATAAATAAAAATACTAACAGCAATTACCTCTGGGGCTTGTTATTTGGGTCATCTTTACTTTCTCTTTACACTTTTTTTTAATTTTAATAATATTTCATAATAGCACAATGTGTTATTTTGTGCTCTTGGGAATAAAGAAACTTTTACATTTAAATTCTTAATGAAAAAAAATGAGCTAATTTAATCATGGTTGGGGAATATGATCTTGGGATAGCCACACCAACCAGGTAATAGCATAAAACTAAAATAATTAACATTTTGAACACTTACTATGTGGCAGCAGGCCTATTTTAGGTACTTTTTCTGTATCCATTCATTTAATCTACACAAAAACACTATGAAGCAAGTTTTTTATGATCCTCATTTTATAGATAATGAGAGAGGTACCAAGAGAAGAAGTCCTTTTTTCAAGGTCTCTGGACTGGTAAGGGATAAAACAGATGGGACAAAGCTCTGCTTCCAAAATGTTTAATCACAGCCAGGCATAGTTGCGCATGCCTGTGATTTCAGTGACTCGGGAGGCTGAGGCAGGAGGATCACAAGTTTGAACTCAGCCTCAGCAACTAAGCAAGGCCCTAAGCAACTTAGCGAGACACTCTCTCAAAATTAAAAGACAAAAAGGCTGGGGATGTAGCTCAGTGGTTAAGCACCACTGGTGTTCCATCTCTAGTACCAAAAACAAGAAAACAATGTGTCCGATCATGATCCCTGTGCTGCTCAGCATACAGCTCACCTGGTCTATCTGCAGGAGATGAAAGGAAGGTACTCAGGTCTGAGCAGGAGCCAGAGTGATAAGGGAGCAGAAAAGGCAGAAGTGGTTGCTCTTCAATCTCCCACAAGCCACCTGTTTACTTAACTCCACAGGGTTTCAGATTCATCTTCTGTATAATGAAGCAAACTTTTCCAAGCCATTCCTTTTAGAATTAGTCACCTTACATACTAACTAGGGACCTATTAGACACATCTATTGCCCCCCCCCAATACCACCAACATCCCATTGTTTCAGGCTATGAGACAAGCCCCAGTGTCCCTCAGAAGGCTGGCTGTCAGCGAAGGCTGAGAGAGGTATTCTCTGTCCCTGCATTCACCACCCTCAATGAAAATTCTCTTCATTTGTCATTCTCCCCACTGTCCCCTGGAGTCAGGGACAATGTCTCAAGAAGTTTTGTGTTCCCAGCTTCTAGAATATAACATTCAATAAACAAACATCCTCTATTGAGTGAATCAGAAATACAGTCACATGGCCTTGTGATAACAGAGTAATAAGGAAAGCAGCACTTGCAGGCTGGCCAGTCATGGAGGCGAGTGCCTGTGATGCCAGCTACTCAGGGAGGCTGAGGCAGGAAGATCACAAGTTCAAGGTCAGTCTCAGCAACTTACCAAAACTCTCAGCAACTTAGTGAGACCCTGTCTCAAAATTAAAAATAAAATGGATGGTCGATGTAGCTCAGTGGTAAAGCACGCCTGAATTCATTGCCCAGTACTAGAAGAAAGAAAGAGAGAGAGAGAGAGAGAGAGAGAGAGAGAGAGAGAGAGAGAGAGAGAGAGAAAGTAATTCTAGGCATTCTTTACAAATTATAAGATATAATTTATAATTACAATGCTCTGTCTCTTGATTCAGGCATTTTAGAGGGCATCCACTTATATCTGAATATTTCCCTCCTCAACCCCTTACTACCATTGGTAAATTGCAGATCATGATACCAGCTTGTCTTAGAAAAAGAAATTCTAAGTATGTACAGAGAAACATAAGCCACATCTTGAAATAGGCACAATTTGTCTTTGGATGTTCACCTTCCTTTCTCCATCTTACTTACTTCTCTTCAAGAATTGCTGTTACCAGCAAAATCAAGCCCAGGGATTACCTAATGCTGATCCCCAAACAAGAGCAGAGCTGATTATTTCAGAACCACCTGACATTTTGGAAAATGCAGATTCGTGGAACTCAGCCCTGGATATTTTGAATTAGGAGATTTGGGTAGTGCCTAGGTAACTCTGTTTTTGAAGTTTCCTAGGGGGTTCTGATGTGCAGCCAGAAACCATCAGGTTTGGGAATCACTGACCTAATTTCAAAACACGAGTCAACTGGCTACATTTCACCTTTGACTGTAAAATTGACTGAAAAAAAATTTTTTTTAATCTCATCTGAAACCAATGAGTCATTATGAGAACCTCTGATTTCCTTTACCTGAATTTAAGTTTAGAATTCTCCTTGGCCCAAGCACTTCACCTTTCGACCTGGCTTGCCCAGGTCAAAAAGCCAAGGGATGTCGGTCCAAGCTTCAGGAGGTGAATTTCTTCCTCACTTTAATCCTGCGATCACTTGTAGTCCTGATTATCTCTGTCAAGGCAATACCTTGGGGAAGCGGCTAACTCTGGAATTCATCAGCCCCCAGTTGCTGGGCTCTCATCTTACAGCATACCGTGGTGTGGTGTTGATGTCCCGTCCCATGACTTTGTCTCCCTCTGGCCTTCCTGAGGCAAAAATCAGGAAAGAAAAGGAAAGGCTCCAGATCATGTATTCCTTGGGTCTACCTTGATCTCACTGCTCTACAAATTAAGTTAGGCCTGGGTCAGCATGGCCCCCAGTACTCACACAGCCCTCTGATGTAACAGCCAACCACTTGAGCAGAAAATGCTAAGGATACATGGTTATCCAGCCAAACCTGAGGCTGGGACCACAACCCAGTCTGCAGAAGGGACTGGAACCAAGATGCTAGTCAGGCCTGCTTTCTTTCTGTCTGCTTCTTTCTTTGGTCTCTCTCTCTCTCTCTCTCTCTCTCTCTCTCTCTCTCTCTCTCTCTCTCTCTCTCTCCCTCCCTCCCTCCCTCCCTCTCTTTGAGCTACATCCTCAGCCCATTTCATTTTGAGAAAGGGTCTCACCAAGTTCCCTAGGGCCTGGCTAGGTTGCTAAGGCTGGCCTCAAACTTGCAATCCTCCTGCTTCAGCCTCCTGAGTTACTGGGATTACAAGCATGTGCCACCACACCTGGCTTTCAGCATCTCTCATAGGTAGAGATGAGCAGAGGGGAAGAGAAACTCCGTGAACTGTGAGAGGTAGCAAGGGAAGCAGATGGCATCGGTATTACCTTATTTCTGACAGTTTCAAGTCCTGCCCATCCTTGTGTCACCAAATGGTCTGAAGGAACTCAATTCATTGAAATATTTTATTTTTCTAATAACTATTATCACTAGTATTCTGTCAAACCCTCCTAGCCTATAGGATAGTGAGTGACCTTCACAATGTACAGGTCACTTATGACTCAGACCAGTCCCGTGTTTCCTATGGCTTTTGGAATATAATTCACATACCACATAATTCACCCATTTAAATGTTTTTTAGTTTTGTACAACCAATACTACAATCAAATTTTAAACATTTTCATCCTGAAATGAAACCTGGTACCCTTTCACAGTCACCCACACTCACCTACCTGCTTCCTCTCATATCTTCCAATATTAAGCAACCATTAGTTATTTTCTGCCTGTATGGATAGATCTACTCTGTAGATAAATGGGATGATGTAATATATGGTCTTTTGCAACTGGCTTCTTTCACATAGCATAATGTTTTAATTGTTAATCCCCATCATGTATCAGAACTTCATTTTCCTTTTTAAGACTGAGTTATATTCTGTTGTATGGCCATAATTCATTTTTCCCCATTCATCAGTTTCTGGACATTTGGGTTGTTTCCACTTTTTGCCTATTATGAATAATGCTGCTATGAAGATTTGTGTAGACATTTTTGTGTGGACATATATTTGCACTTCTCTTGAGTATATATAGCTAGGAGGAGAATGCTGGGCCATACTGTAACTCCATGTTTAACATTTTGAAGAGTCCCATTTAACTGAGTCCCATTTAAAATTCTAATCCCGTATCTTTTCCAAAACTCTTTCCTCCCAAAACAAACTACACTGGTGGCCCTGTGGTCTTGGAGTGAGAGAGGGAAATATCTAGTCTCAGCCTGGCTCCATTTACTGTTATTGGCTTCTGATAAGCTCCTGGCTGTCTGTACCACTGGCTTCCCTCCCTTCTGCATAACCCAGAGCCATACTGACTGTTGGTGTCTTGGTAGTTCCTAGGTTTCAGGTACCTGGGATGAGAGCTGTTCCCATTTTCTTCATCCCTAAGTATAACCCCATATCCCTTCACACTCCCAGGCATGGCAGATACAGTGAACTTCCTACCATGATAAAATTTGGGTAAAAAGTTAGTATTAATATATTTGTTAGGCGCTCTCAAACTTTAGGGGTATATGCATAGCACCCCCTTTTTCTCTCCAAGAATGAGAGGGGAAGAGGACAGTTTGCGTCTTCAAGCACCTAGAACCTTCTCCCTGTCACAAGAGTCCACTTATTTCCTTGTTAAAGGCCAGTGGAACTGTTTTTCCTCTCACATTCCCCCTCTCTTCTCTTGCCATCACTCCCTGCTCCACCCCTGCACCTGAAAGACTCAAGAAATCATGAAATTTGACTTACTGAAATTTGGCCTTTGTTAGCTCTGAAAACTTTTTCTTAACTAAGAACTATCTCCCTGGTTATTTCTTCACTTTCAATGACTTGGAGGTGGGGTGGAGCTGGGACAGGAAGAGTGCTTCATTAGTGCCTCATCTCACACCCTAACTTATTACACTTACAATAAACCTCCTTTTATTTTGAAGTTCTCTTCAATGAATAAGCCAAACCTACACTTCTGTCCTTCTGAAAGCAAGCATCTCAATTGCTCTGACCAGAACTCCCACTCACAAGCTTTCCTTCCTTTCCCTTGACAACAGGTTGCAAAGAGCTGGTGGATCCCAAGCCTTATGTGCTTCAAGAGACTGATCTACCTCCAGTTTCTGGGCTATGACACAAGAGAGGCCAATTTTCAGGCTGGCTCTCAAGTGAATTCCTCCTTCCTCCTCTCTTTATCCCCAGCTGCTTATGATCTTCTCCCAGTCATGAATCACTGGTCCCCGTTTTCAAGAGAGGACACTGACCTTTCATCACATTTCAGATTGAAATATCATCAGAACCTTGGTTCTTGACTTTGGAAAAGTTGCTGATGCTAGTTCTGAATAAACTGCTGACTTCTCAGCTCTTGCCTCTGCCTTACGTCTCATTTGCCCATTTTCCCCAAAATCTAAGTGCATTTCTTTCTTATCCTCGTCAGTCTGTGTCAGTTTGTCTGTGTATATCAGGCTCCACGCCCCCCACCCCATATATTCAGGTGAAAAGGGAAAGACTGGACTTACTATTTTTCAGGTTTAAACTCATTGACATTGATTTAGTGCTTATTGTGTGGCAGGCACTGTTCTAGGTGCTTCACTGAAACATATGCATCACATCACATTCCATGCATTGCATCCTTTGTATTGCACTGTGTTTAAAACAGATACTGAATTTAGAAAGAAAAACAATTGTTGTAGCATTTCTTCCTCCTGCTACAATACACTCAATAGGTACCAGACAGATATGCAGACAGATATGAGCAGAGGGAACGTGAAGTTAAAGGAGGTAATTCTATAGACTCGACCTTACTGCTCTAACACTCACATGCTTTCTTTTTTTTCTTTTTTTATTTGGTACTGGTGATTGAACCCAGAGTACTTACTCACTGAGCCACATCCCCAGTCTTTTTTTTTTTTGAGACAGAGTTTTTCTAAGTTTCTTAGGGCCTCAGTAAGTTACTAAGACTAGGTTTGAACTTGCGATCCTCCTGCCTCAACCTCCCAAGCCTCTAGGCATGCTTTCTTTCTTTCTTTTTTTTTTTTAATTGGTTGTTCAAAACAAAAGCAATTTACCAGTCCTGTGTGGTGGCACACACCTGTAATTGCAGCAACTCAAGAGGCTAAAGCAGTAGAATCGCAAGCCTCAACAACTTAACAAGACCCTCAGCAACTTAGCAAGACCCTGTCTCAAAAAATAAATAAATAAATAAATAAATAAAAACAAACAAGAACTGGGGGTGTGGTTCAGTGGTAGAGCACCTCTAGATTTGATCCCCAGTATCAGGGGAAAAAAAAGGCAATTTACATGAGACCACTCTGGTCCTGCCTGGTTCAAGTCAATAGGATATGCTATATTCCTCAGTAAACAACTTGTTATCTGTAGGAGAAATGTAGTCCAAAACATTCCTCCCTACTGATAAGAAGAGCACAAGTTACCCTGAAGGGGGCACTTTGGTGACTACACAGACCAGATTGCAGATTCATGGAGATAGGATAAATAGAGCAAAACCCCCCAACCATGAAATCTGTAAGAACAAGTTCCAACTACTGGTCAGCACAGTCCAAAGTGACCCAGAGTTGCCTGGATCTTTAGCATGTCATTATAATAGTAAAATCTCCTCTCCATGTGGCAAGACAATTCACAGTGGGGACCTGAAAGTCTGACACAATCCTACTATTAGTCAAAAGTCGAAAGGTGGACCTGAGCCAGTCTTTTGGGAAACGTCCTTGGGATCTTCCCCCAATAAAACAGGAGTATAGGAAGAGGGCTGCCCCTCACCTCTCTGAGAGGACCCATTCTCTTCTTTCTCCCTTGAGAGTGCCCCTCTTTTCCCTTTCTCTTTCTTTTCTAATAACCTCCTATCCACAACTAAAGGGCAATGCCTTGAAATTCTTCAGGCAAGGTGGCAAGCACTGGTGGTGGCAGACCCCCACTACCATTAGACTCCAGGGCATAGCTTGCTCTCTAACAGAGTGAGCCTGGTTAAGCTCTGTAATTTCTCCATGCCTCAACTTTCACTTCTATAAATGGAAGGGGCCTAGTAGTCTGGTTGCATACACCAATGAGATCATTATTATGCATATTAATAATATGATGTTTTTATGGTCTAAATCCTAATATTTGTATTACCAAGTATCAATGTAGTGTGAAGGTTCTGATTCTACACACAACATACAATAGCTATGCCTCTCAGTGACCTTCATTTATAAAGCGAACAAAGAAAAGAGCATATGTGTGTTTCTAATTTAAGAACTTAGCAAAGGACTTATGGATAGTTTACTAAGTAATTAAAATTAATTAGAAACACATAAACCCTTTGTGAGCTCTTAAAATGTTTTCTTAGCTTGTATTATTCAGTAATCTAACTATACTCTCCATTGCTGCTTTTTAAACATTATTTCTATGTAACTTGTGTTCCTGGGAAGCAATAAATGTAAGACAATTTTTAAAAGCAACTGCAAAATCACATACAAGGCCTCTACTCATAAGTGCCATCAACACTTAATATCTACCCCTCTGGTAGTTTTTTTAGGCATATAGATTTTCTGAGGCAGGCCAGTGTGCTGAGACATTAGTTTGAGTTTTGTTTGGCCCTGATATGAAAGTACCTGGGCTTTCCATTGCTCCGAGATGAATAGTTTCCTAAAACATAAGCATTTAGAAAAAGTGCTGCGTTGCCCAGAGGAATGACTATAGGTAAGATGGGCCCTTAGGAGGAAGTTTGAAGTAGAGGAAGAGGAGAGAGGGGTGTGTAGAGGGATCGGCACTCTGGTGGAGTGGGGTGTGGACGCCACAACTCTAAACTCTTAGAATCAGGGACTGTGTGTCTATTCTTCAGCCAGTCACTGCCGCTGGAAAAGGAGGGTGGGGATCTCCAATCAGGTCCACACATAAGCCCTGGGTGGAGTCCCCAAAGGAAGGACAGCTTCCCAGAACAGGGACCCCTTTCTTGTGGTTAAGGCAGCCATTCCCATTTACAGTCATTGCAGCAATGAAGAGTATAGTTATATTACTGAGTAATACAAGCTAAGGAAACATTTAAACCATTTTTCTTGCACAAGGGATGGAGTGAAAAGAGGATACAGAACAAAGAGGAGGGAAAAAAACGTTACTTTTTCAGAAGGAAAATAGAGGGTTTGCAAATATAATCAGTTTAGGTAAACTCATACTGGATTAGGGTGGGCAATTATCCGATGGCTGGTGTCCTTGTAAGAAGAGGAGAGGACATACAGAGATACACAGGGAAGAGGCTATGTGAAGAGAGAGGCAGAGATTGGAGTGATGCCCCTATGAAGTAAGGGACGTCAAGGACTGCCAAGTGAAGACTGCCAAGCACCACTTAGAGAGGAAGCCAGGAAGAGGCAGGGAAGCCTTCTTACCTAGATCCTTCAGAAGGAGCATGTGACACCTAGACCTCAGACTCCAGCTTCCAGAACTGTGAGAAAATAAGCATGTGATGTTTTAAGCTACCCAGTTTGTGATAATTTATTATAGTATCCCTAGGAAATGGATAAAAACAACAATACAAAGTTCCTGGCACATGGTTGGGACCTGCTGGTGTTCTTTTTCCCCTCCCTTTCCCCTATTCCTGGTGGAGAAACTGATATACCAGTTTCATCAGGGACACAGCTCAAGGCCATCTGCTTGCAGAGAAGCAATACTGAAAGCAAAACTAACCTTGTCCCTAGTCTGGGCTCCCATCAGTTAGTTCCCCAGAACCTGTTCTGGTTTTAATTACCCTCATATTACAGGAAAGCAGAGCAGGGCTGACGTGATTGATTGCATCTTTTCTTGCTTACTATGTTAACCCCAAATTTTTACAGATCTTTATTACACCTCCTATATCCCAGCAAAAGAGGATCCTGGGCTGATGCTACTTCTTGCTGATTGCTTTGGTTTTGGTTTTGTCTACTCTGCTTGTTGGTTTCTTTAATAGAAATCTGATGCCGATAGCAACTGTATGTTGCTTTTCTTTTGTGTCTTTTCCTGAGGAGCTGTACACAGTGTCTATGTGAGTACTGAGTGGGTTGAGGTTTTCTTGTACTTTCTGAGTTTGTGTTGTAGACTATAGTGAGGCTGCTGTGGCAGAGGAGGTGTGGGCATATCTTTGCTCTCCATTGTTAGAGGCAGGAGGAATTCTGCCTCAGAAATTATGCTCAGGGGTATAAACAAGCAAATTTCCTTCTGTTCCCCAAACAGTAGGATTTCTCTCACTTGCCCCAATGCTTATTATTCTTGTTGAACAGTTTTTTTGAGGTACAATATTTTCTATACCGAAAATGTGCACTCTAGAAAAATTTATTCCTGATATATCTCTCAAATTAGAGGTTTTGAAGGGTTAATGGTTAAGAATTTAAAAATGTTTTTCTACAACTGACATCTGTTTGTGATGATCCTTTTGGCAGACAGGCCATTCTCTAGGCTGGCCTGTGTTTATAAGCAATGCTCTAAGAGTAAGCTGTTAGGAAACAAAACAAAACATAGAAACTATTATTTCACTAACTTATAGAGGTAACTACTATACAACAAAAGCATGATTTGGGGCCAACTTAAAGACTTATTTTTTTCATATAAAAATTAAAGATAATTTTAACTCTTGTTATTCTGGATTTACATAGTAGAAGAGTGAAATAATAAATTCACATGGGAGGGGGTGGAGGTGAAGAAGTGAAACTTGATTACTTACTAATCAGTACGTCTAGCCCTGAAATTCTATGGCTCTGTGGAAGGGAATCACAGGCACAAATTGCCAAAATGCAGAGTAAAATCATTCAGTGTGAGCCATAATCAGATAGTTTTATCAGTGTTACTGGCATCTAAGTTAAGGGAACCTATCTAGATCTTGGTTGGCTGGATTCAGCCACCTCATAAGAAGTAAGCAAATAACATAAAAAGAAAAAGCAAATTTTATGCAACTTAATCAAACTTGAGAGAAATACCTAGATTCCTTCTTTTCTGGTCCTACAGAAGCAGTTACAATTTATAGAAACAAAAGCCAGGTAAAGTAAGTATGTAGATCTAGCTGTGCCGTGCCAGGCAGAGAACATGTCACTGGTGCCCAGGAGGGCCAGGGGACAGTACATATTCTCAGCATGAAGAAGTTCAGAGCTCTCTGTTTCATCAGAAGTCAAATACTGATTGACCTGTATGTCCTCCAAGTTCTCTTACAACGTGTAATCCCACAAATGGATGAACAACATTGCTCTGGCCACTCTGGCCACAGGAATCTGGTCTGCGTGCCTTCCTTACTTGGCTTCCCACACATCAGCAGGCTCTTCCTGGCCTGCTGCTTCCAGATGTCTTCTCCCCAAGTTCCAATGAACTGGAGCTCCTCAAAGACAAGGACCACACTTTTAAGATTTTCTGAGTTCCAACTACCTGGCCCATAGCAATACATAGTCATTGGGAACTTGTTGAATTGCTGCAATAATTTATTTGGTCTAACAGCAAGCGAATTACCAAAATAAAATGTTTGTTTAATATACACATCAACATAAAAATATTCAATGTTTGATGTTGATGTTAAAAGGAGATGGTGGAAATGTCCTCAGAGATAGTATTATAGGTCATGTTTTACAATGCATTAAACACTGACCCACAGATTTTGTGTCATTTTTATTCCACATGCCAATGTCAAAATATACCATGTGCCTTGATTGTACCATGCTAGGATTACTCTGTAATAAAGCAATTGCAATCTCATCTCCTAAATTATCTCCCAGAATCTAGACCTACATTTTATTTGAATGCTTTGCATTATCCATGACTCACATCCAACTCATTGCCTTCTTTCTAAAACCAACTCCTCATTTTATATTTCTTTCCCCTACCTTCCAAGGCTCCAATATTGTCTCCATAGTCTTACCTTAAAACCAGTCTCTGTTTTTTGTTTTTTTGTTTTTTTCATATTTTGTATTCGTTCTTTTTAGTCATACATGACAGTAGAATGTATTTTGACATATCATACATACATGGAGTAAAACTTCCCATTCTTATGAAAATCACAGTCTCTCTCATATGACTGATTAGTTGCCAGTTGTCCTACCGGTTGTCTTATAATACATTTTTCTTTCCTTTCCTTTGCTTTGCTTTTCTGACTCAGTGTCAAGGCTTGGTTATCAAACATGTGGATGAATACAGTGACCTCCTAATTGAGTGCATGGTTTCAGTTCCATCCCCACCCCCCAAAATCTTAAAGGTTTGCTCCTTTTTATTTTGGAAAAAAAAATAATCATATTTAATCTTTTCCAAACACTTCTTTGGTATTGTAACTCCATTTTTGAGTGACTGTCACTCTCTCTCCATTGGAGGTTGTGCCTGGCATTAATCCCTTGACATTCTCATCTCGACCTAAATTTCATTGTCCCCTCAACTCACCTGTGCATTTGCATCTGCAGTGACCACTGAAGTAACTTTAACTCCAAATCTCACAAGTGTTTCCAGGGCCAGTTCAAATTCCACCCCTCTGGGAAGTCTCTCTTCCTCTAGACAGCTTCCAGGATTTTTGTACTTCTATCACTCTTTTTACACCAGTTCTAGTAAGAATTGTATTCTTCATGTTTGCAAGGTTTAACCTTCTAACTGTTATGATATCTTCTAGGGCAGGGACTCTTTCTTAGATGAAACTCTCTGTAAATTCTCCACAATCTAATATTAAGGCTTGCAAAAACTGGAAGCTCAGTGTTTATTGACTAAAAAAATTAAGATGCAATTTGAACATAAAAGTGTACCACGAAAGGTAGTCTATCTATTCCACAGGTGGTTTAAAGATCAAATAATTACACATACATCTATGAGAGGAGAGCACAGGCTCTAACAAAGAACTCCTAAAAACTTAAATGCTTATAGGGACTGGCAGGTAACAAAAAATATTTGAATAGAGCTAGGTATAATACAATGAGGAGTGGTAGAATCTGGGATCCATTCTGCATTACTTGCCTAAAGGCATTCAAGATCAAATTATTTTAAAACATGCTGTGCAATTTATGCCTTAAACACTTGACTTCGAAAACAGTGGTCAGTTCAGTTTGGTGTGTATTTACATAAATCTCCATTAATACCCAAGGCTGTACTGGACACTTATGGGGAGGGAGGAGCCAAATGAGATAAGCCTGGCAATATTCAGTAAAGAATGAAGCATTAAGCAAACATGATCTGATCACTTCTCCTGTTGACTAATGCCAAGTGAAATACGATCCTTTATGCTGGCTATCATTAATCAAAGGAATGCTTTGCTAGGATTCTTGAGATTCTTGAGAAGAAGAAAATAAAGAATTCACACTTTCTACTGCAGCACAACAAATTTCATTGGAAATAGATTTCAGCAGACAGTAGAGAGAACACAAAGCAAGGCCTACCGAAAGCAAGAAGTGAAACTGCCAGCACCTACTATGATTTTGATACTTTGCAAATTGGGCTTGAAAAAGTTTTTCTCAGGTTCTGTTTACAAACCTCTTATCAGAATGTACCAAAGTTTTCTGGAATTCTCTGGAAAGATAAAAATTCCCAATGCAATTAAATAAAGTGATATTAGTATTTCTTGGATAGAAATAGGCAAAATAACAGCTAAAATTCTACTAGGGAGAAAGTTGAATATAAACCAATAAATATAAAGTAGATTTAAAAAAATGCCCTGGAAGTACAATGGTTTAGCAAATATTTGCTTAGGAGAATCAGAGTAGGTTTAATGAAGGAGGTGGGGCCTTGTGAGTCTTAAAACCAAGTAGTCTTTTTCCTTAGGTAAGATCTTAATGTGGCCAGTGAAAAACAGTGGTCGGTCGTATAGGATTAGTGTAATTTTTAGATCAAAGATCACTGGTCACCCTCCTTTATAATTAATAATAACAATGAATGTGAAGAATGCTTTGCTGTTTACCAAGTATTGTCCAAGGATCCACAAGAATTTCTGTTCCATATCTATGGTTTAGCTGAGAGACCGAGATGTTGGACAACTTTTTGATTTACAGTCTCTACCCCCACCCCCATACAGTTAAGATGAAAATGGACAGCCAAACAGGAAGGGACAGTAAGAGACTTATGTATAAAACACAAGGGAATTTTAGAATGGAAGACCTAGGAGGTGGAGTGGTTGTTTGAATTTGTTTGTTTTGTCTCCTGGAGAAGTACCATCACAGTGTTCATGCAGCTGAAGGAGTGCATGCTCTGCAAATTATGTGATGAAGTCATCAATTTTGACCATGTATCCGATAAGTTTTCTAAAGAAACTCTTTCAGGCATTGCCTGCCTAGGTATTAAAGAGTTCATGCTTCCATAACTTTTTAATTTTATTTTTGCTTCCCTAACTTTAAAGGCTCTAAAAAACTACTCTTTCAGAAATCATGGCTCCCATAAGGAAACTGGAAACCCTGGACAATCTGGAAAGATTTTATCTAGATGAGATAAGGTTTTATCCAGATTTTATCCAGATTGGCCAGGGTTTTAAGAGAGTTTGGTAGGGGGCTTGAGAAACCTGAGGAAACATTCTGTAACAGGGATTAGAGAGGCTGACTTTGCAAAAACAGTGTCTCTTTATTTAGGCCTACAGCTGCCCAATGAATTACTGAAAACAGGATAAAGCTTGAACTCTCTGCCTTCATTTTGTATTTCTCCTTTATGACCTTAAACTTTGTGACCTGCTTAGCTCTGCATGTAGGCATGTTGATCATTTAAGGAGTGTTCACCTAAACTGTTAGTACAAGGTTTATTAGCCCTAAATTTACTTTGTCTGTCTTCCTTCAAGACTGAGACAAGATTTTCAGGAATATTCTACTGTCAGCTTTTACATCAGACCCCTGTAGTGCTACCTTGAGTCTTCAGTGGTTGTCTGACACCTTCTAGAAAATCCTCATGATGAACTTCCCCCTCAAGCAGGAGCAGTCAATTCATAGGAATTCAATTACCCCTTTCAGAATCACAGGTCTCATAGATCATCCTGAGTAGCAAGTGCAAATTGCCTCCTTAAGAAACAAGAACTTTTCCATGTCATCAGCAAATAGTGATAGTTCTTCTTTTTCTATTTGTATCTCTTTAATTTCTTTTGTCTGTCTAATTGCTCTGACTAGAGTTTCAAGGACTATGTTGAATAGAAGTGGTGAAAGAGGGCATCCCTGACTTGTTCCAGTTTTTAGAAAGAATGCTCCCAATTTTTCCCTATTTACAATGATGTTGGCCTTGGACTTAGCATAGATAGCTTTTACAATGTTCAGGTATGTTCTTGTTATTCCTAGTTTTTCTAGTGTTTTGAACATGAAGAGGTGTTGTATTTTGTCATATGCTTTCTCTGCATCTATTGAGATGGTCATATGACTCTTGACTTTAAGTCTATTAATGTGATGAATTATGTTTATTGATTTCCGTATATTGAACCAATCTTGCATCCCTGGAATGAACCCCACTTGATCACGGTGCACTATCTCTTTAACATGTTTTTGTATGCGATTTGACAGAATTTTGTTGAGATTTTTTGCATCTATGTTCATCAGGGATATTATTCTGAAGTTTTCTTTTCTTGATGCATCTTTGTCTGATTTTGGTATCAGGGTGATACTAACCCCATAGAATGAGTTTGGCATGGTTCCCCCTTTCCTATTTCATGGAATAATTTTTTTTTTAATTTTTTATTGTGGGTTGTTCAAAACATTACAAATTTCTTTTTTTTTTTTTTTTTTTTAATTTTTTATTGTGGGTTGTTCAAAACATTACAAATTTCTTGACATATCATATTCCACACTTTGATTCAAGTGGGTTATGAACTCCCACCTTCACCCCATACACAGATTGCAGAATCACATCAGTTACACATCCATTGATTTACAAATTGCCATACTAGTGTCTGTTGTGCTCCGCTGCCTTTCCCATCCTCCACCCTCCCCCCTCCCCACCTCTCCCCTCCCCTCCCCTCCTCTCTCTCTACCCCCTCCACTGTATAACCCTGAGGGTCTCCTTCCATTACCATGCAATTTCCCTTCTCTCTCCCTTTCCCTCCCACCTCTCATCCCTGTTAAATGTTAATCTTCTTCTCCTGCTCTTCGTCCCTACTCTGTTCTTAGTTACTCTCCTTATATCAAAGAAGACATTTGACATTTGTTTTCTAGGGATTGGCTAGCTTCACTTAGCATAATCTGCTCTAATGCCATCCATTTCCCTGTAAATTCTATGATTTTGTCATTTTTTAATGCAGAGTAATACTCCATTGTGTATAAATGCCACATTTTTTTTATCCATTCGTCTATTGAAGGGCATCTAGGTTGGTTCCACAGTCTTGCTATTGTGAACTGTGCTGCTATGAACATCGATGTAGCAGTGTCCCTGTAGCATGCTCTTTTTAGGTCTTTAGGGAATAGACCGAGAAGGGGAATAGCTGGGTCAAATGGTGGCTCCATTCCCAGCTTTCCAAGAAATCTCCATACTGCTTTCCAAATTGGCTGCACCAATCTGCAGTCCCACCAGCAATGTACAAGTGTACCCTTTTCCCCACATCCTCGCCAGCACTTGTTGTTGTTTGACTTCATAATGGCTGCCAATCTTACTGGAGTGAGATGGTATCTTAGGGTGGTTTTGATTTGCATTTCTCTGACAGCTAGAGATGGTGAGCATTTTTTCATGTACTTGTTGATTGACTGTATGTCCTCCTCTGAGAAGTGTCTGTTCAGGTCCTTGGCCCATTTGTTGATTGGGTTGTTTGTTCTCTTATTGTCTAATTTTTTGAGTTCTTTGTATACTCTGGATATTAGGGCTCTATCTGAAGTGTGAGGAGTAAAGATTTGTTCCCAGGGTGTAGGCTCCCTATTTACCTCTCTTATTGTTTCTTTTGCTGAGAAAAAACTTTTTAGTTTGAGTAAGTCCCATTTGTTGATTCTAGTTATTAACTTTTGTGCTATGGGTGTCCTATTGAGGAATTTGGAGCCCGACCCCACCGACTGTAGATCGTAGCCAACTTTTTCTTCTATCAGACGGCGCGTCTCTGATTTGATATCAAGTTCCTTGATCCATTTTGAATTCACTTTTGTGCATGGCGAGAGAAAGGGATTCAGTTTCATTTTGTTGCATATGGATTTCCAGTTTTCCCAGCACCATTTGTTGAAGATGCTATCCTTCCTCCATTGCATGCTTTTAGCCCCTTTGTCAAATATAAGATAGTTGTAGTTTTGTGGATCGGTTTCTGTGTCCTCTATTCTGTACCATTGGTCCACCCGCCTGTTTTGGTACCAGTACCATGCTGTTTTTGTTACTATTGCTCTGTAGTATAGTTTGAAGTCTGGTATCGCTATACTTCCTGATTCACACTTCCTGCTTAGCATTGTTTTTGCTATTCTGGGTCTTTTATTTTTCCATATGAATTTCATGATTGCTTTCTCTATTTCTACAAGAAATGCCGTTGGGATTTTGATTGGCATTGCATTAAACCTATAGAGAACTTTTGGTAATATCGCCATTTTGATGATGTTAGTTCTGCCTATCCATGAACAGGGTATATTTTTCCATCTTCTAAGATCTTCTTCTATTTCTCTCTTTAGGGTTCTGTAGTTCTCATTGTATAAGTCTTTCACCTCTTTTGTTAGGTTGATTCCCAAGTATTTTATTTTTTTTGAAGATATTGTGAATGGAGTGGTTGTCCTCATTTCCATTTCAGAGGATTTGTCGCTGATATACAGGAATGCCTTTGATTTATGCGTGTTGATTTTATATCCTGCCACTTTGCTGAATTCATTTATTAGCTCTAATAGTTTCTTTGTAGAGCCTTTTGGGTCTGCTAGGTATAGAATCATATCATCTGCAAATAGTGATAATTTAAGTTCTTCTTTTCCTATTTTTATGCCTTTAATTTCTTTCGTCTGTCTAATTGCTCTGGCCAGTGTTTCGAGAACTATGTTGAACAGAAGTGGAGAGAGAGGGCATCCCTGTCTTGTTCCAGACTTTAGAGGGAATGCCTTCAGTTTTTCTCCATTCAGAATGATGCTACCCTGAGGCTTAGCATAGATTGCTTTTACAATATTGAGGTATGTTCCTGTTATCCCTAGTTTTTCTAGAGTTTTGAACATAAAGGGATGCTGTACTTTCTCGAATGCTTTTTCCGCATCTATGGAGATGATCATATGGTTCTTATTTTTAAGTCTATTGATGTGGTGAATAACATTTATTGATTTCCGTATATTGAACCAGCCTTGCATCCCAGGGATGAATCCTACTTGATCATGGTGTACAATTTTTTTGATATGTTTTTGTATCCGATTCGCCAGAATTTTATTGAGGATTTTTGCATCTATGTTCATTAGAGATATTGGTCTGTAGTTTTCTTTCTTTGAAGTGTCTTTGTCTGGTTTAGGTATCAGGGTGATGTTGGCCTCATAGAATGAATTTGGAAGTTCTCCCTCCTTTTCTATTTCCTGAAGTAGCTTGAAAAGTATTGGTATTAGTTCTTCTTTAAAGGTTTTGTAAAATTCTGCTGTATACCCATCCGGACCTGGGCTTTTCTAAGTTGGTAGTCTTTTTATGGTTTCTTCTATTTCCTCAAATGATATTGGTCTGTTTAGGTTTTCTATATCCTCCTGACTCAATCTGGGCAGATCATATGACTTAAGAAATTTATTGATGCCTTCACTATCTTCTAATTTATTGGAGTATAAGGATTCAAAATAGTTTTTGATTATCTTCTGTATTTCTGAAGTGTCTGTTGTGATATTGCCTTTTTCATCCCGTATGCTAGTAATTTGAGTTCTCTCTCTTCTTCTCTTCGCTAACATCGCTAAGGGTCTGTCGATTTTGTTTATTTTTTCAAAGAACCAACTTTTAGTTTTGTCAATTTTTTCAATTGTTTCTTTTGTTTCGATTTCATTAATTTCAGCTCTGATTTTAATTATTTCTTGCCTTCTACTTCTTTTGCTGTTGTTTTGCTCTTCTTTTTCAAGGATTTTGAGATGAAGTATGAGATCATTTATTTGTTGGTTTTTTCTTTTTTTAAGGAATGAACTCCAAGCAATGAATTTTCCTCTTAAAACTGCTTTCAATGTGTCCCATAGATTCCGATATGTTGTGTCTGTGTTTTCATTTATCTCTAAGAATTTTTTAATTTCCTCCTTGATGTCTTCTATAACCCATTGATCATTCAGTAACCTATTGTTCATTCTCCAAGTGATGTATGCTTTTTCCTTCCTTCTTTTATCGTTGATTTTCAGTTTCATTCCATTATGATCAGATAAGATGCATGGTATTATCTCTACTCCTTTATATTGTCTAAGAGTTGCCCTGTGACATAATATATGATCTATTTTTGAGAAGGATCCATGTGCTGCTGAGAAAAAAGTGTAACTGCTTGATGTTGGGTGGTATACTCTATATATGTCAATTAGGTCTAGGTTATTAATAGTGTTATTGAGTTCTATAGTTTCCTTATTCAACTTTTGTTTGGAAGATCTGTCCAGTGGCGAGAGAGGTGTGTTGAAGTCTCCCATGATTATGGTGTGGTGGTCTATTAGACTCTTGAACTTGAGAAGAGTTTGTTTGACGAACATAGCTGCACCATTGTTTGGGGCATAAATATTTATGATTGTTATGTCTTGTTGGTGTATGGTTCCCTTAAGCAGTATGTAGTGTCCCTCTTTATCTCTTTTGATTAACTTTGGCTTGAAATATATTTTATTTGATATGAGTATGGACACGCCTGCTTGTTTCCGAAGTCCATATGAGTGATATGATTTTTCCCAACCTTTCACCTTCAGCCTATGTATGTCTTTTCCTACCAAATGCGTCTCCTGTAGGCAGCATATTGTTGGGTCTTGTTTTGTGATCCATTCTACTAGCCTGTGTCTCTTAATTGGTGAGTTTAAGCCATTAACATTTAGGGTTATTATTGAGATATGGGTTGTTCTTCCAGCCATATTTGTTTATTTCTGTTACTAAACATGGTTTGTTTTCCTCTTTGATTATCCCCCCCCCTTTACTGTCCTACCTCCCACTGTTGGTTTTCATTGTTATTTTCCATTTCCTCTTCCTGTAATGTTTTGCCGAGGATGTTTTGAAGAGATGGTTTTCTAGCTGCATATTCTTTTAACTTTTGTTTATTGTGGAAGGTTTTAATTTCATCCTCCATCCTGAAGCTTAATTTCGCTGGATACACAATTCTTGGTTGGAACCCATTTTCTTTCAGTGTTTGAAATATGTTATTCCAGGATCTTCCAGCTTTCAGAGTCTGTGTTGAAAGATCAGCTGTTATCCTGATTGGCTTACCCCTAAATGTAATCTGCTTCCTTTCTCTTGTAGCTTTTAAAATTCTCTCCTTATTCTGTATGTTGGGCATCTTCATTATAATGTGTCTAGGTGTGGATCTCTTATGATTTTGCACATTCGGCGTCCTGTAGGCTTCTAGGATTTGGGATTCTGTCTCATTCTTCAAGTCTGGGAAGTTTTCTCGTATTATTTCATTGAATAGACTGCTCATTCCTTTGGTTTGGAGCTCTGTACCTTCCTGTATCCCAATGACTCTTAAGTTTGGTCTCTTAATGTTATCCCATATTTCTTGGATGTTCTGCTCATGGTTTCTTAACAGTCTTGCTGAGCTGTCTATGTTCTTTTCCAGTTGAAATACTTTGTCTTCATTGTCTGATGTTCTATCTTCTAAGTGTTCTACTCTGCTGGTAGTATTCTCCATTGAGTTTTTAAGTTGGTTTATTGCTTCCTGCATTTCTAGGATTTCTGATTGCTTGTTTTTTATAACCTCTATCTCCCTGTATAGTTGATCCTTTGCTTCCTGGATTTGTTTGCGTAATTCGTTGTCGAAGTGATCTTTCATTGTCTGATTTTGCTGTTTAATGTCTTCCTTGATACTCCAGATCATCTGAAGCATGTATATCCTGAATTCTTTATCTGACATTCCATCTGCTGCAGCTGTTACCTCTTCTAAAGTTGCGTTGACCTGCATTGCTTGTGGTCCTTTCTTTCCTTGTCTTTTCATACTGCTTGCGTGTCTTTCCTGCAGGTGTGGGCGGCGGCTCTGCTCTCTCCTTATTCCAATTTGGCTGTCGTGGCTACCACGCCCGCAGGTCACTGGGCCTGTTCTGGGAGCTGGCGGCGGCTCTGTTCTGCCCCTACTCCAATTGGGGTGACGAGTGTATCACACCGGCAGGCCACCGGGCCTGATCCGCCGGTCGGTTGCAGGTTTGCCTACCCTGCAGGCGCAGGCGGCAGCTCTACTCTGCCCCTACTCCAAATGGGGTGGCGTGTCTGTCGTACCGGCAGGCCACTGGGCCTGTCCCGCTGGTCGGTCGCAGATCTGCCCACCTTTCGGGCACGGGTGGAGGCTCTGCTCTGCCCCTACTCCAATTGGGGTGTCGTGACTACCCCGCCTGCAGGACACTGGGCCTGTTCCTGGCACGGGAGGCGACTCTGCTCTGTCACTACTCCAATTAGGGTGGTGTTTGTACCACGCCGGCAGGCTCCTGGGCCTGATCCGCCGGTCTGTTGTAGGTCTGCCTACCTTGGAGGCACGGGCGGCGCATCTGCCCTGCCCCTCCTACCACACCTGCGGACCCCTGGGCCTGATCTTCAGGTTGATCACTGGTCTGCTCACCCTGCGGGCAAGGGTGGCGGTTCCGCTCCGCCCCCACTCCAATTGGGGTCATGTGACCACCACACCGGCAGGGCCTGATCCGGGCGTGGGAGAAGGATCTGCTCTGCCCCTACTCCAGTTGGGGTGACGTGTGTACCACACTGGCAGGCCACTGGGCCTGACCCACCAGGCTGTCACAGGTCGGTTTACCTTGCAAGCGCGAAGGGCGGCTCTGCCCTGCCCCTCCTACCACACCCATGTACCACTGGGTCGCGGGTCTGCCCACCTGGCGGGTATGGGTGGCGGCTCCGCTCCGCCCCCTCTCCAATTGGGGTCACACGGTCACCACGCTGGCGAGCCGCTGGGCCTGCTCCGGGCGCTGGCGGCGGCCCGGCTCCTCCCCTCTGGCTCGAGGACAAATTGAGGAGACTCGGGTGACTGTGCCTCACCCCCCCTACCAGGAGACCAACTGCTTATGTCACCACTGGTATTGATGAAGATCTCTCCTCCGCCGCTTTCTGCTGACATCAGATCTCTGCCATGTTGGTATCCTATGCGAATGGCAGCATTTCGTTCCCCTTGCCGGGCAACCCAAGCAACGGGTGAGTCCTGACCAGCCCTCAGCAGGACCCGGACCGAGACGCAGTTTCCGCGGGCTCCTAGCCCCGGTCCAGGGAAGTTCCGGGAGCCGGAACTCGGCTGCTCCGTGCTCGGTGTCAGGTCCTATAAGTGTAAGCTCCAAGAAGCAGTCCCCGCGGGCTCAGTTCCGGGAGCCGGAATTCGGCTGCTTAGTGCTTGGTGTATGCTCTGATAGTAGCAGGGTCCAAGAAGCAGCCTCCGCAGGCTCCGCAGCCCTGAGCCAGGGCGGTTCCGGGACGATGGAATAATTTAAGGAGTATTGGTGTTTATTCTTCTTTGAAGCCTTTGTAGAACTCGGCTGAGAATACATACTTTAATAAGTTCAGCAAGGTAACAGGATATAAAATCAATACCTATAAATCAAATGTATTTCTATACATCAATGATGAATCCACTGCAAGAGAAATTAGGAAAACTACCCCATTCACAATAGCCTTAAAAAATAAAATAAAATACCAGGGAATCAATCAACAAAAGAGGTGAAAGACCTCTACAATGAAAACTACATAACACTAAAGAAAGAAATTGAAGAAGACCTTAGAAGATGGAAAGATCTCCCATGCTCTTGGAGAGGCAGAATTAATATTGTCAAAATGACCATACTATCAAAAGCATTATAAAAATTTAATGCAATTCCTGTTGAAATCCCCATGACATTCTTCACAGAACTAGTAAAAGCAATCATGTAATTCATTTGGAAAAATAAGAGACCCAGAATATCCAAAGCAATCCTTAGCAAGAAGAGTGAGGCAGGTGGCATCACAATACCAGACCTTAAACTATACTACACAGCAATAGTAACAAAAATGGAATGGTATTGACACTAAAACAGACATGTAGACAAATGGTACAGAATAAAAGACCCAGAGACAAACCCACATAAATATGGTTACCTTGTGCTAGACAAAGGTGCCAAAAACATACATTGGAGAAAAGATAGCCTGTTTAACAAATGGTGCTGGGAAAACTGGAAATCCATATTTAGCAAAATGAAATTAAACCTCTATCTCTCACATTGCACAAAAATCAATTCAAAGTGGATCAAATACTTTGGCACTAGAACAGAGACCCTGTACCTAATAGAAGAAAAAGTAGGCCCAAATCTTTATCATGTTAGCTTAGGAACTGACTTCCTTAACAAGACTCCTAAAGTGCAAGAAGTAAACTCAAGAAATAATAAATGGGATGTATTCAAAGTAAAAAGCTTCTTGTCAGCAAAGAAAACAATCAATAATGTGAAGAGAGAGCCTACAGAATGGGAGAAAATCTTTACCACACACACCTCAGATAGAGCATTAATCTCCAGGATATATAAAAAACTCAAAAAACAATACCAAAAAAAAAAAAAACCCCACAATAACCCAATCAATAAATTGGGCTAAGGAAATGAACAGAGACTTCACAGAAGAAAAAATACAATTGATCAACAAACATATGAAAAAATGTTCAACATCTCTAGCAATTAGAGAAAAACTACTCTAAGATTTCATCTCACTCCAGTCAGAATGGCAATTATCAAGAATACAAGCAACAATAAATGTTGGCAAGGGTGTGGGGAAAAAGGTACACTCATACATTGCTGGTGGGACTGCAAATTGGTGCAACCACTATGGAAAGCAGTATGGAGATTTCTAAAAAAAACTTGGACTGGAACAACCATTTAACCCAAGTATCCCACCCAAAGGACTTAAAATCAGTATACTATAGTGGCACAGCTACATTAATGTTTATAGCAGCTCAATTCACAATAAGTAAACAATGGAACCAATCTAGGTACCCTTGAACAGATGAATAGATAAAGAAAATGTGGCATATATACACAATGGAATATTCAGCCTTAATTAAGAATGAAATTATGGCATTTGCAGGTAAATGGGTGGAGCTGGAGAATATCATGCTAAGTGAAATAAGCCAGACCCAAAAAAACCAAAGGCCAAATGTTTTCTCTGATAAGTGAATACTGATCCATAATGGCGGGTGGGGGGCAGTAGGAAATAATGAAAGAACTTTGGATTGGGCAGAGGGGAGTGAGGGGAGCGGAGGGGGTTTAGAGGTGGGAAGGATGATGGAATGAAGTGGGCTTTATTACCCTACATACATTTATAACTACACTACTGATGTGACTCTGCACCCTGTTCAGCCAGAGGAATGAGAATTTATACTCCATTTGTGTGCAATGTGTCAAAATGCATTCTACCATCATGTATAACTACCTAGAAAGAACTTAAAAATTATTTTAAAAGAAGAGAAAAGGAGTCAAACAATAAATCCATTTCATAAATTAAAAAACAAAGAAAAAAAAACTTTTCCAAAGCCACCTAACAGAACCAAAACTGAAATAATTATCCACCAGACCACAGTTTTACCAAGCGTTCTTAATTATGCATATCTCTTGTTCCCTGCCCCAATTCTTCCTCTGCTTATACTTAAAGCTCCTGTCAGCACCCTGAAGACAGGGCTAAGGTGCCAGACCTTGCTTTGCCTTCCCAATATGAACATATTAATCAAAGTTTCTTCCCTTCTTTTCACCATTACCTTTTCTATTCAGTTTTGGGGACAAGTGGCCAGACCTGATTTGTTAGAATCCCCAGAGTCAGGCCTCTGGCCTAGGACTGGTGACAATGTTGCAAGTTATCTTCCTGTTGAAAGAGGATCACCATCCCTAAAATTCAACATTGACTGTTTTCTTAAGTTTGAAACCCTTGTTTCAACATGGACCCTTTTCTTTAAAAGTCCAGGGATGGTGATCTCCCATCCCATTAGTGGCCCATTCCATTGCAAGTGGCACTAGTTGATGGAAAGATTTTTCCAAAATAAGTAAATAAATTAAGGTTTCTCTTAAAGAGGAAGGAGCCAACCAAAAGTGAGTCTCAAACTCCTGAGTATGATGCTAAGTTGTCGTGCTTGTTGAAAGCAAAAATAACCAGATTTTAACAGATCAATGATGACTTTTATTAAGTGGTGAAGTTAAGCATCAGAGGGCACATTTTCAGGAGAGAAAATGGCAACTGGTTACAAGAGGGGTCTGATTTTTATAAGGTTTAAGTGAGACTTGAATCATAGCAAAATGCATCAGTTGGATAAGCAGGGGTCACAGTTGTGCAAGTTCAAAGCCCAAGTTAGGGGAAGCAGTTGTGAAAGTTCAAAGCCCATTGTTGCTGGGAAATGGTAAAAGTGCAAAGCATATTGTGTTGCTTCTCTCCCTTGGACCCATTGTCCTCCTTTCTCCCTAGGGATAGTGGTTCCCCTTTTCCCCTGGGGAGTTGTTGTTTTCTATATCCTTCACATGCAACCATTCATTTCTTTGTTCATTCAACAAAGTTATGAGAACCTAATTCAGTTTTAGGAGCTCTTGTTTTAGCAAGGAAGACAGAACTATAGCAACTTATACCAGCAAAGAGTAAGGTACTAACACTAGAAGGAAATAGGATACATTTGAGGAGGAGGGGATCCTCTAAGGTAGTTGGAAGTAGAAAGATGTAAGTCCTCTTAACAAAAAGTATAATATGCACTACAAATTTTTTTAAAGTTTATGATAAAACTGAGGTACAGGAAAAATAAATTAGTAAAAGTAAAATGAGATTAGAATTTTCAAAGCAGCCATGAGGTCCTATTCTTAGAAAATGCTTATATTTCCATGTGCTTGAAGCAAGAAGGCCAGATTAGGGAAGGTTTTGCAGGCCATACTAAGGAAGACTTGACTTTTTAAATAATGAGAGCTGTTAAAGTCCTTCAAGCAGAAATTACACCGTTGGATTTGATTATTCTGGACATTATTTTGCCTACTGTATAAAGGGGTAATTCATTCAACAAATGCTGAGGGCCTACTTACTGTTATAGGAGATGAATACATAACAATGAGCAAAGCAAAGGTCACTATCCTCTTTGTACTTACATTCATATGAAGTATGATAGGCGACAATATCATAAAGATGTAAATTATATGATATATTAGATGATAATAAAAGCTTTGGGGAATTAAGAGATGGGTAAGGAAAGTTAAAAATGCTGAAGTGAGGGTAGAGTTGCTGTTACAATTTTGCAAAATACAACATTACCAGAAAGAGCAATGAAGGTGTCCAGATTGTGGAAAGTGGCACACTGCCAGATCTGTCCTTGGGAGCTGGATCTTGGAAGGAAGACACACAGGCCTGGGAGCAAGCTTAGAGCCATTCAGACAGGGAATCCCAAGTCCCAAAGACCCCAATTGTGAGAGATGGGGTGGGAAGGTAAAAGCTTCCAGAGGAGCCCTCTTGGTTCTTCAAACACCTTACACTGCAGGGAGAGGATTGGCCACAGTGGAAGCTTCCAAAGGATGGAGCCCAAAAGAGAGCTCTTTCTTGCTTGGGCTATTGGAAGGACTTTGGACTTTCCTCTGTGTGAAATGTTAAGCCATCAGCACACAGGATTTGACTCATATTTTTGAAGAATCATTCTGTCTGCTGTGTTAAAAATCAACTTGAGAAAGCTGAGATTAGAACCATAGCATCCAATTATCAGACTGTTGCAACACCATAAGAGATGATAATGGCACTGAGTGATAAGGAAGCAGAGAAGACGATGAGAAGAGGTCGTGTTCTGGATATAATCGAAGGAAGGGTCCGCAGGACTTGTTAGTGAATTAGCTATAGGGTGAAAGAAGAAAAGAGTTGAGCATGACTCCAATGGTGTTGGCCTCTACTTCAGTAAATGGAGAATAGAGCTGAGGGAAGCAAGACAAGAAGGGAAAGCAGCAGTGAGGAGCCTCTGCAATGAGATAACGAAAAATAACAAGAAGATGAATGGAGGTTATGGTAATGGGGTGCAGAAAACAGAGGTCATCTAAGCAGCATCAAAGAGGTAGAAATGTAACCGGAAGTTAAGCAGTTGGGTTCTTCGTCTCACAAATTCAAGGAATGAAATCCAGGGACACAAGGATGAGAGCAAAATAATAGGATTTATTAAAGTAATAGAAAGAAGCAGAGTTCCCAAAAGGGAGGGGCCCCAAGAGGGATGCCAACAGGTATCTGTTGTCTCGGGGTTTTTAAAGGCATGTCTGATGATTGGTGGGTTGAGGGATATCAGCATGGACCAATCAAGCTCTTCAAGGTCTGGGCTTAATAAACCAATCAGGAATGCATAATTTCAATCCTTTATTTACATCATTAAGAGGTCAGTTCTCACCTGGTGGTTTTTGACACATCTATTAGAGGAAGCATTTCAGGTAGAGGTCTGCTTGTGGTTGGCTGTTGCTAGGGGTAAGGGCAAGAGTAACTAAGGAAGGGATGCAGTGACTAAAGATGTGAAGAATAGAAACAGGTATTCTAGGTCAGAAGAAGATATTGTGGTTAAATGCATGGAGAGCAAGTCACAGGATGTCCTTCAGACCCAATGTCTCTTTCAGGTTGGCATGGTGTCCCCTGTCCTTCTTCAACACCCTTATCCTGGCTATGTATGGAAGATCTATCTTCCTGCCTCCGAAATAACAGAACTAAGGGATGGACTGGATTTGGCAGATGAGAGATGAGTAGGTTGAAGATGACCCTCAAGATTCTGTCTTGAGGTGGCTATTATTATTATTGGTATTCCAGGAAAATAAAACACAGTTTTCACAAGTTGTCCAAGGTGTTAGAGGCTAATAATTTGTAAGCCCAGACTTTGAAACTAGATGTGTCTGATTTTAGAGACTGAGCTCTTAACCATTTCACGGAGCACATTTTTTTCTTAGAAGAAAGTTTAATACAGGAGAATTGTGGTTGGAAAGTACTTTTGTAACAATGTCTGTCCCTCAGTTTTGCCAAGGGCACAGTATGTCAGGAAAGTCCCGTTGGATGGGCAAGGAAGAAGGAGAAGTTAAAGCCAGAGATGGGCCATCCAGGAGTCCTTTCTGTTATTAGCACTATGTTATGTCATTCTTTCATGTTCTAAAAATAGGAAGTTGGTAAGTGCTGCTCAAAAGTGCTTAAAAGTGCTAATCAGCTCACAATTGCTAAGTGCCTATGATGATACCTTTTCAAATTACATTTTCTTTATTGTGTGGGGAGCGGGGGTGGGTACTAAGAATTGAATCCAGGGGCACTCTACCACTGAGCTACATCCACAGTCTTTTTTATTTTATTTTGAGACAATGTCTCACAAAATTTCCCAGGCTGGCCTAGAACTTTCAATCCTCCTACCTCATCCTGGTATACTTCCATCTTGATGAGGAAGACTATTGTCAAGTTCAGCTAGGTGTGCCATGAGCACTTCCCTGTGGAAAGCTCCCATTTGTTACCTGTCTCATATTTCTGAAAATAAAACCAAGAGTACAACCAACTATGGACCTCACATTTCCCTCTAGTTACTGATTCATTTCTCTTCATGGTTTTGTAACACTCTTCTCTAAAGAGTTGGCTACATTCTATCATCTCTACATCTTTACCTCTTGAATGTAACTAGAACTTTCACGTGCACTTGTCAAGATCATGGATGACTTCCATACTACTAAATCCAACTTGCAGCAACATTTACCTCTATCAGTCGCTCCTTCCTTGTAGTGCCGTGTTTTAAAATGTAAGTTTTATTAGTATTTATATATGGTGAGGCCAACAGATCAGGAGGCAACTGTCATTGATACCAAACAAGGTCTCATTGCCTGTGTACATAAAAGCTGATATTATGGCAAAAAGAAATAACTTTCTTGGAAGGTCACCTGGCAAGGAAGTCAGGAGCAGAGGGGGGAAAGGCTCATATCTGTCTCCCTGATGCACAAATTACATCCTTAATGATGTAAATTGTGTAAATGCAAATTTACAGAGAGGGAGAAGGGAGAAACTGCTTGTTGATTGATTGTCAAGAAGAGGGAGTTTGAGATTCCTCTGCAAGGCAAAGATGGTCACTGTGCCTCAGAAGGAACATCTTTCTTTCCTGAGGGAGTTATGTGCTATGCAGGGAATTTGGAACATTTGACGTCAAAAGGTCATTGACCAGAGGAGCTAGCTGCTTCTGCACATGTCCATTCTTGAACAGCTGATCACATTGTCCTTGAGGGGATTCGGAAGGCCTTTCCTGAAGAAAAACAATTTAAGCACTTTGTTACTTAAGGAATTTATGTCCCATGTGGCCAACCCTCAGCCATTGGAAAGATAGTTTGTTATACTCAAGATCCCAAGAAAAAAGGATGCAAGTGCAGGGGCTACATAGGGAAGCGCCAAGATCAGTCACGGGGCAAAGGAGGTATGTGGGACACATGGGCAGGCACCTTTACTGTGGTTTCCATAAGAAGGAGCAGGTGAGACAAGGAAAGCAGATTCATGGTTGACTAATATGAATGATTTCTGTAGGCCCTGGACCATAGGAGCTCTCTCTACTTTTCTGGGGTTGGGGTGATTAGGGCAAGTGATTGGTAACTGTAAATGTGGAAGGGCACAATAAAGGAAGTGGTTGAGAGTATGAACTCTGGGTTGGTTGGTTTGCAATTGAAAGGTGTGTTCATGTGCATATTGTTTCCTACTTCTTGTAACTGGCTAACCTAGGGAAGGGCAACCCCTTTAGGATCAGCAAGCCTCCAGGAAATCAAAGCATTAGAATACAGAGATCGAAGGATACGGTTAATATATACTATCATTTGCCCCGTTACCCTTCTTCTCAGTCTTCTTTGCTGATGCCCTCTCTTCACCAAGATCTATAAATGTTGAAATGCCGCACATGTCAGTTTTGTCTACTTTCACTTCCCTGTCTCTCCATAGGCAATGTCATGCAGCTTATGGATCTAAAGAACACTTATGTGTTGATGACTCTTAAGTTATCTCTTTCTCAAGCTTTAGACCTGTTATCCAACTGCCTCCTGAACACCTCTACTTGCCAGTCTAATAGGCATTTCAAATCATACAAACATGAAATATAACTTGTAGTTTCCTCTCTTAAACCTGCTTTTCCTTCAGGCCTCTCCATTTTGCTCTCGAGACAGTCTACATTCTCTCTTGAATGTGTATCTTCTTCCTAAATAAATTTCTGTGTATGCCTTTGTATGGCTCGTGCTGAAATTCTTTCCCACCACTTATGCCAAGAACCCTTCTTATCCTGAGTTGAGTTCCCCTCTCCTTGGACCCTTCTCCAGAGACATCTCTTCTCCTGTGACAGATCTACAGATTTGATACAATTCCTACCAAATTTTCAACTTTTTTCCCCCACAAATAAACAAGCCCATTCTAACTCATATGGAAATTCAAAGGAGCCAGAATGGGACAGGGCGGGGGTGGGGGGTGCGGGGGAGTTTGAAAAGGAAGAACAAAGTTGAAGGACTCATACTTCCTGTTTTCAAAACTTACCGCAAAGCTATTGTATTCACTACTGTGTGGTACTCCCATAGGAGAAATGGAGATGAAAACTGAATTGGAGGTCCAGAAATAAACCCACACATCTCTGGTCAAGCAATTTTTCGCAAGGTGCCAAGCCAACTCAATAGAGAAAGTATAGTTTTTCAACAAATTATTCAGGAACAACTGGATGTCTATGTACCAAAGAATGAGTTTAGAGCCTTACCTCATATCATATGCAAAAATTAATTCAAAATGAATCAGAAACCTAAGTATAAGAACTAGAATATATTTATTTCTTAGGAGAAAACATAGATGTAAATCTTTGTAACCTCAGATCAGGCAACAGTTTCCTTGATATGACACCAAAAGCACAAACAATAAAAGAAAAAAGTAGATCATCTGAACTTCATCAAAATTAAATTTATATGTTCTTTGAAGTTAATTTTAAATTAAAACATTTATGCTTTGAAGAATGCTATCAAAAAGCTTTGAAGACAATCTACAAAATGGGAGAATATATTTTCAAACATATGTTTGATAAAGAGTTTGGCAGTTCCTCAAAGACTGAAACGCAGAGTTACCATTTGAGCCAGCAATTTATTTATATATATATAGACACACACACACACACACTATGTATTTGGACCTGTTATCCAACTGCCTCCTGAACACCTCCACTTGCCAGTCTAATAGGCATTTCAAATGACTATTAGACATACACATACACACACACACACACACACACACATATATATATATATATATATATATATATATAGTCTCTTGGAGATATATATGTATATATATATACATATATATATATCCACGAGAATATATATATATATATATATATATATATATACATACATATATATCTCCACAAAACTTGTACATGAATATTCATAGAAGAGTTATTCAAAATAGTCAACAAGTGGAAAAATTTGAGTATCAATCAACAGATGAATGGATAAACAAAATGCATTATATTATACAATTTAATATTATTCAATCATAAAAAAATAAAGAAGTATTGATGTGTTACAACACAGATAAAGTTTGACAACATTATGTTCAGTAAAGGAAGCCAGTCACAAAAAGCCATGCATTGTATGATTCCATTTATATGAAATGACCAGTATAAGCAATTGACAGAGACAGGAAGCAGATTAGGGGTAGTTAGAGGTTATGGAGAGAGGGACAGGGAAATGGGGAGTTTCTTTTAATAGTATGGCTCCTTTTAGGGTAATTGAAATGTTCCAAAAGTAGATAGTGGTATTGGTTGCACAACTCTGTGAATATATTAAAGACCATTGAATTGTATTGTAGAATTTTAAAAGTCTGTTTTAAACACATACACACACAGAGATTACTTTCTCTTTTTTAAGAAATTGCTTTCTTTTGTATGTCAGCTATACTTTCATAAAGCTGTTGAAATTTTTAGAATAAACTTAAAAGACAAAGAAAAATGCATAAATGCCTCAACAGACTACTTGTCACCTTCACTAGCCCCAACACCTAATCCAAGCTATCATCATTTCTGCAAAGATATTCCTAACTGATCTTCCTGCTTCTAATGTTACCAACTGCCTCTCCTCCCTAGCCAAAGCTGAGCCCTCTTTTAGAAATGTAAATGAGGTCATGTCATTCTGCTGGTCCAAATGTTCAACTGACTTTCCATTACACTCAGAGTATCTCTGCCATTATTGCCTCAGATGTATGGCTCCAACAGATGTTCCTTGAGAAATGGTCCCTTTGCTAATAAAAGTTGTAAAGTCCCTTTGAGGATAAAATAGCTGTGTGTGCCCTGTCTCTTTTCCCTTCAACTAAGGCCATCCTTTGGATGGAAAAAGCCTGGGATCAAAGGTAGAAGCACAGGAGGTAGAGCAGGACCAAGGTGGGGCAACCCCCATCAGAACCTACTCTCCATCTTCTCCATTTAAACCTCTTGGTAAGAGATAAGTCACATGATGGGCACATGGATTGCAGCACTCAAGACAGCTCTACTATTCTACTCAGCCAACTAGCAAGTATTTACTGAGAACACAGCTCTGTTTCTACCAAACCCTGTTCTCAAATATCCAATTCCCTGATTTCCAATCCAGCTAGAGAAGGTGGTGTGCATTATCCATTTGACAAGACACATCTGGTATTTGAGGGCCTGCTATTGGGGGGATGGGGAGTATGATGTAAAGTTTTGTGGCAGACACAAAGAGGTGCAGATAACCACCAGTGTGGGCAACTCATGAAAACTGGTTCATCTTCAGAAAAAGCCATTAGAATAGGAAGAATAGCTTCTCGTTTGGACTGAGAAAGACTGTCTCACTTCCTTCTACGCTACATCCCCTATCCTCCAGACAGTCAAACTACAACTTCTCTTTGCATTTCTGCTCCCCTGCCATTTATGCCTTCCCCCAAAATATTTATTTATGGGTCTTTACCCTATTCTCAGGAGTAAGCAAATCACCAAATCATGAGGCCCAGGAAGGCTGTGTTAGGCTCTGAAACTTTCAATTGTCTATTTCAGATCAAATACAGAACATGTTCTTCCTCCTGCTAGTGTTGAACCTAGGATCGCAGCTTCATCAGGCAGCAGGTAAGAAAAGACAAAGGGAGGGAGGGGTCCTGGAGGGGAGTAGGTAGTGGCCCCTCACTCAGGCCAATAACGAGCCTGTGGTCCTCAGGCTGAAGGCTTTCTTTGAGGGGAAGTATGATTACTGGCTGCTTCAAGCAAAAGAATCGTGTCAGGGTGGCTTGTGTATTCTAATGTCCCTTTCTTATAAAAATGGGGACTGAGGATATTGATCCATCCATCCGCATTATCCAATAAGAGTAATGACAAGAAGGCATGACTACTCAGGCCACATGCATCTGAACTGATACTAGAGATCAGCAACGAGTTTCTTAAAGGTGAAATGCCAAGGGGCTTTCCCCTTCCCTTGTGGCAGGGAGAGTGAGTAGACAAGGTCCAAAACATCTAGAGGACTTTATTAGAGCAGGGTCTCTTGAAGACATTCTACCTATTATTATACTTTCATGTGAGTTGCTCTTTTAAAATGCAACAGTAGCAGCCTTTGGTCATTCTTACCTTAATGTGGACTACTTGAATTGAAAACTCAGAGTCTTCCTAAAGCCCCAGTGAATAATGCATCTGAAGGTTCTGCCTTTAGACTTGAAGATGGGTCATCTACTGAAGGATGTGGGCAAGTGGAAAGGAGCCATTTAAGAACTGATTGTTTTCCTGGCAAACAGACTTCAGACCCTTAGAGTGTGCAGTAAGGACCAGGAGTGAATCATTTTGGTCAAATGACAGGAGGTAAGAGAGAAAGAAAGAGGTGGAAAGGGGGATAAAGTCCTTGGTGGTAGCAGCCCTAATCCCATGGAAATCACCTAACATTCTGCTCTTGGTTGACAAATAACCCTTTGGCACTTGATAACCTTTTGAAGAGCTTTCTTTCCCAGTCCAGGTGGCCCCAGAAGGTTCTTTTCTCAGCTATGTTCCCCTCCCTTACTTGGGCTGCCCAGCCTTTTCTGGTCCTGGAAACATAGATTTGGCACCCTCCTCAAAGGAAGACTCAAATATTCTGCCTCCTCCTACCCTGTGCCAGCAGTACGCGCTAAAGAAGCACCTTGTTTCCTTTGCAAGGAATCCTACTTGGCTGGGATTTTAGAGACATGCAAAAGGTGCAAGCACCCGCTTTATACAGAAGGGCTTTAAGTTTCATAAAGTAATTAGTGTGACCAAAGTTCAAAAGAAGGGTCTGAAACTAGAGTTCCCTGTCCCCTGAGAGGACTGAGTGCTTCAGGTGAAACCTTGGGGATTGTGCAACCTCTGTGGGTTTGTAGTTTAAATGCTCAATGGTGTTTTTGTTTTTGTTTTGTTTTGTTTTGGTCTTTTCTCCTAGAAAAAAAAAAAGAGATAGACATTTTTAATCCATCATTGATCTTTCTGAAGAGAAAGAATTTTTCTTTTTAAGGTAAACAGCACAAGGCAATGAGAAGGCACTAGCTCTCCATTAGGTATACTAAAGGGCATAGGGAATAGAGATCATATTTACTAAGGACATGAACTAAATACCTGACACTATGCTAGGCAATTTACCAATGTTATATGTCATTTCATCTTCACAATAACCATTGGGAAGGTGGAGAAACAGACTTGAGAAAGTTATTAATTTTCTTAAAATTACATAGTTTGGTGGTACATGAAAGATTTCAACAGATTTATTGTCCTTTCTACTTTACTGGGCTACAACAATGGCAGTAAGCAAATATGGAAGACAAATTCATAAGTCTTCCAACTTGGGAATAGATTTTGTACATAGATCTGAATATAGATATCTATTGAAAGTTCATTCTGAACATTTCAAAAAATAAAACATATGGATGATAGTTGAAAAATTAACCAAAAAGTAGTTAAAATCATTACTTCCCTGATTTTCCACAAACTCAGAATTTTACTCTGCTTTCCACACTGCCGATAATTTCAGTTCAGACAAACATTAAATGCCTTATTTTTAGAATGCCTTCTCCTCAGGAGTTGGTTTAAAACCTTGTCATTTCACATCTCCCTAATTAAAGAGTTTGCATTTCAAAGATGAAAGAAAACTGAAACACCTAGAAATCAAAGAATCTGAGTGTTTACTTCTGGTAAGGGAAAAAAGATCTGGGATGCTGTAGAAAGGACAATTTTATCCACCATGTTTACTCATTTTAAAACTTTTAAACAAAAAATTGAATTTAGGAATTATTTGTATAGTAAAAATATAATTTTGAAAATAAAAGAAACCCTTAAAAAAGCATATGAGAGCAATCAGGCTACCACATCCTGCTCCTGGGAGAGTCGTACCTTCGGTGGCCACACTGAAGACCCCATTGCTTCATTGTTCCTTGTGCAACCTTCCACCTGCACTCTTCATTGAAAAGGAAAAACACCATATTTGAATTGTGTCAATATAATGCCTTAGTACTCTCTGCATACATTTCTATTTTTAAATTTTAAAAATAATGCTTATAGCAGCATTTCATCATTTCAAATAAAAAAAACAACCCAGGCATTCTGGAAAATAGATAAAGAAATTATGGATTATGAACAAAATAGAATATTATACTGTGAGCAAATAAATTAATTACAAAACATGCCACTGCATCTATCTATGTGAATTGCATAATGTTGAGCCTAAAAAAAAAGTCAAGCCCAGAAATATGGTATATAGCACAATATCATTTTTATAAATAATATATTACTTAAAACATACATATACATATAAGACAAAGCACAATATGCAGGTGTCAATTACCTCTGGTAGATATGTCTTATTAGTAATGTTCCAGTTCTTTGGATGGGTGGTAGGGTCACAGATGTACATTTTACTTAAATAAATAAGTTTTTTAAAAAATATTTTTAGCAGAAGATGGACATAATAACTTTACTTATTTATTTTTATGTGGTGCTGAGGATCAAACCCAGTGCCTCACACATGCTAGGCAAGTGCTCTACCATAAACCCAGTCCTAATTAAATAGTTTCTTATAATTTTTCTTTTTAAAAACTTTCTGGTGGTAAAACATACCATAGATGCAGAAAAACACATGAAACAAATGTAAAGCTTAATGTTACTGAACCCTTTTATAAGCACCACCCTTATCAAGAAGTGGATCTTTGCCAATTCCCCAGAATGTCTTCATCTGCCCATGCCTTGATTAATCTATCCAAACACTCCCCATAGCACTATCCTTTCTGTCCCCCTTTAAAAAAAAACTTTAAATGACTATATATTTCATTAAACATGCTGTGATTCACTTAACCAATTCCCTACTGATGGGCACTGCAGTAATTTCAATTTTTTCCTGGATTAATGCTAGAAAAAAAAATGTGCCTCCCAAAGACAGCAACAAAGGTTGACTAGAAATATGATTCCAGTAAACTACTAATCATTAACTCTTTTCTTACTTGTAGGCTCCAAACATGCTGTACTGAATTATCTATAAAGTCTGAAGTAAAATGTTAGGAACATTTTCATATTTTTAATTTTTAAGTTTACATACATAAAATTCATCTGTGAATTTTGACAAATGTGTGTAGTCGTATAAACCCCCATCACAATCAAGATCCAGAACAGTTCCATCATTGGCCAAATGAGAAATCCTCCTCCAAATTAAAAAAAAAAAATTACTAATACATAAACACATAAAAGATGTACATATTAATGAGATATTATGTATAGTATCAAACATTATACATCATATAATGTTTAAATCAGGCTAACCATATTTATTTCTTCAAACATTTATCATTTCTTAGCAGTGAAAACTTTCAAAATCCTTTCTTCTAGCTTTTTGAAATGTATACTACACCTATAGTCACCATATCATGCAATAGTAATCCAGTGAGTCCTATCTGAGTCTTAGATATGTTGATCAGCTCTTCACAATCCCTCCCCCTGCCCTACCTACTATTCTTGGCCTCTGGTAAACATCATTCTCTTCTCAGCTTCTATGAAATCAACCTTTTTTTGGATTCCACATATGAAGACAAGTCCACATATGTGACACTTGTCTTTCTATGCTTGCTTTATGTCACTTATCTTAATGATCTCCAGTTCAATCCATGTTGTTGAAAATGTCAGAATTTCATTTTTTTATGGCTGAATAGTATTCTATCATGCGCGTGTACCACATTTGCTTTATCTGTTCATCAGCTGACAGAAACTTAGGTTGTTTACATTTCTTTGCTACTGTAAATAGTTCTGCAGCAAACATGGAAGTACAGATTTTTCTTTGACATACTGATTTCATTTCTTTTGGATTATACACCCAAAGGGTAACTGTTGGATCATATGATTATTCTATTTTAAATTTTTTAAGCAACTCCATACTGTTTTCCATAATAGCTAATTTACATTCCCACCAAAAGTGTTCAAGAATTCCCCTTTTTCCACATCCCTGCCAGTACTTGTTAACCTTTTGTCTTCTTGATATTAGCCATTCTTACTGGTTGAGGTATTAGTCATACCTCACTGTGGTTTTAATTTGCATTTCTCCAGTGCTTAGTGATGTTGAGTCATTTTCATGCACTTGTTGGCCATTTATATGTCTTCTTTTGAGGAATGTCTATTTAGATCTACTGTCCATTTTTAAAATTGAGTTATCTGATCTTTGCTCTTGAGTTTTTGGAGTTCCTTGTATGTTCTAGATATAAACCCCTTGTCAGCTGTATACATTGCAAACATCTTCCCCATTATATAGGTTGCATCTGCACTCTGTTGAGAGTTTTCTTTGATGTTCAGAAGCTTTTTAGTTTTATGTTACCCCATTTGATTATTTTTGCTCTCATTTCCTGTGTTTTGAGGGTCTAGGACAAAAAATCCTTACCCAGTCCAAGGTCCTAAAGCATTTCCTCTGCTTTCTTCTAGTGGTTTCATAATTGAAGGTCTTATATTTAAATCTTTAATATAGCATGAGATGATCTTTGTAACTGATTAGAGATAGAGATTGCATCATTCTTCTGCATAAAATTGGATACCCAATTCTCCCAACAACATTTATTAAAAAAGACATTGCACTTTTGTAAAAAATTCATTGGCTATAAATACATGAATTTACTTCTAGGCATTCTATTCAGTTCCATTGGTTTGTGTGTCTGTTTTTATGCCAATGCTGTGCTGTTTAGATTACTACACATCTGTAATAGACTTGAACTCAGGTAGTGTAATGTCAGCTGCTTCATTCTTTTTGCTAAAAATGACTTCAGCTATTAGGGTTTTTTTCTGTGGTTCCATGTAAATTTTAGAATTATTTTTTCTAGTTACATAAAGAATGCCATTAGTTTTATTTTGCTGAAAAGAAGCTTTTCAGTTTGAATCCATCATATTTATTGATTCATGATTTTATTTCTTGTGTTTTAGGAGTCTTGTTAAAGAAATAGAGGCCTAATCCAACATGATGAAGATTTGGGCCTACTTTTTTTTCAATTAGACATAGTGTCTCTGGACTAATTCCTAGGTCCTTGTTCCACTTTGAGTTGAGTTTTGTGCATGATGAGAGATAAGGGTTTAATTTCATTTTGCTGTATATGGATTTCCAGTTTTCCCAGCACCATTTGTTGAAGAGACTATCTTTTCTCCAATATGTGCTTTTGGTACCTTTGATTAGTATGAGATAACTGTATTTATGTAGGTTTGTCTCTGTGTCTTCTATTCTGTACCAATGTTCTACAAGTCTATTTTGGTGTGAATAGCATGCTGTTTTTGTTACTATTGCTCTATAGTATAGTTTAAGGTATGGAATTGTGATGCCATCTGCTTCACTCTTCTTGCTAAGGATTGCTTTGGCTATTATGAGTTTCTTATTTTTTCAAAAGAATTTCATGATTGCTTTTTCTATTTCTAGAAATGTCATTGGGATTTTGATTTAAATTGCATTACATCTGTATAGTGCTTTTGGGAGTATGGTCATTTTGACAATATTAATTCTACCTATCCAAGAACAGAGGAAATCTTTCCATCTTCTAAGGTCTTCTTTAATTTCTTTGTTTAGTATTCTGTAGTTTTCATTAGAGATGGTCTTTCACCTCTTTCATCAAGTTTATCCCCAAATATATATATTTTTGAGGCTATTGTGAATGAGGTAGTTTTTCTAATTTCTCTTTCAGAGGATTTGTCACTGATGTACAGAAATGTATTTGATTTATGGCTGTTGATTTCATATCCTGCTACTTTGCTGAATTCATTTATTAATTCTAGACGTTTTCTGGTGGAATTTTTCAGATCCTCTAAGTATAGAATCATGTCATTAGCAAATAGTGATAGTTTGAGTTCTTCTTTTCCTATTTGTATCCCTTTAATTAGTTTTGTCTGTCTATTTGCTCTGGCTAGAGTTTCAAGGACCAAAAGTGTTAAATTTCAAGGACTTAACACCAAAAAATCAAATAACCCAATTAAAAAATGGGCTCAGGAACTGAACAAACACTTCTCAGAAGAAGATATACAATTGATCAACAAATATGTAAAAAATGTTCAACATCTCTAGCAATTAGAGAAATGCAAATCAAAACTACTCTAAGATTTCATCTCACTCCAGTTAGAATGGCAGTTACTAGGAATATAAACAACAATAAGTGTTGACGAGGATGTGGGGGAAAAAGGCACACTCTTACATTGCTGGGGACTGCAAATTAGTGCAGCCAATCTGGAAAGCAGTATGGAGATTCCTTAGAACATTTGGAATGGAACCACCATTGACCCAGCTATCCCACTCCTCAGTTTATACCCAAAGAACTTAAAAACAGCATACTACAGTGATGCAGCCACATCAATGTTTATAGCAGCACAATTCACAATAGCTAAATTGTGGAACCCACCTAGATGCCCTTCAATAGATAAATGGATAAAGAAACTGTGGTAGGTTGGTCCCCTGGTAGGGAGGGTGAGTCACAGATACCCGAGTCTCTCTCGCTTTGTCGTCGAGCCAGAGGGGAGGAGAGGGGCCGCCGCCCGCACCCGCAAGGTAGGCAGACCTGCGACCAACCTACAGATCAGGCCCAGCGGTCTGCAGGCATGGTAGGAGCGGCAGGGCAGAGCCACTGCCCGCGCCGGCAAGGTAAGCAGACCTGCGACAGACCGGTGGATCAGGCCCAGCGGCCTGCCAGCGTGGTATACACTTCACCCCAACTGGAGTAGGGGCAGAGCAGAGCCTTCGCCCGCGCCCAGATCAGGCCCAGCGGCCCGCCTGTGTAGTGGTCAAGTGACCCCAATTGGAGTGGGGGCGGAGAGGAACTGATACCCGTGCCCGCAAGGTGGGGAGACCTGCGACCAACCTGCAGATCAGGCCTAGCGGTCCCCGGGTGTGGTAGGAGGGGCAGGACAGAGCCTTCGCCCCCACCTGCAAGGTAGGCAGAACTGCGACAGAACGGCGGATCAGGCCCAGGGGTCCGCGGGCGTGGTAGACACCTCACACCAATTGCAGGAGGGGCAGAGCAGAGCCCCCGCCCGCACCTGCAAGGGAGACTTTTCAACTATACAAGAGCAATATAAATATATAGGGGGGGAAAAATTTCAAAAACACAACAGTTTCACCAAGAAGAAAGAAACACAAGCAGTATGAAAAGACAAGGAAAGAAAGGACTACAAGCAATGCAGGTCAGCTCAACTTTAGAAGAGGTAACAGCTGCAGCAGATGGAATGTCAGATAAAGAATTCAGGATATATATGCTTCAGATGATCTGGAGTATCAAGGAAGAAATTAGACAGCAAAATCAGACAATGAAAGATCACTTCGACAAGGAATTACACAAACAAATCCAGGAAGCAAAGGATCAACTATACAGGGAGATAGAGGTTATAAAAAACAAACAAACAGAAATCCTAGAAATGCAGGAAGCAATAAACCAACTTAAAAACTCAATTGAGAGTACTACCAGCAGAGTAGAACACTTAGAAGATAGAACATCAGACAATGAAGACAAAGTATTTCAACTTGAAAAGAACATAGACAGCTCAGCAAGACTGTGAAGAAACCATGACCAGAACATCCAAGAAATATGGGATAACATTAAGAGACCAAACTTAAGAGTCATTGGGATACAGGAAGGTATAGAACTCCAAACCAAAGGAATGAGCAATCTATTCAATGAAATAATACGAGAAAACTTCCCAGACTTGAAGAATGAGACAGAATCCCAAATTCTAAAAGCCTACAGGACGCCAAATGTGCAAAATTATAAGAGATCCACACCTAGACACATTATAATGAAGATGCCCAACATACAGAATAAGGAGAGAATTTTAAAAGCTACAAGAGAAAGGAAGCAGATTACATTTAGGGGCAAGCCAATCAGGATAACAGCTGATCTTTCAACACAGACTCTGAAAGCTAGAAGATCCTGGAATAACATATTTCAAACACTGAAAGAAAATGGGTTCCAACCAAGAATTGTGTATCCAGCGAAATTAAGCTTCAGGATGGAAGATGAAATTAAAACCTTCCACGACAAACAAAAGTTAAAAGAATATGCACCTAGAAAACCATCTCTTCAAAACATCCTCGCCAAAACATTACAGGAAGAGGAAATGGAAAATAACAATGAAAACCAACAGTGGGAGGTAGGACAGTAAAGGGGGGGGGAATAATCAAAGAGGAAAACAAACCATGTTTAGTAACATAAATAAACAAATATGGCTGGAAGAACAACCCATATCTCAATAATAACCCTAAATGTTAATGGCTTAAACTCACCAATTAAGAGACACAGGCTAGTAGAATGGATCTCAAAACAAGACCCAACAATATGCTGCCTACAGGAGACGCATTTGATAGGAAAAGACATACATAGGCTGAAGGTGAAAGGTTGGGAAAAATCATATCACTCATATGGACTTCGGAAACAAGCAGGAGTGTCCATACTCATATCAAATAAAATAGATTTCAAGCCAAAGTTAATCAAAAGGGATAAAGAGGGACACTACATACTGCTTAAGGGAACCATACACCAACAAGACATAATAATAATAAATATATATGCCCCAAACAATGGTGCAGCTATGTTCGTCAAACAAACTCTTCTCAAGTTCAAGAGTCTAATAGACCACCATACAATAATCATGGGAGACTTCAACACACCTCTCTTGCCACTGGACAGATCTTCCAAACAAAAGTTGAATAAGGAAACTATAGAACTCAATAACACAATTAACAACCTAGACTTAATTGACATATATAGAATATACCACCCAACATCAAGCAGTTACACTTTTTTCTCAGCAGCACATGGATCGTTCTCAAAAATAGATCACATATTATGTCACAGGGCAACTCTTAGACAATATAAAGGAGTAGAGATAATACCATGCATCCTATCTGATCATAATGGAATGAAACTGAAAATCAACGATAAAAGAAGGAAGGAAAAAGCATACATCACTTGGAGAATGAACAATAGGTTACTGAATGATCAATGGGTTATAGAAGACATCAAGGAGGAAATTAAAAAATTCTTAGAAATTAATGAAAACACAGACACAACATATCGGAATCTATGGGACACATTGAAAGCAGTTCTAAGAGGAAAATTCATTGCTTGGAGTTCATTCCTTAAAAAAAGAAAAAAACAACAAATAAATGATCTCATGCTTCATCTCAAAATCCTAGAAAAAGAAGAGCAAAACAACAGCAAAAGAAGTAGAAGGCAAGAAATAATTAAAATCAGAGCTGAAATTAATGAAATCGAAACAAAAGAAACAATTGAAAAAATTGACAAAACTAAAAGTTGGTTCTTTGAAAAAATAAACAAAATCAACAGACCCTTAGCCATGCTAGAGAAGAGAAGAAGAGAGAGAACTCAAATTACTAGCATACGGGATGAAAAAGGCAATATCACAACAGACACTTCAGAAATACAGAAGATAATCAAAAATTATTTTGAATCCTTATACTCCAATAAATTAGAAGATAGTGAAGGCATCAATAAATTTCTTAAGTCATATGATCTGCCCAGATTGAGTCAGGAGGATATAGAGAACCTAAACAGACCAATATCAATCGAGGAAATAGAAGAAACCATCAAAAGACTACCAACTAAGAAAAGCCCAGGACCTGATGGGTATACAGCAGAATTTTACATAACCTTTAAAGAGGAACTAATACCAATACTTTTCAAGCTACTTCAGGAAATAGAAAAAGAGGGAGAACTTCCAAATTCATTGTATGAGGCCAACATCACCCTGATACCTAAACCAGACAAAGACACTTCAAAGAAAGAAAACTTCAGACCAATATCTCTAATGAACCTAGATGCAAAAATCCTCAATAAAATTCTGGTGAATCGGATACAAAAACATATCAAAAAAATTGTGCACCATGATCAAGTAGGATTCATCCCTGGGATGCAAGGCTGGTTCAATATACGGAAATCAATAAATGTTATTCACCACATCAATAGACTTAAAAATAAGAACCATATGATCATCTCCATAGATGCGGAAAAAGCATTCGAGAAAGTACAGCATCCCTTTATGTTCAAAACTCTAGAAAAACTAGGGATAACAGGAACATACCTCAATATTGTAAAAGCAATCTATGCTAAGCCTCAGGCTAGCATCATTCTGAATGGAGAAAAACTGAAGGCATTCCCTCTAAAATCTGGAACAAGACAGGGATGCCCTCTCTCACCACTTCTGTTCAACATAGTTCTCGAAACACTGGCCACAGCAATTAGACAGACGAAAGAAATTAAAGGCATAAAAATAGGAAAAGAAGAACTTAAATTATCACTATTTGCAGATGATATGATTCTATACCTAGCAGACCCAAAAGGCTCTACAAAGAAACTATTAGAGCTAATAAATGAATTCAGCAAAGTGGCAGGATATAAAATCAACACGCATAAATCAAAGGCATTCCTGTATATCAGCGACAAATCCTCTGAAATGGAAATGAGGACAACCACTCCATTCATAATATCTTCAAAAAAAATAAAATACTTGGGAATCAACCTAACAAAAGAGGTGAAAGACTTATACAATGAAAACTACAGAACCCTAAAGAGAGAAATAGAAGAAGATCTTAGAAGATGGAAAAATATACCCTGTTCATGGATAGGCAGAACTAACATCATCAAAATGGCGATATTACCAAAAGTTCTCTATAGGTTTAATGCAATGCCAATCAAAATCCCAAAGGCATTTCTTGTAGAAATAGAGAAAGCAATCATGAAATTCATATGGAAAAATAAAAGACCTAGAATAGCAAAAACAATGCTAAGCAGGAAGTGTGAATCAGGCGGTATAGTGATACCAGACTTCAAACTATACTACAGAGCAATATTAACAAAAACAGCATGGTACTGGTACCAAAACAGGCGGGTGGACCAATGGTACAGAATAGAGGACACAGAAACCAATCCACAAAACTACAACTATCTTATATTTGATAAAGGGGCTAAAAGCATGCAATGGAGGAAGGATAGCATCTTCAACAAATGGTGCTGGGAAAACTGGAAATCCATATGCAACAAAATGAAACTGAATCCCTTTCTCTCGCCATGCACAAAAGTTAATTCAAAATGGATCAAGGAGCTTGGTATCAAATCAGAGACACGCCGTCTGATAGAAGAAAAAGTTGGCTACGATCTACAGTCGGTGGGGTCGGGCTCCAAATTCCTCAATAGGACACCCATAGCACAAAAGTTAATAACTAGAATCAACAAATGGGACTTACTCAAACTAAAAAGTTTTTTCTCAGCTAAAGAAACAATAAGAGAGGTAAATAGAGAGCCTACATCCTGGGAACAAATCTTTACTCCTCACACTTCAGACAGAGCCCTAATATCCAGAGTATACAAAGAACTCAAAAAATTAGACAATAAGATAACTAACAACCCAATCAACAAATGGGCCAAGGACCTGAACAGACACTTCTCAGAGGAGGACATACAATCAATCAACAAGTACATGAAAAATGCTCACCATCTCTAGCTGTCAGAGAAATGCAAATCAAAACCACCCTAAGATACCATCTCACTCCAGTAAGATTGGCAGCCATTATGAAGTCAAACAACAACAAGTGCTGGCGAGGATGTGGGGAAAAGGGTACACTTGTACATTGCTGGTGGGACTGCAAATTGGTGCAGCCAATTTGGAAAGCAGTATGGAGATTTCTTGGAAAGCTGGGAATGGAGCCACCATTTGACCCAGCTATTCCCCTTCTTGGTCTATTCCCTAAAGACCTAAAAAGAGCATGCTACAGGGACACTGCTACATTGATGTTCATAGCAGCTCAATTCACAATAGCAAGACTGTGGAACCAACCCAGATGCCCTTCAATAGACGAATGGATTAAAAAAATGTGGCATTTATACACAATGGAGTATTACTCTGCATTTAAAAATGACAAAATCATAGAATTTGCAGGGAAATGGATGGTACTAGAGCAGATTATGCTAAGTGAAGCTAGCCAATCCCTAAAAAACAAATGCCAAATGTCTTCTTTGATATAAGGAGAGTAACTAAGAACAGAGTAGGGACGAAGAGCATGAGAAGAAGATTAACATTAAACAGAGATGAGAGGTGGGAGGGAAAGGGAGAGAAAAGGGAAATTGCATGGAAATGGAAGGAGACCCTCAGGGTTATACAAAAGAACATACAAGAGGAAATGAGGAGAAAGGGAAAAATAATACAAGGGGGAGAAATGAAGGTCAGTAGAGGGGGTAGAGAGAGAAGAGGTGTGGGGAGGGGAGGGGAGGGGGGATAGTAGAGGATAGGAAAGGTAGCAGAACATGACAGTCACTAGTATGGCAATATGTAAATCAATGGATGTGTAATTGATGTGATTCTGCAATCTGTATATGGGCTAAAAATGGGAGTTCATAACCCACTTGAAGCAAAGTGTGAAAGATGATATATCAAGAACTATGTAATGTTTTGAACAACCAACAATAAAAAAAAAGAAAGAAACTGTGGTATATGTACACAATGGAATATTACTCAGCATTAAAAGAGAATAAATCATGGCATTTACATATAAATGGATGGAGTTGGAGAATATAATGCTAAGTGAAATAAGTCAATTCCCAAAAACCAAAGTCCAGTGTTTTCTCTGATAATTGGACACTGATCCTATTAGGGATTGGGGACAGCATGGGAGGAATAGAGAAACTTAGGGCAAAGGGGAGGGAGGAGGTGTGAGGATAGGAAAGATGGTGGAATGAGATGGACATAATTACCCTAGGTACATTTATGAAGACGTGAATGGTGTGAGTCTACTTTGTGTACAACCAGAGAAATGAAAAGTTGTGCTCCATTTGTGTACAATGAATTAAAATTCATTCTGCTGGCATGTATAACAAAATAGAAGAAATTAATTAATTAATTTTAAAAAAGAATGCCATTAGTATTTTGATAGGAAATACATCAAGTCTCTAAATTGCTTTGGATAGTATAGACTATTAACAACATCAAATCTTCCATTAACATGGGATGTCTTTCCCCCTTTTTGTATATCTTCAATTTTTTTAATCAATGCTTATAATTTTCATTGTGATTGGGGACTTTAACACCCCACTTTCAGCAATGGACAGATCCTCTAGACAGAAAATAATAATAAAAAAAATAATAGAGTTAAACTTCACCCTAGACCAAATGGATCTAACAAACATCTACAGAATTGTTAGCTAAGTGCAGTGGTGCTTACCTGGAACTCTTTAGTTAAATTTATTCCTAGGGATTTTTTTTGCAGCTATTGTAAATGGGATTGCATTCTTGATTTCTACCTCAGATATTTCACTATTGGCATATGTTACTAATTTTTGTATGTTGGTTTTGTATCCTGTAACTTTTCTGAATCCTTTTCTTGCTTCTAATCATTTTGTAGTGGAGTTCTAGGTATTTCTATACACAAACAGTGAAGATTTGACTTCTTCTTTTCCAATTTGGATGCCCCTTATTTCTTACTCCTGCCTTATTGTTCTGCCTAGAACTTCTGGCACTATGTTGAATAAAAGTGGTGGAAGTGATCATCTTTGTCTTATTCCAGATCTTAGAAAGATTTTAGCTTATCTCCTTTTCGATATAATTAGCTGTTGACTTATTATAAATGTCCTTTATTATGTTGAGGCATGTTCTTTATATGTATGCCCAATTTGTTCAGAGTTTTTACAAGAAGGGATGTTAGATTTTATTGAATGTATTTTCTCTATCATTTTGGAAGTCCATCTGTCTTTTATTCCATTGAAATTGTGTTCATGTTTATTGATTTGCATATATTGTACTATTTTTGCATCCCTGGGATAAATCCCACTTGATCACAGTGAATAATATTTTTAATTTCCTCTTGAATTTGATTTGCCTGTATTTTGTTGAGGGTTTTAGTATCTATATTCATCAACGATTTTGATTTGTAGTTTCCATTTTTTTTAGAGAGAGAGAGAGAAGAGAGAGAGAATTTTTTAATATTTATTTTTCAGTTTTTGGTGGACACAACATCTTTATTTTATTTTTATGTGGTGCTGAGGATCGAATCCAGCACCCCACGCATGCCAGGGGAGCGCGTTACCGCTTGAGCCACATCCCCAGCCCGTAGTTTCCATTTTTTGTTTGTTTATTTAATTGTTTGTTGTTTTTCTTTTGAACTGGGGTTTGAACCTAGGGGCTCTTTACCACTGAGCTACATCCCCAGCCCTTTTCATTTTTTGAGATAGGATCCAATTAAGTTGCTTAAGGCTTCAGTTACTGAGGCTGGCCTTGAACTTGTGATTCTCCTGCCTCAGCCTCCTAAATTGCTGGAGTTCCAGGTAAGCACCACTGCACTTAGCTAACAATTCTGTAGATGTTTGTTAGATCCATTTGGTCTAGGGTGAAGTTTAACTCTATTATTTTTTTTATTATTATTTTCTGTCTAGAGGATCTGTCCATTGCTGAAAGTGGGGTGTTAAAGTCCCCAATCACAATACATTGATGCTCTGATATTTGATATTTTCCTCTCCCAATTCTTAAATCCAGAAACCATTGACCTATTCTTTGTCCTCAAAATATGAATCTTTCTAGAATGTCATATAAATGAGATCATTCATTTGATATGCTTTTAAATAATTATCTTTTATTATTAATACAGATTAATTATACAAATTTATGGAATTAAAAAATTTGATATTTCCATACATGTGTACAGTGTGTATTGTATATTAGCTTTGGTATCTGTCTTCTTTCACTTAGCAAAATGCATTTGAGATTTATTCATATCATTGTATGTATGTATCAATAGTTCATTTCTTTTTGTAAGTATGTAGTAGTCTGTTGTATACAGGTACCATATTTTGTTAATCCATTCCTAATTGAGGGACATTTGGGTTGTTTCCCATTTGGGGTTATTTTAAATAAAGTTGCTATAAATGCTTGCATCTACATTTCTATGTGAACATACATTTTCAAATCAGTTGGATAAACAACTAGGAGTGGGATTGTTAGGTCATATGGGAAGTATAATTTAATTTATAGAAAATTATTAAACCTTTCCATAGGTTTGATTTTTAGATTCCCAGCAGCATTACACGAGAGTTTTCATTTCTCCTCATTCTCACTTACATTGTTTTCTTATTTTACATCATTCTAATAGATGTGTAAAAATATCTCATTATTGTTTTAATTTGCATTTTTCTAATAACCAATAATGTAAGGCACAATTTCATGTGCTTATTGGAAATCCATGTATTTTCTTGGGTAAATTGTGTGTTCAAATCACTGAAAAAATTTTATCTGGTTTGTTTATTTTCAGGAAAAGTTTTGAGAGTTTTCTATATTACAGATCTACATCCTTTATCAGATATGTACTTGGTAAATACTTTCTCACAGTCTGTGGGTTTTCTTTTCATTCTTTTACAGGGTCTTTGCAAAGATTTTAATTGTAATGGACTTGAATTTATGAATGTTTTATGTTTCATGCTTTTGGTGACTTATCTAAGTACTCTGGCTAGCCACTGGACTAAAATCTAAAATATTTTCTTCTAAACATTTTATGTTTATATATTTTACATTCAAGTTTATAATCTATTTTGAGTTAGTGTTTGTATAGGGTGTGAGGTATAAGTTGAGACTTGTTTATTTTTTCCATATAGATATCCAGTAGCTCCAGTCTTTGTTGAAAAGTCTATCCTTTCTCCATAGAAGTGCTACTGAATCTTTGTCAAAAATCATTTGGTCATATTTGTGAGGATCTATTCTTTTTTTAATTTGTTCTGATTAGTTATACATGACAGTAGAATGCACTTTGATACATCATATATAATGGAGTATAATTTCTCATTTTTCTCATTGTACATGATGTAGAATCATACCAGTCGTACAGTTATAAATTTACATAGGGTAATAATGTCTGATTCATTCTACTGTCCTTCCTACCACCAGACTCCCTCCCCTCCCTTCACTCCCCTCTATCTAAAGTAACTTTATTCTTCCCTAGCCTCACCCCGTTGTAAATTAGCATCCACATATCAGAGAAAACATTTGCCTTTTGTTTTTTTGGGATTGGCTTCTTTTGCTTGGCATGATATTCTCCAGCTCCATCCATTTACCAGCAAATGCTATGATTTCATTCTTCTTTAAGGCTGAGTAATATTCCATCACATACATATACCACATTTTTCTTATCCATTCATCTGTTGAAGAGCATGTAGGTTGGTCCCATAGTTTAGCTATCATGAATTGAACTGCTATAAACATTGATGTGGCTGCATCACTATAATATGCTGATTTTAAGACCTTTGGGTATAAACCAAGAAATCAGAGACTGGGTCAAATGGTGGTTCCATTCCAAGTTTTCTGAGGGATCTCCATACCACTTTCCATAATGGTTGCCCCAACACGTAGGTCTACTTCTAATGTCTATTCTGCTCCACCGATTTGTATCTAGCCTTTTGCCAGTAGCACCCTCTTTTGATTATTGTAACTTTATAGTTGAATCTTTTTATTCTTACACATTTGTTCAAAACCCAATTATATCTTGTAACCAAAAAATGATTAAAGGGTAATATTTATTTTTACATTTTATTATGTCTTGAAGGGAAAAAAGCCTAGTCATCCTTCTCTCAATTGATGTTTCCCTCTTTTCATCCTTCAGAGAATGAAAACAAGAAGTATTCATTATCATGGGTAACAGAGGTTACTCTGGGGCTGAGATCAGATCCTGGGTTGTTCTACTTGGCCTATCTTCCACTACTTTTACTGACTGCTGAGAGATACAAAAGAGAAGAATCAAGTTGGGGAGAGGATTTCTAAGAGAGCAGGATTATTGTGTCTCCATACAGTGCTCATACATGGAATATAGCATAAGTCAGGTACACAGAGCAGGATTTTGTCCTAAACCAGAAACTGCAGAATTTTCTGAAGAATATAGCTGTGTAAAGCAGCCCTCCAGCCCCCTCTCATCTTTCAAGTACATCATATAGGAAGTCTGAAAAATAAATTAAGCTTCTGATGTTAAATGAAAAATATATAATTAGCTTAAAGAGGAAGCTATCTTGGGAGAGAAAACTATTTGGGGAAATAATGCAAATGATTTGTTTTGTGTTTCCTGGAGATGGGACAGGTGCTGACTCTCATTGATGACTGGTTGCAAATAAAATGCAAAGTTTCCCTCAGAATTTTCAAAAAGACTACAGCATTATTCAAGTTAGCTGCTTTAATCTGACTAAGAGACTTGAATATATGAATTTTTCATGCTTTCACTAAGTCCTTTGCCCTTTCATTGATTTAAGAGCCCCAAATGAATGAGAAAACCTGTGATGCCCACTAAATATGCAGTTGTGGAAACTTCCCAATGTTCTCATTTGTTAACTTCAGAAGTTAAACTTGCTTAATTTAGTAACTCATGTGTGGGACATGAAAAGAAAACAATATCTTTTCTTTAACATAAAGCTAAAAAGTATATTTATCTCACTCATGGGTATAACATACACTGCCAGTGGAAATATATCTATAGAGTCATTAGGAACATAGTGATGATGTGATTGAGGACACACAAATGATGTTGAATTCTAATTACATGGCCATTATTCTTTGACAATGAATAAGTTGTATCACTGCTTTAAGCCTCAGTTTCCTCATCTTTAAAATATAAATAGTAATTCCTACTTTGCAGAAGTGTTGGCAAGATCAAATGAGATGATGACATTAGGGTTAGCTTAGCAGCTGGCTTATTGTGTTTAAAAAGTGTTAATTATTACTCCAATTTGGTAACAGTCCAGATGCATACAGGTTTTATAATGCTGCTACTCAACTATTAATGTGCATATAAATCACTAGATGCAGATCCTGATTCTCTAGATCTGGAGAAATCCTGAGATTCTTCACTTCTAACTAGTTTCCAGGTAAAGCTGAGGACAACACTTTAGAAAGATGGTAAAAAGAGTTTGCAAGTACATGTATTTTATTAGTCTAATGTTACTCACTATTGTCTGCACATTAGAAACTCCCAGGAAAATTGTTCTTAAAAAATTAATGCTTGTTTCACCCCTGAAATAATTTAATTTTAAAGGAGCCAAAGCAGAGTCTGGGCATTAGTGTTTTTTAGAAGCCTCTGCTATGGTTTGGATATAGTTTACTCCCAGAAGCTCACATCCAGCAGGTTTGGTCCTCCATGTGGCAATGTTAAGGTGGTAGAATCTTTAAAAGGTAGGACCTAGTAGAAGGTAATTAGGTCCTGGGGGCTCCACCCTCATGAATGTGCTAAGCCTGTGTCATGAAAATGGGCTGTTATAAAATGAAGCCACCCTGATCATTGTGCATGAGTGCTCGGCCTCTTGTGCATGCGGCCAGTTCCCTTTCTGCTTCTCCTACACGTTGTGATAGGGCCAGGAGGCCCTTGCAAGGAGGCTGGTGCCAAGCTGCTTGGACCCTCAGGTCACCAGAACCACGAGCTTTTTTATAAAAGACATGGCCTTAGGTATTCTGTTAAAGAAACACTGAACAGACCAAGACAGCTTCTCAGTGATTCCAGGGTCAGCTGAGGTTGAGGCCTCTGTTTAGTGATTCTGATGTGCAGCCAAGCTTGAGAAAAGCCTCTTCACAGAATTGCCTGCAAAAGTGTTTTGATTTCCTATGTAATTTATAAAAAATAAGAATGTTTTAGGATTTCAAGTGTGTTGCATTTCCTAATCTCCTCATTTTATAGGAGGCAATCAAGCCCAAAGCTTTGCAAATTGGAAGTTTTGAGACAAAGTTATACCAAATAACAATTAACCTCAGTTGTTCCAAGGTACTCATAGATATGACTTATGTTCATTCATTACTCTTTTCTCTTGTGAATACTAGCCAAAAAATATCACCTATCTGAAAGGTAGCATACTTTATGTCTACAACCCTTAACATATACCCTGTATGAGGCAGAGGAGAAAAACAAGAAGAAAACAAACATTTATCTAGAGCTCAGACAGTAAAGAGGGGAGTTCTGCTGTATTCTAAGGGGAATTCCAGAGGAAGTTACAGATGTTCCCTTGTTCGTGTGGTAAAGAAAGCATTGTGTGATAAATAAATTTGCTAAATGCAGTCAATAGAATCAACAACCAAATCTCTGATTCTTCTTGTTAATAAGACACAGCAACTAACTTTCCCTGCATACCCCTATCACCTTCCATTTTTCTTGCTTTATCATGTAATATAAAATAAAAGAAGGAAGTACTGAGAAGAGTGAAAGTAGTAGAAAATTCCTGAACCTGACAAACAGAAGATAGTTAATATATCTTTGATAAATAAATATGATTCTTTCAAGCAGAGTGTCTTAATTATAAGGGAATTGAGGATGTAGAGATGGTACCCATCATAAAGGGGTCTACCCTTAATAGGGCCCCATTAAGGAGACTATGGTCCCATTATGTGAAGCCTTGTGGTTACAGTATGCAGGGGATTCTACAAAGTGGAATCATATAGGAAATCCTGAAGCACAATGTCCCTTTTCATAAATATTATCCCAAGGTCTTCTCTTCTGGGTCAGCAAGCCCAGATGTGATTAGCATTGTTGTATATAAAAACACTCACCTGATAGCCTTGGCCCTGATCCCATCTTGCACAAAAGAACAGTGGTCACATGTGAACCTCCTCTCTGTACCATAGATCTCTGTAGAAAGAGTCGAAGTTGTGGTTATAACAGGGAGTGCAGACAAAATATAAACATATCTGTCATTTTTTTATAAAGCCCATTGGTGCAGATAACTATCAGTTGTGCTGTGTGGAGACTGAGAATGCCAGCCAGTTCATACCATCTCTGGTATTCATCCTTTCTTTCTCTCTCTCTCTTTCTGCCATTTATTTGCTAAACCCTTATATGGAACTAAGCATGTGTCAAGGACTGAGTGATATCAAAGCAAACTCAACTTGGTTATTGCCATCCAAGACTTTCAGTTCAATGGGAGGAAAAACTTGAATCCAAAGAAAATTGTACTGTGAATCATTTAAGCAGGAAACCCAAAAGTTACTGTGCTGTGAACTCTTGTCAGGAATAAACTATCCTGGTTAGTAAAAAGAATTTTGACTAATAAAGAATGGCCATGTTTTCCATATATGGTTTGCTACTATCCCAAGAATTAAAACATGGTATCAAAGTTTGCCAAGTACCTACTAGTTACCAGACCTGAGCCCTACACATGAGATATCTTGTCCAGTTTTCACCATGATATTGAGAAGTAAATATTAACTTCATCTTACAAAAAGGAGACTGAGATTCATGGAAGTGTTGAGTTCCTGATCAAAGACTGCTAATCCTGAAAAAGGCAGAATTTGAACACACTAAGTGCTGTGCTCTTCCCATACCACGTTTTATACAGAAATGGCAAATGCTTAGGTGAAGGCCCCCCAATATTTTTTGAGAGAATGATTTGATTTGATTGATTTCAATTTGATTGAATAAATTCATGAATGAATGAAGCAAACTCTACCGAACATAATTTGATCTAATCTGTGATGATTCAGAAACTACTTCCAGATCTTTCCATACTCCATCATAATGATCCCTATTCATTAATGATGGAAGCAGAATAATTTGGGGCAGTGTCTCATGCTTTATGATTGCAAACACTGCCTTCACTAGTTTTACCATGTTTGGCTACTCTTTATACTATGGTTTTCACAGAATTATTTAAATCAATTCAGCTTTTTTTTTTAGCTAGACAGGATTCTCCTTTGTACTTGGAAATTCAGTCTTGCTTGTACTAATAAAATGTAGGCTAGAAACAAAGTAAATGCAATTAAAATAAAATAGTGTTGTTAAACTCCATCCTGATAACACTTATTTGCCTGGAAGCTTCCTGTTTTATTAAAAGGAAAAAGAACAAGCATTAAAGGTATGAGAGTCTGGTTATAAATTAAGTGTCCTTAAGGGATTGAAGTGCATTCTGAAAGGGGATAAATTTCTCTCTAAATAATTCTTTCTTTAGGCTTTGATTCTACCCCATCTAGAATTATATATACTTCTATTGATATGTGCTTTGCATTTTGGGAGATACTATCTAAGCAGAAACTACAGATTTGAAGTAAATCCTGACTGGTTATGAATATTAATCTTACTAACAATATTTCAGGAGCCAATTTCTTTGAGCCAGTTTCCTTAATTATTCAACCTTAATGATAATATGTTTTTCATGGTCATATTTTCAGGGTTAAATGATACAGTCATAAAGTGCCTAACAGTGCTTGGCACATAGAAGATACACATTAAAATTAGTTTCATTTTTTTCTTCCCTTTATTAATAGAAAATAGCATCCACAGTGGGTTTGTATGATGTGGTGTTCAACAGCATTTGTGACTTAAAGAAATCCCTGGTCTGATCTTTGCTGTGCAATCTTGGGCAAGATGCTTAACTTTAATGTGCCTCAATTTAATTTTCTAAAAAGAGGATAACAGTACTGCCTACCTCACTTCCTGGGAAGTCTAAATGAGATAATGTGTCAGCAGAAATGTTTAAGAACTCTACAAGTGATAATTTTTATTACTATCACTGGCTAGGGAAGTAATATTTAGCAGGGAAAGGCATGAATTGATCATTCTTGAAGAAATGAGATAGATTGAAGAAAATGAGCCCAGATAATAGGGTGTGAAGGCCGTTAAGGACATGGACTCAGACTTTGATGGCCAGGGAGTGAGAAGGAGAGATTCTGTTCTCCCAAGAGGGACGATCTGGAATGACCACAGGGTACTAGAGGAGTAGGTGGGAGATGCTGTGGAAAGCAACCACTGCTGTCCATCAGAAGCTCATGTTGGGGTGCCCAGGAAAGAGCAGGAGGGCAATCGGGTACATGGGTGGAATGTTCACCAACTCAGAGCAATGGACCAAGAATTCCACCGTTGCTTTGCTGGAATGGGCAAAAGAGAAAGAGGAGCCCAAAAGAAGGCCCGGATGACAATAGGTATCTCCCAGAAAATGGGGGTGGAATGGGGCTCAGATCCCTTTCTGGAAGAACTGAACCGTCAAGTAGAGGCAGGCAACAGTGAGCTGTCTTTCCCTTTCAGCTTTATTCACAGTGACAGTCCCGAAGAAATTGTACACAGTAGACCATGGCAGCAATGTGACCCTCGAGTGTGATTTTGACACTAAAGGTTGTACGGAACCTGAAGCAATAAAAGCCAGTTTTCAAAGGGTGGAGAATGGTACATCCTCACCCAGCGACAGAGCCACTCTGCTGGAGGAGCAGCTGCCCCTGGGGAAGGCCTTGTTCCACATCCCCCAAGTGCAAGTGAGAGACGCAGGGCAGTACCTCTGCCTGATCATCTGCGGGCTCGCCTTGGACTACAAGTACCTGACTGTGGAAGTCAAAGGTGAGTGCTTTCAAGGGCTAGAATTCATGGAGTCACCTCTCCAGTTGTGTTAGCTGCCAATAACAGAAACCTGTTTTAAGGGTTTTAAGGAGACAGCTATTTTTAGAGGGGGTGGAGGGAAGTACCTGCTTGGAAATATTTTCTGACACCTGAATATAAAGCAGCTAAGTAAGGATAAACAGGAGTCGGATTTGTAGAAAGAAAATGAGGCTAGAATAAGCCAGGAAAACAAGATCCCAAAAGGTGGGAAGATGCCAAAGATAAGCTTTGCTAAACTCAGTTCTTTCAGGGAACATTCCCAGCTTAGTTAGTCAGCTACTCTTTGTAGTTATTCCTATAGTCCAGAAACCATAGTTCTCCAACTATAATTGTGATAAAATATCAAGTTAGTGAGAAGCAACCAGATGGGTGTTTCCTCTCCCCTCACCCAATAAATAAATAAATAAATAGGTCAGAAATTATTACGGAGCAGGGCTGAGTGTTGTTTTAAAAACTCTTGTTTCTGGCTGAGCACCTTAGCAAGCCCCTGTCTTAATAATAATAATAATAAGGTACGGATGTAGTTTAGTTGTAGAATTCCCCTGGGTTCAATCCCCAGCAGTATGAAAACAAAAACAATCAAACTCTTGTTTCAGGTGTGTGTGTGCGTGTGTGTGTGTGTTTGAGTCATGGCTTGAAGATTTCTTTCCCTCTCTTTCTCACTTTGGGTTATAAAAAGTTTGGAAAACATTGTTCAAGCCCAACTCCTATCTATCACAGATGAGGCAACCAAAGTCCAGAGAAGTAAAGTGGGTGGCCCAAGAGAGCCTGGCTAAGCCCATAGTTGTCCCCATTTCTCTGGTTTGGATCTCTTTCTACCCCAAAAGAGCCAGGAACCTAAATCTGAAGAGACTCTTCATGTTCTTGTTTATTCTAGGAAAGGTCATATTGAGCAAGACTCTTAACAACTATGAAAGATTGGAATCAGCTTGTTGATTGGCTTATTGATAGACTTCTGAGCTAAACTGCCGGTGGCTCTCTAGCCCTCCCCACCCCACTCATTAGGCCTCTGAGGATCTGCCTTCTGGATGTTCTGTGGGTTTTGGCCCCCAAATACTATTGACCTGGGCAGCAATGATGTGACTATGATCCAGAACAAAGAAGGACATAAGAGAAAGATTAGGCACAAGGATGAACATTGACTTCACCTGTGTCACCTTTCATAACCTTGTGTTTTTCTTATCAGTGAGAGGATAATAGTAGCTCCTACCACATAGGATTGTTGTAAGCATCAAAAAGAGAATAAACATAAAGAACTGGACATGGTGGCTGGCATAGAGAAAGTATCCAGAGATTTATTTTAAAAACCCAAATTGTTTTTGACCTCCCCATCCTTCAACCATCGGTGTGTCAAGAGGAAAGCCACATACCCGCTTTCTCTTTATTGCTTTTCCTACCACTTGGCATCAACATGGAGGAACTTGAGAACACTGATGTTAGTCTGAATTCAATTCATATGAGGAAAGAAAGCCGTGCAGTCTCAGGATCCCCTAAAGTCCTAGAGTATCTGCACCGCTGACACCACCCCCATGTTTATTGATCCCTATTTATGGAATGTCTAGGGTCTTTGAGAAGTTGGGGGATGGCTACACCATTCTTTCAGACACAGGGCTGCCTCTCATTCCTGGGGAGGCATTTCGCCTACTACCTCAGCTAGATCAGGGATTTCTCCAGTGTGGAGAGATTTATTCCTTAAGGCAATGCACATTGGAGCACATGAAGAACATGAAAACTTTCTAAGCAATGCATGAGCACAGTCAGTTTTAGGAAGTAAGTTTCTAGATTCTCATCTTCCCCAAGTACTCTTTCCCAAAATTGATGAACCTCAGAATATGTCTTCCAGGCAAGACTGTTGGGGTTCCCATAAAACACTTCCTTTTTTAATTGCTTTCTTCCACTTCCTAAAAAGTTCACTTCTACCTCATCATAAATGTAGTCCATTGCCCCAGGGTTTAAACCTCCATAGTACCAAACAAGAGTGAACAGAAATACCCACACCTTTTGGAACCATCATGACTAACTGGTTGTTTTGCAAAGCAGATGGTGTCAAATTTTCTGCTTTTAACAAAATGGATGAAAGCACAAATAGAATGATGATCATATAATCAAAATTGAGTAATCTTTGCCATATAAATCATGTCATTCAAAGAATGACATACATAAGTAGAACAAAACTGTTCCCAGTTTCCATCAACTTACTCATATGAACAAGATCCCACAAATCTTCTAGCTACAGAAAATAAAAATTAGAAAGAGAAAGAATGCTGTATACTACCATGTTGGAGCAGTCCAACCCTAAGACATATGCATCCTCGGATTCAGAAATAATTTGAAAAATAAGCAAAACTTTTCCAGGAAATTTGTATCTTTCATGTTGAATAACTACCAATATTCATAGCATTTTACATTGTAGTCATATATGTGCTGATAACGGAAATTAAATTTCAGTGCAGAAGAAAACTTTTGAGTACTTAAAGCCTCATAGTTATAAGAAAAATATTAACTTCAGTAGCTATACATATTTTATTGCAAGGTGCATAAGGACAATAAATCAAAAAGCTGTCAAATATAAATATTTGTCTCAGCAAGATAAACTTCTGGAGCTAGGGGTGTGACTCAGTGTAGAGTGCTTGCCTAGCATGTTTAAGGCCCTGAATTCCATCACAGCACTGGAAAAAAAAATAACTTCTATGGGGAAATTAAAATAAGAAGTGAGATTCAAGAAAAGATACAATATAAAGCTCTGATCATTAGAAAACAATTTCTCTCTGTATTTTTCAGTGGATGGTAGTGTGTAAAAAAAGACAGTTTTTTTAATATTTAGATGCCATTATGTGCATATATAAGAATGAAATAGTTGTTTTACTAAAAAAATATAATATAAATATTTATTAAAATTCTAATTTTCCAATATAGAAACTTATAAAAAAATTCTAAGAATTAATGAGGGACCATAGTGTTTCTTAGTTCTTTTAGGAGTAATGCAAGCAAAATAAATAAATAAATAAATATTTAGGACCAGCACCTAAGAGTATCTTCTCCTGATCAGAGACTTCTAAAGGAAGCAAGGTAGATCTGGTGCCCCAGTGAGGGTTCCCATAAATGAAATAGGACTGGAGGACTTTTGCCTTAAAATTCATGGCATAAACCTTGAAAATAGGTTTATATTACCTTCTTTAATGTCCATATAGCAATTCACATTAAATATAGTGAAGAGAGAGTTGATTTCAAAGGGATAGGAGAAATGTGAGGTGTAATGGCTAGAGCATCCAGAAGAGGTAATATAATAAAGGGCTGTGGTTTCTGCTTATTTTTCTGACTGGGAACAATCTATGGCAGGGGGCCTGGCTGAAGCAAACAGTACACAAGGCCAAACAGACCAGGAGGGGTATGATGCCAAGGAGCCCACACAGATCAGAGTAAGGTGGAGATTGGTACAGGAAAGAGCTAACACCAGGAATCTGCTGATGTTTTTGGAAGTACTTTAAGCCAAAAAAAAAAAAAAAGAAATAAAGAAAGCCCAAGATGGACAAGAGGGTAACTTCAACAGGTACAGGAAGAGACAGCATGATTTCCATTTAAAGAACAGGAAGACCAAGGGCTCAGGACTAGCAGTGGAAGAAAAATCAAGGCAGAAGTGAAAAGGTCAACTGTTAAGTCTCTTAGGCCAGGGAAAGCATTTGCTAACATGACTTACCATAGAGCTATATCTCTGTTCTCAATGTCTATTTTCCCTTGGGGAAACAAAATGATAAGGAAATTTGGAGTTAAGAAAATAATGTCCTGAATTTCAAAGGGAGAAAAGCCCCTGGGAATTGCAAACTCTAATCAAATTCTTCTCTCGGGCTGTTTAACAAGCGAATGGAAAACAATTCTAAAAGATTTATTTCAGTGATTGCTAGAAATTTGCCTGGATCCTCAAGACCAAGACATGCAAAACTACATTTTTTCTTCTCATTTGCGTCAATGTGATAGAGAGTGAGACAAGGATCAAAAGTTCAAAGCTAGCCTCAGCAACTTATTGAGGCCCTAAGCAACTTAAAGAGAAAAAATAAAACTGGCTGGAGATATGGCTGGGGATATGGCTCAGTGGTTAAGCATCTCTGGGTTCAATCCCTGGTACCAAAAAAAGAAGAAGAAGAAAACCCCTCAGATTCTGAAGTCCATGTTATCAATTACTGTGCTTACCTTATGTTGTGATACTAAACCAAACAATTACCAATGGGTTGAAGCTACAAAGAGACTTTGTGTAAGGATGATCTTCCCAATAAAAGTTTAACTTGCTTATTAGTCCTGATCAAGACTGCCTAATCCAGGCAAAGACTGCTTCTAGATAAAGGAGGAGCTTCCATTTGAGGTTGTACTTAACCAAAAGTTAACTATCTATCTCATTACTAGGATTAGAAAAAATAGGTACTACTAAATATAAAAAGTATTTCATAATGATAAAAGAATCGGTCCTACAATAATGCAATTCCATTTTTCAACAGTAAAGTGACTAAAATTTTAGTGCCATTGGCAAGAGTGTTGAGGTAAATCACTCAAAGTCTTGGTAAAAATATTTAAGGCATACTCTTTCCTTTTTTGAAAATAAACTGCAAAACTACAGGTTTGCAAAAAGACTTATGTTCAAATACGTTTGTTCTAGAATTATGTATTAACTGGGAACAAGGATCAACTTAACAAACTGGTATATCTATGTAAATGACAATTATGAAAATAAATGAAGTAAATATGGAAAAAAAGAGAATCCATCCTACAAGGAGACACAATCTTAAATGTGTGTTCATCCATCAACTTACTATCAAAATTTCAAACAAAAATTGGCTGACTGAAAGGAGAAAGAGACGAATCTACAATCATATTTGAGCTTTCAACTCATCTCTATTATAATTGAGAGAACAAACAAACCAGAAAATACAGTAGAAGAAGTTGGGAATGGTAGCCACATGCCTGTAATTCCAGCTACCCCAAAGCCTGAAGCAGGAGGATCCCCAAGTTTAGGCCAAGCTTGGCAATTTATTAAAATCCTATCTCAAAATAAAAATTTTAAAAGGCTGATGATGTAGCTCAGTGGAACAACACCTCTGATTTTAATCCCTAGTACCACACACAAAAAAATAAATAAAAGAAAGAAAACATAGAAGATTTAAACAATACAATTAGCAAACTTGAACTAATTGATATTATAAAATTTACACCCAGCAACTGCAGAATATACATTATTTTCACATGCACATGGTACATTCATCTAGATAGTTATCTAGCAGAGTTACTGCAGAAGATATTAGGAATTAGGAAATTAGAATTTTAAGACCACTTCCATCTTTGAAATTCTAAAATTTACTCATCTTTTCTGAAGAATATCAACCACCATCCAACTTCCCCATCATGTGTTGCTGATATAATACCTCTTCAGCCACTTCCCAAATAAAATAGAGACTGTAGAGCAATCTTGGATGTTGTAATGTAGGATGTGGGCTTCTGTCCTTTCTCCAAACCTTGCTGATTCTTTTAGCTGAACCTTTTTTCCATCTGCCCCATCATTTATATATCTCAATTAAAGCTTCAGACAAGCTCCTAATTCCTGGCCCTCCTAGTTTTGAAATCACCACTCAATGGTGGTCTCACCTCAGCTGCTAAGATGAACTGCTTGTCCCAAGCCACCCTACAGAAGTTAGCAGGACCCTCACACACAACACACTGCTCTAAGTTATCCATTTTCTTGACTTTGTTCTGCAAAAGACCAAAGAGTTTATAGAAATACAATAGAATAGGATTAAGTGATTATAAGAGAATCAAGGGAAAATAAATGTAGATAAATAACATAAGAGATAAAGTGAACACTCTAAATGCATGCTTCAGATACTGTGTGATTGCTAGAGATCAGCCAAAATTTGGCTCTAAGGAGACTGATGAGTCTAACTAGGTCAAGTCCTTTGCTTCAGAACCTAATTTTCTTCAGCTGCTAGTCCTGGATCCTACTAGATCTCTCAGGAAAACATATTCTTTTTCCTGTTCATGTTGCTCCACCCTACGCTTCTGTAACTACATGAAGAATCATCCTGCAATGGTGTTTCTAACGCAGAAGGCAGGAAGCATATACTCAAGTCCCCCTGATGTTTCTCTGTTTACAAACTAAGAATATGAATTTAATTTACCTCCAAGGGTAAGTGTATAGTTTAACTGAGATAACATCTGTGTTATGGGGCTGCATCCAGGTATTAAAGTCACTAACCCCAGCTCCTCTCTAAGTTCTGGAATAAGTAAGTGATGCACATGAGAATCCAACACCAAATGGGAAATGAACACCATGTCTGGTTTGATGAGCACATGATTTCCCCCTCCTCTGCTCCCTTGGGGTTTTCTCTGGGGTAATTTACACTGGAGAATGTGACTTAGAATAGGAAACCTCTTCTTTCTTGCTCCCTCATCTTAATCTAGGAACCCAGAGTTGCAGATCAGACTCTAAATTCACTATTCACTCATCATGGATAAGAACATCTGTCCCAGGGTTGGAGAAGTATAGCTCAGTGGTAGAGCTCTTACCTAGCATGCAAGAGGCCCTTGGCTTAACTTCCGCCCCCCACCAAAAAAATGCTCCAAGCTCAGATGGAAGCTGAAAAAATGCCAAAGGTTTAGTTTTTGATGTTTGGTTTTGGCTTTTGCTTTTTGTTGTTTGTTTTACCTTGAACTTGCTATCCTCCTACCTCAGCCTCCCTAGCCATTGGGATTATAGGTTAGAGCCACCACACCCCTGTGAGGTTTTGTTTTCTCTCTCTCTCTCTCTCTCTCTCTCTCTCTCTCTCTCTCTCTCTCTCTCTCTCACACACACACACACACACACACACACACACACACAGTAGGCCCAGCAGGGTTTGCTTGCCCCGTGGAGATTAGAATTTCAAGAGAGAGACCTAAGACCTATAGGCTATGAACAGTTCTTCATGGTGCAGAACTCAGTTCAGTGGGTGTCTTTGAGTATAAGGAATCAAATTAGCACATCATTAAATGAAGTACACAAAGGAAGGTTAGCAGAGGTCAAAATGTATGGAGAGCAAATATTTATGTTCTTCTGTAGTATGGCACAAAGATCAACGCATAGAAAAGATTAACTAAATTATACATATTTATGTTTTCCACATAGTTGTTATTATTGTAATGTGAATCACTTTTCACAAAATTTTTACCTATGTGTATCCCCAAAAATTTAAGAAAAAAGTAGTAGTTTTATCACACTGCTTTTACTTTGAGGTTACCTTTACTTCAGAGATTGTACTTAAATATATTTCTTTTTTATTTTTTTTTAGTTGTAGATGGATACAATACCTTTATTTTTATTTATTTATTTTTATGTGGTGCTGAGGATTGAACCCAGTGCCTCACACATGTGAGGCAAGCACTCTACCACTAAGCCACAACCTCAACCCCTGAAATCTGTTTCTTAAAGAAATATTTCCTACCTAATAAAAGCCAATACTGGCTCCCTCACCCAAAATCAACAGTTTACTTTCCACATTCCCTGGTATCTCTAAATGGTGTTAATATTTGTTTATTTTCAGAAGTGGCCTAAGTTGTTGAATAGTTTGCCCTTATATCTTTCTGTCCCTTTCCATATCACCTTTGTCCATTTTAGATCTTAGTTTTTTAGAGGTTAGGGAACCATATGTGGTTAATTCACTTAGCATGAACTGCACAAAAGTGTGTGTGTATGTGTGTGTGTGTGTATGTGTGTTGAGAAGTACATAATAAATAAATCCAACTCTTGACTATAGACATTACCTATATATTTGTGTTTTCTCTTAATCTCAAATAGAATAGAGAAAGGGACAAATTATAAAGTAAATTTTCCATTGATAATATTTGAAAAAGCACTGAATAAAATGAGATATGGGATTATATAGTGATTTTGTTTATCTGCCCCTTAGCCTCTCTCCAGCCCCCAGCTGTGAGATAAGTTATAGCACTATATGAAGTGACATTGTGTGGTAGCTTGGAGCGCTGCTCAGATCAAATCACAACCATCCAATATTCAAATATTGGTTACTCCAGTTATTATCCCCATGACTCTGGGCATGATACTCAACCTCTCTATCTTCAGTTAACCTTAAAAAATATTCCTGTTCATGTTGTTCCACCCTAGGCTTCTGTAATTACATGAAGAATCGTCCTGCAATGGTGTTTCTAACGCAGAAGGCAGGAAGCATATACTCAAGTCCCCCTGATGTTTCTCTGTTTACACACTAAGAATATGAATTTAATTTACCTCCAAGGGTCAGCATATAGTTTAAATTTTTATTGTATAGTAAGGATTAAATAATTCAATGTATGTAAACCAATATGATATCCAAGACAGAGAAAAGGTTTTTATTTTATTTATTTCTATTATTTAAACTTTTTTATTTTATTTTATTCATTCTTTTTAGTTATATATGATAGTAGAATCCATTTTTATATAATTATGCAAGCATGGAACACATCTTATTCTAATTAGGACCCCAGTACCTCTCCTTCTCCTTCCCTTTTCCCACCCCCACTCTCTTCCCTCTAGTGTTCTTTTGGCCATTTACTCATAGTTTATTTTTTTAATTAATTTCTGTGGATGTACACGATGGTGAGATTCAATGTGGTGTATTCAGATATGTACATAGGAAAGCTATGTCCAATTCATTATACTGTCTTTCCTATTCCCATCTCCTCTCCCTTCTCTTCATTCCCCTTTGTAAAATCTACTGAATTTCTATTCTCTACCCCACTCCCCTTATTGTGGGTTAGCTGCCACATATCAGAAAACATTCAACCTTTGAATTTTTGGGGACTGACTTATTTCACTTAGCATGACAGTCTCTAGTTTCATCCATCTACTGGAAAATGTCATAAAGTCATTCCTCTTAATGGATGAGTAATACTTCATTGTGTATATATGCCACACTTTTTTTTATCCATTCATCTGCCAAAGGGCACCTACATTGGCTCCATAATTTAGCTATTGTGAATTGAGCTGCTATAAATACTGATGTGGCTGTACACTGTAATATGCTGATTTTAAGTCCTTTGGATATATACTGAGGTGTGGGACAACTAGGTCAAATGATGGTTCCATTCCTAGGTTTTTAGGGGGAAAAAAAAAAACTGCTTTCCAGTGCGGTTGTACCAATTTGCAGTCCCACCAATAGTGTGTGAGTGTACCAAGAATAAAAGTGAAAATATTATTAGTTAATATTAATAGTGTTAATTTTATTCATTTCACATGGTATTGGGTACACACCTCTACCGAAATAAGAAATGAAAGACTTACTTCTTTTTCATTATTGTCCAGCTTCCTACAAGAAAATAGATACTGGCATCCTCAAGGTCACAGGGACAGATGAGGTGGAACTCACATGCCAGGCCAGAGGTTATCCCCTAGCAGAAGTATCCTGGTCAAATGTCAGTGTTCCTGCCAATACCAGCTATACCAGGACCCCTGAAGGCTTCTACCAAGTCACTAGTGTTCTGCGCCTAAAGCCACAGCCTGGCAGAAACTTCAGCTGCATATTCTGGAATGCTAAGATGAAAGAACTTACTTCAGCCATCATTGACCCTCAAGGTAAGAGCTGCCCTGGCCCCACCTCCTAGCTCTACCAGACAGAGTTCGAGCAAGAGCAAGGTGGCACACTCAAAGTAAGTCATTTGAGGAGGGTGTAATAAAAGGACTGTTTATGAAGGTGTGATCAGAATTTAGGAAAACTACAAAGGATAGTGCAGGACATAGGGCATCAATATTGAGGGAACTGTTACCACTGTTGAAGAAGCTGCTGGAACCAGGAGGAGACAGCTGTAGGAATAGCATCACTTAGGAGATATAACCTTCGGAAGAGGGAGACTGCCAGCTGCAGCGACTACAAAGGGCAGAAGCTGGAAGAATGTCACTCCAACCTTGTTCTCCTCCCACCTCCAATTTCCTGCCAGTGCCTCCCATTGACTGAACCCATTGTTCTCTATTGAGAACAATGGAGTCTACTGATGGCTTCCATAAAGGTCAGCCATACCAGGTCTCAGAGCAGAGTATCAAAATGGAGAGAATGGATGTGGACAAGAATTAGAAAATACCTCGTCCCATAGCTAGACTAAATGAAAAGCAGAGTGCATTGCCTTTAATAATAATTGTTCAATCAATGTTGGGTTGATGGGTTCGAGACTTGGTTTTTGTCCCATTATCTCAACTACCAGACAATATTGGAAGTCAGATCAAGGCAGCCAAATGATGTCCCGATTTGTGGCACAAATACCAGCAACAAAACCCAAAATTCACACATCCTCCAACAGGTGCCTTGCTTCTTTTTCTCAAAGCTATTTTCAAGTTGTCTTATGACTGTTCCCTTTCTACTCATTCTTATAAATCAAGCTGCTCACTCATGGTTGCTGTGAACCACCACAAGCTTCTCCAGAAGTCAATGAATAAGACAAACACAGAAATGAGAGCGTGTGAGGTGTGCCTGAAACTCTAGCACGAATGACTGAACATCCTAACTTTCAATCAGAAGTTAGGGAGGAATGAATTCATAGGATTTCTTGTGCTTAGCCAGTTATTGCATATTCCTTGGAAATGTAACTGGACTACAGCACAGGAAATGACTATAAAAAGACCTTTGTGGGACTGGCAGAAAAGTGAAGGCCTCCTAGGACACCTAGAGGTAACTCCAGGCAGTGGTCAAGAACATGGTCTCTAAAGTCAAGACAGAATTTCAAATGTTGAGAACTTTAACATACTACTTAGTCACCCTAGAAATTAGTTTCTCAGGTGTAGAATGAGGGTAAATAATAGTGGATACCTCAAAAGGTTATCATGATGATTTAAGGAAGTATCTTGGAAAGGGCTTAGCACTCAGAAAGGGAGGAAACAGGAAAAAAAAATGGCACCTCTAGCAAGATTATGACTTCCTTATGAATGCATGGGACTGGGGTAAAACAAGACAAACATTTTTGCCACTGCATCATTATATCATTGCTAAAGAACTTTCAATTATTATAAAACAATCTAGAAGGATATATCTTAGGATACAGCCTAAGCTGCTATAATGAAGAGAGCCAAAAATACAGTAACTCAAACAAGGCAGAAATATATTTCTCCCCATGCAATATTCTGAGATAGAAGGTAGTTCAGAGCAGCTAATCAACTACATCCATAAATCCATTCAATGTTCCGGATTATTTCTACTCTGTTGCTCTTCCATTCTCAAGAATGTTGAATTGTCAAAGCAGAGTCACTGCCAAATCTGTGTTTTGATCCTCAAAAAGGAAAAAGAATGGAGATATATCCAATATTTTAAGGCTGAGATCCAGAAGACCACTTCTCTGTTTGAACTTATCTTACACTAACTTCAGTGGGTACCGGAAATGCTGTCTCTGAGAAGCTATGTGTTCAGATAATGCACTAATACTAAGGAGAAAGATAGGATGGTCTAAAGGGATAACCCTCAGTCTACCACAAGGTAACTAATAGCTAGGAAAATCAACTAGGTGGACTAGACACACAGCCCATCAATTTGGCCTGACAAATTTTATTGACATGTAAATATACATGGTTGGTGCTATAGTGCAGAAAATTCAGAGGTGACTTAGATAAGGCCTTTATCCTCCAAATACTTAGAGTCCACATAGATGATGTTCTAGCATGTTCAATTTTGCAAAGTCTTTAGGAATGAGTAGAGTTTATGCATGTGCAAGGGACTCTGAGGGAACCTGCCCAGGCAATGAGCAGAGACCCCTTCCATTGTGGGGACAATGAGGAGCCCGGTCTTCTTACTTGCAATGTTAAATGCAGCAAGTGCCTCATAAGCACTTCCTAGACGTGAAGAAGATTATAGTCAATATGCATTATCCAACATTGCTTATCCAAACAGGTTCTTTATTCTTTTCTTTCTTAACTCTCACTGTCCTATGTTGGATGGGGATGGTATCTGAGGGGCCTGAGCTCTGGGTCAGACATGGCTGGATATGCCACCCTGGCTCTGTTACCGACTTGAAAGTGAAGACCGCAGATGGGTTGGTTATTAGGCATCTCTGAGGCTCCTTCAACTAAAATGACAGTCTTAGGACTAAATAATGTCTAATCCCTTCTCAGCTAAAACAATCTATGGTTTTCAGATGACACTTTGTTAGGAGAGGGAAGGAAAAGGTAGGAGGGAGGCAGGTGGCAGGACTGAGCCCTTTCTCCTGAACAGTTTTGTCCAGTTTCTCCTGGATGAAACTGTTATGTTTATTCTGTGTAAGTTGCTCCATGAGACAAAACTCAGACTTTTGAAAATGACACAACCTAACCTGGTAGCCTTTCATCTCCCTACTGTGAATACCCCTACAGTCCTGTCCTTTATCCATCTGAGACCCCTGTTCTAACCTGTAGCTACCCAGAGCTCTCCCTCACAAGGCTTTCCACAGCCTCCAACACTGCTCTTCTCATCTCCCTCCTTTACTAAGTTGATGTCTTCCTCGGTTCCATGATCTTGATTAGCCAAGACAAGGGTCATTTCTAGTCATTGTACTAAGGCAGGAATCACCAAATTTACTAAATTACCACTGCCTGGGATGTTCTACTCTTTCAAAAGGATCTTGAAATTGAGCAATGGTAGATATTCTAAGCACTTGAATGCTTGTTAGTGTGTGTGTAAGCGGGGTGGGGGGGGTAGAGATATTTTTGGACTGAGGGACTTTCCCACCAGAAAGAGGGAGGAAGGGTGATGATGAGAAAGGAAAGGAGGAAAGAGAAGGAAGAGAGGAAGAAAAAAAAAGAAAGTTGGTGGTTGGTTGATTGATAGATAGACAATAGGTATATCAGAGTGGCAGAAAGCATGGAGTCTGGAAGCAGACAGCCCAGGTTGTATCTCCGCTAAGTCATTTGGTGTCTACCTTTGGGAAAATTCTCAGCCTTTCATCACTAGTAAAATTACAGTTAAGCCTACCTCATAGTGTTTTCATGAAGATACGTGAGCTGAGATGTACAGAGCATTTACAGTAACTAAGTAAAGGTTCAACACAGTGGCTGTGTTGGTTAAAACCCACTCATATGGCCAACTTGGTGTCTATTTCTGAACTGCCATGTAATAAGATTCTGGTTCTTTCCTTCACCCAGGTCAGATGAAACCCAACATCCCTACTACTTCTCTGCTGTTCATTCTCATCCCTTCCTGCATCATTATTTTAATTTTCATAGTCACAATGATAGCCATGAGAAAACCACTCTGCCAAAAGCTGTATTCTAGAAAAGGTAAGTTTTATTTACAGTAATCAAGTGGGCTGGGAAGTCTGCACGAAATCCAATCAAGACAGAGCTTTGAGCTCATCCTGATGATTTTTTTCCCTACAAGAAAATAGCTCTAGTCATCAGTGAGGTAAATTCCATACACTGAGCTTTTTAAAGAGAAAGTTTTGTTCCCATAGCTAACATGCTAGGCTTTATTCTTGGAGCTAAAAACTTTCATCAGACTGATGAGAGTAATGTCATTTTGGCAATGGAGACAGCAATGTGATCAGATGCAGGTGAGAGGTGTCCAGGAGTCTTTCTGAAGATTCATTTAGTTTTATACCTCTTTTCCCCATCCTGGGCTTGAGCCAGGTTAAAACTGTCCCCTGTCCCCCAGGAATCTGAATCCCCTGTCTGAGTAAAGGAAAAGAGAACCGATTGTGAGGCTATTTGAGGCTGGGGAGTCTCAGCAGTTCCCCCTGGCATGCCTCCTTAACCCAATGTGTTCTCACCAGCCCACTCCCATTCTGCTGTGCTGGATGGCACAGGGCATGCTTGTAGTTTTTGAGCCCTGAACAGAGCATTTGTTACTCCTGCTTCTGTCCTTAGTGTGTCTGACCTTGGTTTCCTTGGTGTCCTTGTCCTGGCTGCAAAAATCCCAGGATGTACGCAGGCCTGTCTGGCTATCCCTTCGTCAGCACCTAGTGAACTTCTCCCAAGATCTACACTGGCCTTGTCTATAGAAAAAGAAGTGACATACGAGAATGATTCGATAGGAATTTGGGGCAGCACTAGTGCAGGTGGTTGGGCATGTTTTTAGTGACTGTTATTCTACATTTACTTCTGTATTCTCATCTGCTATGAAGAATACATAAACCATCATCTATATTATCATATATCATGCTCTGTTAGTCCATTCTGCTACGCATATTAGCTTGAATGTGACCATAAAAACCCTCTAACTATAGAATTCAAGAAACTGTTATCAAAAGAGAGAGAAGAAAGAAAGAAAAAAGTGAGAGAGAAGAAAGAAAAGAGAGGGGAGAGAAAGAAGGACCAAGGGAGGAAGGAGGAGAGGGAAGGAAAGAGGGAGAAGGCAGACAACGAAAGTGGAAGGGAAGGGTGCTTCATGGCAAAAGAGGAAGAATTACAGTGTTTGTTCAATATATGTTTGACTTTTAAATAAAATCATTTTACAAATCTATGCTCTCAGAGGGCTGTGGCAGATGCGACTCACTGAAGTCTTACCTTCTGCCTTTCTTCTTTTGGCTCCCACATACATGACTCTTGTAAACAAGGTTCCAGGCCTGAGACCTGAGGACCCTTTAGTTACTTCTATTCTGGCTATCTTTGACAGAATGGAATAGAGTCACACTCAAAGACAGAGCATGGTATCACCTCTGTCTTGAAAATTACTGAGGATATCAGTAGCTCAGAGTTACTGGAATATAAGACTCAACTGTGATTGAGAAAGCTTTGTTACTAATAAGAGTTAAGTGACTAAATTTGTTAACATTCCTTTTTAATGAACCAGAGGGAAATCATGGTTGTCCATCTAATAACACCCCTTCATATCTAGCTCATTTGCATTCAGACCTGCTTTCTTGTATGGAAGATACATGGACACATGTAGAAATGTGTCTGCCATGCACACAACCTTGAGTGCCATGGACTAGAGCAAAGAACTGTAGGTTCTGTGGACAGATTTTCTAACCAGAGTCAGAAAGCTAGGCGGATCTGGCACTGCCATTTATTGGCCCTATGACCTTAAGCAAATCACTCAACTTTGAGATGGTCTTTCTTTTATTTATTTATTTTTCTTTTGGTATTGGAAATTGCACCCAAGGGTGCTCTATCACTGAGTTACATCTCTCACCCTTTTTTAAATGCTTTTATTAGTGTATTATAGTTATAAATAATAATTGGGTTCACTTTGACATAATCATATGCATGGAATTTAATTTGCCCCATTTTAGTTCCCAATATTTTCTCTTTCCCTCCTCTTCCCCTCTCTCTTATTCCCTTTCCTCTACTCTACTGGTCTTCCTTTTATTTTTAATTTATTTATTTTCAAGTTGGTGCTTTATAAACATAAAGTTGTAATTCACGGTGGCATACATATACACAGTGTAATTTTGTTAAATTTGTTCCACAATTCCCAGTCAGTTATTTATTTACTTACTTACTTTTACTTTTTTAATATTTATTTATTTGAGACAGGGCCTTGCTAAGTTGCACAGGCTGACCTGCAACTGACAATCCTCCTTCCTCAGCCTCCCAAATCATTATGATTAAAAGTGCACTCCACCACGACTAGCTTGAGATGGTCTCTCTACGTATAAATGGGAAACAGCAAAAGAAGGAACATTTACAGCTTTTTAACACAACCTCACTGCCACATATGTGTTCAACCTGGACCACAGCAGAATTCTCCTAAGTGATCTCCATGCATCTAATTCTGACACCTCCTTAATGATCTGTTCTTCCTTTCTAGATGAGAATAGGCTTTAATAAAAGTCTACCATTCTCCTTTGCTCAACCTCTTCAGTGACTTCTCTTTGCTCACTGGATGAAGTCCCAATGAGCCCTGGGCATCTAACACTCATATCAGCTTTGACTATAGCACTATCACCCACCCTTCTTGCCCAAGCTCTCACCATAGAGGATTTTCTAGTCCCCAGAGGCACCCCACTGTCAATTCTGAACTTTCTTTTATGATGTCCTCTGTTATTAAAATGCCTTCTTCTTGTCTACCTCAGTTATAATCATCCTTTAAATTTCAGCTGTCACTTCATCAGTCTCCCAATTCTACCCCCTTGCCACACCTATTAAATTAAATCCTCTTGTGGTATGCTTCCACAGCACTGACTACTTCTTTCAATACACTCAGCACAGAAGTAAATGTCTAGAACCTGCTTTTAATAGCTTTGGCTACAAATGCATTGCATTCTTTTTAGTTTTCTAATTAATCCCTCAAGCACCCACTTGCTCATCTTAGCAAGAAGATCAATGTCTCACCCCACACATACAGCATGCATTTCTCCACCTCCCACAAACTATCAGGAAGCCTTCTCAGTTTACAGGGCCAGTGCTCTTTCCAAAGAGGCAGAAAGCCTACTGGAGAGCTAGGTCAGTCCACCAGAGAGCCCTAATTTTGTGCTGTTTCTGACTCTACTCTTGCTGTACAGAATTTTTATTCTCTTCTGGTGTCTCCATCCACTGCAAAAAGGTACCCTTGCAGGTCCAGATTCCCATGCAGAGCATGATGATACCAGATTACAATTCCTATGGCTCACCCTCATATGCTTTACCATTGGTCCCAAAGCAAGACCCTCATGGGCTAGAGAGGCAGGGGAGGCTTCCTGCCTTAACCACAGCTGTGCACAGCCAGCCTCTTCCACACTTGTTGTGTTGAACATGAGACACTTGTCCTCACTTCCTTCTCTTGAGTTCCTCTTAGGGCCATTGTTGTCCTAAACTTATTAATCCTTTGAAGACTAAAGTTGATAGGTAGTAGTCTCAATTTCTTTCTTTCTAGGAGGCTCCTTGGCTCTTAAACAGATTTAGCTACCCATGCCTCACCACCAACTCTGCACACTAAGGTGGATTGGGAGGGCAGAAATTGTTGGTCCATAAAAGATCCTATTTACCATTTCCTCCTAAGATAACCATTAAGGGCCCCAGGTGATCTGTTGAGTTCCAGAGAAGAAGCTAACAATTTCTGTTGCAAAAGTAGTGTCAAGTTCTGCTTTCAGCTAGTCCTTAAGTTTCATGAATACAGGGACTGTATTCCTCTCATTCACCAATATGTGCCCAGTGTTAAAAGCATTATCTGACTTATTTAATATTTTAATAAAATTGTAAACATTGAACCTACTATATGCTGATGAATATGCCAGACCTGTCCTATCCAATATAATGACTATTTAAATTTAAATAAAAATTCAATTCATTAATTATATTTTAATTGCTCACACATTGTTACTGCTCAAGAGCCACTTGCAGCCAGTGGCTACCATATTTGACACTGCAGATATGCAAAATTACATCACAGCAGAAAGTTACTAGATGGCACTCAGACTCTTTACAAACTTATTTTTACTTAATCCAACCAAAATTGCTTGAGATGGAGGTGGTGTCTTTACTTTACAGATGAAGGAACTGAGGCTCAGAAAGGTTATCTGACATCCCAAAGTCATCTGGCTTGTATGTGAACACAGGTCCACTGGTGTGACTCTAAAACCTGTAGATTTTTTGTTGAAAAAAATAAAAATTGGTTCAGTCTAAATAGCATTATCTTTGGGCAATTGAAAGCAAAAGCAAGTTCTCAATCCAAAAGAATTGAGTGACTTTATCATTGATTTGTTGAGCTAATAACAAGCCAAGTTAGAATCCAGAAAGGCCACCTGTTATAGAATCTAGTTCTCTGGAACAAGTATCCAGATCTTGAAAAGTGTTTCTCAAACTCTGTTGAAGGATTAGTTTGTTTTAATTTCCAGTATGTTGATATTTTATAATAAGCACTTACTAAAAATGTAATGGAAGGAACAAAAGCATAAAACAGTAAACTTTATTTTTTATTAGATGCAATAAATATTAAATTTCAAAAAATGCCATCAGAGAAAATAATAAGAGAATTATTCCAAAAGTTTCTAAATGTTTACACTCAATTTCTATGTTTATCATAGGCTGATAACAGTTTGCCCACAGTAGCCTATAGACCAGACTCTGAGTAGCACCACCTAGAAGACTGAGCCAGAGCTTTACAGGAATCTATACCAAAAGCCACAGCTGCTGGTTTATGGTTGCCATAGACCCACAGAGAATAGTGGCACTGACCTGTGGCATTAAAGAGGCCTCCAATGAAAATGTCAGCATTCAAAATCAATTCTTCTGGGGTAACCACTGAACTCCTTTCAAATGCAAACATTAAGGGAGGCTACAATGCTGGGTAGAGTCCCTCAAATTCTGAGCAAGATCAGGATAGTTATGATGGAATTACTAAAAACCTGGTGAACAGAGCAAAAGCAGAAACAGTGATGGAATTCAGGAACCCAGGCAAGGGCAAGAGTTGAGCACCAAGCCCTAGAAGGGAATCAGAATGGAAGCGACATGTAAAATCAGGGGAAGAAATGAAAGCAGGGGATTTAGTGGTGAGCAACGAACTTGTGCTTTTGCTATATTAGTCACTTTAAATCATCAGTCATTTACATCTTACTTCAAATTAAGCAACCATACATTCTGCTCTGTGCCAGGGAAGGAAGGCGGGAAGTGGCAGTTAAGATAGAAGGAAGGGAGAGAATATTCTAGAACCCAACATTTCTTGGATTATATACCAAATTTGCAGCCCCTCATCATCTAAGTGCCTGGGGGAATCCAAGGGCAAACAAAGAAATAGAAACTGAACTACTTTTTGTTGTTATTGTTGTTCAGAGTCCTGGCCTAGAGTCCAGATTTTACATTATGTATTACCCAGTCTGAGGTCCCAAACCACAGTGGACATCTGGAACTCTATATATGGATTTATTTTCCTTCTGCCATAGTTTAATCTATAAACAGAGTAATTTTCTCATTTTTCAACACCAGGGCTGCAAAAGCCCAATGTAATGTTTACTAATCTCAAAGAAAGAACTTGGAGGACTCAATGGAGAGGGTTTAGATATTTTATTAATCACATGGTGTTCCTCAGCAGTAGCAGGTTGGGACAAAATCAGAGACCACAGCACACCTAAGAGCAAGGGGATGGTGTAGGGTAGGTTGCATGCCCACTACACAGATGCATTTTTTCAGATGTTTAATGAGGACATTCTTTTTCTTTACAACCAAGGTTGCCCTCTTTGATCCCCACCTAAAGATTGGAGACAGGAAGTGGCCAGTTTCCCTTCTCCTTACTTTCCTTATCACATTCTTCGAAGTCCTTCATATCTGATCACTAGGAACAACAGCCTTCCTAAGTACTGACTGATGTTTACCCCAACGCTCATTCTATTTCTGGGATTTTTATTAATTCAGGCACAACAAAAAGATCTGTCACCACAGTAAAGAGGGAAGTGAACAAAGCTGTGAGTAAGCATGAGTTTGCTTTTCTTTTTCACTCCCTTTTCTCTCTTAGTGTGAATTAAAAGATACAACCACCCCTCTGAATTCATAAGGGATTGGTTCCCAGGACCCCACACCCCACAGATACCAAAATCAGTAGATGTGCAAGTCTCTTTCATAAAATGGCATAATATTTGCAGATAAACCTGTGTATATCCCCCATATACTTTTAATCATCTCTAGATTACTTGTAATGCCTAAAGCAATGTAAACACTATATAAATAGTTGTTATACTATATTGTTTAGTGAATAATGATAAGAAAAAAGTCTGTACGTGTTCAGTATAAACACAATCTTTAAAAATATATATTTTCAATTCATAGTTGGTTGAACTCACTAACATGAACACCCATGGGTACAGAGGGGCAACTGCAAGCATTCTTCTATTAATTCATGAAAGGCAACTGAATAGTTTCAGCATATATACAATCTCCCTGTTCTGTGGCATTTCCGCTGAAGCTCAATCTTGCTATCCTGCATTGCTCCATATATTTCTTGGAGAACAAAGATGGTGTCTGATTTTCAGCCCCAAAGCAAGCATGCTATTTTCTGCTCAATCTTTATTCCTAAGCTCTCCTAGGCCGTACTGCACAAGAGATCTGGGCTCACAAAGTTAGCATGGTTAAAATTTGCCAACAAAGAGTAGATACTCAATCTGGATACAGTCAACAACTTTATGTTTACAACAATGATTAAGAGAAATACTGTTGAGGGCTATGATTCAAGAGCAATACTGGGTGAACAGAAATCTCTTCATGAGGCTATCAGGCTTGGAGCTGGAATTTGTGGAAGAAGAAGAATGAATGTGGAGGTCAGAAGGCGGGGCGCTGCTGAAGTCATTCAGGCTGGTTGAATAGAAAATATAAACCATGTGGAAGAGGAGCTCTGGGGTCAGGTGGGCCTGGGTCCTTACTTTGACCTTCTCTGAATCAGCAATGAGATCTTGACTCATTAAAGTTTCCAATTAGCACTTACAGGCCTGATCAAATATCCATTTCTTAAAGAACTGAAACCGTTGACTCCTATAAAAGTCTTCTTGGCCTAAAGATGAGTTTCCAGGAAAGGCAACAGTTTTTGTCTGTGTTTTGTGGGCTCAGAGCCTTTGTATAAGCAATTCCTTCAGCTGCTTATTATAGGGAAGAAATGTTGAAAGGCCTGAGAGCGGAGATGGTCAACTCAGATGCCCATTGGGGCTGGGAAGGTGATGAAATGAATGCAAAGGATCTGGTACAATCAGGTAGGGAGTAGTGGGGACTCCTGCCATCTGGAGAACATACGGCCTATCAGCTAGCCTGTCATTGCTAAGATGAAAATCCAGATGTTTACATAAAATCTGTTATTCATTAAGTGCTGGCTGAAAATATTTTAAACCAAACAAGCCAAATTAAACATGCCCATAGACTAATATGGCTTATGGGTAATCACTTGGCAACCTCAATCCTAAAGAGAGAATGCTACCAGAAAAGGGGATTAAAATCTGAGCAATTAGGAAAGAAATTTCTCTATCTGAGGAATCAGGGAACACACAAGGGTATATTAAATATCCTAAATGTCTTAAACCATAGACTACCACATGATCTAAATATTGCACTATTAGAGAATACCTTCATTGGGTAAACAGGTTACCAAGCATATTTAACAAATACTATTCCTTATAAACAGAAAAATCTCAGACCTTCTTTTAATGGCATCTGAAATTCAAAATAAGGTAACTATCTTGATTAAAAGTTAAATTTTTAAAAAAGAGAATATTTCCCTTTTCCCCAATTACATACAGTCATACTCTCTCCCGTCTGGCAGAGGTAGAGAGTGAAAATGAGGGACATGAGACATTGATGTTCTCCTCTCTGCCTCTCCCTCTCCCTGGCATTTATCTAAGAAGATGTGACATTAGATTAGGAGGTTAGGGCCACTTAGATATATGTCATAGAAAATGTTCACATGTATGCCCAAGGAGATGCAAATAGAAAGGTTCTTGGTACCATTGCTTACAATTTCAGCAAATTGGAAACAATCAAATATGTATCAATAGAATAGATAAATAGGATTACTTAACTAAGCTGTAATTGAAGTGGAAGAACCAAAACCTAGGTGTATTTTTAGATAAATATGTCTAAATGATATAATTTTTAATATATATAATATATAATACATATTATATATAGTATATATTAGTTGTAGATGGACATAATATCTTATTTGTTTTTATTTTTATATGATACTGGGGATCAAACCCAGTGCCTCACACATGCTAGGCAAGTGCTCTACCACTGAGCCATAATCCTGGCCCCTAAACAATGTAATTTTGAGAGGAAAGACAGATCACAGAAAGATACAGATAGTATAATCACTATTATATAAAGAGTTTAAAAAACACAAATAATTCTTCAGTAGTTTTTATGGGAAATATTAATATGAATTAAAAGTTAAACACCAGCATAGCAATGATGAACACCAAATTCAACCTCATTTTAAAATTTTTATTGGTGCATTGTAATTTATACATATAATGGGGGTTCATTGAGACATAGTCATACATGCACATAAAATAATTTGGTCAATTTCATTCCCCAGTATTTCCCTTTCCCTCCCCTCCTTCTTCCCCCTGTTTCCCTTCCTCTGCTCTACCAGTTTGCCTTCTATTTCCATGAGATCCACCTTTTTACCCCTCTTTTCTCTGTAGCTTCCACATATGAGAGAAAATGTAGGACTCTTGACTATGAATCTGGTAGTTTTAAGAAATTCATTTCTTAAACTGCATATACAGGTGGGTATACAGATATCCACTATATTATTCTCCATACTTTTTGTTTTATTCCTGAAATATTTACTTTTATCTTTAAAAGTGTTTATAGTCAAATATGGTGGAGCACACCTGTAATCCTCACTACCTGGGATGTTTGAAGCAAAAGGTTCACAAGTTTAAGAGCAACCTGAACAATTAGCAAGACCCTGCCACAAAACAAAATAAAAAGGGACTGGAGGTGTAGTTCAATGATGGAGTGACCCTGTGTTTAATCCCCAGTACTAGAGGGATAAAAAGTGCTCATGATTCAAATTCAGGAGATTTAGATTTGAATTTTTCTGTGAGCTGGCTACAGAACCATAGGTAAAATCTATTGCCTCTCTAGATTTTAGTTTTGTCATCTGTAAATTGAGAAATTGGGACCAAATCCAGAAAGGTAAATAGACCTTATCTCAGGCCAAGGATGCTTGAAACAAAAATGAGGATGGTGTGATGGACCACTTCTAGGTGAGGAGTATGGTGATGGATGAATGACATTGCCTTAGGTTTGGGACCAGAATAAATCATGGGGTATAGCAATGAGTAGGTATTCTTTTCTTCAAAGATAACTATGTGTGTATTTATCGGTATTTTCATTCTTGTCGTGTACATACATATTTTAACACTTATCTAATACATTATTTTGTGTTCTATATTGTTTCAGTTGCATTCAGTTATTTTCTGATTAGCCTAAGTCTTTGCAATCCTGTTTAGATCTGCATACAATTCATATATTGATTAATGATCAGCAATGATAAAAAAAAATGGCTCGCTTTAATTCAGAGTAATGTTTTATGGTTTTTGTCAAGACAAATACCAATGTGTTAGATTTAGTAGATACTTTTTAAGTTCCTGTTATATTATTCACCAGTCATTAACTCTTTGGCAAGAACTAATTTAGCATTTTGTCAATATCTCCCGGGAAAGAAAAGGAACAGGATATGAAGATAATGATTTTGAGAAGAGGTTAAGTCTAGACCCTAGTATTTGAATAGCCAGGAAACTGGTGTCTGTTTTTAGGAGTCAAGGGCACCCCATAGAAATGGTGTCAATAGTGGGGGAGGCAATGGGAAAGAGAAGGACAGAGGGAGAGAGACAGATTGACTGATTCATTTTTAAAAACTGGTTCACAGATTGTGGAGGTTGGCAAGTTTGAAATCTGTAGGCTGGGCCAGCAAGCTGGAAACTCAGGCAAAATCTTCATGTTATAGTCTTAAGGCAGAATCCTTCTTCTGTAGGAAATCTGTTTTTGCTGTGAAGGCATTCAACTGATTGAATGAAGCACCTGTGTTGTGGAATGTAATCTGTGTTAATTAAGAAGAGTTTAAAAATAAAAACTAGCTGTTGGTAAATGTTAGTCACAGCTACAAACTTCCATAATGACTTCTAGACTAGCATTTGACCAGAGAACTGGACTCCGTGACACCAAAATTAGGCAAGAGACGGGAGGTGGAAAGTTGTGGGGTGGCAATCTAGGCCTCGCCGTTAGCTAGAGAAAGTTGCCTTGTTAGATCTTTAAAATTGCACAAGCCTTTAAAAACAGAAGTTAAATAACCATCTATTATCTGGTCACTGTAATTGTCTAACGGCAACTGTCTAATACCTGCTCATGCATGAACCTGCCACTCCAGATTTGCATGAAGATTGTTTGGGGTTTCATTTAATTCAGCAGAATTTTTTCTCACTGTCTCTCAGACTCTCAGCAATAAGAAAACCTCTGTCATTCCAGAGTCTACTATGTATTTCAAAAAATGAACATCTGAGTAAATCTAGAGGGGAAGAAAACTTGTAATCAAAAGGATTTGACAAAATCAAAACCAAAATTTTGAAAATTATTTCTCAATAAAATGGAATCATGAGATAGTTTGACTTATCTAATATTTTATTTTCTTTGACAACACCTAATGAGGATTTTAATTTTTTATAGAAAGTTTGGGGAAGAACCCTTAAGGGAGAGTCAGCACACCACTGCCAGATCCAATCCCACCAAACCTTGTTTTCGTTATCATGTCTGTTTCTTCTCCATTTAGATGGACCAGATCTAAATTTCTTCCCAAGATTTTTCCGTCCTTTTGACAGCCACATTTTACTAAGTCAATTTCATCTATACCCCTCAACAAAAACTTTCCTCAATTCAAGCTGTCCCCACCGCTTCTACCATCGCCATCCTTACTCCTTCCCTTGCCAAACTCATTCCCACCTCTGCTTTTACCCATGTTGGCTCTGCTGCCTGGAATGCCCTCCATGATCCTCTTGCTTACCCAAATTCAAACTTCTTGCAGGATCAACTTTAAGATACCATAATAATTAACTTTATGTTTACAATGCCAGGCTACTGTTCTAACTACTTTGGAGATACTAACTCATTTAATCCTTTTGGCAATTGCTTAGGTACATACTCCTCCACCTCCACTTTATAGATGTCAAAACTAAACACAAAGAAGTTAGATAATTTGCCCAAGGTCTAGTAAATACTAGGCCCAGCAAATTGACCCAAGTACTCAAGTGCAGAAACCACACCTACCTACCACATTATCCTCCCTTGCTTAATCTATAAGACTGTCTCCCAGCTCATGCCTCTACCTTGAACACACAGACTAGCCCACTCTGAAGCACATGATTACAGCATTATTTTCTGGCTACAACCACGTTTCTATATTTTATGTTTACTTGGCCAGTGTAATGAAGTGAGATAGTAGTGTTAATGCAGCTATCTAAGTTTGATATTTTCCCATTATCCCTTTGCTGTGTATCTCATAGTTTATTCTGCAAAAATTTTAAAGATGATTGATTTTGACCGAATTTGGCTCACTACTATATATATTTTTTCTGAGTATAAAAATGAAAAAGAATGAGGGAGGAGGAAGGAAGATGGCGGCGAGGGGAGTGCATTACCCCCGTGTGCTGCTTCACTGTGTGGGAGTATGACAAGTCAGGACGGCTAAAGGATATCTTGTTAGGAATTTCCAGCAATAGTGGGGTGCGCCGGAACCTGGAGGAAGGATTTCCATCGCACGAGGATCGGCTACGGGGACTCAAACACGAGAGGTTTGTCGCACGGAGGGTAACACTGCTTATTCAGCAAATCGCCCCGTGGCTAGAGTCTGCAACGCGCGCTGGGATAGAGACGCAGGGTTACAGTGCTGCAGTTTCTGCCAGCCGCGCAAGCACCGCACTCAGGGCTGAATTCTGGGTTCGAGACGGGGGAAGGAAGCGGTCCATCTCGGTTCTCCACACCGGTCAGACCACAGAGGAGGCCAGCAGCCACCATGTTGGTAAACTGACGTCACCACACCTGTTTTTGACTGACCGCAGCTCATTCAGCCATAGAACAGGTAATTTCAGGCTGCAATTCGCCTGCGGCTTGCAGACAGATTGCTAGGGTTCAGCGCCTGGGTGCTTCTTAGAACCTGATCTTATCAGAGCGAACACCAAGCGCGGGGCGGCCGAGTTCCGGCTCCCGGAACCGTCCCGGAACCGCCCTGGCTCAGGGCTGCGGAGCCTGCGGAGGCTGCTTCTTGGACCCTGCTACTATCAGAGCAAACACCAAGCACTAAGCAGCCGAATTCCGGCTCCCGGAACTTCCCTGGACCGGGGCTAGGAGCCCGCGGAAACTGCGTCTCGGTCCGGGTCCTGCTGAGGGCCGGTCAGGACTCACCCGTTGCTTGGGTTGCCCGGCAAGGGGAACGAAATGCTGCCATTCGCATAGGATACCAACATGGCAGAGATCTGATGTCAGCAGAAAGCGGTGGAGGAGAGATCTTCATCAATACCAGCGGTGACATAAGCAGTTGGTCTCCTGGTAAGGGGGGTGAGGCTCAGTCACCCGAGTCTCCTCAATTTGTCCTCGAGCCAGAGGGGAGGAGCCGGGCCGCCGCCAGTCCCCGGAGCAGGCCCAGCGGCTCGCCAGCGTGGTGACCGCGTGACCCCAATTGGAGAGGGGGCGGAGCGGAGCCGCCACCCACACCCGCCAGGTGGGCAGACCCACGACCCAGTAGTACATGGGTGTGGTAGGAGGGGCAGGGCAGAGCCGCCCTTCGCACTTGCAAGGTAAACAGACCTGTGACAGCCTGGCGGGTCAGGCCCAGTGGCCTGCCAGTGTGGTACACACGTCACCCCAACTGGAGTAGGGGCAGAGCAGATCCTTCTCCCATGCCCGGATCAGGCCCTGCCGGTGTGGTGGTCACGTGACCCCAATTGGAGTGGGGGCAGAGCGGAACCGCCACCCGTGCCCGCAGGGTGAGCAGACCAGTGATCAACCTGCAGATCAGGCCCAGGGGTCCGCAGGCGTGGTAGGAGGGGCAGGGCAGATCCGCCGCCCGCGCCTTCAAGGTAGGCAGACCTGCAACAGACCGGCGGATCAGGCCCAGGAGCCTGCCGGCGTGGTACAAACACCACCCTAATTGGAGTAGTGACAGAGCAGAGTCACCTCCCTTGCCAGGAACAGGCCCAGCGTCCTGCAGGCGGGGTAGTCACGACACCCCAATTGGAGTAGGGACAGAGCAGAGCCTCCACCCGTGCCCGAAAGGTGGGCAGATCTGCGACCGACCAGCGGGACAGGCCCAGTGGCCTGCCGGTACGACAGACACGTCACCCCATTTGGAGTAGGGGCAGAGTAGAGCTGCCGCCCGCGCCTGCAGGGTAGGCAAACCTGCAACCGACCGGCGGATCAGGCCCGGTGGCCTGCCGGCGTGGTACACTCGTCACCCCAATTGGAGTAGGGGCAGAGCAGAGCCGCCGCCAGCTCCCAGAACAGGCCCAGTGACCTGCGGGCGTGGTAGCCACGACACCCCAATTGGAATAAGGAGAGAGCAGAGCCGCCGCCCGCACCTGCAGGAAAGACACGCAAGCAGTATGAAAAGACAAGGAAAGAAAGGACCACAAGCAATGCAGGTCAACGCAACTTTAGAAGAGGTAACAGCTGCAGCAGATGGAATGTCAGATAAAGAATTCAGGATATACATGCTTCAGATGATCTGGAGTATCAAGGAAGACATTAAACAGCAAAATCAGACAATGAAAGATCACTTCGACAACGAATTACGCAAACAAATCCAGGAAGCAAAGGATCAACTATACAGGGAGATAGAGGTTATAAAAAACAAGCAATCAGAAATCCTAGAAATGCAGGAAGCAATAAACCAACTTAAAAACTCAATGGAGAATACTACCAGCAGAGTAGAACACTTAGAAGATAGAACATCAGACAATGAAGACAAAGTATTTCAACTGGAAAAGAACATAGACAGCTCAGCAAGACTGTTAAGAAACCATGAGCAGAACATCCAAGAAATATGGGATAACATTAAGAGACCAAACTTAAGAGTCATTGGGATACAGGAAGGTACAGAGCTCCAAACCAAAGGAATGAGCAGTCTATTCAATGAAATAATACGAGAAAACTTCCCAGACTTGAAGAATGAGACAGAATCCCAAATCCTAGAAGCCTACAGGACGCCGAATGTGCAAAATCATAAGAGATCCACACCTAGACACATTATAATGAAGATGCCCAACATACAGAATAAGGAGAGAATTTTAAAAGCTACAAGAGAAAGGAAGCAGATTACATTTAGGGGTAAGCCAATCAGGATAACAGCTGATCTTTCAACACAGACTCTGAAAGCTAGAAGATCCTGGAATAACATATTTCAAACACTGAAAGAAAATGGGTTCCAACCAAGAATTGTGTATCCAGCGAAATTAAGCTTCAGGATGGAGGATGAAATTAAAACCTTCCACGATAAACAAAAGTTTAAAGAATTCGCAGCTAGAAAACCATCTCTTCAAAACATCCTCGCCAAAGCATTACAGGAAGAGGAAATGGAAAATAACAATGAAAACCAACAGTGGGAGGTAGGACAGTAAAGGGGGGGGGAAATAATCAAAGAGGAAAACAAACAATGTTTAGTAACAGAAATAAACAAATATGGCTGGAAGAACAACCCATATCTCAATAATAACCCTAAATGTTAATGGCTTAAACTCACCAATTAAGAGACACAGGCTAGTAGAATGGATCACAAAACAAGACCCAACAATATGCTGCCTACAGGAGACGCATTTGATAGGAAAAGACATACATAGGCTGAAGGTGAAAGGTTGGGAAAAATCATATCACTCATATGGACTTCGGAAACAAGCAGGCGTGTCCATACTCATATCAAATAAAATATATTTCAAGCCAAAGTTAATCAAAAGAGATAAAGAGGGACACTACATACTGCTTAAGGGAACCATACACCAACAAGACATAACAATCATAAATATTTATGCCCCAAACAATGGTGCAGCTATGTTCGTCAAACAAACTCTTCTCAAGTTCAAGAGTCTAGTAGACCACCACACCATAATCATGGGAGACTTCAACACACCTCTCTCGCCACTGGACAGATCTTCCAAACAAAAGTTGAATAAGGAAACTATAGAACTCAATAACACTATTAACAACCTAGACCTAATTGACATATATAGAGTATACCACCCAACATCAAGCAGTTACACTTTTTTCTCAGCAGCACATGGATCCTTCTCAAAAATAGATCACATATTATGTCACAGGGCAACTCTTAGACAATATAAAGGAGTAGAGATAATACCATGCATCTTATCTGATCGTAATGGATGTGTAACTGATGTGATTCTGCAATCTGTGTATGGGGTGAAGGTGGGAGTTCATAACCCACTTGAATCAAAGTGTGGAATATGATATGTCAAGAAATTTGTAATGTTTTGAACAACCAACAATAAAAAATTAAAAATAAATAAAAATTAAAAAAAAAGAATGAGGGAAAGGGGAAATACTGAGGAACAATATTGACCAAATTTTAATGTTATATTCATGTGCATGCATGAATATGTTACAAGGAATCCTACAATTATATATAATTATAATGCACAAATAAAAATAAGGAAAATAAAATAAAGAAAAAATAAAAATTATAAAGAATATTAAAATAATATTAAAATAATGTACAGGGCAGGAGTTGTGGCTCAGTGGCAGAGCACTTGCCTAGCATGTATGAGGCACTGGCTTCGATCCTCAGCACCACATATAAATAAATGAATAAAATTAAAGGTTCATCAACAACGAAAAATAATATTTAAAATAATATATGATGTATTTTCCAGAAATTGACACAGCTAATATTGTGATATTTTTTAGGCCTTGCCAGCTGTAGACTCTCAATCTCCCATACCCATTCTCTGCCAACTCAGCTCAACTTGACCATTAAATCCTCCAAATTGAGGAAGTGTCCACTTCCAGGCTGCCTGAGAGTCATCCTCTACCCTCATATTCTGACTCAGCATCATCTTGAGAGATGGGTTCTTTGAATTTGTCCTGGGCATGTCCATCGCACATACTTCTGACAGACTTTTATTTAGGTGAATATTCTCCCTTCCCACTAAAGAAAGGAAGGGCTTACTAGTTTTACTTCACAAGTCAGCAACTGAAGCCAGATCTGTCACAGGTTCAGCAACTGAAGCTAGATCTGGTTATTGTGAGAGTGCCCAGCAGGGCTCAGTTGCTCAGTGGTGTTTTCCACTCTGTGGTTCTACCCCTAATTTTCTAGGTAATTCTGGGAAAAATTGCTTCATGTTCTTATTCTTATGGAAATCCACTCTCCTCAATTTCCCCAGATGGACCTTCAAGGCTTTTATTTTCATATTGTAAAGGGAAAAGTCTCAAATAAAACCAGAGATTGCCAAAGAGATAATTCATTCTCATCCTCCTCCATGGTGGGCATGGAGGTTGTTTGTGCTATTTCATCATTTCCTGCATCTCTTGCCTGTGTACATGATAGAACTGAACTTCCCTGCAATTGTAGTTATGTGGTCGTGTTACTTGCTTTGGTAAATTAAATGAAAGCACCTAAGAGCCACCATGTGCTCTGCTGGGTTTTTTTTGTTTGTTTGTTTGTTTGTTTTCCATCTGACTTAGTAACCTGAAATATTTGAGGTAATAATTGCTATATCAGTCTCAGTCTCTTAGAAACTAAAAATTAGAAGAAAAACTTTGCTGACCTTCAGTTGACATGGAGCATGACCCAAAAACATAAAACTTTGTTTATTAAATTGAGATTTTGGAGTTGTTTGTTACTGCAGCATAACCTCATATATCCTGACTGACACAACAGTGGAAAACTAGAACCTTTACTCAATAAACTATATGGTGCCATTTAAAATTTCCTTCCTGAAGAATAATAATGTAGAAAAATTATTTCTATATAACAAAAAGTAGAAAAAGGTAGTATATAAAAATCTACTATATCATTTGTGTTCTATTAAAAGTTTTTACATGTTCACCTTACCACTTTCTCCAAAAAGAAGAAGGAAAACTATGAAAATGTCAAGAATTATTGTCTTTGGGATATAGAATCTTGTATGGTTTTCTACTTTGTGAATTTTCTTCATACTTTAATACGTTTAATACATTTTTAAATGTCCCAACATATTTTATTTAAATACCCAGGGATGCCTCTTAAATAAAGAGAGATCTTCTACTCACCTCTCTATATCTCAGTAGTTAATGCATTGTATAAGACTGTTCCTTAGGTCCCCTATCAATTCTAAAGAAGGCAATGTTGTACTTTCTTTTAAAGATACAAACCATGTCTTATTGTCTTGCAAAGATTTCTAGCACAGCTACATTAAAAAAGATGAATATACTGCAAGGACATAAGAGATGAGGTGACTTGTATAAAATTATCTCAAAACTTAAGGGGTAGAATTGGATCTGCCACACAGGCCCTCTGAGTCCTCATCTGTGGTACAATGACCTTTGCATTTGTAGAAGTTATTTTTCTTCTAACCTCACTTGTGCTGCTCTTAGACTTATGCCTTCTTGCTCTGATGCAGACAAGTAGGCTATCAAGCAGTAATACTTTAGGAGTCAATCCTGATGCCATAAATATGTATCATGGGTCTTTTTAAAAAGAGATTATTCTGGTCATTAAACCATGCTTTGTTAGAGCTTGTAGAGCCTGTAATCTAGCTTTCTTGTTTTAGAAATAGTGATATTGGAACTAAGAAATAATAAGTGAATAACATAGTGATGGAAAAATAGATGCTGCAATTCTCAGGATAGTGCTATTCTTTCATTTATTCTTCTGCTCACAAACCTGTACTAAGCATCTACTATTTGTAAGACTCTGTTTCAGATAATTCTTATGGAAATTATAAGAATGAATTAAGCATAATATCAGTCATCCAATATTCTTACAATCAAATATTAGAGATGATACTCAATAGACTATTCTCATTGGTATAGTTTGTGCTAAAATTCAAGTAAAAGGAGCCAGCTTTCTATATACCCCTGGCAAAAGGCCCATTCTCTGTTTTTGTTTTGTTCTTCCACCTGGAACTAACTGCAAACTCAGCACTCTACTACCAGTGTTTCCTTTCCTCTTTCCTACTCCAGTGGTTCCCAATTGTTTTCTTTTTCCATTACAAAGTAAATTATGAGCAGAAGTCTTATAGATAATGCAAATTTAAACAGTGATAGAGGATATATAAGGAACTCAAACAACTCAACAATGGGAAGAATCTGACTTTAAAAATGGGCAAATAAACATATGAAAAAATGTTCAACATCACTTACCTCCAGGAAAATGCAAATCAAAACACAATGACATGTCACATCACTGCAGTAAAAATGAATGACTCTTAACAAAAAGACCAAGTATAAGTACTGGCGAGGATGTGGAGAAAGGGAAACTCTTGCACCCTGTTGGTGAGAATATCAATTAGTAGAGCCATTATAGAAAATAGTATTCAGGTTCCTCAAAAATCTAGAAATAGAACTACCCTGTGATCTATCAATTACTCTACTGTGTATATAGCTAAAGGAAAGGAAATGAGCATGGTGAAGAGATACCTGCACTGCCATGTTCACTGTAGCACTATTCACAATAGCTAAGGTATGAAATCCATTAATTTTCCATTGATGGATGACTGGATAAAGAAAATGTGCTGTAATAAGCAATGAAATCTTATACAGCCATAATGAATGCATCTTGTCATTTGTAGGGACATGGCTAGAACTGGAAGACATTATATTACATAAAATAAGTCAGGCACAGAAAGTCAAATAGTGCATATTCTCACATGTGGAAGCTAAAATAGTTCATCACATAGAAGTAGAGAATAGAATAGTGGTTATTAGAGACTAATAATTATACAGGGAGATGGAAAGAGAATGGTTAATGGTTAATGGTTGCATAGGAGAAATCATTTGTTCTATAGCACAGTTATATAACTATGGTTGACAACAGTATTATATGTTTTGAAATAGCTAGTAGAGAGGAGTTGAATATTCCCAAAGCAAAGAGATGATAAATATTGGGATATATTAATGGTAATGGGTATACTAATTACCCTGATCTGATCATTGTCCATTGTATACAGTATTGAAAATCACACTGTACCCCACAAATATGTCATTATTATGAGTCAATTAAAATTTCTAAAAAAATTTTAATTAAAAAAGTGATGAAATTGGAGTAGAATATAAATACCCTACTATATTTTTCTGCAAGGGTCTTGAGCTACCTTGTGCTTCTCAGAACATATTTGGAAAATCATGTAGCCCTCATGTTACCCTTTTATTCCAAAGCCCACCTTATTTAGCCTCATAATCCTCAGAATTCCCCCCCCACACACACACACACATCAAGAGACTTCAAGTGCCCTTTCCTTTCTGTTTAGACCTAGGGAAGAGGAGCAGAAGTCATTAGCAACCATCTACAATGTCATCATCCTGGGGCATGAACAGGGAGAGCGGGTAAAGAATGGATCTGCAGGAACTAATAAAAATATCTGGTGCAATAAGGAACTGTAAAGGATTTTCAACAGCAAGCTCCATGAAATGTGCTCCAGTATTACTGAAGTGTCTGGGACTCTTAGAATGGAGGGACAAGCTCCTACAATAGATCTGGGAGGAGACTTGGACTACGGCAGTAATAGAAAGGGTGGGATGAAAGGTTTTGAACCATGCTGGTTCCAGACAGATGTGTGTTTTCTAAAGTAATTTCTTACTTCAGTCTATTATTGAGAGGTGATATATTTTTCTACTCAGGAATGTGTTTTGTTTTGTTTTGTTTCCTAATTGTGGACTTTTCTCCCTAGATCTGAACCTATAGTCTTAGGAGCTGGAATGCTGATACCACATCTTCAAGAGTCTTCCAGAAACTGAACAAGGATCCCTTGGCAAGCAGAGTTTGCCATTTGCACTTTTCAAATATCTTTGGATCACCCAACACTTTAATCAAGAGCCTGCAGCAAGACTGGACAGCACCTAGCCATGGTGTACTTAGAGGAAGGAACTCAATAGCCCAGCCCTTCACTGCTTGGGGCTCTTGTCTCTGCAGCCTGTGGCTCTGAACAAACACTACTGCACTTTAGAAAGTCACTCCATGGAGGATAGGAAGGGCAGCAGAATACAACATACACTAGTATGGCAGTATGTAAAAAAGTGGATGTGTAACCGATGTGATTCTACAATCTGTATACGGGGTAAAAATGGGAGTTTATAATCCGCTTGAATCAAATGTATGAAATATGATATGTCAAGAGCTTTGTAATGTTTTGAACAACTAATAATAAAAAAGAAAATAATCTAAGAAAATCTAAATAAATCAAAAGATGTAAATGAAAAAAAGAAAGTTACTCCATGGGAATCTGGCCCTTAGTGAGTGTCCTAAGGCTCCTTCTTACTACTAGACTGAAAGCAAAGAGAGTCACTTCCCCCTAACTTTCCAAAGCAAGTCAGAAGCAGATGTGGAAATTTCCAGTTATATATAAAAAAAAAAGATTGCCACTGGTTATTTTTATCTATTACTTCCTCTGGACACTGGAAGCTCACAGACAGGGCTTTGTACCAACTCAAGCCATAACTGGCATTCTTTATGGCTTCCGAGAATCTTGATAGTATTTGAAGTTGTTCTAATGATTAGAAAGCATTTAAGTATACATTAAGTACATAAATTATAGAGAAAAGCAATTGAGTCTTTTTTTATTAAGGTCTAAATCACAAAATATTTTTAGTCCAAATGGTACCATGTAAAATGTTTTTTTAACTATATCTTCCCTTAAGAAAAATTTTCTTTAACCTTAGAAATAAATGGTATAAAGTAAAAATACTTAACAGGCAGAGACTTCAGATGAGTAGTAGTCAAAGCCCCAAACTAAGCCTCTTTTCCTGGTCCTTTGTCTAATTTTAAACTTAACCTCAGTTAAACTCAGTGCCTCAGTTTCCATGCTGTTGAAACAGTGGTGCTCTCTAGTCAAGACGTTTGATGATTAGTAGTATGGAAACCCTGTGGGTTCCCATCATGTTTCTTGAAGGGAAGAGTGACTGGTCTATACAACAGGTTATTTGTCTTATATTTGGTCTTTATGCTGGAGCCACAAAGCTCAGGGCATTAATTGATCCATGAACTGTCCAAATGTGTACATGAACTAGTATAACAGTCTCAGGTTAGCAGGTCTAAAACACAGTCTTTAACTGATACATGGACTGAGCAGAATTTGGGTTAATATGAATGAAGGAAGGTGGAAATGAGTAACAAATTAACCTCCTAGTTTCTTCAATGTCTGTCTATATAAGTCAGAAAATGCCTCTGAAGAACGAAACTTGGATTTTTTTTTTTTTTTGTACCAGGGATTAAACCCAGGGGCTCTTAACCACTGAACAACATCCCCAGCTCTTTTTATTTTCTATTTTGAGGCAGTCTTGCTAATTTGCTCAGGGCCTCCCTAAATCGCTGAGGCTGGCTTTGAACTTGCAATCCCTTCTGCCTCAGCTTCCCAAGCCTCTGGGACTGCCAGGGTGCACCACCAACACACCCAGCTCAATTGTTCATTCTTTAGAGTGTTTTAAATGTTCTACTTTGGGCTTCATAGCTTCCTGAGGCCCCTTTAAAGTTAGTACATTTAATATTCTGTCAGGCCATTTGGCTCCCATTGATTTGAAAGCCTTGGAGACACTCTTGAGCAGCACCTTTTTCAGCAGAGTAGGGTTCCTGGGCTGCTTCCCAGGCTTCCTGTTTGGGGTTAGGAAGCAGCCCAGGGAGCCCACCCTGCTGCACTTTCCAGTGTCACAGAGAAAAGGACAGGCAGACAAGGTTTTCTCCCTGGGAAATAAGCACATCCGTACACCTCCCAGATATGTGCTTGGCATGTTGAATCCTGATTGACAAATCAGGATTAGGTGATTGTCTTTTACTCTAGGAACCCAATTGCATAATGGATTCAAAATACTGCAATCTTTGGTCTTACACTGGGGCCATTTTCTATACTACAATAGCAAAAGGAGTACTCAATCCAGTATCCTAAAATTCAGGATTGTCATGGGAGAACATAAGGCAGTGTGTGTCCCCATGTGAGAAATGTTCTATACTGTAGTGTGCTATCTTAACATTCAATATTTATCAAGCACTTACTGTGTGACCAGTGTTGTTAAGCACTTTACACATACTATTGGAATGAATTCTTTCAAACCCCGCTGGAAAAGGCACTGTTAATGTCTCCACTTTATAGATAAGTTAAAGCTACCTGTTCAGTGGATAGGATAGAGCTGGGACAATGAAACTCTATTTATTATAATCCTTAATGTTCCCTGATTTCCTACCAGACGGGACTCTAAGGTGGGATTTTATAAGTCTCATGCATCCTGTGGTCTCTTCACTGGTCCAGGATTAATTTCACTTTTACTCTCTCTAAGAAGGTATACAAAGCATGGGTTAGAGTGCAGGTTCTAGCATCAGAAATTCAAACCTAAGATTCACTATACATGAGGTATGCTACTTCGGATGTGTCAGTTGTCCTTTCTAAGCAACAATTTCCATATCTAAAAAATGAGCAGCATAAGAAAGGTACTAAAAAGAAGAACAAATCCTACACCCAAAGCAGCAGAAGATAGGAAATAATTAAAATCAGAGCTGAAATCAATGAAATTGAAACAAAAGAAACAATTGAAAAAATTGTTGGTTCTTGGAACAAAAAGTTGTTCTTGGAAAAAAATAAATAAAATTGACAGACCTTTAGCCATGCTAACCAAGAGAAGGAGAGAGAAAACTCAAATCATAAACATACATGATAAAAAAGGAAATATCACAACAGACACTACAGAAATACAGGAGATAATTAGAAATTATTTTGAAAACTTATACTCCAATAAAATAGAAAATATCAAAGGCATCGACAAATTTCTAGAGTCATATGATTTGCCCAAATTGAATCAGGATGATATACACAATTTAAACAGATCAATTTCAAGCAATGAAATAGAAGATGCCATCAGAAGCCTACCAACCAAGAAAAGCCCAGGACCTGATGGATACACAGCTGAGTTCTACAAGACCTTTAAAGAAGAACTAATACCAATGCTCTTCAATTTATTTCAGAAAATAGAAAAAGAGGCAGCACCAAACTCATTCTATGAGGCCAATATCACCCTGATTCCAAAACCAGGCAAAGACACATAAAAAAAATCAGACCAATATCTCTAATAAACATAAATGCAAAAAAGATGTCAATAAAATTCTGTCAAATTGAATACAAAAACATATCAAATACATCATGCACCACGACCAAGTGGGATTCATCCCAGGGATGCAAGGTTGGTTCAACATACGGAAATTAATAAATGTAATTCATCACATCAATAGACTTAAAGATAAGAATTATATGATCATCTCAATAGATGCAGAAAAAGCATTTGACAAAATACAGCACCCCTTCATGTTCAAAACACTAGAAAAATTAGGGATAACAGGAACATATCTCAACATCATAGAGGCTATCTATGCTAAGCCCCAGGCCAACACCATTCTAAATGGAGAAACACTGAAGTCATTCCCTCTAAAAACTGGAACAGGACAGGCATGCCCTCTTTCACCACTTCTATTGAACATAGTTCTTGAAACACTGGCCAGAGCAATTAGACCAAAGAAATTAAAGGGATACACATAGGAAAAGAAGAACTCAAATTAGAACTATTTGTTGATGATACAATTCTATATCTAAATGCATCCACAGAAAACTTCTAGATCTAGTAAATGAGTTCAGCAAAGTAGCAGGATATAAAATCAACACCCATAAATCAAAGGCATTTCTGTATATCAGTGACAAATCCTCAGAAAGGGAAATGAGGAAAACTACTCCATTTACAATAGCCTCAATAAAATACTTGGGAATCAACTTAACAATAGAGGTGAAAGACCTATACAATAAAAACTACAGAACCCTTAAAAAAGAAATCAAAGAAGATCTTAGAGGATGGAAAGACCTCCCTTGTTCTTGGATAGGCAGAATTAATATTATCAAAATGACCATACCAAAAGCACTATACAGATTTAATGCAATTCTGATCAAAATCCCACCCAATAGCATTCCTCATAGAAATAGAAAAAGCAGTTATGAAATTCATCTGGAAAAATAAGAGACCCAGAATAGCTAAAGCAGGAAGAGTGAAGCAGGTGGCATCTCTATACCAGATCTTAAACTATACTACAGAGGAATAGTAACAAAAACAACATGGTATTGACACCAAAACAGACTGGTAGACCAATGGTACAGAATAGAGGACACAGAGACTGACTCACAAAATTCCAATTATATTAGATAAAGGTGCCAAAAACATTCACTGGACAAAAGATAACATTTTCAACAAATGGTGCTGGGAAAACTGGAAATCCATACGCAACAAAATGAAAGTAAACCCCTATCTCTCACCATGCACAAAACTTAACTCAAAATGGATCAAGGACATAGGAATTAAACCAGAGACTGTGTCTAATAGAAGAAAAAGTAGGCCCTAATCTTCATCATGTGGGATTAGGCCCCAACTTCCTTAATAAGACACCTATAGTGCAAGAATTAAAACCAAGAATCAATAAATGGGCTGAAATCAAACTAAAAAGTTTTTTCTCAGCAAAACAACAATCTGTGAGGTGAACAAAGAGCCTACATCCTGGGAGCAAATCTTTATCCTTCACACATCAGATACAGAACTAATCTCTAGGGTATATGAAGAACTCAAAAAGCTAAACACCAAAAAACAAATAACCCAATCAATAAATGGGCGAAGGACCTGAACAGACACTTCTCAGAAGATGATATACAATCAATCAACAAATATATGAAAAAATGTTCATCATCGCTAGCAATTAGAGAAATGCAAATTAAAACTACTCTAAGATTTCATCTCACTCCAGTCAGAATGGCAGCTATTATGAAGACAAACAATAACTGTTGGCAAGGATGTGGGGGAAAAGGTACACTCATACACTGCTGGTGAGACTACAAATTGGTGCAGCCAATATGGAAAGCAGTATGGAGTACTGATTCCTTGGAAAATTGGGAATGGAACCACCATTTGACCCAGCTATCCATCTCCTCAGTCTATATCCAAAGGACTTAAAAACAGCATGCTACAGGGACACAGCTATATCAATGTTTATAGCAGCACAATTCACAGTAGCTAAATTGTGGAACCAACCTACGTGCCCTTCAGTAGATGAATGGATAAAAAAAATGTGTCATATATACACAATGGAATATTACTCAGCAATAAAAGAGAATAAAACCATGGCATTTGCAAGTAAATGGATGGAGATGTAGGAAATAATGCTAAGTGAAATTAGCATTATTTCCCAGCAATCTCAAAAAACCAAATACTGAATATTTTCTCTGATATAAGGAGGCTGATTCACAGTGGGATAGGTAGCAGGAGCATGGGAGGAATAGATGAACTCTAGATAAGGCAGAGAGTTGGGAGGGGCAGGCAGGGGGTATGGGGTTAGAAATGATGATGGAATATGATGGCCATCATTATCCAAAGTACATGTATGAAGACACAAATTGGTGTGAATATACTTTGTATACAACCAGATATATGAAATAGTGTGTTCTATATATGTAATATGAATTGTAATGCATTCCACTGTCCTATATAAATTTTAGAAAATTAATTTTAAAAAGATGTAATAGCAAAATATCCATGCCTCACTGTTAGGAGTCTGGGGCTTCTCCTGGGTTCCAGGCTACCAATCTGTGACCAAAAAATCCAGGACTCTGTATTCTACAGTAAATGGGAGAAAAATAAAGATGACAAAGATATTAAGATGGCTACAAAAGAAGAAAGAAAGGAAGGAAGGAAGGAAGGAAGGAAGGAAGGAACGAACTTAGCACCTTTCTTTATCAGGCATTTAGCATGTGTGGTGCATAGTAAATGCCTGATAAATATCAAATATCACTGGTAATCCCCATACTTATCAGCCATGATCCCTTGCCAATAGGTAATGCTCATGACATTATCAAGCTAATTTGTCTGCAGGGAATTTCTTCTAAGTCCTAATCCTAAGGGAACCTATATTCTCCAGGAAATTTCTAGCCTAACTATATAGCATGGGGTTTGTTTCCCAGGCTCTCTGATACATGCCTCAACTTCCAGCAAAGTCAAAATGCTCACTGGACTGTAAGTATGCTTGTACTGTCCTCTCTAGCCTGAATACTTCCTTTCATCAATACTCCCTGGAAAAATCTTGTCCATCATTATCTGTCAGTGAATATTTTCCAGTTTTCTTCAACTATGAGCTCTCTTTCTTTTGGACACAGCAATGCTTTCTTTATCCCTCTCTGAAAAGCATTTTTTTTTCTGAGTTTGGGATCAGAGGGATTTCAGCACATGCTTTCTCTTCCCCCTGCACTCTGGAAGGTAAGGGAGAGAGTGGGGTTTTCTCACTCCCACAGTACCCTGTATGTGTTTAGTGCCTCCTGCATGATTGGCTCTGAGACTAGTTACATGTTAAGGAGAGCAACTATACTTAACTTTCTTACTTTTAATGACTTTAATATGATTGGTTAAAAAGTATATAATAGCAATTCTTTAAAAAGGTACATGAGTTCTACATCTTTTTTTAAGTGCTTTTTACAGTGGGAGCAAAAATAGTATTAGGGAGAGTTTGAGGAATTGTGAAAGAGCAAGCAACAAAAACCACCTATGATCTCATCATCCAATCACAAGTATTTTCATTTTAGCTGTTTATTTTTGCTTTGTTCATCTATGAATATAAATTTAAATAAAACTGTAACATATAATTTTTTATTCTTTTAAAAATTTTGTCTTCATTAGAACAGATTATGCTAAGTGAAGCTAGCCAATCCCTAAAAAACAAATGCCAAATGTTTTCTTTGATATAAGGAGAGTAAGAACAGAGTTGGGAGGAAGAGCATGAGAAGAAGATTAACATTAAACAGGGGTGAGAGGTGGGAGGGAAAAGGAAAGAGAAGGGAAACTGCATGGAAATGGAAGGAGACCCTCATGATTATACAAAATTACATACAAGAGGAATTGAGGGGAAAGGGGGAAAAAAACAAGGGGTAGAAATGAATTACAGTAGATGGGGTAGAGAGAAAAGATGGGAGGGGAGGGGATGGGGGATAGTAGAGGATAGGAAAGGCAGCAGAATACAACAGACACTAGTATAGCAATATGTAAAACAGTGGATGTGTAACCGATGTGATGCTGCAATCTGTATATGGGGTAAAAATGGGAGTTCATAACCCACTTGAATCAAAGTGTGAAATATGATTTGTCAAGAACTATGTAATGTTTTGAACAACCAACAATAAAAATTTTAAAAAAATAAATAAATAAAAATTTTGTCTTGTACAATAAGTTTATACTTAAGTTGCTGGCTAGTTTTCCTTATTATAATTTTTAATGGCTGCTTAGTATTCTACTGAGCATCTGTGACACAGTTTAACCATCTCACTATTGATGGAAGGTTATGGTTGATGCTGATGTTTTTGCCACTTTAGTTGAAAGTTTTGGGACTGGATATTTTCCATCAGCCCCTGCAGATTCCACTCTCCAGCATTCTCCACCCTGCTCTATGCCCCGTGAGACTGACTTACATGGACTATGGACTATAACAACAGGATCTCTTGCCCTTTGGCTTCTGATTAGGTTCAGCCAATGGAAACACTGATAAGAGACCAGAGGATGAGAGAAAGGGGATGATGGGTATTTATTACCCAGGCTCTTCTTCTACTCCAGGATTATTCCTCTTCTACTCCAGGGTCACTCCTAGCTGGATAAATCTCCCAACAAACGGTCACAGCTCCTATCTAATGACCTCCTCTATGTGGATAACTCCTGTTATCTTTCAGTAACTGCTCCCTTCTCTCCCCTTTTCAGGCTTGGATGCCTAAGTAACACACACACAAAAAAAAAACACATACACACACACACACACACACACTTTCTTCCTGCTAGCCCTGGGGTACTGCAGTATTCCTTGGAGTTCCCTGTATTCAGTCCATATCTTTGCAAAAGTCCCTTCAATTATTACTCAAATTATCCAGTTCAATACCCTCATTGATATATTATACTATTTCAGATAATATATGTCTTTTTACATCAAATTTCCTTAGAACGGATGCCAGAAAAAGGGATTTATGGGGTTAGCGTATGAACACTTTTCAGGCTCTTGAGTCAGGTTATCAATTTGCTTTTGATAAGTATCCATTTACATTGCTATAGGCATATTGTCCCAACAATGGATTTTTTTCAAATATAATTTCACTATTTAAACAGGTTAAAACATTGATACTTCCTGGTAATTTAAGTCTTCATGTCTTGGGTTACTCTCAAGTTTTTTTCTAAATCATACTTTTTCCTGTGCCCATTCTTAAATTTGAAGTTAATTCATGCTTAATGTACTCCTCCCCTCCCCCACTCATTCTCTAGTTGTGTGATCTATTTACTTAATAATTTAATATTTTAGCAGATTATTTAACTTGTTTAAGCCTAATATCTTTATTTGTATATAGATACCCTAATAATAATACCTCTCTCACAGAATTATTTTATTGAATGCATCTAGTACCTAAAAATCATCAAGAAACATGATTTCCTTTCACCTTAATAAATATATGTTGAGCTCTGTTAATAAATTATGTCAATTTTTGCACAAAATAATAACAGCTTTCTTTCAAGTTTATACAGCTATGCTGGCGTTATGTGCCTGTAATCCAAGCCCTCAGGAGGTTAAGGCAGGAAAATCATTTAAACCCACAAGACCAGCCTGGGCAACACAGTCAGATCTCATCTCAAAAAAAAATATTTTTCAAGTTTATGTTGAAACTTACCTATGAAATACTAGTAAAGATGATCTGGATAATTCAGGGTTATTCATATTTGTTTTTATATTATGTGATTTTAGAAGATTTTTAATCCTCTTAGAATAAATCTCTAAAATCATATTTTAAAATTTTTTTATTAGATGTGAAATGGTTAAATTTTAAAATATATTTTGATTCATACCAATTTTATAATTGAGGAAGAAGCTCTGCTTTTCAACTGTGGCATGTCAGGTCTGGTTTGTTTTCTATAGATGAAGTAATGATTCAGTAGTTTGCTCATCTATTTAATTCTTAGAGCCAGCCACTACCAGAGTTCCTAAGAAATAAATTCTGATTATTACTCTAGGATTTCATCATTTCCACTGAAATCAGGAAGCCCATCTAAGTGGTGACATTTCCTGGCATCATCCTTGGCCCATAGAAAACAGACACATGAAAGTGTTTGGGTTGCCAGGGACTCCCCTCAGTAATTCATTTCTTGGTGCTTTAGTGAAGCAACTACTCATAAGCTCCTCCAGGGCCCAAAAGAGTGAAGAAAGATGCATAAATTATTCCACTATTTCTATTTCTTAATCCTTCACAATCCTTCCTGTACATTATTCCAGAAAAGTTCTGCCCTCTCAATATCATCAAATGTAGCCTACCACTGAGTCCAAGTTTCAGCAAATACATCCATTTCTTTTCAAATTAGTATATTTCTTTTAGTTAATTTTGTTGCAGAACAAATTAAGTCACAGAAACTTAGTGACTTACAACAATTATGTATGTATTCTTCAGGTTAAGAACTAGAGCTAGGCTTAGTGGGAGCAAATCATTTCCGCTCTACGTGGTGTCAGATGGACACACTGACATATTTACAGCTAAATGACAGTTCTACTGAAGGATGGTGACCACACTTCTGTCTTAAGAGTTTGTGCTAGTTGTTGGTTGAGCTCTATGTCTCCAGTAGGTTAGTCCAGGTTTTTTCATCATGGAAGTTTGTCCAAAAATGAAAATAAAAAGAAAGCTGCAGTGTGCAAGTACATTTCGAGTCTCTACATCACATTTGTTAATGTTCCGTTGGCCAAAGAAAGCACATAGCCATGCCAAGAATCAGTGTGTTAAGAGATGACATGAAGGCATGATACACAAAATGATATGATTTTTTTCAGAGTCAGTACTTTAACCATCTACAGCATTAAATCCAAAAATCTCTGTAAAGTTTATTATGTCAGGGCTACCTAAATTTGGTCCCAATCCAATATTATTGGTCTAATACCTGTAGGGTCCATCCCTACATATATTGTTACTGCAATTTTTTTTAAATCTTATCATGTTTTTTTGGAATAAAAGCCTTTTCCTCCCAAGTCAAACTCTGCTCTTGTCCCCCAGAATATGCCCTGGAACTAATTCTAGGAAAATCCTGAAGACCATTGGAACTTAAAAAGAATAAGGATCTCACCAAGGCCATTGTCTCATATGTGCTTATAACAGGTTTCCAAGCAAGGAAGGTTAGCATCTTCAGAAAAGAAAGGGGAGTGATGAATGCCCGTAAAACCAGTGGCTCAGGAGGCTGAGGCAAGGAGGATCAAGAGTTCAAAAGCCAGCCTCAGCAACTCAGCGAGGTCCTAAGGAACTTAGTGAGACCCTCTCTCTAAATAAAGTATAAAAATGGCTGAGGATGTGGTTCAGTGGTTAAGCACCCCTGAGTTCAATGTCCTGTAGAGAGAGAGAGGGAGGGAGGGAGGGAGGGAGGGAGGGAGGGAGGGAGGGAGGGAGGGAGGAAGGAAGGAAGGAAGGAAGGATTAATCTAAGCAATATTCTTTGGGCTGAGATACTGGAAGTATCCAGATGCTTCTATGGACTTCTGCCAGAATATATGAGAAGATGTATTCTTCTTACTCTAAGAAAAACATCACTATCATACCATAACCCTAAGGAAAATATTTCTATATTTGAGACAAATTATCATATTTGCAAAAGGTGATCATCCTATCTTTCCTGATAATGTACTTCCTACATGTCATGGGATGTGGATGTGTTTAAGTGCTAGGAAAGATTTGGACCACATTCTCCTTGTTCTGGGATTAAAACATTAGATTGCCATGTTATATTTCCAGTATCCATCATGAGTTTTAATTAAGTTTATCATTATAACTAACTTTCTTTTTTTTTAATTTTTTATTGTTGGTTGTTCAAAACATTACATAGTTCTTGATATATCATATTTCACACTTTGATTCAAGTGGGTTATGAACTCCCATTTTTACCCCATATACAGATTGCAGAATTACATCAGTTACACATCCATTGATTTACATATTGCCATACTAGTGTCTGTTGTGTTCTGCTGCCTTTCCTATCCTCTACTATCCCCCCTCCCCTCCCCTCCCCTCCCCTCTTCTCTCTCTACCCCCTCTACTGTCATTCATTTCTCCCCCTTGTATTATTTTTCCCTTTCCCCTCACTTCCTCTTGTATGTACTTTTGTATAACCCTGAGGGTCTCCTTCCATTACCATGCAATTTCCCTTCTCTCTCCCTTTCCCTCCCACCTCTCATCCCTGTTTAATGTTAATCTTCTTCTCCTGCTCTTCATCCCTACTCTGTTCTTACTTACTCTCCTTATATCAAAGAAGACATTTGGCATTTGTTTTTTAGGGATTGGCTAGCTTCACTAAGCATAATCTTCTATAATGCCATCCATTTCCCTGAAAATTCTATGATTTTGTCATTTTTTAATGCAGAGTAATACTCCATTGTGTATAAATGCCACATTTTTTTATCCATTCATCTATTGAAGGGCATCTAGGTTGGTTCCACAGTCTTGCTATTGTGAATTGTGCTGCTATGAACATCAATGTAGTGGTGTCCCTGTAGCATGCTCTTTTTAGGTCTTTAGGGCATAGGCCGAGAAGGGGAATAGCTGGGTCAAATGGTGGCTCCATTCCCAGCTTTCCAAGAAATCTCCATACTGCTTTCCAAATTGGCTGCACCAATTTGCAGTCCCACCAGCAATGTACAAGTGTACCCTTTTCCCCACATCCTCGCCAGCACTTGTTGTTGTTTGACTTCATAATGGCTGCCAATCTTACTGGAGTGAGATGGTATCTTAGGGTGGTTTTGATTTGCATTTCTCTGACAGCTAGAGATGGTGAGCATTTTTTCATGTACTTGTTGATTGACAGTATGTCCTCCTCTGAGAAGTGTCTGTTCAGGTCCTTGGCCCATTTGTTGATTGGGTTGTTTGTTCTCTTATTGTCTAATTTTTTGAGTTCTTTGTATACTCTGGATATTAGGGCTCTATCTGAAGTGTGAGGAGTAAAGATTTGTTCCCAGGGTGTAGGCTCCCTATTTACCTCTCTTATTGTTTCTTTTGCTGAGAAAAAACGTTTTAGTTTGAGTAAGTCCCATTTGTTGATTCTAGTTATTAACTTTTGTGCTATGGGTGTCCTATTGAGGAATTTGGAGCCCGACCCCACCGACTGTAGATCGTAGCCAACTTTTTCTTCTATCAGACGGCGTGTCTCTGATTTGATACCAAGATCCTTGATCCATTTTGAATTAACTTTTGTGCATGGCGAGAGAAAGGGATTCAGTTTCATTTTGTTGCATATGGATTTCCAGTTTTCCCAGCACCATTTGTTGAAGATGCTATCCTTCCTCCATTGCATGCTTTTAGCCCCTTTATCAAATATAAGATAGTTGTAGTTTTGTGGATTGGTTTCTGTGTCCTCTATTCTGTACCATTGGTCCACCCGCCTGTTTTGGTACCAGCACCATGCTGTTTTTGTTACTATTGCTCTGTAGTATAGTTTGAAGTCTGGTATCGCTATACCGCCTGATTCACACTTCCTGCTTAGAGTTGTTTTTGCTATTCTGGGTCTTTTATTTTTCCATATGAATTTCATGATTGCTTTCTCTATTTCTACAAGAAATGCCCTTGGGATTTTGATTGGCATTGCATTAAACCTATAGAGAACTTTTGGTAATATCGCCATTTTGATGATGTTAGTTCTGCCTATCCATGAACAGGGTATATTTTTCCATCTTCTAAGATCTTCTTCTATTTCTCTCTTTAGGGTTCTGTAGTTTTCATTGTATAAGTCTTTTACCTCTTTTGTTAGGTTGATTCCCAAGTATTTTATTTTTTTTTTGAAGATATTGTGAATGGAGTGGTTGTCCTCATTTCCATTTCAGAGGACTTGTCGCTGATATACAGGAATGCCTTTGATTTATGCGTGTTGATTTTATATCCTGCCACTTTGCTGAATTCATTTATTAGCTCTAATAGTTTCTTTGTAGACCCTTTTGGGTCTGCTAGGTATAGAATCATGTCACCTGCAAATAGTGATAATTTAAGTTCTTCTTTTCCTATTTTTATGCCTTTAATTTCTTTCGTCTGTCTAATGGCTCTGGCCAGTGTTTCGAGAACTATGTTGAACAGAAGTGGAGAGAGAGGGCATCCCTGTCTTGTTCCAGATTTTAGAGGGAATGCCTTCAATTTTTCTCCATTCAGAATGATGCTAGCCTGAGGCTTAGTATAAATTGCTTTTACAATATTGAGGTATGTTCCTGTATAACTAACTTTCATACTATGTGATAGACATTGTTCTAGTAGCTTTACAAAAGTCATCATTCAAACTTCACAATTCCATGAGATAGGAACTGTTATCATCTACATTGCACATGTAAGCTAACTAAGGCCTGGTAACATTAAATTACTCACATCATACACTTGTAAGTAGCATAGCCAAATCTTAAGATCCTACAAGCCAAGTATCTCAGCCCAAGAGTTCAGATATCCTCAACCTGTAACACAGTTAAGCCCTCATCAGTTAGTATTTTGTAATTAGATTTGTCTTTTATTTTCTACAACAGCCTGTGAGGTACCTAGGAGCAGGAATTATTATTTCTATTTATTTTTGAAGTCCCAGAGCCCATTAAAATGATTAGCACATACAAGATACTTAACAAATATTTTGGAATTGAATTGAGGCCTATACGCATGAGTCTAGGGAAAGAGGCCAAGATGGAAAAATGTAATAGTGAATCTTGAGCATATCCAATGGAGAAATGTCTCTCTACATGAGGACCACTTGTTCTACCACCTATCAGTGTTGATGAATGCATTGTATTCATGTAGCCATTAAAATCATTCCAGCCACAGCTGCCACCACCTCTCACACCATCCTGTTGATTCTATGACTTCTGAAAAATCTGATTATAATTTGACTTCTCATATAGACTTTTCTAAGGGACTGAGGATATATCTCAGTGGTAGATTCTTACATAGCATTTGCAAAGCCTGGGTTCAATCACAAGTACGGGGGAGGGGGGGAATATAGGCTTTTCTATAGGAAGAGGATTCTGAAGCAACATTGCATCTGCATGCCAATGGCATTTGTTATTATAAAAATATATTTTAGGAGTTTGGTCAACACAATCCAGTTTGTTTGTTTGTTTGTTTGTTTGTTTGTTTTGTCTATTTATGAGTTTATTGACAGAGCAAAATTTTTTTATCTTTTAGAAAATAACTTGAGATGCCATTTTTATAGAATCTGTTATTCTATAAAGATGGTATGGTAGACATCAGTTGCCTCTATAACATATCTTGTCTATATCTGTGTATTCCCAAAAGCCAGGATCTTCTTAGGAGAAGTAAACTAAAAGAGAGTAGCATGTTTTCTGCTGAGTTCTGTTTATCCTATAAAAATAGAATTCCATGTTAAAACAGCTGCAAGAAGTACAGAGGAAGCAAATAATGACCAGAATGTTGAATTATAGCTACTGAAGAAGAATGCAATCAGGCTGTTGGTTAAATCAGGCAACTTTCCAATATCTCAGTTCCCCTTGCTTTAAAATTTTAAAAATGAAATGCTTAACTTCCCAGACAATTTAAAATTTAAATGAGAAAAAACTTAAACAGGTCCTTTCAACCATTCTATTGGTAAATCCTTTTAAATTACAACAAATAAATGATTTAGAATATGTTGTTAAATTGGTAGACCATAAATTGTTAACCACATGAATCAGTACAATTCTTTTGGAAAACAATTTATAGATAGAGGCCATACAATTTGACATACCATACCATTTGTTCAAATAATTTTATGCCTACAGATATATTTTAATCTAAGAAAATAATACAAATATAGAAAAAGTAACAAACTCAGACAGGTTCTGTGCATATATATGTGTGTACACACACACACACACACACACACACACTTTGCCATAATATTAAATGAAAAGAGCAAGGTACAAAACTCTTACCTTGATTACTCCTAAACTACATATTTAAAAAGTGATCTAAAAAATATATACTTTGATATGTAGCAAGACCATGTCAAAGTTTTAGACCCAACTATACCCAGAAACATCATTTCAAGGATTTTTCTAAAGAAAATAAGTAGATCAAATAGAAAGGAGTATTATATGAAAAGATATATTAATTACAGTACTATCTATATTTCCCCAAACTGGAAATAACCTCTCAAGTGAAATGAAAGTGAGTTGGTCACAGCATATGATATTTGTATTACAAACTACTACCTAGCCACAACAATAGTAATAAAAAATCACATAGAAATACAAGTGTTATATCACTTTTAAGTGAAAAAAATAGTTTCTATATATTGAGCACATACTGAGATCAACACAAAATTACAAACATTATCTATTTTCATCCTCCCAACTCTGGGTAGAGAGGATGTGATTCTCCCTGCACAGATGAGAAAAGTGAGACAAAGTTGCTTTAAATTTTCCCAAGTTCACACTATTAGTAGAGCCAGATTCAAATTTAAGCTAACTAAGACCAAAGCCATGGCACACAATTGTAATCCAGCCACTCAAGAGGCTCAGGTAGGAGGAAAACAAGTTCAAGGCCAACTTGGGAAACTTAGAAATAACCTATCTCAAAATAAAAATTGAAAAGAACTAGGGTATAGCTCAGTGGTAGAGCATTCCTGGGCTCAATTTCAAGTCTCACACACATGCACAAAAGCCATATCCTCTTATCCAACATATTATAAAAGTACAGGATCCCAGAAGATAATAAGCAAAGGTTTTTATATAGATATACATGGAGAGAGAGAAAAGGAGGGAGGGAGAATGAATCAGTGGAGCAATGATGTGATTGATTTTATAATTATTGCTTTAGAATCCTTTCAAGTACAATGTTAATTCCAAATAAATAAGTAACAAATAAGAAAAAAATTAAGAATGGGACAAAAGGCCAGAAAGAAGCATACTAAAATATCAAGAGAGTTTTGTTCAAGTAGTAGGGTATGAATTTCCCTTAGAAGAATTATAATATTTTTGCAATATAGTTATAATACCTTAGTAAAATATTTTTATTAAAAATTTTGTTTTAAATTATTTAAAATGTAAAATTTTGGGGAAATTCCTCCAGAGAGTCCTGTTTTAAAAGTTTAGGAAGAAAGTCAAAAGCTCATCTACCTTCCTTTTCTCCTTCCTTCTTCTCCTTTGCTTTCTCAACTATAAAATTAGAATGGTAAGAACTGTGACTCTTTGTCAGCATCATGAGATTGTGAGCAATTTTTATTTTCTTAATATTCTTTTTTCAAAAAGCATAAAAAAAACATCAAACATTTTTAATCTGAAAGAAATCTTTAAACAGTAAGTGATTTTTTAAAAACATTCTGACATTTTATTATTATTATTTTGTGTGTTGGTGGGGACTGGGGATTGAACATTCTGACATTTTAGAATTTCAGTGTCTGCCTAGTGAGAATCAAAAGGGCACACAAATGCCAGATATAATGGGGTTTTTTGGCAAAGTTTTTATATGCACAACTTGTGTTTTTTCCCTTCTGGCAGGCACAAGCTTTCACCGGTATTTTCACAAGAATCTAAAGAGAAACTAAAAGAAAAGTTGACCAAGTGAAAGTTTGAAAAGGCACTAGAGTTGCCAGCATCCTGCCTGCCTCATCAGCATTGCGTGGGGGGTGGGGCGGGGGGGGGGCTGTGCACACAATGCGTGACTGGGCCGCAGCAGAGCATATGAGGCCCATGTGACAGGAGGAGCTGCAGGCGTCCTTTCTGTGAGTGCTCTGGGGAGAAGTCCTAAAGAACCACCATGCTAAAGGCAGTAAATTCACAGGCTGGAGGGGGTGAGAGGGGTCTTCCCAAAACACAAAAACTCTTATAAATATTTTCAGAATGACATAAAGGAAAGAACAGCTTCAATGCATAAGTGCTAAATTGGTGGAATGTGATGTTTGAAATCTATTAGTGAAAAATTCCAGTCTGACAGGCTTTAGCTGCATCCCCAGAAATCAAAATGAAAAGTTTAAATCCTCCACCACATACCTCAACAGCACTCCTCCCTAGCAGTGCTGTCTGGCAAACATCCAATCCCCAGGGTCTATAACATTCTGTCTTGGGATTTTTGAGCCCCCAATCAGGTGTGTGTTGTGAAGTATACAAAATATATATTTGATATGTTCCATCTTGAGGAATTGAAAGTTAAACTGGAGAAATACATCACACATACTTGGTTGTGTAAAAAACAAGACCAGTCACATCCACGTTTGACAAATGGAAAGAAATTTTAAGTCCTAGAGGAATTCATAATGGGTGGGATGACCCTAGGAGAAAGAGCAACACAAGAGAGCAGAGAAGGGAATGAAAGATGTACTGAGCCTGGAAAAATCTCCAAGGATGAGCAAGGTATAGATACGTAGTTGAGAGCTGGGCTGAAATTGAAAAACTCAGTAACCTGCCCAGCAGTGGCTCTGGCCAATCACAAGCACTGGCTTATATTAGAGAAGCATCCTGAAAGCTCATTACTGAGGCAGGAGTTACTCCTTTGTTTGTTAGACTTCAAGGAAATCTGAGGATCCTGGAGGAGGGACAAGTCCCAGGGGGTGGCCAGGGCAATGGAGAACACTCAGGGTGCTTGAGTTGGTCGGCACTTCCCATCCAATTCTATCTGCTACAACAATGCAGCCATGTCAGCGAATACCTGTTGAAAGTCAGCCATAAATGAGGATCAATGGCAAAGCAAGAACATTTCAAACTCTCTTTCACATATGGTATTTTATTTGATCTGCCTGTCTCTCTGTCTACTTATCTTTCTAACTATTCATCTGGCTATCTCTGTGGCCATCTGTCTGTCCACAACAGTACAAAAACAGGCAAAGATACGAAAGAGGGAATGAAGGCAACCTTGGCTTGTTTTTCATTTGGTCAGTTTGTCTTTGGAGAAATTCAGTGCCCTGAGTGCTGGGGATGCAGCTGGACACCTCCAAAGCTCCAAGTGGAGAAGTCAGTCCAGAGATGGAATTACTACATGGCAATTGTGCCTCCCAGCAACAAGTCCTGATGCCAGGCCAGGTCAGAAACTGCAAGTGGCAATAGAAGGAAACAAGTTAAGTCAGAATCTGGGTATGTGTTGGGCATCAGAGGAAACAGATCTGAGAAGGAGGCAGGGTAGATCAGAAACCCAGTTACTGACAGGCTGTCAGGCATTGCAAACAGAAGTAAGCAGGAAGCACAGAAAACCTCAACTAATTTCACTCAACATTAGTAACAAATCACAAAGATAAAATTTAGATTTCTGTGGCACATTGAAGTTTACAAAGATTTTCAACTATAAAACTTGTTGAGCCTCACTAGGTTCACCCGGTAAAGTGAGTAGAGCAAATATTCTTCTTTCATTGATGAGGAAACTTACGTTTAAAGAAATTAAGTAACTTTCCCAACTTATTTCATTTCTCTCTCTCTCTTTTTTTTAAGAATTTAACTTTTATTTTATTTATTTGATTGTTGTTGTTTATTTGTTTTTATGTGATGCTGAGGATCAAAACCAGGGCCTCACCCAGCCTAGACAAGCACTCTACCACTGAGCTAAAACTCCAGCCCTCTGTTTCTTTTTAAGTGAAGTTGCCAGTTTGGTAGCTTAGCGAGATGTCATAGACACAAAATACCTCAGCACAGAGCTAAGTATTGCATGTATACACTTGTAAATAAGTTAATATGGTTGAGAAAGGAGGTCAGGCTGATAAAGTAACTATTAAAAATTTGTCTTCTATTAACCTCTCTATTAGCAGTGACTTGGATGAAGACACAGAAAACGAGCTTATAAATTCTGAAGATTAACGAAGAAGGAGGGATAGTCAGTTGGGCAGAATAGTTTCTCACTTAAAATACCAGGTTGAGTCATTAGGCCAAAACCAAGGAGGTGGAATATAAAGTCCTGCTTTTGATCCACACACCTAAGATGGAAGAAGCTTGTTTGCTATCAGCTAATATGGAAAAGTTCAGGGCTTAATATAAAATAATACAAACGTATCTTACTTCTGAATTTTCCATACCTCTAAGTGTAGGTCGAGTAGAAATCCAAATGCTAAAATAACTAAGGTGAACTTCAGCAACACTCATAGAAGAATATTGTTCAGAACTGGGAAGAATATGTGCTGTACCTGGCACATCTAGGCCAGTCTGCCTCTGGGGTATTTTGTTCACTTTTGGCCCCACTTGTTAATTGGAACATTAATAAATTGGAGTTGAGAAACTGATGTGACTCCATTTTAAAAAATAAATAATAGCAGCTTCTACTTCAAGGCCTGTCCTTGGAAAAACCCACAGAGCACTCCTAGGCATATACATACCCTGCTGAGTTGTTTCTCTACAAATAACAGGAGAGATCTGCGGCGCCAGGTGTCCCTGACTCAGTTAGCCTAGATGAGGACCCATAGCAACCCCCTAGCAACTTCCAATCAGCATGAGACAGGGAAATACCTGGAATGCCAGATGACCCCCCAGTAGTTTATGGTGGTTGATAACATGTTGGGAAACCATGTAGTTTAGCACGTACACCCCTCATGGCCTAAACCAATCAGTTCAAAGAAATCCCCTTCTTGTACTAACCAATCACCCCTACCCAACTTGTTCCCGCCAGTGAATGTGCTAATCAATGTTAAGAGTTGTTGTTTGACTTTCCCCCGGTATGGAGTGATTTGCTGTGTGGTTATGACGCATAGAGTATCCCCCCAAAACCTATAAAATCTCACTGGACAAAGGACCGGGACTCACTCCCTGGGACTGCTGCGTCAGGAACGGTTGTGAGTCCAGGCTCCAGCTTGCAATAAAGACTCTTGTGTGATTGCATCAGATTCGGCTCCTGGAGGTCTTTTGGGGTCCCACGAATCTGGCATAACAGAGTAGATCTGGAAATAGGCACCCAATACAACAATGGGGCCATAAATCACCTTTGACTAGGAATACCTGAAGAAACTGGATGTACTTCTCCTGGAGAAGGATTCTCAAGGGAAGACATAAGAATCAAGATTAATGGGTGCAAGTTACATTAAAGTAAAATTTCCCCAAAACTGGAAAGAACTCACTAACAACTGTTACTGTTCATCAAAGATTCATTTCCTGGCTCCTGGAAATATTCACATGGCCTAAAACTGACATTTTCTAGGATGTTCTAGAAGGTATTCTTCTATTAGGTGGTGAATTTATAAGGTTTTCTTACCCTAAGTTTATATGATTCTTAAACAAGTCACTTTACTTCTCTGAGACTCAGTTTCTAGAGAAGAATAAAATGAAATAGCCTGTAAATGCCCTTCTAGCTCTACCTTCCCCTGAAGACCTGGTCCTGGGTGTAGCCTTATTCATGTATCACAGAGATAACAGAGACAGAAATCTTTGATCTTCGACTTGACTCTTAAGAGCTTATCCCCAAATAAAATTTTCTCACTCAACTGAAGTCAGTGAGAGCCATATTGTTTTCTGAATATAATTCTTTTTTTCTTCAACTCCATTTTCAACCCAAAATATCCTGATTTTAGCCTTCTTTTTAATCTAAGGATAAAATGAGGCTGATGAAGCAGGATGAGAAACTTATAAAGAATAGAAAGTATTCGTCTTTTACTATATGATGTCAGGGCTAGAAGAGTATGATGTGTAATTCTAGGCTTGGTTTTAAGGCAGTAACTAGGGGTGGTACTGTTCAATGAATTGCCTTGCAGGCAGAATCAGTCATTAAAATAAGTGACTACACCTGGGCATGGTAGCAGGCATGCTGGGACACCCCTGACCTTCCCCTGTACAGTCTCTTCCCTCATTTTTCCATTGTTATGCCTCACCACTCAGCTGCAGAGATAGTTTCTTTTAGGATTCCAAGTCTTTTTAGACTTTAAGAAGCTCTTTAGTTGCTATTTATTAGCCCCACAAGAGCAGTATATCAAGACTTTGGGGAAAGGACCATTTCTAGGGAAGTAGAGTCCAGAGCTATCCTGGAAAATTGCATTCATGCAAAAACCAACCAATCGTCCATCTTCATTTATATTTTACCTTTCATTTGGTGCTAAGCATTGTACTAGACACCAGGAATGCAGAGATAATAAACATCACTCGTCTTCCAGGCTTGCTGATCGCTGATGATGGAAGAATTCTGGGATGTCCTAAGTTAAGATACAGGCCAGAGAATGGAAGAAGAGAAGAGATGAAAATTTCTTTTTAATTCAGAGCTTCAGCTAAATGAACCCATAAAAAGAAAAACTGTTCTATGTTCCTTTCCTGTAAGCTGAGATCAACCATGAAGGCAGCCACATTCTGCCTTTAGAATAACCAATCCAGAAGCAGCAAAAGCTTCTCCTTCTGGACTATCCTCAGAGTTTTCCCTCTTTTTGTGGTCCTGCTCCTCTTGTCCATAGACAATATAGGCTCAATATAAATGATTTATGCTTCTTCTCCCCAAAATTTCATCATAAAACACTCTGACTAATGTCCAGTGGACTTTTTCCCAAGAGCCATCTGGCCTTACTGCTAGGAGATTAGAGAATCAGTCACGGTACAGTCCTTTCACCTTTGGCTAGCATTTCTAACAGTTCAATAAACCCTTTATTTCATAGATCTCTTAGTCTCAAAAGTTCAATATAACCTCACAAAAGTTCCCTCTCTGACCTTTTGTGTAGGTGATGTCTTACCATATAGTTGTCACAGGATGAATAAAATGAGCAAAGTAGCTGGGAATATGGGTATAGTTGGGGCCCCATGGCAGAGGCTTTAACCTGGTGAAATACTGGCTCTTTTGTCGCTGAGACTAGTGTGATCAATGGAGACACCAGAACCAAGGAAGGAAAAGTGATCCTACAAAGATTGGAGGTAAGTCAAACAGAACCTTGTGTTCAGCCAAGTGCCATGAATTTCTGCAATAGGGTTCTGTAATTTCTGCAGGACTTTTACAGAATTAAGTGGGGTTCATCCTGGGAAGTGTTAGTAAGAGTGAATAGCTAGAATTTCTCAGAACTTTCTTTTGGAGCCTCAAACAAAGGAAGGCAGATTAGAGACGTGGCATGTTGTGGTGGTTCTTAGACATTTTACCACCCAAAACACTAAAGGATAATTCTGCCCTCTCTCACCAGAAAAAAAAAAATAGCTGACTTCTACAAAGATTCATAACCATTAAGAGGTAATGTCAAGGAAGTGAGAAATGGGAATCATTTTATAAAGCTTCTGGTTGAATCTAATATGATCCTTTCCCACTGCCTTGAGAATTCAAAGTTCAGACCTGGGTCTGCCACTAACCAGTCCCATGACCAGAGACAGCCCAATCATTCTGAACCTGAGTTTCCTCATATATAAAATAATGAAACTTACTAGGCAGCATTAGTGGGAAGATTAAAGATAATGTACTAAAGAATCTATTACAGTTAGTGGATAGCCATATGGACAGATCTCAATGTAACATTAGCTACTAGTATAATAATTTGTTTAAAACAAACTATATTGTGGAATAATAGAATCTGTTCAGACAGACTTTATGTAAAAGTGAAAATTCTAGAATTTTCAGAAATACACTCTCAACAGTAAATGCCCCATGTAATGAAGTACACCAGCTTAGACTGAGGCCAAATATTTCATGAAATTTTAATTGGCAGAATTAAGAAGTTGGGTGTGAGGGTAAAGAAAAGATATTATTTCAAGTTTTATATTATTTAAATTATTTATGTAGAAGGAAAATTTTAACCCACTAAATAGATTTTTAAGTGTACAATAAATGGGTAATTTAAAATTTACATTTGAGAATGATTGAGGGGAACAATATAAGTTGTTTTTAATCACATAAATATAAAGCCATGATCCTAATTTGGAATAGGCAGAACATTCATTCATTTATTCAACAAAAATTTATTGAGCTCCTGCTGCATTTATCAGATAAAACACTGTACATAAAAGGCACTGATGACATAAAAAAAAATTGTCTTGGGCTGAGGTGGCTCAGTGGTAGAGTGCTTGCCTTGCATGTGTGAGGCACTAGGTTTGATTTTCAGCACCACATGTAAATAAATAAAATAAAGGTCCATTGAAAACTAAAAAAAAAAAAAATTTTTTTTAAACAAGGTGTCTTTACTGTGAGTATAATTGCCACACTAAGACTGTTTACTCAGGGAAGGGGAGGCATGGTCAATAGATTCTTATTGTCTATAGGAACATTGATCCTTGCCACATGATAGAGGGACAAGAGCTGAAGGGGACAGGAGCTGACAGGGCTTCCTATGATGTAGAGGTAGGGCGTATGTTTGATATTTTTTTTCTCCCTTGTTATTTCTTTCTTTCTTTTTTTTAATAGAGAGAATTTTTATTTTAATATTTATTTTTCAGTTTTCGGTGGACACAACATCTTTTTTTTAATTTTTTTTTCTTTTTTAATTTTTATTATTGGTTGTTCAAAACATTACATAGTTCTTGATATATCATATTTCACACTTTGATTCAAGTGGGTTATGAACTCCCATTTTTACCCCATATACAGATTGCAGAATCACATCAGTTACACTTCCATTGATTTACATATTGCCATACTAGTGTCTGTTGTATTCTGCTGCCTTTCCTATCCTCGACTATCCCCCTCCCCTCCCCTCCCCTCCCCTCCCCTCCCCTCCCCTCTTCTCTCTCTACCCCCTCTACTGTCATTCATTTCTCCCCCTTGTATTATTTTTCCCTTTCCCCTAACTTCCTCTTGTATGTAATTTTGTATAACCCTGAGGGTCTCCTTCCATTTCCATGCAATTTCCCTTCTCTCTCCCTTTCCTTCCCACCTCTCATCCCTGTTTAATGTTAATCTTCTTCTCCTGCTCTTCGTCCCTACTCTGTTCTTAGTTACTCTCCTTATATCAAAGAAGACATTTGGCATTTGTTTTTTAGGGATTGGCTAGCTTCACTTAGCATAATCTGCTCTAATGCCATCCATTTCCCTGCAAATTCTATGATTTGGACACAACATCTTTATTTTACTTTTATGTGGTGCTGAGGATCGAACCCAGCGCCCCACGCATGCAAGGCGAGCGCGTTACTGCTTGAGCCACATCCCCAGCCCCCCTGCTATTTCTTTATGCTAGTCCACATCTCCCTCAAGGAAAAAAAATTGTTTTAAATGTTACAGTCTGTTCTCTGGCATTACAAGTTGAGCTACCAATGGGGTCCCAATAGTTGGTGGTAAGCATTCCTTGGGAATTCCTCGTGGAGAAGTCAGAGACTGACCTTACTTCAGTTATGGAAGGGGATGAGGTTCAAAGTTATTTGGGAATTAATTAGAAGTGTGGCCCCTTGAAGGCTAGAGAGCTCAGAACACCTCTATTGCCACATGGGTTTTGTGGATGGTTTGAATCAAACTCACAAAGTAGCTGGGCAGACTTCCATGACACTAGGACCCTAGGCATTAAAAATACAAGTGACACATTCTGGGATACAATGTTCTGAACCTGCTCACTTGAAAGGACCTCAGTTGGCCAATCCCAGGCAATGTGCTCTCATCCTCTCTTTGCCTCCCTTCTTTACCATTCATCCTTCTCCCAAACTTTTGGGCCATGGTGCCCAGATGAAATGAATAAGAAATTAACACATAAGGAAGCGTGTTATGCTAAATACAGAGTAGGGTGTTCTGCATGAATTATTTCATTTAACCCCCTTACAACAGCTTGGCAAGACAAGTGGAATTATCCCAGTTCTGCTGATGAGAAATAGAAACTGAGAGTCTATTCAAAAGTAATACAACCAGTAGGTAAGTAATTATCTGGGGGCCCAACACAGGTACAACCAGTTCCAAAGTTCATGATACCATCCCACAAAGGAAAATGTGTTTTAGAATTAATCTAATCAAAACATAATTAAGTCAACAAAGAGGACCAGAATCACAATATTTCCCCTAGTTAACAAGCCTAGGGTTTCACCAAACCTTTCAAGAAATTACACGACATGAATAGAACGCTTAGGTCACTATCTATCATCTATCCACCACTGTGCACATTATCTCTAGGGCACTAAACATACAGTCCCTAACTATACTCCCTGATAAATTGGGTTGCTTTAAATGTTTTTTTCCCATCCACATATATCCAGTTTGTTCTCTTATCTGTATCCTATACCAGTTTATATTTAAGTTGCTAGATTGATGTACCATGGGTGCTAAGTTAATTATAGACCCTTTATTTCCTGTCTGAAAGGCTCAATGTTAAAGTACTGATTTTCTTCCACTGTGCATATAGCTCAAAGTATAGTTTTTCTAATTTACTTTTGAACTTTTTTTTTTGCAATTTGATGAGTTTCTCCTTTAAATTGTTATATAAAATGAGCTATTAAAAATAAAATGAGGGACGGTTCCATTTTAAAAATCATAATTAAGAAGAGAAATGCATTGAGAGAAATGCTTACTATTTCTAAGCAAACATAAATGGTTACCTGTCAGTGAACACTGACCTCAAATTTTAACTGAATGTGCCCACATTCAAACAATTTCTCTCTGCCTAGAAAACTTCCACAAAGGAAAAAGTCAGTTTCAGCCAGATCATGGCAAGACCTTGTAGGCTTTCTTATGTGATAGGCATAGAAAGGTGATATCTTTCTGTATTGGGGACTCAAAACAGTTGCCAAGGCTTAATTTAAAACCAAGGTTTCAAACACAAGTTGCTTTATACATCTGGACCTGACAACTTACGCTTACAAAATATCTTCCGCTCATTCAAAATTATGTTTACATGTAAAGGTACATTTGCTGTCATAGGTGGATAATTCATAGGCTTCTTTTGAAACATTGTCATGATAAGAAGTCAGAACCATTGGACATGGGGATGGTGTCCTCTGGTGTTGTATCGTGACATAGCCCTGAAAGCACAAACTAGACTAGCCATCTCAAATGGACTGTGGCAGAGAACTGTACTGGATTTTCTCAATCACCAATACTTCATAGACCAATGTTTATATAAATTACACTAAAAATAATTTATCAGAGAAAAGAAATAAGCCAACACATATAAAACAGAAACTTTCTATCATTAGATTCAGTAGACCTAAAATTGCTGTCACATCTCTCCAAAAATATCTAAACAGTTCAGTTTCTGCCCTTACATCTTTGTAGACCAATAAGTTGTGGATAGTCATATACACATGGATCACACTTGGACACACATTTTCAGTTACAATAGCCTTCCCACAGCTTCTTTCTAAGGCAAACTGAGCCCCTTGACCCTCAACGTAGTCTCCATCCTCTACTAATTAGTTTTCAACTATTTCTTCCTGCTTTGTCTTTTTTTTTTAACTCAAGCAATCTTCAGTCCTGTTTAAACAACTCTAATTATTAAAAATATTCTAAGGGATCCAACATGGCGGCAGGCGCGGAGAGATCAAGTCTCTGACCTCTTCAGCTGCGCGGGCATAGGAAGTCGTAAATTGTCTAAATGCTGTTTGCTCAGGATCACTAGGCAATGCTGAGCTGACGTGCATCTGGGGCGAACAGTCTGGGCCTCTCAGAACACACACCTAGCCCAGATCGGCTGCATTGAAGCTCCCGTTCACCTGCTTCTCGCAGCCAAACTGCTGAGACTCAGCACTAACTATCCCGCCGAAACAACTGGTCGGCCCTTCTGATCCTACGGAGGTAATTGCCAACCGAACCTTCATAGGCAGTGGCCACAGGATTGAAACGGGGCTTGGGAGAGACAGTCAGGACCCACCCGTTGCATTGGTCACCCGGCAAAGGGAACGAATTGTCACCATTTGCATGGGATACCACCATGGCAGAAAACTGACGTCACCAAAACGCAGCGGAGGAGATAAATTCATTGAAATCAGCGGCGACAGGTGTGTATTCCCCTAGCCATCCCTCTCCACACAGCGGGGAAACCTTAAGGGCCCCTCCCAGCTCTCCCATGAGCTCGATAGCCAGACCGAGGGAATCAGGAGTGGTGCGGGACTCACGGCTGGAACTCCCGGCTACCGCTCCCACCATCTCGATAGATGCGGAAAAAGCATTCTACAAAGTACAGCATCCCTTTATGTTCAAAACTCTAGAAAACCTAGGGATAACAGGAACATACCTCAATATTGTAAAAGCAATCTATGCTAAGCCTCAGGCTAGCATCATTCTGAATGGAGAAAAATTGAAGGCATTCCCTCTAAAATCTGGAACAAGACAGGGATGCCCTCTCTCTCCACTTCTGTTCAACATAGTTCTCGAAACACTGGCCAGAGCCATTAGACAGACGAAAGAAATTAAAGGCATAAAAATAGGAAAAGAAGAACTTAAATTATCACTATTTGCAGATGATATGATTCTATACCTAGCAGACCCAAAAGGCTCTACAAAGAAACTATTAGAGCTAATAAATGAATTCAGCAAAGTGGCAGGATATAAAATCAACACGCATAAATCAAAGGCATTCCTGTATATCAGCGACAAATCCTCTGAAATGGAAATGAGGACAACAACTCCATTCACAATATCTTCAAAAAAAATAAAATACTTGGGAATCAACCTAACAAAAGAGGTGAAAGACTTATACAATGAAAACTACAGAACCCTAAAGAGAGAAATAGAAGAAGATCTTAGAAGATGGAAAAATATACCCTGTTCATGGATAGGCAGAACTAACATCATCAAAATGGCGATATTACCAAAAGTTCTCTATAGGTTTAATGCAATGCCAATCAAAATCCCAACGGCATTTCTTGTAGAAATAGAGAAAGCAATCATGAAATTCATATGGAAAAATAAAAGACCCAGAATAGCAAAAACAATGCTAAGCAAGAAGTGTGAATCAAGCGGTATAGCGATACCAGACTTCAAACTATATTACAGAGCAATAGTAACAAAAACAGCATGGTACTGGTACCAAAACAGGCGGGTGGACCAATGGTACAGAATAGAGGACACAGAAACCAATCCACAAAACTACAACTATCTTATATTTGACAAAGGGGCTAAAAGCATGCAATGGAGGAAGGATAGCATCTTCAACAAATGGTGCTGGGAAAACTGGAAATCCATATGCAACAAAATGAAACTGAATCCCTTTCTCTCGCCATGCACAAAAGTGAATTCAAAATGGATCAAGGAGCTTGATATCAAATCAGAGACGCGCCGTCTGATAGAAGAAAAAGTTGGCTACGATCTACAGTCGGTGGGGTCGGGCTCCAAATTCCTCAATAGGACACCCATAGCACAAAAGTTAATAACTAGAATCAACAAATGGGACTTACTCAAACTAAAAAGTTTTTTCTCAGCTAAAGAAACAATAAGAGAGGTAAATAGGGAGCCTACACCCTGGGAACAAATCTTTACTCCTCACACTTCAGATAGAGCCCTAATATCCAGAGTATACAAAGAACTCAAAAAATTAGACAATAAGAGAACAAACAACCCAATCAACAAATGGGCCAAGGACCTGAACAGACACTTCTCAGAGGAGGACATACAGTCAATCAACAAGTACATGAAAAAATGCTCACCATCTCTAGCTGTCAGAGAAATGCAAATCAAAACCACCCTAAGATACCATCTCACTCCAGTAAGATTGGCAGCCATTAGGAAGTCAAACAACAACAAGTGCTGGCGAGGATGTGGGGAAAAGGGTACACTTGTACATTGCTGGTGGGACTGCAGATTGGTGCAGCCAATTTGGAAAGCAGTATGGAGATTTCTTGGAAAGCTGGGAATGGAGCCACCATTTGACCCAGCTATTCCCCTTCTTGGTCTATTCCCTAAAGACCTAAAAAGAGCATGCTACAGGGACACTGCTACATCGATGTTCATAGCAGCACAGTTCACAATAGCAAGACTGTGGAACCAACCTAGATGCCCTTCAATAGAGGAATGGATAAAAAAAATGTGGCATTTATACACAATGGAGTATTACTCTGCATTAAAAAATGACAAAATCATAGAATTTACAGGGAAATGGATGGCATTAGAGCAGATTATGCTACGTGAAGCTAGCCAATCCCTAAAAAACAAATGCCAAATGTCTTCTTTGATATAAGGAGAGTAACTAAGAACAGAGTAGGGACGAAGAGCAGGAGAAGAAGATTAACATTTAACAGGGATGAGAGGTGGGAGGGAAAGGGAGAGAGAAGGGAAATTGCATGGTAATGGAAGGAGACCCTCAGGGTTATACAGTGGAGGAGGTAGAGAGAGAGGAGGGGAGGGGAGGGGAGAGGTGGGGAGGGGGGAGGGTGGAGGATGGGAAAGGCAACGGAGCACAACATACACTAGTATGCCAATTTGTAAATCAATGGATGTGTAACTGATGTGATTCTGCAATCTGTGTATGGGGTGAAGGTGGGAGTTAATAACCCACTTGAATCAAAGTGTGGAATATGATATGTCAAGAAATTTGTAATGTTTTGAACAACCAACAATAAAAAATTTAAAAAAAAAAGTTGAATAAAGAAACTATAGAACTCAATATCACAATCAATAACCTAGACTTAACTGACATATACAGAATATATCAACCATCATCAAGTGGATATACTTTTTTCTCAGCAGCACATGGATCCTTCTCAAAAATAGACCATATATTATGCCATAGGGCAACCCTCAGTAAATATAAAGGAGTGGAGATAATACCATGCATTTTATCTGATCATAATGGAATGAAACAGGAAATCAATGATAAAAGAAGAAAGGAAAAATCCTACATCACATGGAAAATGAACAATATGTTATTGAATGATCAATGGGTTACAGAAGACATAAAGGAGGAAATCAAAAAATTCTTAGAGATAAATGAAAATACAGACACAACATATCGGAATCTATGGGACACAATGAAAGCAGTTTTAAGAGGGAAATTCATCGCCTGGAGGTCATTCCTCAAAAAAAGGAAAAACCAACAAATAAATGAGCTCACACTTCATCTCAAAGCCCTAGAAAAGGAAGAGCAAAACAACAGCAAATGTAGCAGAGGCAAGAAATAATTAAAATCAGAGCGGAAATCAACGAAATTGAAACAAAAGAAACTATTGAAAAAATTAACAAAACTAAAAGTTGGTTCTTTGAAAAAATAAATAAGATCGACAGACCCTTAGCCATGCTAACGAAGAGAAGAAGAGAGAGAACTCAAATTACTAACATACGGGATGAAAAAGGCAATATCACAACAGATGCTACAGAAATACAGAAGACAATTAGAAATTATTTTGAAAACCTATATTCCAATAAAATAGAAGATAGTGAAGACATCGATAAATTTCTTAAGTCATATGATTTGCCCAGACTGAGTCAGGAGGATACACACAATTTGAACAGACCAATATCAATGGATGAAATAGAGGAAGCAATCAAAAGACTACCAACCAAGAAAAGCCCAGGACCGGATGGGTATAGAGCGGAGTTTTACAAAACCTATAAAGAAGAATTAATACCAATACTTTTCAAGTTATTTCAGGAAATAGAAAAAGAGGGAGCTCTTACAAATTCATTCTATGAGGCCAACATCACCCTGATTCCGAAACCAGACAAAGACACCTCAAAGAAAGAAAACTACAGGCCAATATCTCTGATGTACCTAGATGCAAAAATCCTCAATAAAATTCTGGCGAATCGGATACAAAGGCACATCCAAAAAATTGTGCACCATGATCAAGTGGGATTCATCCCTGGGATGCAAGGATGGTTCAATATACGGAAATCAATAAATGTTATTCACCACATCAATAGACTTAAAGATAAGAACCATATGATCATTTCGATAGACGCAGAAAAAGCATTCGACAAAGTACAGCATCCCTTTATGTTCAAAACATTAGAAAAACTAGGGATAACAGGAACTTACCTTGACATTGTAAAAGCTATCTATGCTAAGCCTCAGGCTAGCATCATTCTGAATGGAGAAAACTTGAAGGCATTCCCTCTAAAATCTGGAACAAGACAGGGATGCCCTCTATCACCACTTCTATTCAATATAGTTCTTGAAACACTGGCCAGAGCAATTAGACAGACGAAAGAAATTAAAGGCATAAAAATAGGAAAAGAAGAACTTAAATTATAACTATTTGCGGATGACATGATTCTATACCTAGAAGACCCAAAAGGATCTACAAAAAAATTACTAGAACTAATAAATGAATTCAGCAAAGTGGCAGGATATAAAATCAACACGCATAAATCAAAGGCATTTCTGTATATCAGCAGCAAAACTTCTGAAACGGAAATGAGGAAAAACACTCCATTCACAATATCTTCAAAAAAAATAAAATACTTGGGAATCAACCTAACAAAAGACGTGAAAGATTTATACAATGAAAACTACAGAACCCTAAAGAGAGAAGTAGAAGAAGATCTTAGAAGATGGAAAAATATACCCTGTTCATGGATAGGCAGAACTAACATCATCAAAATGGCGATATTACCAAAAGTTCTCTATAGGTTTAATGCAATGCCAATCAAAATCCCAACGGCATTTCTTGTAGAAATAGAGAAAGCAATCATGAAATTCATATGGAAAAATAAAAGACCCAGAATAGCAAAAACAATGCTAAGCAAGAAGTGTGAATCAAGCGGTATAGCGATACCAGACTTCAAACTATATTACAGAGCAATAGTAACAAAAACAGCATGGTACTGGTACCAAAACAGGCGGGTGGACCAATGGTACAGAATAGAGGACACAGAAACCAATCCACAAAACTACAACTATCTTATATTTGACAAAGGGGCTAAAAGCATGCAATGGAGGAAGGATAGCATCTTCAACAAATGGTGCTGGGAAAACTGGAAATCCATATGCAACAAAATGAAACTGAATCCCTTTCTCTCGCCATGCACAAAAGTGAATTCAAAATGGATCAAGGAGCTTGATATCAAATCAGAGACGCGCCGTCTGATAGAAGAAAAAGTTGGCTACGATCTACAGTCGGTGGGGTCGGGCTCCAAATTCCTCAATAGGACACCCATAGCACAAAAGTTAATAACTAGAATCAACAAATGGGACTTACTCAAACTAAAAAGTTTTTTCTCAGCTAAAGAAACAATAAGAGAGGTAAATATGGAGCCTACACCCTGGGAACAAATCTTTACTCCTCACACTTCAGATAGAGCCCTAATATCCAGAGTATACAAAGAACTCAAAAAATTAGACAATAAGAGAACAAATAACCCAATCAACAAATGGGCCAAGGACCTGAACAGACACTTCTCAGAGGAGGACATACAATCAATCATCAAGTACATGAAAAAATGCTCACCATTTCTAGCAGTCAGAGAAATGCAAATCAAAACCACCCTAAGATACCATCTCACTCCAGTAAGATTGGCAGCCATTATGAAGTCAAACAACAACAAGTGCTGGCGAGGATGTGGGGAAAAGGGTACTCTTATACATTGCTGGTGGGACTGCAAATTGGTGAGGCCAATTTGGAAAGCAGCATGGAGATTCCTGGGAAAGCTGGGAATGGAACCACCATTTGACCCAGCTATTGCCCTTCTCGGACTATTCCCTGAAGACCTTAAAAGAGCGTACTACAGGGATACTGCCACATCGATGTTCATAGCAGCACAATTCACAATAGCTAGACTGTGGAACCAACCCAGGTGCCCTTCAATAGATGAATGGATTAAAAAAAATGTGGCATTTATACACCATGGAGTATTACGCAGCACTAAAAAATGACAAAATCATGGAATTTGCAGGGAAATGGATGGCACTAGAGCAGATTATGCTTAGTGAAGCTAGCCAATCCCTAAAAAACAAATACCAAATGTCTTCTTTGATATAATGAGAGCAACTAAGAACAGAGCAGGGAGGAAGAGCAGGAAGAAAAGATTAACATTAAACAGAGACATGAGGTGGGAGGGAAAGGGAGAGAAAAGGGAAATTGCATGGAAATGGAGGGAGACCCTCATTGTTATACAAAATTACATATAAGAGGTTGTGAGGGGAATGGGAAAATAAACAAGGAGAGAAATGAATTACAGTAGATGGGGTAAAGAGAGAAGATGGGAGGGGAGGGGAGGGGGGATAGTAGAGGATAGGAAAGGTAGCAGAATACAACAGTTACTAATAGGGCATTATGTAAAATTGTGGATGTGTAACTGATGTGATTCTGCAATCTGTATTTGGGGTAAAAATGGGAGTTCATAACCCACTTGAATCTAATGTATGAAATATGATATGTCAAGAGCTTTATAATGTTTTGAACAACCAATAAAAAAAATATTCTAAGGGAAATAAGAGAGATTTGAAGGCCTAGATTATATTTCTGTCTAATGATTGCTATGTAAGTGTTTTTTTTAATCTTAAGAATTAAAATTGACTCTGGTGGCACTAGGGTAGAACCTTGTTATTTGCATGTTCTCCCCCTAATTTTTCCCTCTCCCCGGCCCTGCACACATACTTTTTAGAGAAGCCAGATATCAGAGGGAAAGAGAGAAAGAGAAACATAGCAAAACTACAAATTTCTGGTAAGCATTCAAAGTAGTTTTTTTGTAGTTTTATTAAAGAACTTGATGTAAAAAGTCAAAAAAAAAAAAAAAAAAAAAAAACCACTGTACCCTCTCCTCTATACTTTTCCTTTGTTCCTGTTTTGTGGTAACGTGATTTTCTATCAGACTAATGACACTATTAAAACCTTATGAGTTTTCTATGCTGATATTCCAGAAATTGTTTAGAGGGAATTAGTGTTATTTCTCTTTTGCTCTTTCTTTGTGCACCTCAAACTTACTTAAATTTCTTTGGCGGGAGGACAGTGGGGAAGTTACTGGGTATTAAACTCAGGGGTACTTTATCACTGAGCTACACTTTCCCCAGCCCTTTTTTTATTACAAGAAGGTGTCTAAATTGCTAAAGCTGGCCTAGAACTTGTAATCCTCCTGCCTCAGCCTCCCAAGTCATTAGGATTACCCAGCCTTCTTTTGAGGGAAATTAATCAATGGTTTGTAGAACATACCTAAGCTATGACCTCAGTGTCCTACCAAAACCACACTACTCTCTCACTCAATCAACTCTAATAATAATCTCCCACAGGTCTAAAGCTCTGCTTAAACCTGAATTTTTTTTCCCACTTCAGTTGAAAAAGAATCCTGGAAGTCCACAGGTAGAGTATTTAGCAGAAAATAGAAACCTTGTATCTTTCTAGATTAGTGTTTTGATGAGCCACCTGGAACCAGGGAGAAAAGTGTGGTCTAGGAAGGGCAGGGTGAAAGGTGCATTTAGGGGCTTTGAGGAAGGGCTAGGGTCTCTTGGGAGATCTGAAAGTGTAGAAAGTCCTGTGTTTACTAGGAAAATGCAGGTATCATTGTCTGAAAAATCTGAGGTGTTCAATACGTATGTTATATAATGAATGGCTGGATGAATGGACAAAGCAGAAGAGATGAGAGTGAAACTGAGCTAAGTAGAGATGACAGTCACCTTTCCTTCTTCCTAGGATATTTTAGGGATGTTTCTGTTTTCTTTTGTCCCCAGCTGCCCCAGGTATGCTCAGATACTGCCTCCTCCAGCTGAAGACTTCTTGATCATTCCTCCTTCCAACCAGAGTGATTTCTAGACTAGGATTACTATTCTACCCAGGAAGAGATTCAGGTTAAACAAGGCTGGGCAGTAAGAAAAAAAGATGGAGAGAAAAGGAAAGAAGAAGCATAAAATTCTATGTTCTCTTTCATTTATTTTAATTTGCTTGTTCACTGTTAAAATCAAGTTAAATTCTTCATGTCTCTGTCTTTCATAACTGGGACTTACACTTAATGTCACTGAGATAACCTGAAGGTAAATCTACTGACAGAAGACATGTGAAAGAATAAGGGAAATTCAGTGTTTGGCAATACCTGCAGAATATGCTTCAGAGAAAACCTCTGGTTTACATAAGCTCTCACCTAAACCAGTGCTACTCAGACTTTAATGTGCACGTGAATTACCCAGAGACCTTATCAATATATAGAAGCTAATTCAGTAGGATTTGGGCAGGGTCCCAGATTCTGCATTATTTTTAAGATTCTGCATTTCTAATAGGTTTCCTGGTGATGTCGGTGTTGCCCTGTGCCACACTTTGAATAGCAAGGACCTAGAGTCTGTGTCCTAGATCATCGCCATAATGTCTTCCGGCTTCATTTGGTAACCATCTCTCTCCCACCTTCATCCTTCTGCCCTGGGGATGGCATTCTAGCCATCATCAATGACTTAAAGAGTCCTTTAAATGCTTTCACACCTGTGAGGCTTTGTACATCCTCTGTACTTCGCTCCCTTCCCCTTCACTGGGTGAGCTCCTTTGTGTCTCAGCTCACATGTAACCTCTGCCATGAAACCTCCCCTGGCTCTCCATCCTATCAGTTAGACCCTATCTTCTGAGCTCTTCACACCACACTATAATACACTGTTTCCATGTCTGAGTCCTTAGCATGGTGTTGTTCAGATTATGCCCTACACAAGGGCTCCAGGCCAAAGAGGAAAGAAGGGACTAAAATCCATCCTGTTTTTCACCTGCCAAGCCTGAGCCCTGTCACAGAGCTGCCTCCAAGAAGAAGGGATGACTTTGTCTAATTCACACTTGTTTTTCCTCACAAGATGTTAGATCCTTGAGGAAGCAATCAAGTCTCATCCATCTTTATGTTTCCATCTCCAAGCATAGTGCCTGTCACAGTGAAGCGTTCAATGAAATATTTGTTGAATGAATGAATGATTAAAGAAATACAGAGCTACTGAGAGAATTCTCAGAAAATAATTCCATTTGGTCCTAAAGGTATGCCAACTAAATTGTAAGAGGTCAGGGACATGCTAATGTACAACCGAGAAGGCAAAGTCACCAAAGCTCCATTTTATGAAAAGGATTGTCATGGAGATCAGTAAAAAGAAGTATAAAGACCAAAGTCAGAATCTCTAGAAGACTCAGAACCAGCATAGAAATAGGCTGCCCAGGATGGACACCAAATTTTCATATCTCTTCAGATCTAAGGAAAGATGAAAAATTCAGAGGATGTTATTTTGGTCATAGGATTTAGAGTGTAATGAAAGCACTTTCTACAGTAAAGCATTCACAGAACTAGAAAAGGTGATCATGACAAAACTATGGACTTTTTTACATTAGAAATGAAAATTTATATTTTTATTCATTTATAGGGGCTGTGTGATGTCACAAGAAATATACATTTAGTTTCTGCCCCAGGTTCCTGATACATAATTCCTAAAACCCTTGTAATTTTCTGAATGATGGAGGTGTCAGGAGTATCTTACATAGTGCTCCTATGTCCCTTAGAGTTTCCTGAGTCCAGGAGCATCTTTTGTTCTTGTGAAGTGACTCTTGGTGGGTACCTAGGTAGCTTCAGGATGGAGGCTGATTCCCAAAAAAACCAAGTCATAATTAGAAGCTTGGAACTTTCAACCCCACCCCACCTCTGAGGAAGGGAGAGCTGCTGGAAATAGAGTTAATAATCAACCATGAACTGGGCATGGTAGCACATACCTGTAATCCCATTGCAAGTTTGAGACCAGCCTCAGCAACTTAGTGAAGTTCTAAGCAACTTAGCAAGAACTGTGTCAAGTTTTTAAAAAGAGCTGGGGATGTGGCTCAGGGGTAAAGCATCCCTGGGTTAAATCCCCAGTACCTCCCCCCACACACAAAAAAATCAATCATAACTATGTGAAGACGACATCATAAAAAATCCCTAAGTGTGGGATTTGAAGAGCTCTGAGTTAGTGAACTCATCCATGAGCTGAGAGAATATTGCATCTCCACTCTACGGGGCAGAAACTCCCATGCTTGGGATTCTTTGAGATCTTACTCTATGTATCTATTGATCTAGGGATTCATCTCTATCTATCCTTTCTCATATACCTCATAGTGAACAAGTACATGTAAGCAGTTCTTTCCCTGGGTTCTTGGAGCCAGTATAGGAAGAAATTAAACCTGAAGAGAGGGTTATGGGGACCCATGATTTGTAGCCTGAAGTTAGCCTGAAATATTGGAGGCCTGACTTGGGATTGGCATTTGAAGTGAGGGAAGTCCTGTAGGACCGAACTCTTAACCTGTGGGGTCTGATACTAATCTCAGGTAATATAAGAAGTGAACTAAACTGTAGAATACCCAGTTTGTGTCCCCAGAGTTGGGGAATTGGTTGTTGACATGGAAAGAAAACCACAGATTTGGACACATTTGGTATCAGAATTATTGTCAATAGTGTTATATACTTTTTCTTTTAGATTGAATTTGGCAACAATTGAGAATTTGTTAGATTATAATAAGTGAGTTTCCCCCAGCTGCTGAGGTTCTTGGCTTTGTTGAGGCACAACCCAGATGAATCAGTACCTTAATACAACCTTTAAATAGTCTATATTTGATATGTTTTGCAAGAGCTCCTCAGTTGTGTCCAGGTGAGTGTCTCTCCGAGAAGACTGTAGACTCTCAGAAGTTGGGACCATGACTTAGTCATCTTGTGTCTACCTGGGACTTGTGTGGTGCTCTGTGAAATGCAGAAGGCACTGGATTTGCAGGTAGTTTACAGCTATCAATGACGTTGATAAAATAAGGAAGTGCAAAAGGTTAATACTCCTTGGCCAAAATATCCAGAACTTTACTTTGCAACTCTGAAAAAGATTCCTTTGAGAAACAAACTGACATCTTGCAAAACCCCAACCTGGGCTTGACTTTTTTATATCACCTCATTCTCCTTCAGGCTGTTTACTAAAGATACAACTGTGGTTCTGCAGTAAGAGGAACCGAGAATCCTGAATACTGTATATTATCATGTGACTTCAAGATAAAATAATATTCAAAACAAAACCCAAGTTAAATAGTTCCCACACACAGAAAATAAAATAGGGTAAAATATCAAAATTTCCATTTTTCTCTTTTCAACATTTAATCCCAGGTGTCCATAGCTTCAAAACAAGTGTAGCAGTCTATTTAGCATTTGGGACTTCATATTATCTCTTCAATCCTTACATCTAAAAGACTTTCTAGTCCCCTTTTCTAGGGGTAATATGAATGAATTATTGAAAAGAATAGAGATTAGGTATTTTTGAGATATTAGCATTATGAAATTCAACACTGATGACCTCCCAAGAACCTACCTATACTGGTATCAAGAACTGGACAATTGCAAAATTTCCTGTTTTTAAGGCAATGATAAATGCTGACTTTGTGTACTTATTTTCTGTGTCATTTCTAGAAGGCAGTCAAGTTAGTTCATTTCCTTTCTTCTTTTTTAAGAAAATAAGCCAAATAGCAAATATTAATTTTTAAAAGTTTTCAGTTCTTAAAAATGCTTGTTTATTTTAGAAAAATTTAGAAAGAATAGGAGGATTCAAAAGACAAGTAATCCTGGAAATGCCACCAGCTAGGCACAAACTCACCAATATCTTGCTGTAGCTTTTCAAGTAACAAAGAAAATCAACACACAAAAAGCCATGCTCCATATTCACTAAGTGAACCAAATGCAGCCCATTCTCTCATCACTCTGAGGATCAGTGGAATGGCGTAAATAAAATAATACAGAAATCTTACATAGCAAAATAAACAATTTAAAAATATGCCAATATTTATATTTATTTACAATGGAAGAGAGTTCAAATCTTATGTCATATGATTTATTTTTTTCTAGCAGATTAAAAAGGTTTAACAGTTATTTGCTGTTTCTACATCTTGGAGAAGAGACAAGTGAAACTTCTCAGATACTATTGGGCAAACACCACACACACACACACACACACACACACACATCCATTAAGGAAAGTTAAAGAAACCCCAGAACATTATTAACAAGTAATTCAGATTCATCCTTTCAAAGAAGATTGGGTGGAAAATGTATTACTTATAATTCCAGTTATGATATATTTCTTCTGATTGTTGTAACATTTTCCTTATAAAGTAGCTTCTCTTTTTTTGCTTCTTTACCTAGTTTTCAGAAGAAATCTGAAGTGATGACTACATAATAGACTGCTGAATTTCTTCCTGTATGGCGTGGAATTGCTTTGAAGCTGTATTCTGTATTCTTGACATGTAAAAATAGTAGCAAAAAAACATTTTTTATTAAGTTCTTACTGCAAGTCAGGTGCTAATCTATGTGCTTATTTAATCTTCATAACATAATTGTCCTATGAGCTAGAAACCACTATGTCCCCATTTTATATATGAAGCATGGAGAGTAATTTTTCCCCAAGTCACAGAGCTAGCAAGTAGCAAAGCTGTAGTTGGAACCTGGAGGTCTATCTCCAGACAGAGTCCAACATACCTCCAACATACTTGATCATCTCTTCTAGCAATCTATTTCCCCAACTGAAAAATCACATTGATTCCTTCTGCCCACCCTCCTCCCCCAATCAGCTGCTTAAGTCATTGAATGCTAAATTCAATAAAGTCTACTAACAATTCCCTTTCCTGAGGTCAATGGGAGAAACTGGCTTTTTGCCCATGAAGCCTTGTTTCCTCCCCATCTGAGGAGATGGAGACTAATACTTTATTCTTGTTGCTAGAGGGAGGAAAGGGAGTTTTCTTTTTCATTTTGCATGAAGAGTCCCTTAGGTGTGGCATTTCCTTCCCCTGCTCTCTACTGTAGCCAGCCCAGGAAAGAAGGTCTTCTGGGTATTGATTTCACATGATCTGCCTCAAACAAAGACAGGTCATGTGCTCCCAATATAGAAGTTCCTTGCGTGTACTTTACAGCTAATAGCATGTTTCATATACAGGAATTCACCAAAATGATCTTGAATTATTAAAAAAAAAACTGCTACTCCGTGACTTAGCATTTTCTCTGCTGGGCGTGTGACCAACATTACTAAAGCAAAGAAAGAAAGCTTCAAGACATTGTATGAAAAATTCTGTTCTTTGGAAGAGACAACATGAAACCTTGGGATAATAGAGCTGGAATGGAAATTAACATCATCCCTTTAGATTTTACAAATAAGGAAAATTGATGTGCAATGTTCATGATCAGATAGCTAACTTATAGCTTGAAAACATAATAGTTATTCCTTTTAGCTTAATTTATTTTACAGAGAAAAAGAATAAAAATTAACTAGCCTATCTGTCCTTCTAGAAGTGACCCAGAGAATACGGCTCGGGACATAAAGTGAGTATTTTTAAAATTACCTATGCATAAGGTTATTCCTTATAACAATGTTTATAATAGCAAATAACTGGAAATAACCTAAATATCCATTGATAGGAGACTGACTAAAAAGTGAGAGCATATCTGTAAAATAGAATATAATGAAGCTATAAAAAAAATAAGGAAAATTTTCTCATAGAATGATTAATAGGATGTTTTATGTGGAAACCAAACTATGGTACAGAACTGGGTATAGTATCCTATAATTTCTCCTTAGTTCATGTATGAGGAAAATGAAACTGAAAGATATTTAATAATTGAGTAAGTAAGGGTGAAAGGAATGTATATATTCCTTTTTGCTTTTTCTGTACCCAAATATAGGAAAGCTAAAGAATTTGTTGCTTTGGGAGGACAACTGGATAGGTATGAAAGAGAGAAGTGAAGGAGATTACATCAGTTAGGATCCCAACAAGAAAAACATGGCATACTCCAAAAGCATAACTGAGGAGGGTTTAATTACAGAATTATTTCCAAAGGTGTAGACAGGGATAAGGCACCCAACAAAGGATGGTCACACACTCTCCACTGAGCAAGCTGGACAAAAATCAATGCCATCCTAGGTCCTAGGGAATGAGAGGAATAAGTAGACCTGAATCTAGAAAGAACTTTAGGTGTAGAAGAAGCTACTGGATAGAAGCCACAGGATCCCCTAGATGAACCCAGCCACTATTGACCCACATACTCTGTCCCTGTGCATTTATAACCCTTGGCTGTCATGCTAAGTGCTTCTCAGTGTACAAACATTTGTTAAATTCAAGGGCAGAGGGGATCATCAGTGCATCCTTTTAGATGAGCTTCTCATGTGTGGGGTAGAGTGGATGTGGAAAGCATCCAGAGAATTCCCTATGCCGACAGTATTGCCTCATTAGTTTGTAAGTTGCAAATTATTATGAATACATAACTTATAGGAAAGTAGATGATTTTTGTACACACACAAAAATTAAAAGACATACGAGGGATTAGAGTATATGGTTTCCAATTCTCTTTCCCTTTTTCAAATACTAACAATATTTCTTCGAAACACCAGTTTTTCATCTAATTGCAATCCATGGCTCCACCTAGTGTCAAGGCAATGCTTCACCCAGCTCTGAGACCCATTCTTGCAGGGGAATTCTGGGGCAGCCTGGCTGTCTCTGCCTCACATCACTTGGTATGTGAGTAGTTTTCACTGTGAATTACACCCAGTTGGTGAGGGATCTTGTCCCTTAAAAAGAAAAAATATATATTGTTTTGGATGTAGAATAGGTGTTTTTTTCTTTTAAAATGACAGAGGAAATTAATCGAACAACAATTTCTAATTGTGATTTTTTTTCCCCAACCTATTTCAAACTGTTAAAGGTAATCTACATGTAATGCAGGACTAAATATTCTGCAACTTCACTTTTGAGCTTGTCACTCCCCTCTTCATTTGTCCTTAATATAGTGATTCTCAAACCTGACTACAAAATATCCTCAGTGAAGAAAGCTCCTACTGGAGATTATAATTTAATTGGTTTGAGGAGAGGCTTGGCACTGATGTTTTTTAAAAGTCCATAGGGGTTGTGATGGAGAGCTGGGTCTGGCACTTCTGGCTTAAGTGATTCCTTGCTGCCTGCAAGGCTTATTGCCCTCACTATACAGGTTGTGCTTACTTTGCTTTAGACAAACTAGGTTACTTATGAGCAATCATCTACCCTCTGCGCTCCTGCTCATTGCCATACTCTGCTTCTTCCCTTGCCTCTGTCTCAACTGTCATAATTCTATTATTACAGGGCCTGTTCAAGAACTCCCCACTAAGAGAATTTCTCTGCCCTGCATTCCCAGATGTTTTTATCTTTATTTTTGGTACCAGGGATTGAACTCAGAGGTGCTTAACCACTGAACCACATCTCCAGCCCTTTTTATTTTTTAATTTGAGACAGGGTCTCACTAAGTTGCTTAGGGCCCTGCTGAGTTGTTGAGGTTGGCCTTGAACTTCCAATTCTCCTGTCTCAGCCTCCCAAATCACTGGGATTACAGGCGTGTACCACCACACCCAGCTCCATTGAAGATATAACCTCTTTTTCTTAAGAGAAAATCAATATAACAATGATCTTCTTTTTAATTTATCACTTTATAACAATCAAAAAGTATATTTCTGTGAGGAAAATGAGCACTTTCTGTATTGATAAGAGTATAGATTGGTGCCATAGCTTTTAAAAACAATCCAGCAATGTCGGCCAAAGTACATACTGTTTGACCCAGCAATTCCACTCATAGGAATTTATCCTACGCATATAATCATACATGTGGGCAAAAACACCTGTAAAGGAATAATTATTGCAGCATTTTTCATAAAAGCAAGATATAGAAAACAACCAAAATGTCTCATTAACAGAGGACTGCCTAAATAACTAATGGTATATCATACAATGGAATGTTGAGCAGTCATTTTTAAAATGAAGTATATCTATATATGTAGATACAGAATAATTCCAAGATATATTGTTAAACAGACAAATGATCCAATGCAACATTATAGAATGTTTTCATTGTGGTTTTTACAAAAGAATAAATGTGTATTTATCAACACTTACAAGTCTTCAAATATATGGAAGGATACACAAGTTCACAAAGGATGATTCTAGGGAATCAAACTACAATTGATAGGTTGAAAGTGGAAAAATTCTAAAATAAAAACCATGAACCCATCACTAAATGTAAGAATTAGAGCATTACCAACACCTGTACATCTATCCAAAGTCATAGTTAGCCCACCCAGAACCTTTGCGAAAATTAGGAAAAAGCCTCCCCCTCTTCTTTGGGTTGGATGCAACCCTAAGCCAGGACTTATTGCTTGGCAAACAGAGCATGGGGTTTCTTTCATGCCTTTCTTCCACAGTTTTGTGCTTTTAAATGTGTGTAATGAAATTTTACCACATATATTTTCCTGGAATTTATCTTTTTTTTTACTGAAAATTATGTCTATAAGATACATCAATATTGTTGTATGTAATATGTTCATTGTCACTGCTGTACAATATTCCTTTGTGTGGTTATTTTAATATAGTAGAATTAATCTTATATTTCATAATTCAATTACAGAATAGCAAAGGGTGAATGTGACTAAGCTAAGTGGAAAGTGAATATGACCTAACCCAACAGATAAAGGAACTTTGAAACTTTTATTATTATTATATTTATTTATTTGGTAACAGGGATTGAACCCAGGGGCACTTAACCACTGGGCCACATCCTCAGTCCTTTTTTGTATTTTATTTAGAAATAGGGTCTCACTGAGTTATTTAGCACCTCACTTAGTTGCTGAGGCTGGCTTTGAACTTGTGATCCTCCTGCCTCAGCCTCCTGAGCCACTGGGATTACCACACCTGACAGGAACTTTGAATCTTCTATTAGAGAGAATGTTGGCGTGCTTTCATTTGATGAGGGATGGTTGCGTTACATGAAGGCATAGTGAGCTAGAAAAGAAGTGAGTATAATAATAGTAAATATCTGGTGTTCATCCTTGCCTGAATCTTTCAGGTTTATTTTCATTCTTTATGGAAATGTCTGCTTTCTATGACAGTTAATTATTTTAGTAATGTAGGAAATACTATAGTTGTATAACCTACATATTTAAATAATGGGAGCACACAAGATGTGAGATTATTGAGAGAAGAGCCAAGATATGACTACAGCAGACTCTCTGTTCTAAGCTTGGATTTACACAAAGCTGAACATAGATTTTAATTCACTGTAGCACATTTTTTTTATTAGGCTAGGGAAACTTGGGTAAGGCTTTTTCTAAGGTGTTATAGTGAATTTTCAGATAAAGAGAATTTAAATAACTTCTAAACTGGAAAAGAAAAAAAACTGGAAAAGCAAAATACCATTATCAGTGAGAAAGAAAGCAAGAAAAGAGAAAAAGAAACAAAATAAAAGTAGATAAAATAGAAACTTGAAAATGGAATAGTAGAAAAAGTATAAATATATTAATAATTGCAAATAATAAAAATGCAAAAAATACTAAATTTTATGGTTTAACCATAAAGATAAGATATAATATAGCTTAGACCAAAAAGCAAATTAAAAAAAAAAATCTCCAAATACATAGTCTTTCAAAAGAAAGACCCAAAACTTAAGACAGAAAAAAGATAAAAGTTGGGGGGGAAAAAAAAAGGTCTGGGGAAGCCTGGGATTGTGGCTCAGTAGTAGAGCTCTTGCCTAGCACATGTGAGGCACTAAGTTCCATCCTCAGCACCACATAAAAATAAATAAAGTTATGTGTCCATCTACAACTGAAATATATTTTTTATAAAAGCAAATATTATCCAAAAAATAAGGTGGGGAATATTATATCTTAAAAATCACACAATTGACTTTGGGGCCGACCTGCACAGGAGCCAAGGCCAAGGTTTGGCCCAGGACCACACTGCCAACTGGCAGACCCACCCTGCAGCCCAGGACCAACCTGTCAACCTGCAGACTCACACCGGAGCCCAGGCCTAGCCACCTCCATCTGGGACACTACAGCCATTGCCATAGCCCTCCCCACGAAGTAGCTTTCACCTTGGGACAACAGATAGGGCCTGGAAGCTATTGCATCTTCAAACAGGCAACCCACTCTTTCAGCCTCATCTCTAAAAGTGGTTGCAGCCATCTTGGGACACTCCCACTGCTATCGAGTTACCTTTGCTATTGCCTCCACCACCTTTAGTTGCAGTACCATTTATCTTGGAATACCAGCCAGGGACTACAAGCCCAACATCAAGGTGAGGTGCAGGTAATCTGCAGGGACATTACAAGATTATAGGGTAGAAACTGTAATACCTCAGATCCGCACTACAGGAAAGGGAGGAGACACATAGAAAACATGAAAAAACAAGGGAGGAAAATGCCCCAAACAAAATAAGATACAACCATAATAGAATCCATGGACAGCACAGTTGATGAAATGTCAGAGAAGGAGTTCAGAATTAACATAATTAAAATGATCTGCTAATTAAAGAATGACCTAAGTAAGCAAATACAGGCAAAAATTGATCACTCCAATGAAGAGATAAGAGAGCAAATACAGGCAGCTGTTGATCACACCAACAAAGAGGTAAAGGAGCAAATATAGGTAGCAAAAGATTACTTCAAGAAAAAGGGATTCTGAAAAAAAATCAGAAATCTTTGAAATGAAGGAAACAATAAATGAAATAAAACACTCAATAGAAAGCATCACCAACAGAAGAGATCACCTGGAAAATAGAACATCAGATAATGAAGACAAAATATTCAATCTTGAAAATAAAGTTGACCACACAGTGAAGATAATAATAAATCATGAAAGAAAGAATAACCAAGAATTATGAGATAGCATCAAAAGACCAAATATTAGGATTTATTGGGATAGAGGAAGGCACAGAGATTCAAACCAAAGGAATGCACAATTTCTTCAATAAAATAATATTAGAAAATTTCCCAAACATGAAGAATGAATTAGAAAATCAAATACAGGAGGCTTGTAGGACACCAAATGTACAAAATTAAAACAGATCTACACCAAAGCATATTATAATAAAAATGCCTAGCATACAGAATAAGGATAGAATCTTAAAGGCCACAAGAGAGTCAAATCAGATCACATATAGGGGGAGACCAATTTGTATCTCAAAAGATTTTTCAATCCAGACCCTCAAAGCCAGGACATCATGGAACAACACATACGAAGCTCTGAAAGAAAATGGATGCCAACCAAGAATCTTATATCCAGCAAAATTAAGCTACACATTTGATTACAAAATACAAACATTTCATGATAAAAAAAAAAGTTAAAAAGAATTCACAGCAAGAAAGCCTACAACACAGAGCATTCTCAGCAAAATATTCCAGGAGGAGGAAATGAAAAACAACAACAAAAATCAGCAAAGCAAGGAACTACACTAAAGGAAAGGCCAATCAAAGGAAAAAGCAAGTCAAGTTGAAAACCAAAAATAAACCAAAATGACTAGGAATACAAATCATATTTCAATAATAACACTGAATGTGAATGGCATAAACTCATCAATTAAAAGACATAGATTGACAGATTGGATTAAAAAAAAAAAAGACCCAACAATATGCTGCTTTCAAGAGACTCATCTCACAGGAAAAGACAACCACAACTGAAGGTGAAATGGTGGGGAAAAAATATGCCAATCACATGGACCAAGCAGGGGTTTCCATCCTCATATCAGATAAAGTGGACTTCAAACCAAAGGTAGTGAAAAGGGATAAAGAAGGACATTTCATACTTCTTATGGAATTTATACATCAACAAGACATAACAATTATAAATATCTATGCCCCAAATGATGGGGCATTTATGTATGTCAAACCAGCCCTTTCAACTATAAGAACAAAATAGACCACAACACAATAATACTGGGTGACTTTAACACAACTCTCTTACCACTGGATAGATCTTCCAAACAAAAACTAAACAAAAAATTATAGAACTCAATAATACAATCAATAAATTAGACTTAACAGATATATATATATATATATATATATATATATATATATATCCTGCAATGAGCAAATATACTTTCTTCTCAGTAGCACACGGATTCTTCTCCAAAATAGACCATATGTTATGCCACAAAGCAAGTCTTAGTAAATACAAAAAATAGTTACTACCCTGCATTCTATCTGACCATAATGGAATGAAATTAGAAATCAATGATAAAATAAAAAATAGAAGCTACTCCAACACCTAGAGACTACACAATATGTTATTGAATGGTGCATGGATAACAGAAGACATCAGGGAGGAGATAAATTCTTGGAAGTAAATGAGAACTTTGATACAACTTATCAAAATCTATGGGACATGATGGAGGCAGTGCTAAGAGAAAAGTTCATTGCATGGAGTTCATTCATTAAAAGAAGTAAAAGTCAACAAATAAACGACCTGACATTACATCTCAAAGCCCTAGAAAAAGAGGAAGAAACCAACACCAAAAGCAGTAAATAGTCCTTGAAACTAGCCAGAGCAATTAGACAGATGAAAGAAATTAAAGGGATATGGATAGGAAAAGAAGAACTCAAACTATCATTATTTGCTGACAACATAATTCTATACTTAGAGGATCTAAAAAACTCCACCAGAAAACTTCTAGAATTAATAAATGAATTCAGCAAAATAGCAGGATATAAATACCCATAAATCAAATGCATTTCTGTACATCAGTGATAAATCCACTGAAACAGAAATTAGGAAAATTACTCTTTCACAATAGCCTCAAAAAATAAAATAAAATACTTGGGAATCAACAAAAGAGGTGAAAGACCTCTACAATGAAAACTATAGAACACTAAAAAAAGAAATTGAAGAAGACTTTAGAGGATGGAAAGATCTCTGCCGTTCTGAGATAGGCAGAATTAATATTGTCAAAACGGCCATATTACCCAAAGTGTTATACAGATTCAATGTGATTCCAATTAAAATACCAACATCATTCCTTATAGAAATAGAAAAGACAATCATGAAATTCATCTGGAAAAATAAGAGACCCAGAATAGCCAAAGCAATCCTTAGCAAGAAGAATGAAGCAGGAGGCATCACAATACCAGACCTTAAACTATACTACAAAGCTATAGTAACAAAAACAGCATGGTATTGGCACCAAATAGACATGTAGACCATTGGTACAGAATAGAAGACACAGAAACAAACCCACATTAATACAGTTATATAGACAAAGAAGCCAAAAACATACACTGGAGAAAAGATAGCCTCTTCAACAAATGGTGCTGGGAGAACTGAAAATCCATATACAGCAAAATGAAACTAAACCCCTATCTTTCACCATGCACAAAACTCAACTGAAAGTGGATCAAGGACCTAGGAATTAGACCAGGGATCCTGCACCTAATAGAGAAAAAAGTAGGCCCAAATCTTCATCACATCAGATTAGGCCCCAACTTCCTTAATAAGACTCCTAAAGCATAAGAAAATAAAATCAAGAATCAATAAATGGGGTGGATTCAAACTAAAAAGCTTCCTTCTCAGCAAAAGAAACAATCAATGAGGTGAAGAGAGAGCCAACATTTTGGGAGAAAATTTTTGCCATATACACATCAGATAGAGCACTAATCTCCAGAATTGCTGAGAGCCATAGCCAAGTAGGAATGACGCATGGCATTTTGGGTTGTAAGGTGACCCTGCTCAGGGATTAGGGCGGCTCCAGGATTAGGGCGGATCCTGCTGCCTCAGGCGCCCGCTCCTTTGGAGTTCCCATTGAGTTCTCGAGGGGTTCTGAGAGAATTGGTGCTCGAGCCGGGTGGAGGCAGGGTGTTCACGGGAAGTGTGGGTAGAGTGTCAGTGAGAGTTCGGGAATAAAGAGTTGCTGTTTGAATCTACAAGGCTGTGTGGTGGCTCGGTTATTTTGTGCCCAGCCAGACTGCGGCACAGAATATATAAAGAATTCAAAAAATTTAACACCAAAAAACCAACAACCCAATCAATTAATGGGTTAAGGAATTGAACAAACACTTCTCAGGAGAAGATATACAACTGATCAACAAATATATAAAAAATTTTCAACATCTCTGGTAATTAGAACAATGCAAATCAAAACTACTCTAAGATTTCATCTCACTCCAGTCAGAATGGCAGTTATCAAGAATACAAACAACAAAAAGTGTTGGCAAGGATGTGGGGCAAAAGGCACACTCATCCATTGCTGGTGGGACTTTAAATTGGTGCAACCACTCTGGAAAGAAGTATGGAGATTGCTTGAAAACTTGGAATGGAACCACCATTTGACCCAGTTATCCCACTTCTCCATCTATCCCCAAAGGACATACTATAGTAATGCAGACACATCAATGTTTATAGCAGCTCAATTCACAGTAGCTTAACTGTGGAAGAAATCTAGATACCCTTCAATAGATGAATGGATAAAGAAACTGTAGCATATACACACAATGGAATATTACTTAGTATTAAAAGAGAGTAAAACTATGGCATTTTCAGGTAAATGGATAGAGTTGGAGAATATCATGCTAAGTGAAATAAGCCAATCCCAAAACACCAAAGGCCAGATATTCTCTCTGATAAGTAGGTTTTTCCCATGGGGTGGGGCATGGGAAAAATGGAGAAACTTTGGGCAAAGGGCAGGGAAGGAGGGAAGGAGTTATGGGGGCAGGAAAGATAGTGAAATATGATGAACATCATTACCCTAGGTATATGTATGGCTGCACATACAGTCTGACACTACATCATGTACAATTAGAGAAATGAAAAGTTGTGCTGCAATTGTGTACAATGAACCAAAATGCATTCTGCTGTCATAATTATCTAATTAAAATAAATAAACAAATTTATTTTAAAAATAGAGTTTGGCACAATAAGTATCATTAAAGAGGAGCCACCATTTAATAATAAAATGTTCTACTTAACAGAGAGATACAGCAAAATAATTTTTAAATTTACCCCTAGTAAAATGGTTTCAGTTATATGAAGGAAAAATTTATGGAACTACAAAGAGAAATTATAAAATCTAAAAACTGAAATGAGAGATTCCAATATATTTCTCAAGTACTGGTGATTATACTAAGCAAAATATTAAAAATATAGAAGATTTAAAAGGAACAATTAACACAACTAAATGAATAGATTTTTTTAAATCCTACATTTAATACTTAAAAAATGCACGTATTTTCTCAAATATTCATTGAGCTATTACAAAAAGTGCTCATTTATCATTCCATATAGGAAGTTTCAATAAATTATTACACAGACCTCATTTTGTGCTCACAAAGCAATTAAGTTAGAAAACAATAATAAAAGATATTTGTAAGTTTCTCCATAATTTGAAAATATTGAAACAAACTTATTTAATATATAATTTGGGACAAAAAATAATTCTGGAAATTTTAAAATAGTAAAAACCAAATGCTAATGCAAATACTATCTACCATGTTCTGTAAGATACAGTTGAGGGGTTCTTTAAGGGAAATTTATTAATTTAAATGCTTATTTTAGACAAGGAGAAAGGTTGAAAATTTTAGTAAGCTATGTTCAACTTAAGAAATTAGGGTGGAAACAATAGAATAAAAACAGAAAATCAAAGTAGAAAGAAATAGATAAAAAAGATAAAAACAGAAATTCACACACACACACAAAGTAAATAAAGAATCCACAAAAATTAAAAGCTTTCTTTTGGAAATATAGAAATTTTTGCTGAAATTAACCAAAGGGGGAATAAAGAGAAAGCACAGACAGACAATATTAGGATTTGAAGAAACATAATTAAAGGCAAGTCAAAGATTTTTTTTTCTTTTCTTCCTCTCTTATTATTGCCCAGACTGGCTTCAAATTTGCAATCCTCCTGACTCAGTCTCCCATGTAGTTGGAATTGCAGGCTTGTGCCACTGCACCCAACCAAAGATTTATTTTTAATCAACTACTTTTAATCAAATTAGACCAAATACTTGAAAACTTGAGTGAAATGAAAAAAATTTCTGAAAAGATAAAACTTATGAATACTTACTAAAAAATAAAAGCCAGAATTGTCTTGTAACTACTAAAGATATGCTATCAACACTTTAAAATATTCCCACAAAGAAAACATTTAGTTCAGCTATTTTTAAAAATGACTTATACCAGGCTTCCAAGAAAGAGATTGTTCCAATCTTTAAAACCAACTCAGAAAAAAGGGGAAAGAAAGGACTATGATATAACTCATTCTATAAAATTAACATATCCTTGATATCAAAACCAAAGAACTGTGTAATAAAGAAATATTTTGGCCAGGTACAGTAGCTCATGTCTATAGTATCAGCTATTGGGGAGGTTGGGGCAGGAGGATCACAAATTGGAGGCCAGCCTGGGCAATATAGGGAGACTGTGTTTCATAATAGAAATTTAATAACAAAAGGACTGGGGTGTAGCTTAGTGGAAGAATGCTTGCCTAGCATGTGTGATGCTCTGTGTTCAGTCCCCAGTTCTGCAAAATAAATAAATAAAGAAAGAAGAAAGATAGATTAAGGGCCAATCTTTATCATATATATAACTGCAAAATTCAAATAAAATACCAATACAACAAATCCAAGAGTTTATTTCAAATAGATAATACACCACATGTTGAATTTATCCAGAAATGCAAGTGCAGTTAAACATTAGAAAATAAAAAAATAAAATTCATCACATTAACAGACTAAAGGGGGAAAAAGCATGATAATCTCAAGAGATGCAAAAAATAGAAGCAGACTGTATAAAATCAGTAACAAGACAAAGAAGTTCTACTTCTATTCAGTATTATTCTGGATTTTCTAGAAAGTGCCTTAAGGCAAGAAAAATAACAAAGATTGGTAAAAGAAGTAAAAGATAGAAGTTATCAAGTATCTTTACTTTTTAAAATATAATTGTCTACATAGAAATTCCCAAAGAGTCAACAGATAAATTATTATTAATAAAATAATTAATTAATAAGAAATTTAATTTATTATTAATTAATAAAATTAATAAGAGAGCTTATCAATGTCTGAATAGAAAACCAATACACAAATATATTTCTTTTTTAAAATATTTTTTTTTAGCTGTAGATGGACACAATGCCTTTATTTTATTTATTTATTTATTATGTGGTGCTGAGGATGGAACCCAGTTCCTCCCACGTGCTAGACAAGCACTGTACGCTGAGCCACAACCCCAGCCCACAAATATATTTCTAAGCATCTGCAACAAATAATCAGAAACTATGATTTTGGGAAAAAATGCTCTTAGTTCATAATAACAATAGAAAAGTACAAGTCAAATCTAATGAAGTTATACAAGCCCTATTTGGAATAAATTCTAAAACTCTATTTAAAACATCAAAGAAGTTCTAATCCAGAGATAAATAAAAGACAGTCCAATAGGAAGACTTTCTATTGTAAGGTTACAAGTTCTTCCCTATTTGCTCAATAGATTGAATGTAATTTAATTCCACATCACACTGAATGTTTTTCCTAAGAAACTGACAAGCTGATTCAAAAACGTGTATGAATGAGCAAAGATAAAAAGTACAACAAAGACTTTTAGAGAAAAATAAGAAGATTTACCTTTTGCTACTTAAAGACTTTATAATAATGAGGAGAATGTGGTACTCATGCTGCAATAGACAAGTGCATTAATAGATAATGGGAGAGAAACAAACCCACACATATGTGAACATAATATGCAACAGAGATGGTATTGTCTGTGTTGTGGAAAAGAAGGATTAGTTAGTAAGTGGTGCTGAGACAACATCAGGAAAAGGAAATGAACTCCTAGCTGACACAATTACATAAAAAGTCATTTCTAGATGTATTCAAATCTTTGATGTGAAAACTGATATTTTAAACAACCAGAAGAAAATATAGAGCAATCCCTTTATGACTTGTGGTAGAGAAGACGACAGACAAACACGCACATATGTACACAACTTACCTAAAACAGAAGATTGACAATTTTGACTAGAGTAAGGGTTTATGTTCTTCAAGAGAATCCAAAAAAGAATTTGTGGATATGCCAAAAACCAGGAGTAGATATTTGCAACCTATGTAACTATCAGTACACTGGTAAACGTTTACAACTCAGCTTTTGCTAGAGAGGAAAAAGGAAAAGAAAGTGTGTGTGTGGCGGGGTGGGGGAGGGGCAAGAACGGGGTTTAGTGGGGGAAGGGTTTCATGAAAATCCAAGGCAGATCAGTAGAATAGTGGAAAGAAATCAGGGAGTGGGAGCAGGGGAGGGGGTGGGGCGGGGGGCGGGGCGGAGTGCTGGGGAGTGATGTTGACCAAATTATATTATTACCTTGCGTACATGTCCAAATCTGCAACAACAAATTCTAACATATGTACAACTATAAAGTACCAATTTAAAAATGTGAAGATCGCTTCTCGGCCTTTTGGCTAAGATCAAGTGTAAAAATGTGAAGAATAAAAAAGAAAGAAAGAAACTTACTAGAATGCAATGTTGTGTTTTGTTGTTTTTGTTTGGGTTTTGTTCTTGTTTTTCATTGGAAGTATAGATCATTTCAAAGATATGTATTAAAAATTTCTATAAGACATTAAAAATACTATCTGCATTTCTCCTCTAGCCACTGTCCAGCATGACACACATAGACATGTACTATGCTTTATAATTAAATAATTTAAAACTAAAAAATAAAAAATATAAACAGAATACAGCTTTTTCAGAGTGGGGAGCTATTGTCTGAATTTGACGATTTCCAAAATGGAAAGACTTATTCCAAGCCACCAACATGATGGTACAGTTGGGAAGAGATACACAAAATCTCTCTGCGGAGACTGTTACAAGCCAGCTCAACACACCATGGCCCAAAATTCCAAAAGGTTTGTTTCCAGGATATATTAAGAATGGTTTCTATATATCAATAATTAAATGGCCAACAATGCCACAGAAAAATGGATCAAGGGCATGAATAGTTATTTTGCAGAAGAGAATATATGAACTAATAAGGAAAATATTAAAAGTTTCTTCATTTCATTGGTCATCATATAAATGTAAATTAATGTTAAAAATAAAAATCATACTCTTCAAATGGATGAAAATTAAGAGGTATTGTGCTGGTTGTGGAGGCACACACCTGTAATCCTAGCAATTTGGCTGAGGTTTGAGGCCAGCCTGGCAATTTAGCCAGATCCTGCCTCAAAATGAAAAATAAAAAGGGTGGAGGATGTAGCTTAGTGGTAGAGTACCCCAGGGTTCAATTCCTAGTTTCTCTCTCTCTCTCTCTCTCTCTCTCTCTCTCTCTCTCTCTCTCTCTATATATATATATATATATATATATGGCTTAATATATTAAGTAGCTGCAAAAACACCCATCAAGGGGAAAACTTAAGCAACGCTAGTATGAGTATCTATTGGCACAATCACCCTGTAATATAACTTGGCAGTATCTTACCAAATTGAACATTTGCATATCTTACAATCCAGCAATATATACTCTCAGGCATGTATTATAGAGGAATTCTTGTATGGGAAAACACACAAGAATATTTGTAGTAGCACTTCCTGTAATAGTTAAAAAATATCCCAAATGTATCAGTGTGGTTTGGTTCAGAATTACAGAATCATTAAGAGAAACGGGCATAATAAGGGGTTTTTATTATAGCAATTTAGCTTATGCAATTATAGGAGCTGGTTATACTGCATATGTGAGGCTGTTGTTTCTGTGTCTGCCACTGGAGCTTACATCCACAGGACAAGCAATAAGAATGTGGAGTGGAAAATCGAAGACAGACTAGAACCCTTGATTATAGATGGAATACTTAGTCCCTAACCTCCTCCAAACCTCTATTGCCATTTTTTTCAGTGCTGATGATTGAACTCAGGATTTTGAACATGCTAGGCAAGTTCTCTACCACCAAGCCACATCCCCAGCCTGTATTACCATTTATCAGGGAGTTAAACACACACCTGACCCAAGAGTTGGAAAAGATGAAGATCCAGAAGGAGTCAGCGGAGTCATGGGCCCTGCACAGACCTCCTGAGTATAAAGAAATATCGTCATTTTTTATTTCCACTTTCCATGTTAGGCACAAAATGTCTCTAGCAGTTCAAATGTTCTATTTTCACACAAGAAGTCTCCAGGCCCAGAGAAGTGAAGGGACTTGTAACCTGGAAGCACATTTTTAAAATTTATTCTTATGCAACTGAAATTCTTCTCAAAGGAATGCATGTTAGTAATTTCAGATCTGGGTTCAAGCTATGCTTCCTTTCCAAGGGATCTTCCTGGCTCATGTGCTTGTGCCTGTTGCCTTCAGTAATAATACATAAGAGGGATTAGGGAGCTTTGCAGTAATAATTCTACTTATTATTCTCCAAAGGAAATTCCTCATTCCATTGCAAATAGATGTGAACTTAGGACTGATTTCCTCCAGAATCGTTGCAATTTAATCTTATACCTCAATTTGAGCACCCAAATGTCCACTTTATTTAAATGTGGATTGCTAGATTTGAGCTAAGGCTGAGTTCACTATTCTTTATATAAATTTGACACCAATTTGGTAATCATAATCCATAGCTACTCTGTGACTACTAATCTCAGGTTAAAAGAAAACACTGACAGCAGAGAAAAAGTACTTAAATTTTATTTTCATGTTGTTGGCTACTCATCTACAACAAGGGCTAAATCTATTACCAAAATGTAGCTTTAGAATTAAGACTTTTTTGTTTAAGAAGAGAATAAGTCTTGATGTTAAGAATAAGTAAACTATTCACTTACTTTGAGCAATGATATTATAACAAATTTGGTTAATCTGAAGAACATCATAGTAATATTAACTTGAAGTGACTTTTTATCTAAAAACATTACATTAAGAGTAATTAATCAGAAATTGAATGAAATTTCATCTGAGATGTTTTTTCTGTGATGTTTAGATTTTCAATAATACTTTAAATCATGTCAGTGAGTGAATTTAGTTTCACAAAATAACAAATTGGAAAGTAATGATTTAATTTGCATTTTTCTACAAAACTCTTATGAAATTTTAAATGATGGGATTCACTACTGCTTTAAAAGAAATTTTAATATGAAAATATGGTTCATAGCCACCTCTTTCAGCAATGTGGTTTTTTTTTAACAAAATGAAATGTATCAGTATGTCTTTCACTTCTAATACTATGAAGTCACTATCCTTTTTCTTTTTTACTAAGTGATTTTTACTCTATTCCTAAGATAGTTTACAGAAAAAAAAACCATGTGGCCCCACTTTTATGAATATTGTACTTAGTGGATTATAAACTGGTATGGTTACTATGTACAAGATAGAAAGGCAAACTTCCCCCTCAAAGCAGTGATCATTAATATCAGCAGTCAATGGAGACATGGTTCTATAATGTCTGCTAGGACTTTTCCTTACTCTTGCTCTTTGGGGCTTAGACTTCAGGAGTGGTACGTGCAGGTTGGCTCTGGGTAGCTGCCACAAATTGGGTTCTCAGGGAAGCAGCATCTGATACTGAGTTTAAGGTGAGAAAATTTTACTAGGGAATGCTCCTGAGATCAGACCATATATCAATATTAAAAGGGAAATCATTCCCTCCACTCGGGACCACGGGAAGACAAATTCAGAGGGATATAAGTTCCACCTCTTCCTTCCTAGGCAGAGATTCTCCTTCTAGTGCCAATTTTGGAGACGTGTTTATTTTTATTAAGAAAGGCACCAAGCCAGAAATGGTGGCATGTACCTATAGTCCCAGCTACTCAAGAGGCTGAGGCAGGAGAATTGCTTGGGTCTAGGAGTTCAAGCCTAGCCTGAGCAACACAGCTAGGTACCCAACTCAAAAAAATAAATAAAATAAAATAGGGGTTTGTAAATATTAGACTCCTGATAAAATTTTTTAAAATTTGGAATTTAATTTACAGTCTTAATGATCAGTGATTGATTTAGAAAAATACTACATTGAACTGAAATAAATTTGCTATATGTTCATTTCAGTCACTATCTTAAGAATTAAAAATTTAGTATTTTCTGCTCTTTAGAAAATATAATGAATTTTCTTCACCAAGTTTTCTTTTGTTGTAGTTTTTATGTGCCACCATGAGGGCTTTTGTGCCTTTGTATCCCCTCTTCAAATTTGTTCTTGCTTTTGAAAGTAGAAATGTTTAACAACAAAGCAAAATCTAAGCAGACCCACCCAGCTTTTATATCCTGCATGGCTGAGCTTTAATGAAAGCTTGAGTTTTTCCAAAAGTCTGGTCTGCCCTGACTGGGAAGGAAATGCCATGAGCATATGAACCATGTAATTTCATTTGAACTAAGGAATTCCAAAAATATTTGCTTATTGAAAGGGCAGTTATGTTTTTGTGTTGGAACTCGTTAAGGAGAAGGGTAAGTACTAGTTCTTTCCTCCCTTAGAAACAAAAAACAAAATTAAAGACTGAGTGACTGAGTAGGAAAATAGCATGGAGAGGGTGAGCTAGCCCACTCTTCCTTGGAAGATCTATCTACTTTACAGAACCCCATCCAGCTTGAGGCCACCCTCTCCCCCACTGATTTTAATGCAGGGCTCTATCTGGCCTTACCTTTAAGACTACTTGAAGTGAGACCCAGATGTTTTGTCAGATCTGCTCACTGATGCCAGTGTACTGTGCCAGTAGCAAGATTGGAACTTCTGGAACCCTGCTGGGCAACCTGGTCAGGCAAAGCACACTTAGGTCCTCTTCAACTTTATGTCTCTGCAAGATGACCAGGTATTAATAATATTAATAATTAGCATTTGGGGGAATATGTGCTATGGTTGCAATCACAATACTGGGTACTTTTACATGAATTGCATCATTTAACCTCTAAGACAATCCTTCCTGAAATGTGTGGGGGTTTTGTTTGTGTACCAGGGATTGAACTCAGGGATGCTTAACCACTGAATATTCCCAGCCCTTTTTATACTTTATTTATAGACAGGGTCTTGCTAAGTTGCTAAGGGTTTTGCTAAATTGCTGATGCAGACTTTGAACCTCCTGCCTCAGCCTTCTGAGCCATGTGCTACCACGGCCAACTCCTTCATGCAATTTTGAAATTTAGAGAGATCAAGAACCAATGTTTTAAAATCAGTGTGTCTCCAGAGCCTTTGATCTTCTTCCCTATTTTATAATCCCTGGCTTTGGATAGTGAATCTTAGTATACTACATTGGGATCTCAGATACTAGTATAGCAGATATAACTGGTGCCCTTGCCATGTCTCTTGGGCCTTACCAACTGCTGGCATCTAGACTACCTTGCTTAATGACTTTCTCTGCTGAATAGAGCTTCAGCTGTGGGCATGGGTGTGTGAAGAGGTAAAGCCCTTAACTAATGAATGATAAAAGTTGGTATATAAATTTTCCAACTTCTTTGCTTCTCTGGTGGATTAGTCAGAGGCCTGGGTTCTACACTGGTATTCAGAATTCCCCAGAGGGATTAAACCTCAGTTCCTATAGTACTACAGGGCTGGAAAACACTCCCTTCTTTGGTTGCCCTTTTTATTTGTCTTCCTTCCCTTTGCCAGCACTCCCTAGGATCACCACCAAATCAACTTATGTATATTCTCCCCTAGGGATCTGCTTCTGGGGAACCAAAACTAAGATCATAAGTAAAGGAAAGATGGATCTAAGAAGGAGAAGCCAAGTGGAGGCGGTGCTCTGTTTCTTGAAGGAGAGCATGGGGTTGCAATAGTAGGAAGCAGCTGACGGATGGTTCCCTGTTCTAGAAGGTGACTGTGTCTTTGTGAGGAAGAAAAGAAAGGTTTTGGAGGATTATGGAATGTGGAGACACTGTTGACTCTTGCCTGGGGACGTATGGTTCTTTCAGAAGTTGCTCTATACGTCTTTAACTTATAGTTGTCCAAAGTTCAAAAAGAAGTAAGAGAACCTGGGAAATGCAACCATTAATAACTGGGATAATAAAACAAGATAGGAATGCCAACATATTACTAATAGAACATTGAGGAGGGCATAAGTAAATGAACGAAGGACACACATATAATTTTGGAGGATTTATAACTGAATATGTTCTATCTAATATGTTTCATTCAAACTGAAAACTGAATGAAGGTTTTTCATACCAATTTTACTACACTTAAAGGATTGTTTCTCAGCTTGTGACTCTATGGCCTTTGTTCATTAATTGGACTTCCATTGGTTTCCAACCATTAACATAAACTTGTTTTTACCTGCTTGAACATAGAAGGACATGGGCTTAATGATAAAGTATATATAGGTAATGACTAACTTCTTTTTCTAACCCACACATGGCAGATCTAAACATGTGGTTTACCTCACCTGTTCAAGACAAAAGGATGGAAGGAGTCTTCCCATCCTTGACAATTCTTTTGGTTTTTATTATAGATGAATCTTGATAAGATTTCTGAGAAGATTGTGTTTGCTTGGGGTTGGAGAGGTGTAGGTGAGGGGTAGAAGTTGGGTCACTGTTCTTCCTTGGAGTCCTACAGAAGATTGCCCTCTAATGAGAAGCAATAAACAGTAGCAACATAAGACAAAAAATATAATGGACTCCTAGGAAACTGGGGAGGAGTCAATGAATATATTTAGTGAGTGTCTTAAGATAGGGTAAGGCTCTTCCTTTGGTTTATCAAACATTAAATGACACATTTGAATTAATGTTGCTAAATATATGATCTTAGCCAGGTACCATGGTGGCACATGACTATAATCCCAGAAACTCAGAGGCTGAGGCAAGAGGATCACAAGTTCAAAACCAGCCTCAGTAATTTGGCGAGGCCCTAGCGACTTATCCAGATCCATCTCAAAAGAAAAAATAATGAAGCTCAATGGTAGATTCAATCAATGATTGAACTCCTGGGTTCAATCCCCAGTACCCCGCAAAAAAGTCATGGAAATTGTTTATTTCTAGAGTTTTATTCAATGGGGGTTTATACTTCTTGAGCAATCAGATTAAACCTAGCAGAAAACACAAAATAATGGATAAGAACAGGACAGAGGCTAAAACTACTAAATTCTGGAATGGTTGTTAAAAATGCACAGAATTTGCCAGCCACAGTGGCTCACACCTATAATCCCAGTGGTTTAGGAGGCTGAGGCAGGACGATCACAAGCTCAAAGCCAGCCTCAACAATTTAGCAAGGCCTTAAGCAACTTAGCAAGATCCTGTCTCAAAATAATAAATAAAAAGGGCTGGGGATGTGGCTCGGTGGTTATATACCCCTGGGCTTAATCCTTGGTATCAAAATAAAACAAACAAATAAAATAATTTGACATTAAGTTCACTGATATATACAGGAGATAGAGGGATAACACACTGACTATGAAATCTTGGCTAAATTAATGAAGACTTATTTGTCTGAAAAGAGAGGGGTAGGAATGAAGATTGAGAGAGGTGTCTGATGGGAATTATTGTGCACTCTCTGTCGTCTCATGTTATGGAGTTAAAAAAACTTTCTCTTTCCAACTCTTTCAGCTATTTTAATAAAGAATAAAAAAAATTTTCATGTATTATACTGGGGAACTGGTTGAGACATGGTCAGACAGAACAACTGTTGTTGTTGGCTAATTTAAGTCTGTGTCCAACCAGTTTTCATTTCTAAAAAGACCAAGTCAGGCGCTGTGGTGCCAGCATTCTGAGACTAAAGCAGAAAGATAAGTCCAAAAATTTGACACCAGCCCAGGCAACACAGTGACACCTGTCTCAAAGAATGAGGAAAACAGACCAAAGTGAAAAGAAAACATGGTGATTCTTTCCCCATTTTTCTAGGTTAGAAACCATAAGCTCTTCACTTTATTTTCTAGTTTGGGCCAATGCTCCAGCCCAGAAATCCCATTTGCATCCACTAAGGCTTAATAATAATAGGCTGCCTTTATGGTTAATTAAGTGATTCCAAGTAATACTTAACACTCTGATCTGTGACTAGAATTGTGGACAAGATACATTGGTTAGTCACATGTAATCACAGTTACTGAGATACACTTTAAATTTAAATGTCTGCATTTTTAATATTGAAAAGTTTGCTTTTACCAAAGACCAACCAACTTGCGCTGTATTTGTACCATGAAGAAAGAGGCCCTGGTCATCACTGAGAACTACTCAAAGCACTGTTCTACACAAACACATACTTGGGTAAGGATATCACCATTATTAAGCAAGAAGTTCCACAACAATATAGCAGATTACATCATAGATCTGATGAAGTGGATTGAGAGAGGCCAGGTAAGGCATATCTCTATCAAACTGTGGGAGGAGAGATAATTATGCTCCTGAAGTCTCCACCCTGGATCAGATCATTGAAGTAAATCCCCGTACTAAGGAAATTCTGAAGGTTTGGACTTCTGTTGTCTGTCCAAACTGCAGGTCATTCAGACTGAATTTTAAAACATCACATGGAGTCATTTCAATCTGTTTGCTATGCTGTGACATTTTCAGTAGACTTAGGACAAAAAGGTAAGGAGAAGAGGGGAGGAATGGAAGGAAGAAAGAAAAAGAGAAAGGAAGGAAGGAAGGAGGGAGGGATAATTTCAACCATATACTAAATCAACCTATGGCAAATCATATATATATATATATATATATATATATATCTCCACCTACTTTGTTCACCTCCACATTATTTTAAAGCAAAATGCAGACATTATATCATTTCAGTTGAGTTACATTACCAATCTTAAGAAGATACATACAAACAAGAGTCCAGCCCAGAAGCAAATGCATCAGTTGCACCTGATAACAAGTATAATAAAGTTGAACGCTGAAAGTACATTAAAAGCCAGGTGTGGTGGCAGGTGCTTGCAGTCCTATCTACTCAGGAGGCTGAAGCAAGAGGATCACTTGCGCCTACAAGCTCAAAATTAGCCTAGGCAACAGAGTAAAACCTTGGGGGGAGGAGGAGGAGAGGAGGAGGAGGAGGAGGAGGAGGGGGAGGCCGCAGGGGTAAAGATTCATAAAATAAATTAGTATCATCTTCAGTGCATATTATCATAGGCTATTATAAAGGTCCCCAAATGGGTTGGGGTTGTGGCTCAGTGGTGTAGCACTCGCCTAGCACGTACAAGGCCCTGGGTTCGATCCTCAGCACCACATAAAAATAAATAAAGGTATTGTGTCCCACTAAAACTAAAAAAAAAAATAAATTTAAAAAAAAATAAAAAATAAAAAAAAATAAAGGTCCCCAAATATTAGAAGTGGTAGTCTCAGAACCAAAATCCAGCCACAGTTCTGTCATCAGAAGCCTATGAATGTACACAGGTCCTACTTTTAGTCTGGTGACTCAGGAGACCTTTTTCTCCTAATCCTTCTCTCATTATTCTTGGGACTATGCCTGAAACTCCACATTACTCCCTTTGATTTGCCAGAACTGCAAGGCCTATTTAAAGCAGGCCATGTGGGACATTATCAATCATGAACAACTTCACTGTTTTAAATACTTTTTTTCTCATTACAAAAGTAACATGAATTCATTATAATTTGGAAAATATTAAAAATCCCAGGAAGGACATACTAAGCACCCCAAAGTCAAAGAGCTTTTTAAACACCAATATTTAGTGAATTGTCTTCTTTTGGTAGGCATATAAATGCATTTTTTTTCACAAACAGGGGATATTTTATGTCTTTATTCTGTTTTCAGTACTTTATAATATATAATAAATGTACTTCTATGAAATTATTCTTTCCTACACACTTTTAATTTTTTTTGCAAAACATATCATTGTAAGAGGATAATACTTGATGTCTTTTGGAAGACCAAATATTTTCTCTCACACCTTTGTGGGGTACAGTTTTAAAGCTACAACTCTATACATATCAGGATTGATTTCCTTAGAAAATGAGTACAAGAAAGAAATAGTTTGTTCCAAATGTATGCATATTTTTAAGATCTCTTTTTTATTTTATTTTTTGAGAGAGATAATTTTTTAACATTTATTTTTTAGTTTTCGGTGGACACAACATCTTTATTTTATTTTTATGTGGTGCTGAGGATTGAACCCAGCGCCCCGTGCATGCCAGGCAAGCGCACTACCACCTGAGCCACATCCCCAGCCCCTTAAGATTTCTTTTTTATATACAGAACACCAACAATCCTTTAGGAAAATTGCACCAAATTATTCTCCCATCCACAATATATATGCATGTATATATCTTCCTTCACTCTTAAGCAATTTAAGAAACTTCTAAATAATTTTTATTGTTCTCAAGTTTGACCTCACTTCCCAACTTTACAATCTAATTCCCCTGCATCTCCCTTTGTAACATTTAAAATTTACAAAATAATTTTAATGCATTAGTTGCACATGATAACAAGTGTAGTAAAGGTGCATGATTCTGTTTCCATGGACACTTACAAACATCATTTCTTGTAATAAAAAGTCTTAGTTTGACAGGTATAAATATGCATTGTTAACTTTTGCTTATCAACTTGAGTCTTAGCTCAGAATAGCGTCCAATAAGTTTGACTAGACAGTGTTGGTGGTAGAATTCAAAAAGTTTGATTAGACTGTATTATGCTCCTGTATTATGCACCCTGGATCAGATCATTGGAGTAGATCCCCATACTAAGGAAATACTGAAGGTTTTGGACTTCTGTTGTCTGTCTAAACTGCAGGTCACTCAGACTGAATTTTAAAACATCACATGGAGTCATTTCAAGCTATGCTGTGATATTTTCAGTAAATTTAGGACAAAAAGGTAAGGAGAAGAGGGGGAGGAATGGAAGGAAGAAAGAAAAAGAGAAAAGAAGGAAGAAAGAAAAAGAGAAAGGAAGGAAGAAGAGAGGGAGGGAGGAAGGAATATGCTCCCAGAGAGAAAGGTCTAGGTCTCCATCCCTCTCTTTCAATGACCAGAAACACCACCACAATTCAAAACAATCCTGTCAAAAGAACACTAGATCTGTAGAAGATCAATTTCTTTTTCAGGTCATGTGAATATAGGCATATCCATCCCTCTGCTTCTATTTCCTTATTAAGAAAATAATATCAACATCCCAGCAACCTTACCTATCTTGAAAGTTTACTATGGAGTTAAATCATGCATATAAAATTATTTTGTAAATTTTAAATGTTACAATGGAGGATGCAGGGGAATTAAAGTTGGGAAGTAAGGTTAATATTGAGAACAATAAAAATTACTTAGAAGTTGCTTAAGAGTGCAGGAAGATATTCACATTTAAGAAGCTCATGAGAACAAAGACTGTCTGAAGAAGTGCTGGGCCAAATATGCTTTCTTGGTGAAACTGCCAGTGGAATTGCTGCACCTTTAACACTTAATTTCCTCTCTTTTTCTACCAAGGACACAACGGAATCTAAGATGAAAAGTATGATGCAACTTTGTTGTTATTCTACAATTTTACTTTGGCAAGTTAAAAAATTCCTCTGGGCCTCTTTATTTGCCTAATGGTGTAATCCAGCTGGGTCAGCATTTCATACAGTGTTTCACTTATCAAATATTTTCAAAGTTTATGCTCTGTGGTTGGGGCAGGGATGGCGGGGAGAGCACAAGGAAAGAGACACAGTCTGACCACAAGAGGCTGGTGAGTGGTGAGACAGTTCTTTTATCACTTTTACGGAATGCAGCAAACGTTTAGAGAAATTATGAAAAATTTCGTGTTTCGTTATAGCAGTTTCAATGCTGTATCTGATACAGATTGTTACTTTGTTTGCTCTTAATTTTGCTAATAGTTAATGTTGGTTAATATTTTTAAAACCTTGGCTTTTTTAATTGAAAAACTAATATAAACACGGGCAAATTCAAACTACAAAAACAAAACAAAACAAAAAAACAAACAAACAAAAAAACACAACGAGAAGCAAATCTGTCTTCTATTCCAGAACCCCCTTTCTCCACTCCACAACCCTCTCCAGACTCAAGTTAAATACCAAACTACATTATCTCTAGTCCGTTTCAGCTCTAAAATTTAAGTTCCTGTTTTTTGCAGAACATTATTGTGAGAGCAAAAGAGACAGTCTTGTCTTTGTCTCACAGAGTTGGTAGAGGGAAAGAATGCAAACTGAATTCCTGAAATGCAGAGGACATACTCAAGTACTTTCATGGTAAGATGGTTTATTTTCTAATTGAGTAAAGGTCCTGTCTAGGACGTAAGCTCCATAAAGACAGGAACCTCATCACCAGCTCTCTACGTTGACCCTGCCCGGTATGCAGAACGTGCTCACTCAGCTCTAGCCTTTCCCAGGCGGCTGCCGTGACTTTAAGATGGGAACCCGAGCGGGTGCCGTCACCCCCCAACCCCCACCCACGGCGGTGCAGCGTTGGGCCCGCCCCCAACCGGAGGCCCCACCAATCCAGAGAGGAAGTCAAATTTGGCCAGGCGAAGGGCGTGTTCCGCGGGCCGAGGTGCTCGGTCCCCACGTTCTCTCTCAACTCTGTCCACCTGAGTCTTACACGGCAGCCCCGCCCCTGACCATAAGCTCCAAATTGCAAGTGGGAGGTGCAGAGGAGCAAGAACAAAGTTAAATCACAGGCGTGTGGACGCAGCGTGGCAGCCGCCCATGAAGGTTGGGGCGGAGCTTCAGAAACCAGCAAGGGGGAGGGGAGAAGTCGCCAGAGCGCGCGCGCGCGCGCGCGCGCGCAGCGGCCCTCCCCGCCGACCCACGCGGCGCGGCGTGGTGACGCCCGCGCGGCCCGAGGAAGGGGCGGGGCCGGGGCGGGCCTCTACGCTCCTCCCGCCCTCTCTGGGTCCCGACTCTCCCTCCCCATCCCTCCCCGGTCTTCGGCCCCGTCAGCGCGGGGGTGCCTTAGTCTCGTAGCATCGAGTCGGCCTGGCCCGGCCAGGCCAGCGGGCAGATGCCCCGAGCTGCCGCCGTCGCCACCGCCGTCTCGGCCGGTGGCGGTGTGGGAGGCGGGCGACCGGCCCGCGGCCGCTGAGTGTGACAGACCGGGCCGGGGGCCGCCAGGGCTCCGGCGTCTGTGCCTTCTCTCGGACCATGTATTTCCTGAGCGGCTGGCCCAAGAGGCTGCTTTGCCCTCCAGGGAGTCCGGCCGAGGCTCCTTTCCACGTTCAGTCCGACCCTCAGAGGGCTTTCTTCGCCGTGCTGGCCCCGGCCCGCCTCAGCATCTGGTACAGCCGAGTAAGTAGAGCCCCCGCCGTGCTTCGCACTCCATCCCTGGCGCCCTGGCACAGACCTGAGCCCGGGACCCCGGCCGCTTCGCGCCAGACTCTCTAGCTCTTGGTCCGCTCTCCCAGGTGGATGAAATCGCTGCTGCCGTAAATCCCTGCGCCTCCCCGCGTTGGACCGACAGCCGCGCACCGTGCAGACCCTGCGCGCTCCCTTAGCCGAGCCCAGACTTGCCCTCACTTCCCTTCCCTCATTCCTGAGGAGCAAATGTGTTTAAACTTTCCTCAATTAGAAATCCGGAGACTGTGGTCTTCCTTGCTTTAAAGGTCGTTGTTTTGGAGTTAGGGAAAGCCTGTTGGGCTTTCCCAGTGTCAGACTTTGCAGGCCTTGATAACTTAATTCTAGGAATTTGCAGCTGGAGTTATTTTTAACCAAAGGTCTGGTTTTTCGACTCCCTGCTTTGCTCCTAACATCCCTTACCCACTTTCAGGCCAGGTTCCCCCCCCCCCCCTTTTTAAACTGCTTTTGCACTCTTCAGAGAATTGGAAAGTGGTTAGGAGGAGCGGAAGTAGAACTCATTTCTGTCCGCGCTACTTACAACACCTGGAAATAATAAGACTTGGAGAGGGCATGGGACAGAGTGCTGTTTTTGCTTTGGATCTTGGTCATCTTTTTCCTTCTTGTATCTAATTACCGAGTAGGTAAGAGAAATAACTTGAAAAATAAGTGATGGATGGGATACTCCCTACTCTGCAAATGCTGCTATAGGTCTGTCTGTAAAGACTACAGAATTAAGAGTATAAAATACTTTTCTTTTTCCTCCAAAGAAGACAGTACTAATCGATGTTAGAATGAAGTTCTCTTCAAAGTTAATTTGACCATATAAAAATATTAGAACTGTGTGAAATACTGATTTAGTTTGGTTAACCCCCCCCCCCCAAAAAAAAAAAAAATCTTTATTACCTTTGGAATTCCTTAATGTCCTTGACTGTCCTCACAGCCTTAGTAAAACTGGTGATAGGATTTAGGTAATTCTTGTTATCTCCTTTGACTATCATAGTTGGACTGTAAATCAGACTATTTGCCATAAAGTTTTGCCTTATTAGTTTTTAAGTGTATATCAGAACAAAAGAGAATGTTATAAAGTCTTAATACCAGCAATAAGATAGTCTGTCCAGTGCTTAATTACATTTTCAAATGTGTACATTGTACTTCATTTGGTTCTTAAATGAGATATTCATTTACAATGTATATGCCAGTTAAATAATTTTTAATTTTTTTAGGTGTATGCAGCTATTAGTTTTAAAAGTGCATGCAGAAAAAAATGATTACATGAATTTTAAATTGTTTTTTGAATTTAGTATGTAATTTCACTTGACTGTAACATTATTTGCAAACTCTAAAATTTTTCTTATCTCTACAAAGGCAGACCTGTCATAATTTTAGATAAAAGAGAATTTAATATGAGGGATGAATAAACCAGAAGACTAAGCCACTTTGTCTCCCACAAAAGGAATATAAAAGTGGGCCTCCACTTTCTTAATGATGTTATGAATACTAAAAGTATCTACTATTTGGTATTTAGATACAATACCAATTTAAAAGTATTCATACTCCTTTTCTTTAAACTCCCATTCTATATACAACTCCTATTTGTGGAAATCTAGGGGGCCACTATTATTAAGATCTAGTATATAAAAAAATTCAGGTAATCTCTGGGTTCAGAGGTAAGAAGTAAAATGAAATACAGGAATACTTTAGGCGGTGGCTACATGGTACTGCGGGTTTACATGATAGTTAACCCTGATCTCTGGGGCATAAGCTTTTTTTTTTTTTTCCTTGTAGATGAACACAGAGTATCTTTTATTTATTTTTATGTGATGCTGAGGATTGAATCCAGTGCCTTACACATGGGAGGCAAGCACTTTACCACTGAGCTATAGCCCAGCCCAGGGGCATAAGCTTTTTCACTTAGAAAGATCAGATATTGAGTCAGATGTTTTTTTGTTTTTTGGGTTTTTTTTTTTTTTTGCTTTTAAATCAGAGAACTCCAAGATTATTTTAAAATCTTTTTTCCATTTTTTTAATTGGTGTGTTATTATTGTACATAATGGTAGCATTTGTTGTTACATATTCTCTCTCTCTCACTGTCTCTCTCTCTCCCTATTTACTCTTTCCCTCACCTCTTCCCTCCTCCTGGACCCTTTCCTCTGCTCAACTGATCTCCCTTTGATTTTTATGAGGCCTTCATTCCACCACCTTTTCCTTTTTCCCTCTAGCTTCCACATCTGAGAAAAACCATGTGACCCTTGGCTTTCTGAGTTTGGCTTACTTCACTTAACATAATCTCTCAAGTTCTGTCTGTTTTCCTGCAAATGACAAAATTGCATTTTTCTTTATGGCTGAATAAAACTTCATTGTGTGTGTATCACATTTTCTTTATTCATCTATCAGTGAATACCTAGGCTGGTTCCATAGTTTGTCTATCGTGGGTATGCATGTATCAATATGGTATGATGACTTTAATTCTTTAGGATAAATTCAGAGGAGGGGTATAGCTGCTGGGTCACATGGTGTGAACCAGATGATTCTAAAGTCTGTGATTATCTGACTGGGTTCGCGAGGAACAAGTGCCTTTCTGGGATGTCTTTTCTCTCACTGTGAAAGCTCCACTTTTATTTTCTAGATAATTTCTAAACTTCCTGAAACGATGTAAGTTAAAATAAATTTAGGTTAGCAAGAAATTAAAAGTAAACTACCTCTAGGTAAATTAAGGAACTATTAGTTATATAATTTAGAGTGAATTGGTTTAAAATGTTTGCACTAAGAACATGAAAGCTTTTGAGTTTTAGAAAGGTTGTAGATGCAAGTAATTTTATGGTATCAAGTGAATTTTGAAGATCTAAAGGGCTTTAGGTAGTTGAAATCTTACAGCTGCTTTGGAGACAGGGAGAAACATGTTCAAAGAGATGAGAGTATATAAGATTTGCTTGCTTAAAATTTTATTAGAGCTCACTTAGTAAATTAAACTTGCTAAGGAGGAATGCGTTTTTAAAAAGAGAAAACTAGTTTTGTGGAAGGAGCAAACAGTAAATAATCTAGGCCATTTTTTTAATGTCCAAAAAAATTGCTATGTGAGAAATGTTAGTTACCCATGAGACTATGGAAACATTAAATTTAGTCTCTAAGAGTAACTTCTAAACATTTTGAGTCTTTGAACTTTTATGTACCTCTTATAGCTACTATTATATATACTAAATAGCTATTGGAACTCATGTTATGGAGTCATACCTTTCCAGACTTATTTTTCTATCCCAAATATGAGAAATATACCATGGTGCTATTAGATTGTTTATGAACCAGAAGAGTTTCTATAGATAGTCACTTGACTTTTTGATAGAGATCTTAAAATAGCATATTTTATTGTTTGAAGTTTTTATTGCTTCATTTTTGGTAGGACGTGTTAATGTAAGTTTATTTTCTCTACATTGTAATTTAAAAAAAAAAAAAACAAAAACCTCTAGAGTCTAAAAAAGTAATCATCCATATATTTTGAAGCCCAAAAAAGGGTGTTAAAAACAGGTATAGTATGTATATGTTAGTTTGAGGTGGTAGAAGTAGAACTTTATTGATGGAACAATTGATGTATTTCTGTCAAGGGTATTATAAAAGGGGTCTTAAGATGGATACAGCAGGGGTGCTTTCTGACCAGAGAAAAGACATAGACTGCTGCCTCCTGGCCTAAATGAAGGTGATATTGAATTGAATTCTGAAGATGAAGCCACACTAGAGAAGTCTGAACTGAACTTACAGGAAGATAAAGAGGATGGGACTCTTCGAGAAACAGAAATCTCAAATTTCTCTGCAGATGGACCGAAAATTGAAGCAGAGGCCAATGCAAATGCATATGGAGAGCGCCCATCTGGAATTTCCTTAAATTTGTGAAACAAATTTCAAGAGTTGCATAAAGATATTCTGAACAGAAAACCTCAAACTTCAGAGGGAAAAAGAGAAAACGTGCCAGATAATGAACAATCCTAAATGAAATCCAATGGACGGAGCTTACTTATTACTTAGTCTTTGGATGTAGTGATAGGTTTGAGCCCCCTGTTAAAAAGAAAAAGATTGACAAGTCAGGCCTTGAAAAGAAGATAGTCCAGGCTGTGGAGGAGTAAAATGTTGAGAAGCCTGAAGAGTTCAGCAAGCGGCTTGCTACTTGGGAGCTTGGTGTGAAAATTGCCGAAGCAAATGTTTGCCACAAGTTTGTAAAAGCCAAAAAGGAGGCTGGAAGGTCACAGGCTACTCAAAAAAAAGGAACTTAACGTTGAGGTTTGAAGCAATGAAGAGATGAAAAGCCAAAAGCAACATGGGATATATGTAATTTGTCAAGAGTTCTTCAAGATGCTTGTTAGACTCATGTGCTCAATTTACTGAAAAGATTTTCTTGACTACATTAAATATGTCAGGAAAGTTATAGAAATAGAAAAAAGTAAGCATAAAACTTTGAAGTTGATTATCAACTCTTTTCAGTCTTTTTCTAAGGAGTTCATTCTATTGAAGTGAATGAAATGAAGCATTTTGTTATTTGTGTAAGAAATTTAAGCATATGTACAAGAAAAAAAGATAGGATTTTATGTGTATAGACCTGCAGTATAAAATCAATTTTGCTTTTCATGTGTTTAGTAACTTGTGATCTGTGAGGTCCTTGTACTTTCTTACTTGGCATAACTACACTTTTTCTGAAATTGTGTTTTTAAGACTGGGTTTTGTTTTTAATGGATTAGTCATATATGCAAATAACCCTCAATTGATACTGTCCTCACAATGTCTTTAATTACCTTGATGCTATAAGAACTTTTTTTACTCTTAAAGTATTGTAAAAGGATTCAACTTTGAGGATTAAGCTGCTCTGTAAAATGGGATATGGTTTATGATTGACAGGGTGTTGACTCTAGGGGCCTTAGGATTATTCCTTTAATATACTGCTTACCAGTGAATGTGAAGGTCTACATATATGAACCACAAAGTGATACCCTAGAGTGTTGTCATTCTAAATTAGATAGATAGGCATATCTCAGTTTTCAGGTCACAGATGATTTCAAATATTTATCATACCCTCAGAAGTATATCTGAACATCAGTTGTGAGAAACAGCATAAACAGGCAGTATACGAAAGGGATGAAGAGGCCTATTATATGTAGAAAACATTATATTCAGAGATGTTAGTGTATTAATGTGATAAATCAAGTTCTTGTGAGTGACTGTTTTGTTGGTTGCTGATAAAAAGTTGAAATGTGCACATGATCACTAGGCTTATAAATAAATTGTATGTCTTTGAGTAACCCTTAACAGAAACTTACATTCCTTTTGATATGTTGTAATAATGGCAAAAACAAGAGTTAGATATCTAAAGAACCAAGCTATAGGATCAGATATATGATTAACAGTGCACTCTCAGGAGGCCATTTAATTTATATCCACATTTTCTCAATATCCCCATTTCTTGCTCTTTCAGCTCTATTCTGTTACTGCCTCCAGAGATCTTGTTTATAAATTTACTGCCCTGAAAGCCTTCCAGGGTTCACTTTTTATTAAAGAATTAAAGCTCAAACTTGTAAGTTTGATACCAGAGATACACCCCTCCTGGGCTGTTCTCTTGCTCCATCTTTACCATTAGAATGTTATCTATACTTGGCTTTTGTTGAAACCCTTCTTTCTCTATGAGTCCTTCTTCTTATAACCATATGTTGATGACTACTGTTTTGTTTTTCCCCCAGCTTTTTGAGGTATAATTGACAAAAATTGTATATACTTAAGGTATACTATGTGATATTTTGATATATATATACATTGTGAAGTGATAACCATAATCAAGCTAATATATGTATACTTCACTGTATATACTTCACTACTTCACTTGACATAGTTACTCTCATGTCTATAACACTTAAGATCTATTCTCTTGGGCTGGGGTTGTGGGTCAGTGATAGAGCGCTCACCTAGCACGTGCGAGGCACTGGGTTCGCTCCTTAGCACCACGTAAAAATAAACAAATAAAAAAAATAGAGGTATAAAAACAAACAAACAAAATAGTTCTATAAAAAAATCTATTCTCTTAGCAAATATGTATATAACATATTGTTATTAACTGTAGTCACCATCTTGTGTGTGTGTGTATAAATATATATTTAATATTTTTTTAGTTGTCAATGGATCTGTATTTTTTTACTTATTTGTATGTGGTGCTGAGGATCAAACCCAGTCCATCACACGTGGGAGGCAAGCCCCAGCCTCACCATCTTGTATATTAAACCTTCAGAATTTATTTACTTTGAAACTGAAGGTTTGTACTTTCACTAAACACCCACCCTGCCCCATTTCCCCACCCTCTAGTTTCTGGCAACTGCTGTCTGTTGTCTCTTTATATGTGTTCACATATGAGATCATGCAACTTGTGTGATGATGCAATCTGTTCTGTGCTTGGCTTCCATTAATGTCATTATGGTTCACCCACGTAGCAAATGCCAGGATTTCCTTATCTTTTTAAGGCCAAGTAATATTCCATTGTGCATATACTGTGGCAAAATGTGGATACTAAGAATAACAACTTACAGGGTTTTGTGTATCTTGATGTACACCACATTTTCTTTATTCATTTGTTTATAGTTCTTAGCTTGTTTCCTATTCTGTATGGAAATATTTCCATATTTGAATAATGCTACAGTAAATATGGGAGTACAGCTGTTTGAGATACTGATTGCAGTTCTTTTGGAGTACATATGTAGATCTATCTGTGTGCATGCGCGCTAGTGTATGTGTGTGTGGAATTGCTAGAGCATGTAATAGTGCTATTTTTAATTTTTTAAGATACCTCTGTAATGTTTTTCATATGGCTATACCAATTTACAGTGTCACCAACAATGTGCAGGAGTTCCCTTTTCCTCCATCTTTACCAGTTTTTTTTTTTTTTATCATTTCACTTTTGACAAAATCCATTCTAACAGTTACGAGACAACATCTCATTTTTATTTGTGTTTGTATTTCCCTGATCATTAGTGATTTTGAACCCCACTGGCCATTTTTATGTTTCAGGTCTTTTGCGTTTTTTAAATTTTATTTTATTTTTCCCCCTATTGAGTTGTATGAATTCTTTAAGTGTCTTGGGAGCTAATGCTCCCTATCAGATATATGGTTTACAAATATTTTCTCGCATTCCATAGGTTCTCTCTTCGTTTTGTTGGTTGTTTCCTTTGCTGTGCACTCATTCTTTAGTTTTATGCAGTTTCATTTATTTATGCTTTTCTTGGCCTGTGCTTTAGGTGTCATCTAAAAATTATTACCAAGGTCAATATGAAGGAGTTTTTCTTGTTTTCTTCCAAAATTTTAGTGGTTTCAGGTCTTAAGTTCTTATCTTAAGTTGTATATGGTGTAATATGAGGGTAATCTTCTTTTTCATATAATTTTCCATTTTTACCAAAATCATTTATTGAAAAGACTAGTTTCCCTGATGTGTAATTTTTTTTTTTTTTAGTTGTAGATTGACACAATACCTTTATTTTGTTTATTTAGCTTTTTTTATGTGGTGCTGGGGATTGAACCCAGTGCCTCACGCATGCTAGGCAAGTGCTCTACCACTTAGCCACAACCCTAACCCTGATGTGTAATCTTTTTCTTTTTTTGAATATCTTTTTAGTTGTTGATAGACCTTTATTTATTTATATGTGGTGCTGAGAATCGAACCCAGTGCCTCACACGTGCCAGGCAAGTGCGCTACCGCTGAGCCACAGCCCCAGCCTTTGATGTGTAATCTTGATAACCTTTGTTGAAGGTTAGTTGACCATATATGCATGTATAGGCTTATTTCTGGAATGTCCTGTTCATTGGGCTGTGTGTGTGGTTTTCATGTCAATATCACACTATTTTGATTATTGTAGCTTTATAATATACTTTGAAATTAGGTAATGTGATGATTCCATTTTTTTCTTTCTCAAGATTGCTTTGGCTATTTGTAATTCTTTTTTGAGTTCTCTGAATTTTAAGATTGTTTTAAAATTTCTATGTCATTGAGATTTTGATAGAGATTGTATTGAATTTGTAGATCACTTTGGGTAGTATGGATGTTTTAGCAATATTAATTGTTTCAACCCATGAACATGGCATACCTTTCCATTTATTCATATATTCAGTTTCTTTCATCAGTATTTTAGAGTCACCTCCCTGGTTTATTTATTTTAAGCATTTTATTTTTGAGGACTAATATAAATAGTATTGTTTTCTTTCCCTCATTCTTTTTTGGGAGAGGGGTGGAACAGTGATGGGAATCACACCCATAGTGTTGTACATGCTAGGCACTTTACCACTGAACTACACCTCAGCCCTGTTTTCTTAACTTCTTTTTCAGTTTGTTGTTAGTATATAGATTATAGAATTATATAGTATATAGAGGATTGTAGATTTTTTATAATGATTTTGCATTCTGAAAATTTCATGTATTCATTTATTTTAACAGATTTTTGTATGGTCTTTAGAGTTTTCTAAAGAGCATGTCATCTATGTTCTTATATCTAGAGACAATTTTACTTTCTACTTTGAACTTTTGCTTTGTCTTTCACACTCATGCTTTGTTTATCCAACTATATTATAAATTTCTGAAGGATAGAAATTACCTTATTTCCTGTTATTCCTAGTGCCTCCCACAAAGCAAATGCTGAGTAGCTTTTTAGAAATTAATTCAAAATATATCACCTTTTGTGTAGCACAGAATTTTCAAAAGATTTAATAATTGGAAGATTTTTAAAAATATGATGTAGTAACAAAAACAGTAGTACTAACTTACAACTTAAGTTCAGAAAACCTAAAATTAGAGTTTATAGGAAGTGATGGTGAATTAAGTGCAGTTTTGTTTCATGCAGTTCAAATTATATTAGAAAAGTGTTAAGTGGTAAAAGATTCTACTTTAATTATTAGGTAATCTGTAGTCTATCAGAGTTTAAACTAGTATACAGTCATTCATATAGAATCAAATTTCTGGTTCCAAGAATGTATTTTTATTGACCTGATTTATGGAAAAAGAGAAAGAAGTATTATAAACATTTAAAGAGGATATTTCAGCCATCTTCAGGTACTCATGAATCATTGACATGGTCCATATTATGGTTGAGCACTCATCTGGAGTTTACTGTTGACTAGAACCAAACTTAGTTTTTCCACATGCCTCATTCATGATTTTTGTTCTATTCTCATACAACCTATTCATTTTAACTTTTAAATATAGAATTCTCATTAAGCCAGGTTTCCTCCACACTCCTGTATTCCCAGCACTAGGGAGGCTGAGACAGGAGAATCACTTGAGCTCATGAGTTGGGACAAATCACGAATCCTGTGGGGAACTCCCACAAAATAATTTATACTTTTGTCATAAATGGAATGCTGGGACAGTTTACAGGAATAAAGATTACCATATGAAGCAGCGCAGTGAAAACAATGTTATAAAAATACAGTTTCTAATAGAGGCTCTTTCCTCTTTGTTAAAAAGGGGAATTAGCAGATAAATGTAAGGTGTTTATGAGTGAACTATCACCTTGTACAGATTTCCTCCTAAATCAACAGGATTGAAGGATTGAAAACAAAAATTCTCATTATTATGTATCTAATAATAGTGCTTTTATGTCACCTAAAATAGTGATATAGGAACTGCATTAAAACATTTTACCTAACAAAAACAAAACAATAAAAAATTTACCTATATTAGTTTATTAGGCAATTTAATTACAATAAATAAGTGTACAACTTAAAAATATTTAAAAATGTTTAGTTCACACTTGCCACAAAATGAGACAGTTCCTTAATTCAAATTTCTTATTGAACAGTAGATGTCAGTTGGTTGAAATCATGGAAGTTTCTTTTAAGTTTATTATACTTGCTTTACTTGGAGTTGCTGTTTGTTTCTGCAAGGGATTTGCTTTAATTTCAGTCATAAATCATACATAAATTTGCATATGAATATCCAGATATAGTAGAATTCACTGTAGTTTCATTTTTTTAAAACAGATTTGAGGTATATAAAATGCATGTACTATAAGTGCTCAGTGACTTTTAGTAATTTTTAGAGTTGTGCAACTATCACCACAGTCTAGTTTTAGAACATTTATATCAATCCCATTCTGCCCATTTATAATCAACCTCTGCTTTCACTCCAGCCTCAGGAAACTATTGGTTTGTGTCTGTTCCTTTCCATCTGGCTTTTCTGGAAATTTCATCTCAGTGAAATGCCTGACTTTTATTTATTTATATATATTTAAATTTTTTATGTGTTCTTTTTTAGTTATCTATGACAGGAGAAGTATTTTGACATTTCATACATACATGGAATATAACTTCCCATTTTTGTAGTCATATTACATGATGTGTCTGACTTTTATTTAATATAATGTTTTTGAGGTATGTACAAGTGTAAGGCTCATTTTCATTACTGAATATTATTCCATTGTAAGGATGTGTCACATTTTTAAAAATTCGTTCACCAGGTAATGGTATGTGGGATGTTTCTAGTTTTTTGTCATTTTGAATAATGCTGCTGTAAACATTTGTGTACACACCTTTGTGTGGACATATACTATCATTTCTTCTGGTGGGACACCTAGGAGTAGAATTGCCATAAGTTTATGTTTAACTTCTTAGGAAAAGTGTCAAACTGTGAGCCAGAGTTGCTGTAGCAGTTTACATCTTCATCAGTAATATAGGAAAGTTTCTGTTTCTACACACTCATTTTAGTGGATTTGTAATGGTGTCTCATTTGTGGCTTTATTTTGTATAAATACAACTAATAGTATTTAGCATGTTATTATACACTTATTAATTGTATACTTTATTTGGTGAAAAGGATTTTGCCCATTTTGGATAATATAAATGATTTCTTTAATCTTTAAAATATTATTCTAAGTATTATTGTTTGTTTAAGAAAATACAACCTGTCCCCATTATTTTCCTATAAAATTTTATACAAATTTTAAAACTTTCAGAACACCTAGTTATCACCTAGATCCCAAACAGTTGTCCACATTCTGCCTTATTATTTGCTTGTATTTGTGTTTATGTCTGTATATTTGTAGAACTATTTAGAAGTTGCAGATATCAGGATGTTTCACTAGTACCTAAATATGTCCATCTTCTAAAAATGACAATAATATGTAACCATGATATAGTTATCAGAAAATTCATCATTCTTACAAGAAAAAGTTGGCTACGATCTACATACTGTGGGGTCAGGCTCCAAATTCCTCAATAGGACACCCATAGCACAAGAGTTAATAACTAGAATCAACAAATGGGACTCACTCAAACTAAAAAGTTTTTTCTCAGCAAAAGAAACAATAAGAGAGGTAAATAGGGAGCCTATATCCTGGGAACAAATCTTTACTCCTCACACTTCAGATAGAGCCCTAATATCCAGAGTATACAAAGAACTCAAAAACGAATAACCCAATCAACAAATGGGCCAAGGACCTGAACAGACACTTCTCAGAGGAGGACATACAATCAATCAATAAGTACATGAAAAAATGCTCAACATCTCTAGCAGTCAGAGAAATGCAAATCAAAACCACCCTAAGATACCATCTCACTCCAGTAAGATTGGCAGCCATTATGAAGTCAAACAACAACAAGTGCTGGCGAGGATGTGGGGAAAAGGGTACTCTTGTACATTGCTGGTGGGACTGCAAACTGGTGCAGCCAATTTGGAAAGCAGTATGGAGATTCCTGGGAAAGCTGGGAATGGAACCACCATTTGACCCAGCTATTGCCCTTCTCGGACTATTCCCTGAAGACCTTAAAAGAGCGTACTACAGGGATACTGCCACATCGATGTTCATAGCAGCACAATTCACAATAGCTAGACTGTGGAACCAACCCAGATGCCCTTCAATAGATGAATGGATAAAAAAAAATGTGGCATTTATACACCATGGAGTATTACGCAGCACTAAAAAATGACAAAATCATGGAATTTGCAGGGAAATGGATGGCACTAGAGCAGATTATGCTTAGTGAAGCTAGCCAATCCCTAAAAAACAAATACCAAATGTCTTCTTTGATATAATGAGAGCAACTAAGAACAGAGCAGGGAGGAAGAGCAGGAAGAAAAGATTAACATTAAACAGAGACATGAGGTGGGAGGGAAAGGGAGAGAAAAGGGAAATTGCATGGAAATGGAGGGAGACCCTCATTGTTATACAAAATTACATATAAGAGGTTGTGAGGGGAATGGGAAAATAAACAAGGAGAGAAATTAATTACAGTAGATGGGGTAGAGAGAGAAGATGGGAGGGGAGGGGATGGGGGATAGTAGAGGATAGGAAAGGCAGCAGAATACAACAGACACTAGTATAGCAATATGTAAAACAGTGGATGTGTAACCGATGTGATGCTGCAATCTGTATACGGCGTAAAAATGGGAGTTCATAACCCACTTGAATCAAAGTGTGAAATATGATATGTCAAGAACTATGTAATGTTTTGAACAACCAACAATAAAAATTAAAGGAAATAAATAAATAAATAAATTTAAAAAGTAAAAAAAAAAGAAAATTCATCATTCTTTAATTTCTGCTAATATGTAGTTTAATTTGAAATTTCCCAAGATATTCCACATATTACTTGTATAGTCTTTTTCTAAAAACTAAGGTATATACAAGATCCATTGCATTGTTATATATTTTTTTTAAACTCTCAACCTAAAAAGGTAGTCTTTCCTTCTTTCTCACTTTGTTACAAAAATTGATTTTTGTTAAATTAGGCCACTTTACATGAAGACCACCCCACATTCTTTTTTTTTTTTTTTTTTTTTTGGTTTATTCTTTTTAGTTATACATGACAGAATTTACTTTGACAGAATTTGATTATACAAGCATGGAATATATCTTATGCTAATTAGTACCCCATTCTTGTGGAGGTACAAAACGGTGGGATTCACTATGGTGTATTCATATATGTACATAGGAAAATGATTTGGCATTCATTCCACTGTCTTTTCTTTTCCTATCACCCCTCTCTTCCCCTAATTCCCCTGAATATCTATTGAATATCTTCCCTCTTATTATCAGCAAAAACATTCAACCTTTGGCTTTTGGGGACTGGCTTATTTCACTTAGCATGAGATTTCCCGGTTCCATACATTTACCAGCAAAGGTCATAAAGTTATTCTTTTTAATGACTGAGTAGTAAATACTCCATTGTGTATGTATACCACATTTTCTTTATCCATTCATCTGTTTAAGGGCACATAGGTTGGCTCCATAGTGTAGCTATTGTGAATGGAGCTGCTGTAAACATTGATGTGGCCATGTCACTGTAATATGTTGATTTTAACTTCTTTGGATATATACCAAGGAATAGGATAATTGTGTCAAATGGTGGTTCCATTCCTAGTTTTGAGGAATATTCATACTGCTCCAGAGGGGTTGAACCAATTTGCATTCCCACCAGCAATGTATGAAAAACCATTTTCCCCACATCCTTGCCAACATTTATTATTACTTGTATTCTCATAATTGCCATTCTGACTAGAGTGAGGTGAAATTTCAGTGTAGTTTTAATTTGCATGTAGTTTTAATTTGTTAGAGATGCTGAATATTTTTTTCATGCATATGTTGACCATTCATATTTCCTTTTCTGAGAAGTGTCTGTTCAGTTTCTTTACCCATTTATTAATTGAATGATGATGATGATGATGATGATGATGATGATTGGTGTTAAGTTTTTGAGTTCTTTATATATCCTGGAAATTAACACCCTGTATGAGGCAAAGATTTTCTTCCATTCTGTAGGCGTGCTCTCCACATTCTTGGAACGCTTCACAAATTTGCATGTCATCCTTGTGCAGGGGCCACGTTAATCTTCTCTGTATCACTCCAGTTTTAGTGTATGTGCTGCCAAAGTGGGCACCATCCCACAATCTTGATTTAGCTAATTGCTAAAGTTTTCTTGTATCTTTTTCCTGTTGTAAACTAAGTTAAAGACTAAAGTTAAACATATCTTATGTGAATACTTCATAGATGATGTTGTATAAATTTATTTTAAGGAGTTTATATTCAAAAATATTTGTTAATGGATAAGTAGTATTTCACAGGATAAAGAATAGTGTAACAAGGTGGGTGAGAAAACAGCCTGATTTTAATAACAGCAAGGTAGACATAAAACAGGTTGAAAATGAGCTTTAGATATTCTTTGAAAATTATTCATTTCTTGTAGGAAAGAAAAAAGTTACCAAAGATATTGGTAAGCTGCTTCTTATAAATGAAGTTGGTCATCTCAGTTTAATGCCAAGAGCATTAGTGTTTACATTGAGAAATTAGTCACAGTTGCCATTGGCTGTTTCCCTTAAAGAAAGGGCCTTTTGAAGATCAAGGAATGTTTGAAGTATGAAGTTAGTTACTTGTCATTACTGATGAAGTGACAGTAGAAGAAACTGCGCATTACTGATTCTAAGTGCCTTGTGTCTGTTTTGAAAGCAATAAGTAATGGATCATCAACAATTAACCAGAAAATCTTTTTGGGAAATCCTCTAAAGTATATTAGAAATCTTTCCTGTCTTTAGAAATAGCATTCAGTATAGTTGAATAATGGCTTATTTTTTTTGGGGGGGGACATATCTTCTTAAGGTAAATCTTATGTAATATGTGAAGTGTTGAATTTAAGTAAAGTTTGACAAGTGTATATACTTATGTAACCACTATTTCAATCAAGATTCAAAACATTTTCAACATTCCAGAAGGTTCTCTGTACCCACTTCAGGTCAGTCTGCTGCCCCTTCCTCCATGCGAATGGTAGTTTGCCTTGGTCCCAGCCCTGTACAACCGGAGAGTTTGTCCAGTCAAAAAGCTAGTAAACAAATGTCAGATCCAGTACTTCAACCTTGCATTCAAACTTTGGTCTGTATTCTTAACCCTAATATTATATTCTCCAATGGTGTTTTGTTAGGGTCTGTAAACAAGTCTGGATGGCACCTGGCATTTTGCCAGAGGGAGTGGTTTGTGAAGTAACCCAGCGAGCCATTAAGTGTGGAGATTCCTTATTGGTTGACTGCTGTATCTAGTTTATGTTAATTAAGATAAGCTGTGTGTAATGTATATATACCCCTCCGGTCCTACAATAAACGGCTCCCACTCCTGCTGTATCAATGTACACAAGTTGTTCGTCACCCCCTGGTTATTTTGCTGCAGCCTGACTGTGGAAGTGTTTGTGGTATGAATAAACTTTTGTGAGCTGGCCAGGGAATCTAATCACCACATATAAGGAATTTTCTTGTAGAAGAAATTATCTTAAAGAAGTCCAGCAATCAACTTACAGATTCAGTTACTAGAACATAACCTCTCTTGAAAAGTTGGTTAACCCAATTTTAAAATGGACAATTAACTTGAATAGGCATCTTTAAAGAAGACACACAAGTAGTTCAATATGTTTATATTGAACATAAAAGATTTCCAATAGCATTCATTTTTAGAGATGTGTAAATCTAAACTTCACATTCACTAGAATGGCTACCAAAGGAAAAAAAAAAAAAGATAATAACAAGGGTTTATAAAGATGTGGAGAAGTTGAAATCCTGTGTATCGTGGAAACAGTTTTACAAAAAGTTAAACATAGAGTTATCATATGGCCTAGCAATTCCATTCCTAGGTATATATCCTAAAGAACTGATAGAAGGTATTCAAACAAAAACTTGTACATGAACTTTCATAGTACACTATTAATAATAGCCAAAGGTGGAAACAACCCAAATGTCCATGAACAAGTGAATGGATAACCACAAAATGGTATAGCTATAAAGGGGAATATTATTCAATCATAAAAGAAATTAAATATTAATATGTGGTACAACATGGATAGAACCTTAAAACATTATGCTAAATGCAAGAAGACAGACACAAAAGGCCATATATTTTATAATTTTATTTATATAAAATGTCCAGAATTGACAAATTCATAGTCTCAGAAAGAAAGATTATTAGAAAAATTATTAGTTGCTGTGGGTCAGGAGAAGGAGGGAATGGGGAGTGACTGCTAATGGATACAGAGTTTCGTTGAAGGGGGTAATAAAAATATTTTCTTACTTGAACTAGCCACATTTCAAGTGTCCAGTAGTCACATGTGACATATCTGTTATATTGGAGTGTACAGAGGTAAGACATTTCTGTTATTGCAGTAAGGTTTTATTGGACAGTGTTAGTAAAGACATGCAGTTTAACATACACACTAGGATGTTTTTATTTGCTCTTAATACCCCAGTTCCCAGTTATTATGGATCATTTACAGAAAATGTTATGAGCAGAATCATGATCACTCCCTAAAAGAGAATGTTGATATCCTAACCTGTTATTTCAGAATATGACCTTATTTGGAAATAAGGTGTTTACACAGGAAATCAAGTTAAAATGACATCATTAGGGTGGGCCTTAATTCTACATAACTGATGTCCTTGTAAAAAGGGGAAATTTGGGCACAAACACACATATACATAGAAGAAAGACTATGTGAATATATTAGATCTCTCAGATAAAGGAAGCAGAGCAGGACTGGAGGTAAATTTCTGAGCTAGTGGCTCACCACATCTCACCTCTCCAAGTCCAAGCAGCAAAGCTCAGTCCCCATCAGGATTTTTGGGACTGAGTATGCCAGCTGTTTTGTATGTGGACCTTGTAGCCTGCCAAATGTCTGGAAATGAAAAGGAAAATTCCTAGTGCTTGCAGTGGTGACAGCTAGGAGGTAGGAGTGATACATTTTCAAGCCAGGAACACTAAAGATAGCCAGTAAACACCAAAAACTAAAAAGGAAGAAAGTATCCTCCTTTAGAACTGTCAGGAAGCATGATTTTGCTGACACTTTGATTTCAGAGTTTGAGCTCCAGATGTTGAGAGAATGCAAATTTTTGATGTAAGCCACCCAGTTTTTGGTACTTGAACAGCAGGCTTAGGAAACTTCTACAGAGAACATACTCAACAGTTATATAATCTTGAGTGAACTTTTTTTTTGGGGGGAGGGGAGTGCTAGGGATTGAACTGAGTGCCTTAGGCATGCCGGGCAACTCCTCTTACTGACCTACATCCCCAGCCCTTGAGTGAACTAATTTTGAAAATGAAGTTTGTTATTAAGATTTAAAAGATCAAGCTGAATCTCTTTTGCAGATATTCTCCAAATACAGCCATAACCTTAAATCTTAAAACATTAACAAAAAATACTAGTAGGCATGTAAATATCATGAATAACTGTAGGGTCATTTGTAATCATCCCGTTTTACAGTTTATACAGTACATTGAATTGGACCACGTATGATTGGAGACCCCTAACCACAACATTACTCATTTAGAAATTAATTTTCTTTATCAGAAAATTTAATTTGTAGCTGGTCATGGTGGCACATGCCTGTAATTCCAGCAGCTTGGGAAGATTGGGAGTTCAAAGCCAGCTTCCGCAATGGCAAGGCACTATGCAATTCAGTGAGACCCTGTCTCTAAATAAAATACAAAATAGGCTGGGGATGTGGCTCAGTGGTTGAGTGTCCCTGAGTTCAATCCCTGGTACTCCCCTCCACACCCCTCCCCCGCCCAAAAAAAAGAAGAAAAAGAAAATTTAATTTGTAAATTTCTTTCAGAATACATATCAACAGAATAGTGAGTAAATTATAGAAGCATATGTATATAATTTCAGAATTGAAAATAGTGGGTTAGTTCTCTGATAGCTACAGGTACATATATTTAAGAGCACTCAGGGAACTTTAGAGTTGTGAATAGTGTACTACTGATTGTATCTTATATATATTTATTGAAGTTAATACACAAATTATATCTTCTTTTTTAAAATTTCCATCTTCTCCTTTCTGCCCTCTCCTCCTTATGTACTAGTTCAGGTTTCTTTTCTAGACTTTTCTAATAGATTCTAAATTGGTCTCCCAAGCAGTGTTTTCTTCTATATTGAGTTTTCCAAAAGGCCATCCGTAATATCTTGTTTTTAACTTTTAATACCTTTCTTGAGATATAATTGACATAAGTTGTGCATGTTTCCAGTATAAATTTTAACAGTTTTGACATGTATACATATATCAAACCATTCCCATTATCATAATAGTGAGTATTACCCCTAAATGTTTCCTCATGCCCCTTTGTAGTTGTTTCTTACTGCCCTCCTTCCCCCAGGTAATCACTCCTCTGCTAGCTTTTTCTCTATATAAATTAGTTTGCATTTTATTGAATTTTTATTTAAATGGAATCATATAGTGTATACTTGTTTTTTGGTGCATCTTTCACTTAACAAAACATAAACATTGGTATACTATTATTAACTAAACTATAGATCTGATTGAAATTTCCCCTTATTTTTCAAATTGGTTATTCTTTTTATATTTTAGAATTCTATCCATGATCTCACATTGCATTTAGTTATTTCTTCTTTGTCTCTTTCAGCCCTTGTTTCTCTTATTCTCCTTTTTATCATTTTGAGCCTTTTTGAAGAGTACTGATTATTTTGTAGAATGTTTGTCATCTTGGGTCTGTTTGATTTTCTCTTGAATGGACTGAGTTTATGTAATTGTTGACAAGAAGACCACAAAAATGTTATTCCTTCTCAGAGCTTATGATATTCTTACTGGTAGGTGATGTTTACCTTGATCACTTGGTTAAGTTGGTGTCTGCCAGATTTCTCTACCGTGAAGTTACTGTCTTTCCTTTTGTAGTTAAAATTTTTGAAAAAGTAACTTGGGGGGAGATAATAGGCAAATCTTATTTCTCCTGGAACGCCTTCCTTCCTTCCTTTCCTTTCTTCCTTGGAACCCCTTCCTTTACTTTTCTTTCCTTTCTGAAACCCCTTCCTTTCCTTTTCCTTTTCTTTCCCCTCTCTTCCTTTTCTTTCCCCTCTCCTCCCCTCCCCCACTTCTTTCCATTGAACCCAGCGAAACTCTCTACCACTGAGCCTCATCCCCAGCTGTTTTTATTTTTTATTTTGAGATAGGATCTCACTAAGTTGCCAGGCTAACCTTGAAGTTAATGCCAATGCCTGGCTTCCTGGAACTTTTTCTTATTAATTTTAGCATCACTGGGTCATATCTGCCACCTAATTATGATTCTCGCCTTCCTCTTTCCTACTACGTTTACTAATTGGAATTCTAATGTGAGGATATGCTGTCCCTTCTCTTTCAGTTATTCCATTAGTTATATCAATATGGCTTCATAGATAATTTATTCATTTACTTATGTCAGTATGGCTATATACATATTTATTCTACCTGGGCAGAATCTGATACTGTAATTATTTTGTTTAAATCTTTTACCTCTATTTTTTAATTAGATTTTTCATTTTATTTTTGTGTTTTAAGAGTCTTTTGGGCTGGGGTTGTGGCTCAGCAGTAGAGTGCTCACCTAGCACGTTTGAGGCCCTGGGTTCGATCCTAGCACCACATAAAAATAAACGAATGAAAAAAAGTTATTGGGTCCAACTACAACTAAAAAAAATTATTATTTTTTTTACAAGAGTCTTTTATATATTCTGGGTACAAGTCCTTGATGTAAATATGTGGTTTGCAAATATTTTTTCCAGTCTGTGACGTATCTCTGTCAATAATGTGTTTTGAGGAGAAGTTTTGCTTGTTGTGGTACTGAGGATTAAACACAGAAGTGCTAACCACTGCGCCACCTCCCAGTTCTTTTTTATATTTCATTTAGAGATGGGATCTTGCTGAGTTGCTAAGTACCTCGTTAAGTTGCTGAGGCTGGCTTTGTACTCACATTCTCCTGCCTCAGCCTGCTGATCTCTGGGATTACAGGCATGTTTGTTGCCCAGCAGGAGAAGTATTTTTTATGAAGATCATTTTGTCAGTTCTCACTTTTGAACCAGGTCTTTTGTGTCTTATGTAAGAAATCTTTGCCTAACCCAAGGCCATAGAGGATTTTCACCTGTATTTCTGAATTCCTATGGATTAGGTTTTACATATAAATCTATAATAATCTATAAATTGATAGGTGCATAGAACAAAGTATGGATTGAAGTTCATTTTTAGAAAATACATTACGTGAAATATATTTAAATATATATATTAACTGTTACAAAATATAGTATATAGATGTCTTATTGTTCCAGCATCATTTGTTGAAAAGATGTTCTTATGACCATTGAATTAGCTTTGCATCTTTCTATTGATTTTTCTATTTTTTAAACTATTCTGTTTCATTGTTCTGTTTGTCTCCCTTGATTGCCAACACCACACATTCTTGATCACTCTAGCTTTATTAAGGGTCTAGCCAGGAAGTGTAAGTCTTATAAGTACTTTTTTTTGGGGGGGGGGTACTGGTGATTAAATTAAGCCCCCACCCTTTAAAAAAATTTTTTTTTTTTTTTAAATTGAAACAGGGTCTCGATGAGTTGCTTGAGGCCTTGCTGAGTTGCTAAAACTGGCTTTGAACTTGTGATCTTCCTGCTTTGTCCTCCCAAATCACTGAGATTACAGGCTTGGGCCACCATGCCTGGCTTTAAGTACATCCTTTTTAAAAGCTGCTTTGTTATTTTAACTTCTGTTGCAGAGTCAAGTTTCTTTTCTAGATAGTTACAATAAATCCTGATTTCTATCCCAAACTATGTTCTTATTTTCATCTAATGCAAATGACACCCAAAGTACTTATTTTTAACCTTTACTTGATGGCTTCTTAGGAACTTATATATTTCACTTGCAGAGATTAACAAAAAGCCTTTAAAGGATGACCTGTGAAACATGGAAAACAGTATTTCAACTGCTTATTGTAAGGCTAAAATAAAAGAAATACACAAACACCACATTCTAGTAGGCAGATTTCCCACAAGGATGCAGTTAGCCATTCAAAACTACTTGATGTATATACTAGGCTTGAATAAAGTAAATAAATTGTGTGAAATTAGAGCAGGGTTTCTCACTGCCAGAAACTACAAATAATCAAGGGGACATTCTAGAATGAATGCTAAATATTCTGGATTATAGTCAGAGATGATAGTAGGAATTCCTGTGAGATACACACACATACATATACACACACATACATATACATATATATATATATATATACACATACACATGAATAATATATTTGCATATAGAAAAATTAATAGATCATGCATTGGAATATTTTCACCACTGTGCTACATCTCCAATCCTTTTTATTTATTATTTTTGGAATTTTGAGACAGGATCTCACTAAGTTACTTAGGGCCTTGCTAAGTTGCTGGGGCTGATCTCAAACTTACAATCCTCCTGCCTCAGCCTACTGAGTTGCTGTGATTATAGGTGTAAGCACTATGCCTGGCTTCAGATCATTTCTAAAAGGTATTTAATAAAAAGAAAAAGGAAACTGGGCACATTGGTATATACCTATAATCCCAATGACTTGGGTGGCTGAGGCAGGAGGATGGCAATGTGGGCATCTCAAAATAAAAAATATGAAGGGCTAGAGGTGTAGCTCAGAGTTGAGTACCTCTAGGTTCAAAAGAGGACTCCCTGGAAAAATGGCTGACTGAAGGGCTAAGGCAGGGAAAGTACAAGATGACCTTAGAGCACATTATGGTTCCAGAACCTTAGAAAATGAGGGTATGCCTAAGGAACCCAGGAGTCAGCCTGAAGTATAATAATTGCTACAGAGAAGATCTATTAATGAATTCTAAAATTAATGTCTGTGAATTTATAGGGAAAATGGGATATTTGCATAGGCTGAGGGGCATTCTTTAAAAAGAAAAAAAAAAATTGCCAGAACTATACTCTTTAAAAGTGGCAAAAGTGAAAGACTATGAACCTATAACAAATTTGATCTTAATTAGTGAAAACCATAAGTGATGTCAGGATTTAAATGACTAAGAACATCTTATATTCTTCTTGAGCTAGGAAGGTCCTAAAAAACTAAACATTTGGTTCAGTAGGGCAGCAGAGAGAAGGAATCTTAGCAGGGAGTAATAATAAGGGAATGAATGACAAAATAGTGAAGGGTTGACAAGCTGTGGCTTTGGTGGCCTGTTTTTGTATAGTCTGGAAGCAAAGAATAGTTTTATGTTTTATATTATTTGAAGAAGGAAAAGAAAAGAATATGTGGCAGAGTCTGTATGTGTCTCACAGAGTCTGAATTGTTTGCTCTTTGATTCTTTTCAGAAAGTTTGTAGGCCTTTGACACAGAAGAATGAATGAACATGATTGTAATTCTTCTCCAATTTTATAAAATTACTGGGAGAGGGGTCCTTGATTATAATTGTATATATTGTTTCCTTTTAATGATGTTATATTCTTTTATATATTTTGAAACTTTATTAATAGACATGTGTAATTGTTTGCCTTCCTAATGAATTTACCATTTTAATAGGAAATTTTTCCTTATATGTAATGATGTTTCTTAAATTAAGCACTATTTTTTCTGAGTTTAAACATTCCAGCTTTTTATGGTTTACTGTTTACGTGGTACATATTTTTCTATTCTTTTATTTTTGATCCTTTTGTATTGTTGTATTCAAAGGCCATTTCTTATAGATAACATGTAGATGAGTCTTAGTTTTTTTAATTATATTTATCATAAATATTGTTATGGTTAACTGTAGCTTTCTGTTGCTGTGACAAAATACCTGACATGAACAGCTTAAAAGGAGGAAAGATTTGCTTTTCTTCATGGTTTCAGAAGTTTCAGTACATGGTCAGCTGACTCTGCTGCTTTTAGGCCAGTGGTGAGATAGAACATCATGGCAGGGAGAACATGGTGAAACAAAGCTGCTCACCTCATGATGGCTAGGAAGCAGTGGGAAAGAGGGAGGGTAGTAGGCACTGCGGACAAATAAACCCTTCAAGGACATGCCCTCAATGGATTACTACTTCCAGCTAGTCCGTACATCCTAACATTTCCACCATCTCTCAATAACACTACTAGCCGTGGACCAAATTTTCAACATATGAGCCTCTGGGAGACTTTTCAGATCCAAACCATAACAGTCTACCAATTTGCTATTTATTTTCTAATTATCTCTTCCTTTTTTTTTTCCCCCCTGATTGCTTTGGATTGCCAGAATATTATCTTAGAATTCTACTTTAAGTTTCTTGGTTGGCTGTTAAATCTGTACTTCTTTGCCTTGGGAAGAGAGGTGGTGATGGTTGTGATTACAGTATAGTTCATTATCACCCTGTATTTAGAAATAACGTTTTTTACTTTTTAACATAAAATATAGGAACTTTGCATTAGTATAGTTCCATTTACCACTCTTTTGTATGTATATGTGTAGTACATATACATATATATATATATATATATATAATTATATCTCTTCAATTTTTTATCAATCCTATAATATTGTTATAATTTTTGCTTTAAATAATCATGGCCTTTAAAGAAATAAGAGAAAAAGAAAAGATACATGCAGTTTTTTCTGTTCACCCATATTAATCATTTCTGGTACTCTGTTTCTTCTTGAGGATCTGAAAAATCATATTTCTGCCCCACTCTCTTTTTTCTTCTTGGACTCCTTTTATTAATATTGCTTGATATGATCCCTCTTGTTTTTAACAATGCTTTCTTTCATCTAGTCTTTTTTTTCTCTGAGTTTCAGATCAGATAATTCCTACTAATTTTATTACAGATTCAGTCCATAGAATTCATTAAATTGTGAGTTTCCCTGTGTATGTTTTTCAGCTCTAGAATTTCCATTAGGAGGAGGGAAGATGGCGGCGAGGGGAGTGCATTACCCCCGTGTGCTGCTTCACTGTGTGGGAGTATGACAAGTCAGGACGGCTAAAGGATATCTTGTTAGGAATTTCCAGCAATAGTGGGGTGCGCCGGAACCTGGAGGAAGGATTTCCATCGCACGAGGATCGGCTACGGGGACTCAAACGCGAGAGGTTTGTCGCATGGAGGGTAACACTGCTTATTAAGCAAATCGCCCCGCGGCTAGAGTCTGCAACGTGCGCTGGGATAGAGACGCAGGGTTACAGCGCTGCAGTTTCTGCCAGACGCGCAAGCACCGCACTCAGGGCTGAATTCTGGGTTCGAGACGGGGAAGGAAGCGGTCCATCTCGGTTCTCCACACCGGTCAGACCACAGAGGAGGCCAGCAGCCACCATGTTGGTAAACTGACGTCACCACACCTGTTTTTGACTGACCGCAGCTCATTCAGCCATAGAACAGGTAATTTCAGGCTGCAATTCGCCTGCGGCTTGCAGACAGATTGCTAGGGTTCAGCGCCTGGGGGCTTCTTAAAATCTGATCTTATCGGAGTGAACACGGAGCGCGGGGCGGCCAAGTTCCGGCTCCCGGAACCGTCCCGGAACCGCCCTGGCTCAGGGCTGCGGAGCCTGCGGAGGCTGCTTCTTGGACCCTGCTAATATCAGAGCAAACACGAAGCACCAAGAAGCCGAATTCCAGCTCCCGGAACTGAGCCCGCGGGGACTGCTTCTTGGAGCTTACACTTATAGGAGCTTACACCGAGCACAGAGCGGCCGAGTTCCGGCTCCCGGAACCGTCCCGGAACCGCCCTGGCTCAGGGCTGCGGAGCCCGCGGAGGCTGCTTCTTGGACCCTGCTACTATCAGAGCATACACCAAGCACTAAGCGGCCGAATTCCGGCTCCCGGAACTGAGCCCGCGGGGGCTGCTTCTTGGAGCTTACACTTATAGGAGCTTACACCGAGCACGGAGCGGCCGAGTTCCGGCTCCCGGAACGTCCCTGGACCGGGGCTAGGAGCCCGCGGAAACTGTGTCTCGGTCCGGGTCCTGCTGAGGGCAGGTCAGGACTCACCCATTGCTTGGGTTGCCTGGCAAGGGGAACGAAATGCTGCCATTCGCATAGGATACCAACATGGCAGAGATCTGATGTCAGCAGAAAGCGGTGGAGGAGAGATCTTCATCAATACCAGCGGTGACATAAGCAGTTGGTCTCCTGGTAAGGGGGGTGAGGCTCAGTCACCCGAGTCTCCTCAATTTGTCCTCGAGCCAGAGGGAAGGAGCCGGGCCGCCGCCAGCCCCCGGAGCAGGCCCAGCGGCTCGCCAGCGTGGTGACCGCGTGACCCCAATTGGAGAGGGGGCGGAGCGGAGCCGCCACCCACACCCGCCAGGTGGGCAGACCCACGACCCAGTAGTACATGGGCGTGGTAGGAGGGGGGCGGAGCGGGGCGGAGCGGAGCCGCCACCCACACCCGCCAGGTCAGGCCCAGTGGCCTGCCAGTGTGGTACACACGTCACCCCAACTCGAGTAGGGGCAGAGCAGATCCTTATCCCACGCCCGGATCAGGCCCTGCCGGTGTGGTGGTCACGTGACCCCAATTGGAGTGGGGGTGGAGCGGAACCGCCACCCGTGCCCGCAGGGTGAGCAGACCAGTGATCAACCTGCAGATCAGGCCCAGGGGTCCGCAGGCGTGGTAGGAGGGGCAGGGCAGATCCGCCGCCCGCGCCTTCAAGGTAGGCAGACCTACAACAGACCGGCGGATCAGGCCCAGGAGCCTGCCGGCGGGGTACAAACACCACCCTAATTGGAGTAGTGACAGAGCAGAGTCGCCTCCCTTGCCAGGAACAGACCCAGCATCCTGCAGGCGGGGTAGTCACGACACCCCAATTGGAGTAGGGGCAAAGCAGAGCCTCCACCCGTGCCCGAAAGGTGGGCAGATCTGCGACCGACCAGCGGGACAGGCCCAGTGGCCTGCTGGTACGACAGACACGTCACCCCAATTGGAGTAGGGGCAGAACAGAGCCGCCACCAGCTCCCAGAACAGGCCCAGTGACCTGCCGGCGTGGTAGCCACGACACCCCAATTGGAATAAGGAGAGAGCAGAGCCGCCGCCCGCAACTGCAGGAAAGATACGCAAGCAGTATGAAAAGACAAGGAAAGAAAGGACCACAAGCAATGCAGGTCAACGCAACTTTAGAAGAGGTAACAGCTGCAGCAGATGGAATGTCAGATAAAGAATTCAGGATATACATGCTTCAGATGATCTGGAGTATCAAGGAAGACATTAAACAGCAAAATCAGACAATGAAAGATCACTTCGACAACGAATTACGCAAACAAATCCAGGAAGCAAAGGATCAACTATACAGGGAGATAGAGGTTATAAAAAACAAACAAACAGAAATCCTAGAAATGCAGGAAGCAATAAACCAACTTAAAAACTCAATGGAGAATACTACCAACAGAGTAGAACACTTAGAAGATAGAACATCAGACAATGAAGACAAAGTATTTCAACTGGAAAAGAACATAGACAGCTCAGCAAGACTGTTAAGAAACCATGAGCAGAACATCCAAGAAATATGGGATAACATTAAGAGACCAAACTTAAGAGTCATTGGGATACAGGAAGGTACAGAGCTCCAAACCAAAGGAATGAGCAGTCTATTCCATGAAATAATACAAGAAAACTTCCCAGACTTGAAGAATGAGACAGAATCCCAAATCCTAGAAGCCTACAGGACGCCGAATGTGCAAAATCATAAGAGATCCACACCTAGACACATTATAATGAAGATGCCCAACATACAGAATAAGGAGAGAATTTTAAAAGCTACAAGAGAAAGGAAGCAGATTACATTTAGGGGCAAGCCAATCAGGATAACAGCTGATCTTTCAACACAGACTCTGAAAGCTAGAAGATCCTGGAATAACATATTTCAAACACTGAAAGATAATGGGTTCCAACCAAGAATGGTGTATCCAGCGAAATTAAGCTTCAGGATGGAGAATGAAATTAAAACCTTCCACGATAAACAAAAGTTTAAAGAATTCGCAGCTAGAAAACCATCTCTTCAAAACATCCTAGCCAAAGTATTACAGGAAGAGGAAATGGAAAATAACAATGAAAACCAACAGTGGGAGGTAGGACAGTAAAGGGGGGGGGAAACAATCAAAGAGGAAAACAAACAATGTTTAGTAACAGAAATAAACAAATATGGCTGGAAGAACAACCCATATCTCAATAATAACCCTAAATGTTAATGGCTTAAACTCACCAATTAAGAGACACAGGCTAGTAGAATGGATCACAAAACAAGACCCAACAATATGCTGCCTACAGGAGACGCATTTGATAGGAAAAGACATACATAGGCTGAAGGTGAAAGGTTGGGAAAAATCATATCACTCATATGGACTTCGGAAACAAGCAGGCGTGTCCATACTCATATCAAATAAAATAGATTTCAAGCCAAAGTTAATCAAAAGAGATAAAGAGGGACACTACATACTGCTTAAGGGAACCATACACCAACAAGACATAACAATCATAAATATTTATGCCCCAAACAATGGTGCAGCTATGTTCGTCAAACAAACTCTTCTCAAGTTCAAGAGTCTAATAGACCACCACACCATAATCATGGGAGACTTCAACACACCTCTCTCGCCACTGGACAGATCTTCCAAACAAAAGTTGAATAAGGAAACTATAGAACTCAATAACACTATTAATAACCTAGACCTAATTGACATATATAGAGTATACCACCCAACATCAAGCAGTTACACTTTTTTCTCAGCAGCACATGGATCCTTCTCAAAAATAGATCATATATTATGTCACAGGGCAACTCTTAGACAATATAAAGGAGTAGAGATATTACCATGCAGCTTATCTGATCATAATGGAATGAAACTGAAAATCAACGATAAAAGAAGGAAGGAAAAAGCATACATCAATTGGAGAATGAACAATAGGTTACTGAATGATCAATGGGTTATAGAAGACATCAAGGAGGAAATTAAAAAATTCTTAGAGATAAATGAAAACACAGACACAACATATCGGAATCTATGGGACACATTGAAAGCAGTTCTAAGAGGAAAATTCATTGCTTGGAGTTCATTCCTTAAAAAAAGAAAAAAACAACAAATAAATGATCTCATGCTTCATCTCAAAATCCTAGAAAAAGAAGAGCAAAACAACAGCAAAAGAAGTAGAAGGCAAGAAATAATTAAAATCAGAGCTGAAATTAATGAAATCGAAACAAAAGAAACAATTGAAAAAATTGACAAAAAAGTTGGTTCTTTGAAAAAATAAACAAAATCGACAGACCCTTAGCGATGCTAGTGAAGAGAAGAAGAGAGAGAACTCAAATTACTAGCATACGGGATGAAAAAGGCAATATCACAACAGACACTTCAGAAATACAGAAGATAATCAAAAACTATTTTGAATCCTTATACTCCAATAAATTAGAAGATAGTGAAGGCATAGATAAATTTCTTAAGTCATATGATCTGCCCAGATTGAGTCAGGAGGATATAGAAAACCTAAACAGACCAATATCAATTGAGGAGATAGAAGAAACCATAAAAAGACTACCAACTAAGAAAAGCCCAGGTCCCGATGGGTATACAGCAGAATTTTACAAAACCTTTAAAGAAGAACTAATACCAATACTTTTCAAGCTACTTCAGGAAATAGAAAAGGAGGGAGAACTTCCAAATTCATTCTATGAGGCCAACATCACCCTGATACCTAAACCAGACAAAGACACTTCAAAGAAAGAAAACTACAGACCAATATCTCTAATGAACCTAGATGCAAAAATCCTCAATAAAATTCTGGCGAATCGGATACAAAAACATATCAAAAAAATTGTACACCATGATCAAGTAGGATTCATCCCTGGGATGCAAGGCTGGTTCAATATACGGAAATCAATAAATGTTATTCACCACATCAATAGACTTAAAAATAAGAACCATATGATCATCTCGATAGATGCGGAAAAAGCATTTGACAAAGTACAGCATCCCTTTATGTTCAAAACTCTAGAAAAACTAGGGATAACAGGAACATACCTCAATATTGTAAAAGCAATCTATGCTAAGCCTCAGGCTAGCATTATTCTGAATGGAGAAAAACTGAAGGCATTCCCTCTAAAATCTGGAACAAGACAGGGATGCCCTCTCTCTCCACTTCTCTTCAACATAGTTCTCGAAACACTGGCCAGAGCAATTAGACAGACGAAAGAAATTAAAGGCATAAAAATAGGAAAAGAAGAACTTAAATTATCACTATTTGCAGATGATATGATTCTATACCTAGCAGACCCAAAAGACTCTACAAAGAAACTATTAGAGCTAATAAATGAAGTCAGCAAAGTGGCAGGATTTAAAATCAACACGCATAAATCAAAGGCATTCCTGTATATCAGCGACAAATCCTCTGAAATGGAAATGAGGACAACCACTCCATTCAAAATATCTTCAAAAAAAATAAAATACTTGGGAATCAACCTAACAAAAGAGGTGAAAGACTTATACAATGAAAACTACAGAACCCTAAAGAGAGAAATAGAAGAAGATCTTAGAAGATGGAAAAATATACCCTGTTCATGGATAGGCAGAACTAACATCATCAAAATGGCAATATTACCAAAAGTTCTCTATAGGTTTAATGCAATGCCAATCAAAATCCCAATGGCATTTCTTGTAGAAATAGAGAAAGCAATCATGAAATTCATATGGAAAAATAAAAGACCCAGAATAGCAAAAACAATGCTAAGCAAGAAGTGTGAATCAGGCGGTATAGCGATACCAGACTTCAAACTATACTACAGAGCAATAGTAACAAAAACAGCATGGTACTGGTACCAAAACAGGCGTGTGGACCAATGGTACAGAATAGAGGACACAGAAACCAATCCACAAAACTACAACTATCTTATATTTGATAAAGGGGCTAAAAGCATGCAATGGAGGAAGGATAGCATCTTCAACAAATGGTGCTGGGAAAACTGGAAATACAAATGCAACAAAATGGAACTGAATCCCTTTCTCTCGACATGCACAAAAGTGAATTCAAAATGGATCAAGGAACTTGATATCAAATCAGAGACGCGCCGTCTGATAGAAGAAAAAGTTGGCTACGATCTGCATTCGGTGGGGTCGGGCTCCAAATTCCTCAATAGGACACCCATAGCACAAAAGTTAATAACTAGAATCAACAAATGGGACTTACTCAAACTAAGAAGTTTTTTCTCAGCAAAAGAAACAATAAGAGAGGTAAATAGGGAGCCTACATCCTGGGAACAAATCTTTACTCCTCACACTTCAGATAGAGCCCTAATATCCAGAGTATACAAAGAACTCAAAAAGTTAGACAATAAGAGAACAAACAACCCAATCAACAAATGGGCCAAGGACCTGAACAGACACTTCACAGAGGAGGACATACAGTCAATCAACAAGTACATGAAAAAATGCTCAACATCTCTAGCTGTCAGAGAAATGCAAATCAAAACCACCCTAAGATACCATCTCACTCCAGTAAGATTGGCAGCCATTAGGAAGTCAAACAACAACAAGTGCTGGCGAGGATGTGGGGAAAAGGGTACACTTGTACATTGCTGGTGGGACTGCAGATTGGTGCAGCCAATTTGGAAAGCAGTATGGAGATTTCTTGGAAAGCTGGGAATGGAGCCACCATTTGACCCAGCTATTCCCCTTCTTGGTCTATTCCCTAAAGACCTAAAAAGAGCATGCTACAGGGACACTGCTACATCGATGTTCATAGCAGCACAGTTCACAATAGCAAGACTGTGGAACCAACCTAGATGCCCTTCAATAGACGAATGGATAAAAAGAATGTGGCATTTATACACAATGGAGTATTACTCTGCATTAAAAAATGACAAAATCATAGAATTTACAGGGAAATGGATGGCATTAGAGCAGATTATGCTAAGTGAAGCTAGCCAATCCCTAAAAAACAAATGCCAAATGTCTTCTTTGATATAAGGAAAGTAACTAAGAACAGAGTAGGGACGAAGAACAGGAGAAGAAGATTAACATTTAACAGGGATGAGAGGTGGGAGGGAAAGGGAGAGAGAAGGTAAATTGCACGGTAATGGAAGGAGACCCTCAGGGTTATACAGTGGAGGGGGTAGAGAGAGAGGAGGGGAGGGGAGGGGAGAGGTGGGGAGGGGGGAGGGTGGATGATGGGAAAGGCAGCGGAGCACAACAGACACTAGTATGGCAATTTGTAAATCAATGGATGTGTAACTGATGTGAATCTGCAATCTGTGTATGGGGTGAAGGTGGGAGTTCATAACCCACTAGAATCAAAGTGTGGAATATGATATGTCAAGAAATTTGTAATGTTTTGAACAACCCACAATAAAAAATTAAAAAAAAAAAAAAAAAAAAAGAACTTGAAAAAAAAAAAAAAAAAAGAATTTCCATTAGGTTCTTATGGGGGGAGGTATGAAAAGTTGTTTATGAGGGGAGGAGCAGATGAGGAGGGAGAGCCAATTTCTTTTGTATGGTTTCTTTTTCTGTTTTGAGATTTCTCCCTTTGTCTTCACTCATTATGAGTATTTTTCCTTGAACATATTTATAATACCTTGATTTAAAATTTATGTTAAGTTCAACTTCTGGGCCATACCTCTTTATCAGTTTCTCTTAACAGTTTTTTCTTTTAAATATGAGTTATCCTTTCTTGCTCCTTCACATGCTTATTAATTCTTGACATTCTCTATAAATTATAGAAACCAGATTTTGTTGTGTTCCTCCAAAGAGTGTTATGTTCATGAAGGCTGTAACTTTTATCTCAATTCAATTATCTATTTCTCTTATGGTAGGCAATATCTAGTATCTTTCTTCATTTCTCTCAACTGCCACCTGTTGCTTTTTCATCAGATGCAGTTTAGTCTTTCCCATGAAGGGGAAAGTCTTTCCCATGTAGTTTAGAGTAGTTTAAGTGTGATTTGTGAGATTGATCTTCCCTGAGGCACCCGTTCTTTTAGAATTTCCTCCATAGCTTTCCAGCAAGAGTAGCAGGTCTGAGCTTTATTTTCTGTTTTTTTGCCTCAAGTAAGTAAATCTGCCACTTTTTTACCCCTGAATCAGATACAGATTGGATTGCAAATTTAGGCAAAAAGCAAGATTTATAAAATATATATAATATGTTTATATATGTATATATTGGTAACACAGATTGAACCCAGGGACGCTTATTCACTGAGTTATATTCCCCGCCACTTGGTCATGGTGCTTAATTCTTTTTATACATTGTTGAATTTGATTTGCTAATATTTAAAAAAAAATTTGTAGTTGTCAATGGACAGAATGCCTTTATTTTATTTATTTTTATGTGGTGCTGAAGATCGAACCCACTGCCTCACTCATGCTAGGCAAGTGCTCTGCCACTGAGCTACAGCCCCAGCCCTGTTAATATTTTTTGAGAGTTTATGTAACTATATTCCTGAAGGATTTTGATATGTAGTTTACTTTTCATGTAATATCTTTTTCTGGTTTTGGTATTAGGATAATGGTCGCCTCACTAACCTTCTTAGCTCCTCCCTAAGTTGCTAAAGCTGACTTTGCACTTGGGATCCTTCTGCCTCAGCCTCCTGAGTCCCTGGGATTACAGGCATGTGACATTGTGCCTGCCAGATTTACAAATTTTACCTGTGGCATGTCATGTCTTTCAGGATAGCTACCTTCCAGTTTTTGCCTATTTTACTTTGATTTCCAATGCCTTGAAATACTTCATTTTCTAGATTCTTGTCCATATCTCCAGGAGGGTTAGTTCAACCAAGTTTCTCTGGCATTGCCTGAAGCCACTTCTAAAAAAACAGCTTTTGAATTTCCTTTTCTAGATTCTTTACACATATATAAAGATTTATATAACTTTTTATACCTTTATTTTATTTATTGATTTTTTTATGTGATGCTGAGAATCGAACCCAGTGCCTCACATGTGCTAGTCAAGCACTCTACCATTGAGCCACAACCCCAGCCCTCTAGATTCTTTTCCACTTTTATAGTGCAGATTATTAGTTAAGTATGTTTTATTTAGATAATACTCTTTGCTTTAAAGTCCAGTTTATCAATCATTTCTTTCAACATTGTGCTTTTGGTGTCATTTACAAAAAGCCTTTGCCATACCTAAAGCTGTTTAGATTTTTCTACTGTTTTCTTCCAGGGGTTTTATATTTTACATTTAGGTCAGATTTATTTTAAATTAATTTTTATGAAGGGTGTAAGCTGTACATCTAGATTTATTTTCATGAATGTTGATGTTCATTAATTCTAGCACTATTTGTTGACAAGACTATCTTTTCTTTCTTATATAGCCTTTGCTGCTTTGTCAAAGATCAGTTGAGTGTATTTGTATGGGTCTATTCCTAGACTCTGTGTTCTTTTTCTTTGATTGATTTGTTTCTTCTTTAACCAGTAAGTTTTGAAGTTAGGTTATAATATCATGTTCTCCAACATGTTCTTACTCAGTATTGAGTTGGCTCTTCTTCATCTATTGCCTTTTCATATAAAATTTAGAGTGCATTTGTTGATATCTACAAAATAACTTGCTGGGATTTTGACTGAGATTACATTTAATCCATAGATTAAATTGGGAAGAACTGACATGTTAATAGTATTGACTCTTTTGTTCATTAAAGTAGGATATCTTTTATTCTCAGAGTTTTATGATATTCCTCATGTAAATGTTATATAAAGTCTGTTAGATTTATATAATGAATATTTCATTTTTAAAAAGCTAATATAATGGGAAAATATTTTTTATTACAAATTCCACTTTTTCTTTGCTGGAATATATGAAAGTGATTGGCTTTTTTATATTATCTTTGTATTCTGCAACTTTGTTATCATTGCATATCATTTCCAGAGGTTTTGATGTTCTTTTGGAATTTCTACATAAATGATCATATTATCTTATGAATAAAGGTAATTTTATTTCTTCCTTCCCAGTATGTATATGCTTTATTTTATTTTCTTGTCTTATTAAATTAGCTAGGACTTGTGCTATTATGTTGAAAAGCAGTGGATAGCAGGAACATTCTTGCCTTTGTTCCTGTTCTTGGAATTTCTTACTACAAAGTATAATATTAGGTGTGGATTTTTTGGTAGGTGTTCAGATTGAGGAAGTTCCCACCTATTCCTAGTTTGGTGAAAGGTTTATGTTTGTTTGTTTTTATCATAAATGAGTGTTAGATATATTAAATGCTTTTTCTGCATTTATTGTTATAATCATGAGTTTTACTTCTTTAGCCTGTTGATGTGATTTATTAATTTATTTTCTAATGTTTGGCCAGGCTTGTGTGCCTGGGATCCAGCCCACTTGGTCATGGTACATAATTCTTTTTATAAATTGTTGAATTTGATTTGTTAATATTTTTTAAGAGTTTATGTATCTATATTCCTAAGGGATTTTGGTGTGTAGTTTACTTTTCATGTAATGTCTTTTTGTGGTTTTATTATTAGGATAACAGTGGCCTCACAAAATGTGTTAGGAGGTATTTTCCCCCATTTCTGTTTTCTGGAAGACCTTGTAGAAAACTAGTATAATTCCTTCTTTAAATATTTTGTTGAATTCACCTGTGAACATATCTGGGCCGGTTTTTTTTTTTTCTATTTTGTAATGTAATTTTATTAATTATTGATTCCTTTTCTTTAATAAATAGAGGCCTAACACATTATTTTTCTTTTTGGTTGATTTGCTTAGAATGTTGAAAGCTGATAGTTTAATATTAAATTGTTTATTTCTCAAATACTTCATCGTGTTCTGTTATTTTGTTTGTATGTGTTTTATGAGATTAATAAAAATACAACTATTTTCTTCCAGCCTAGTGTGTTAATTGTAACCTACAAGGAACCTACAAAATCATCTACTCAGTTCGGATCCTACAGACAAGCTGAATGGAGACCAGATAGTACCATGATAGCTGTGTCAGTAAGTAGATTTTTTAATTTAAATAGTGTTTTCTTATAAAATCATTATATTGCATCTACACTTGATTGTCTTAAATGACTTCTTTCAATTTTCCACACATCTAAGTATTTATCTTTTAATAATAGGAATTGCTGTATTGATTCTTCTGTACTACTACTGTGTTCTCTATTCTTCCACCTAATATATCTTTGTTGACTTTACCACTTCCTGTCATCCTTAAATATAGCACCTGTATCCTTTTCTATGTAATCATCTTACTTTCCTGTTTTGTCCTTGACATCTAATCCAGCTTTTAAAAGATTTGTCCATATTCACATGGTACTTCTGAATTTATGTTTTAAGTTCTGCCTTCCAGTTTTGGAGGATATCCTATAAAATAATAAGCTTTGTTTCTCATATCTATTGGAATCTATTTCTGCATTTCCATTAGATGTGCCTAGAAGTGCTTCATTTTATCTTTTCCATTTTTATTTTTTCAGTATCATCTTTAGGGATGTCATTATCATCTAATTTTCCATAGTAATAATATGTATGGTTAACATTTACTGAGTCTATGTAAGTACTATATTGTAATAAGTTTACATGGATCATCTCATTTAATCTTTAGGTCAATGCTTTGAAGTATGTACTGGTATCCTTTATAATAAATGAGTAATTTGAAAAACTAATAAGTCCTATCCAAGATTATACAGATAGTGTGTACCAGAGAAATAAGATATAAACTTAGGAACACAGATTTTATGTACTAGACTACGACTAGACTAATCTCTCTCTCTCTGTTTTCAGTCTTTTTAGTCTGTGCTACATTATGCTGACTATATTAATTATCAGAAAATGCCCCAAATAGACAAAAATATTAAGTAGTTCTGTACTGCTTATAGCAGGAGTTGGCCGACAACCACCACATATTACCAAATCTATCCTGCTGCCTGTTTGTGTGTATTCCATCAACTAAGAATAGTTATTACCTATTTAAATGATCAAAATAAATCAGTCAAAATAAATCAATTTTATACTTGAAAATTATATGATATTTTAATTTCGGTGTCCATAAATAAAGCTTTATTGAAGCACAGAAATGCTCATATATTTATGTATTGTTTGTGGCTTCTTTGAACTATGATAGCAGATTGAGTTGAATAGTGTGGACAGCAACCATATGTGAGGCTCTCAATGCTTTACTCTTCTATTTGGTGTATTATAAATTATAATTATACATTATGAATTAGGTGGCAAAGTATTTTGCTTATTATGCAATGAATTACACTATAGTTATGCCTAAAGAATAAAAGTCGATATTACCAGACTAAGCACTCATCATAGTATTTACTGTTCAAAGTAATAGCCACAAAATTAAGATATTTAAAATAACAGTCACAGAATTTATTCACAAAAAATGAAATATAAAAAGTGCACTCAATATAAGCTTGATTCTTGGTGAGTTAATAAATGTTAGAATTG